>NW_011495081.1:12614979-12646188 GCF_000754665.1 Bison bison bison | reverse complement strand
ATGGGGAAACAGTGTCAGACTTTATTTTTCTGGGCTCCAAAATCACTACAGATGGTGACTGCAGCCATGAAATTAAAAGACGCTTACTCCTTGGAAAGAAAGTTATGACCAACCTAGATAGCATATTCAAAAGCAGAGACATTACTTTGCCAACAAAGGTTTGTCTAGTCAAGGCTATGGTTTTTCCTGTGGTCATGTATGGACGTGAGAGTTGGACTGTGAAGAAGGCTAAGCGCTGAAGAATTGATGCTTTTGAACTGTGGTGTTGGAGAAGACTCTTGAAAGTCCCTTGGACTGCAAGGAAATCCAGCCAGTCCATTCTGAAGGAGATCAGCCCTGGGATTTCTTTGGAAGAAATGATGCTAAAGCTGAAACTCCAGTACTTTGGCCACCTCATGCGAAGAGTTGACTCGTTTGAAAAGACTCTGATGCTGGGAGGGATTGGGGGCAGGAAGAGAAGGGGACGACAGAGGATGAGATGGCTCTCATGGACTCGATGGACGTGAGTCTCAGTGAACTCTGGGAGTTGGTGATGGACAGGGAGGCCTAGTGTGCTGTGGTTCATGGGGTCGCAAAGAGTCGGACACGACTGAGCAACTGATCTGATCGGATTATTGTGTTGCTGTCAATTTCTGCTTTATGTCTGTTAGTGTTTGTCTTATGTATTCAGGTGCCCCTATGTTGAGTGCATAGATATTTAAAATTGTTATGTCTTCCTCTTGGATTGATCCCTTGATCATTATGTAGTGTACTTCCTTATCTCTTGTAATCTTCTTTATTTTAAGGTCTATTTTTTCTGATATGAGGATTGCTATTCCAGCTTTCTTTTGCTTTGCATTTGCAAGGAGTATATCTTTCCATCCTCTCACTTTCAGTCTATATGTGTCTTTAGGTCTGAAGTAGGTTTCTTGTAGATAGCATATATATGGGTCTTGTTTTTGTATCCAACCAGTCTGTCTTTTGGTTGGAGCATTTAATCCATTTACATTTAAAGTAATTATTGATATATATGTTTCTACTGTCATTTTCTTAATTGTTTGGAGCTGATTTTGTAGATCTTTTTTCTTCTCTTGTATTTCTTGATGATATAAATCCATTTAACATTTGTCGTAAAGCTAGTTTGGTGGTACTGAATTCTCCTAACTTTTGCTTGTCTGAAAAGCTTTTAGTTTCTCCATCAATATTGAATGAAATCCTTGCCAGGTACAGTAATCTTGGTTGTAGATTTTTCCCATTCAGCACTTTAAATATATGCTGCCATTCCCTTCTGGCCTGCAGAGTTTCTGCTGAAAGGTCAGCTGTTAAGTGTATGGGGTTTCTCTTGTATATTACTTGTTGCTTCTCCCTTGCTGTTTTAATATTCTTTCTTTGTGTTTAGTCTTTGTTAGTTTGATTAATATGTGTCTTGGCATGTTTCTTCTTAGGTTTATTTTGTATGGGACTCTTTGTGCCTCTTGGACTTGACTGACTATTTCTTTTTCTATGTTGGGAAAATTTTCAACTATAATCTCTTCAAAAATTTTCTCATATCCTTTCTTTTTCACTTCTTCTTCTATGACCCTTATAATTCGAATGTTGGTGAATTTGATATTGTACCAGATGTCTCTGAGACTATCCTCAGTTCTTTTATTTCTTTTTACTTTATTCTATTCTTCAGAAGTTATTTCCACCATTATATCTTCCCCTCACTGATTCATTCTTCTGCTATAGATATTCTATTATTTCCTTCTAGAGTATTTTTAATTTCAGTAATTGTGTTGTTTGTCTCTGCATGTTTATTGTTTAATTCTCCTAGGTCTTTGTTAATTGATTCTTACATTTTCTCCATTTTATTTTCAAGGTTTTTGACCATCTTTACTATCATTATTCTGAATTCTTTTTCAGGTAGTTTGCCTACTTCCTCTTCATTTATATGAACTTCTGTGTTTCTCCTTTGTTCCTTCATTTGTGTAGCATTCTTCTGCCTTTTCATTATTACTATTATTTTTAATTATTGTGTTTGAGGTCTCTTTATTCCAGGCTTCAAGGTTGAATTCTTTCTTCCTTTAGGTTTCTGTTTTCCTAAGATTGGTCCAGTGGTTTGTGTAAGCTTCATATAGTGTGAGATTTGGGCTGAGTTTTTGTTTGTTTGCTTGCTTTTTCCTCTGATGGGCAACCTGAGTGGTAATGCTGTATGCTGATGATTTGGTTTGTATTTTAGTTTTTTTGGTTCTTTAGACGAGTCATCCTACATAGGGTGCTACTGGTGATTGGGTGGTGGTCTTGTATTCAAGTGGTTTCCTTTGTGTGAGTTCTCACTATTTGATACCACCTAGGGTTAGAACCCTGGAGAAGGGAATGGTAAACCACTTCAGTATTCTTGCCTCAAGAAGCCCATGAACAGTATGAAAAGGCAAAATGATAGGATACCGAAAGAGGAACTCCCTAGGTTGGTAGGTGCCCAATATGCTACTGGATATCAGTGGAGAAATAACTCCAGAAATAATGAAAGGATGGAGCCAAAGCAAAAACAATACCCAGTTGTGGATGTGACTACTGATAGAAGCAAGGTCCGATGCTGTAAAGAGCAATATTGCATAGGATCCTGGAATGTTAGGTCAATGAATCAAGGCAATTTGGAAGTGGTCAAACAGGAGATGACAAGAGTCAACGTCAGCATTCTAGGAATCAGTGAACTAAAATGGACTGGAGTGGGTGAATTTAACTCAGATGACCATTATATCTACTACTGTAAGCGGGAATCCCTTAGAAGAAATCGAGTAGCCATCATGGTCAACAAAAGAGTCTGAAATGCAGTATTTGGATGCAATCTCAAAAATGACAGAATGATCTCTGTTCGTTTCCAAGGCAAATCATTCAATATCACAGTAATCCAAGCCTATGCCCGACCCGTAATGCTGAAGAAGCTGAAGTTGAAATGTTCTATGAAGATCTACAAGACCATTTAGAATTAACACCCCCCAAAAGATGTCCTTTTCATTATAGGAGACTAAAATGCAAAAGTAGGAAGTCAAAAAACAACTGGGGTAACAGGCAAATTTGGCCTTAGAGTACAGAATAAAGGAGGGCAAATGCTAATAGAGTTTTTCCAAGAGAACGCACTGGTCACAGCAAACACCCTCTTCCAAAAACACAAGAGAAGACTCTACACGTGAACATCACCAGATGGTCAACACAGAAATCAGATTGATTATATTTTGCAGCCAAAGATGAAGAAGCTCTATACAGTCGGCAAAAACAAGACTGGGAGCTGAGTGTGGCTCAGATCATGAACTCCATATTGCCAATTCAGACTGAAATTGAAAAAAGTAGGGAAAACCACTAGACCATTCAGGTATCACCTAAATCAAATCCCTTATGATTATACAGTGGAAGGGAGGCATAGATTTAAGGGAATAGATCTGATAGACAGAGTGTATGATGAACTATGGACAGAAGTTTGTGACACTGTATAGGAGACAGGGATCAAGACCATCCCCATGGAAAATAAATGCAAAAAAGCAAAATGGCTGAATGGGGAGGACTTACAAATACCTGTGAATAAAGAGAAGCCAAAAGCAAATGAGAAAATGAAAGATATAAGCATCTCAATGCAGAGCTCCAAAGAATAGCAAGGAGACATAAGAAAGCCTTCCTCAGTGATCAATGCAAAAAATAGAGGAAAACAACAGAATGGGAAAGACTAGAGATCTCTTCAAGAAAATTAGAGATACCAAGAGAACATTTCATGCTAAGATGGGCTCGATAAAGACAGAAATGGTATGGACCTAACAGAAGCAGAAGATATGAAGAAGAGATGGCAAGAATACATAGAAGAACTGTACAAAAAAGATCTTCAAGACCAAGATAATCACAATGGTGTGATCACTCACCTAGACCCAGACATCCTGGAATGTGAAGTCAAGGGGGCCATAGAAAGCATCACTATGAACAAAGCTAGTGGAGGTGATGGAATTCCAGTTGAGCTATTTCAAATCCTGAAAGATGATGCTATGAAACTGCTGCACTCAATATGCCAGCAAGTTTGGAAACACAGCAGTGGCTAAGGACTGGAAAAGGTCAGTTTTCATTCCAATCGCAAGGAAAGGCTATGTCAAAGAACGCTCAAACTACTGCACAATTGCACTCATCTCACACGCTAGTAAGTAATGCTCAAAATTCTCCAAGTCAGGCTTCAGCAATACATGAAACATGAACTTCCAGATATTCAAGCTGGTTTTAGAAAAGGCAGAGGAACCAGAGATCAAATTGCCAACATCCGCTGGATTATTAAAAAAGCAAGAGAGTTCCAGAAAACATCTATTTCTGCTTTATTGACTATGCCAAAGCCTTTGTGTTCAGTTCAGTTCAGTTGCTCGGTAGTGTCCGACTCTTTGTGACCCCATGAATTGCAGCACACCAGGCCTCCCTGTCCATCACTAACTCCCGGAGTTCACTCAAACTCACGTCCATTGAGTCAGTGGTGCCATCCAGCCATCTGATCATCTGTTGTCCCCTACTCTTCCTGCCCCCAATTCCTCCCAGCATCAGAGTCTTTTCCAATGAGTCAACTCTTCACATGAGGTGGCCAAAGTACTGGAGTTTCACATTTAGCATCATTCTTTCCAAAGAAATCCCAGGGCTGATCTTTAGAATGGACTGGTTGGAACTCCTTGCAGTCCAAGGGACTCTCAAGAGTCTTCTCCAACACCACAGTTCAAAGGCATCAATTCTTCGACTCTCAGCTTTCTTCACAGTCCAACTCTCACATCCATACATGACCCCTGGAAAAACCATAGCCTTGACTAGACAAACCTTTGTTGGCAAAGTAATGTCTCTGCTTTTGAATATGCTGTCTAGGTTGGTCATAACTTTCCTTCCAAGGAGTAAGCGTCTTTTAATTTCATGGCTGCAATTACCATCTGCAGGGATTTTGGAGCTGAGAAAAATAAAGTATGACACTGTTTCCACTGTTTCCCCATCTATTTCCCATGAAGTGATGGGACCAGATGCCATGATCTTCATTTTTTGAATGTTGAGCTTTAAGCCAACTTTTTCACTCTCCTCTTTCACTTTCATCAAGAGGTTTTTTAGTTCCTCTTCACTTTCTGCCACAAGGGTGGTATCATCTGCATATCTGAGGTTATTGATATTTGTCCTGGCAATCTTGATTGCAGCTTGTGGTCCAGCCCAGCGTTTCTCATGATGTATTCTTCATATAATTTAAATAAGCAGGGTGACAATATACGGCCTTGACGAGCTCCTTTTCCTATTTGGAACCAGTCTGATGTTCCATGTCCAGTTCTAACTGTTGCTTCCTGATCTGCATATAGGGTTCTCAAGGGGCAGGTCAGGTGGTATGGTATTCCCATCTCTTTCAGAATTTTCCACAGTTTATTGTGATCCACACAGTCAAAGGCTTTGGCATAGTCAGTAATGCAGAAATAGATGTTTTTCTGGAACTCTCTTGCTTTTTTGATGATCCAGCGGATGTTGGCAATTTGATCTCTGGTTCCTCTGCCTTTTCTAAAACCAGCTTGAACATCAGGAAGTTCATGGTTCACATATTGCTGAAGCCTGGCTTGGAAATTTTGAGCATTACTTTACTAGCATGTGAGATGAGTGCATTTGTGCAGTAGTATGAGTGTGTGGATCACAATAAACTGTGGAAAATTCTTCAAGAAATGGGAATACCAGACCACCTGACCTGCCTCTTGAGAAACCTGTATGCAGATCAGGAAGCAACAGTTAGAACTGGATATGGAACAACAGACTGGTTCCAAGTAGGAAAAGGAGTATGACAAGGCTGTATATTCTCTCCCTGCTTATTTATCTTATATGCAAAATACATCATTAGAAGCTCTGGTCTGGAAGAAGCACAAGCTGGAATCAAGATTTCTGGGAAAAATATCAATAACCTCAGGTATGCAGATGACACCACCCTTATGGCAGAAAGTGAAGAGGAACTAAAAAGCCCCTTGATGAAAGTGAAAGAGGAGAGTGAAAAAGTTGGCTTAAAGCTCAACATTCAGAAAACAAAGATCATGGCATCTGGTCCCATCATTTCATGGGAAATAGATGGGAAAACAGTGGAAACAGCATCAGACTTTATTTTTCTCAGCTCCAAAATCACTGCAGATGGTGATTGCAGCCATGAAATTGAAAGACGCTTACTCCTTGGAGGAAAAGTTATGACCAACCTAGACAGCATAATCAAAAGCAGAGACATTACTTTGCCAACAAAGGTGCGTCTATTCAAGGCTATGGTTTTTCCAGGGGTCATGTATGGATGTGAGAATTGGACTGTGAAGAAAGCTGAGCGCCGAAGAATTGATGCTTTTGAACTGAGGTGTTGGAGAAGACTCTTGAGAGTCCCTTGGACTGCTAGGAGATCCAACCAGTCCATCTAAAGGAGATCAGTCCTGAGTGTTCATTGGAAGGACTGATACTAAAGCTGAAACTCCAATACTTTGGCCACCTCATGTGAAGAGCTGACTCATTGGAAAAGACTCTGATGCTGGGAGGGATTGGGGGCAGGAAGAGTAGGGGACGACAGATGATCAGATGGCTGGATGGCATTACCGACTCGATGAAAATGAGTTGAGTAAACGCCGGGAGTTGGTAATAGAAAGGGAGGCCTAGCGTACTGCGATTCATGGGGTCACAAAGAGTCGGACACGACTAAGCGACTGAACTGAGGGTTAGATCTCTTGTGGTCTAGGGCCTTGGAGTCAGTGCTTCCACTCCAAAGACTCAGGGTTGATCTCTGGTCAGGAACAAAGATTCCACAACTGATTTGTTATGGCATTAAGTGAGATTCAAATGGGTATAGGTTTCCTGTTCTCCTTTGTTTTTCACTTCTCTTCTTTTCACAGATATTTGTAAGACCTCCTCAGACAGCCATTTTACTTTTTTTTTTTTTTTCTTGGGGATGGTGTTGATCCCTGTCTCCTGTACAATGTCATGAACCTCCTTCCATAGTTCATCAGGCACCCTGTTTTTCAGATCTAATCTCTTGAACCTATTTCTCACTTCCAATGTGTAATCGCAAGGGAATTGATTCAGGTCATACCTGCATGGTCTAGTGGTTTTCCCTACTTTCTTCAATTTAAGTCTGAATTTGACAATAAGGAGTTCATGATCTTAGCCACAGTCAGCTCCTGGTCTTGTTTTTGCTGACTGTATAGAGCATCTCCAACTTTGGCTGCAAGGAATATAATCAATCTGACTTCAGTGTTGACCATCTGGTGATGCCCATATGTAGAGTTTTCTCTTGTGTTGTTGGAAGATGTTGTTTTCTATGACCAGTGTGTTCTCTTGGTAAAACTCTGTTAGTCTTTGCCCTGCTTCATTCTGTATTTCATATTTGCCTGTTTTCCAGGTATTTCTGACTTTCTACTTTTGCATTTCAGTGCCCTATAATGGAAAGAACCTCTTTTTGGGGTGTTAGTTCTAGAAAGTCTTGTAGGTATTCATAGAACTGTTCAACTCCAGCTTCTTCAGCATCATTGTTTGGGGCATAGACTTTGATTACTGTGATATTGTGTTGTTTGCTTGGAAAACAAACAGAGTTCATTCTGTCATTTTGAGATTTTTATACAAGTACTGCATTTTGGACTACTGTTGACTGAGGGCTACTCCATTTCTTCTAAAGGGATTCTTGCCCACAGTAGTAAATATAATGGTCGGCTGAGTTAAAATCACCCATTCCAGCCCATTTTAGTTCACTGATTCCTAAAATGTTGATGTTCATTCTTGCCATCCCCTGTTTGAGCACTTCCAATTTACCTTGATTCATGGACCTAACATTCCAGGCTCCTGTGCATATTGTTCTTTACAGCATCGGACCTTGCTTCCAAAACCAGTCACTACCACAACTGTTTTTTTGTTGTTGTTTTTTTGTTTTTGTTTTTGTTTTTTGCTTTTGTACCGTCTCTTCATGATTTCTGGAGTTATTTCTCCACTCTTCTCCAGTAGCATATTGGGCACCTACCGACCTGGAGAGTTCATCTTTCAGTATCCTATCTTTTCTCCTTTTCATTCTGTTCTTGGGGTTCTCAAGGCAAGAATGCTTAAGTGGTTTGGCATTCCCTTCTCCAGTGGACCATATTTTGTCAGAACTCTCCACCATGACCTGTCCATCTTGGGTGGCCCTACACAGCCTGACTCATAGTTTCACTGAGTTAGACAAGGCTGTGCCCATGTGATCAGATTGGTTAGTTTTCTGTGATTGTGGTCTTCAGTCTGTCCGCCTTCTGATGGAGAAGGATAAGAGGCTTATGAAAATTTCTTGATGGGAGAGACTGTCTGAGGGGAAAACTGGGTCTTGTTCTGATGGGTAGGGCCAGGCTCAGTAAAACTTTAATCCCATTTTCTGTTGATCTGTGTTCCCTCCTTGCTATCTACCTGGGGCCAAATTATGGTTTGGAGAAGGAAATGACAATCCACTCCAGTATTCTTGCCTGGAAAATCCCATGGACAGAGGAGTCTGGTGGGCTACAGTCCATGGGGTCACAAGAGTTGGATATGAGTTAGTGACTAAACCACCACCATCACTAAACTATGGTGGAGGTAATGAAGATAATGGCCACCTTCTTCAAATGATCCCGTGCATGCACTGCTACACTCACTGCCCCCAACCCTGCAGCAGGCCACCACCGACCCACACCTCTGCTGGAGGCTCCTGGACACTCAAAGGTAAGTCAGGGTCAGTCTTTTGTGGGTACTGCTCTTTTTTGCTGGATCCTGGTGCATACAAGATTTTGTTTTTGTCCTCCAAGAGTCTTTCCCCCATTCCTATGTAAGGTCTGACAGCTCTATGGTGGGGTTAATGGGACCTCCTCCAAGAAGGCTTATGCCATATCCAAGTCTGCTGTGTCAAGAGCCCTTGGCCCTGTGGCAGTCTACTGCTGACCTGTACCTCCACAGGAGATGCTCAAACACAGTTCTGTCTCAGTCTCTGTGGGGTCTATGGGTCAGGGTGCACAGGAGGTTTGTTTGAGCCCTCTGAGCATCTCTGGTAGGAGTAGGGTTAGATTCTATATGCAGATTTGCCCCTCCTACTGTCTTACTGGGGATTCTCTGACCTTTTAAGGGGGTATCTCCTCACAGCTGCTCCAGCAAAGCACAGCTCCTGCTCCTGACCTTGGACATGGGGTATCTCCTCATTGCACTTCACTGCTCCAGGGCCACACAGTCACTGCTCTCTGCTCCAGCAAAAAGCAAAGGAGAAAAAGAAAGATATACCCATTTGAATGCAGAGTTCCAAAGAATAGCAAGGAGAGATAAGAAAGTCTTCCTCAGTGATCAGTGCAGGAAAAAAAAAAAAAAGAGGCAAACAATAGAATAGGAAAGACTAAAGATCTCTTCAAGAAAATTAGAGATACCAAGGGAACATTTTATGCAAAGATGGGCTCAATAAGGACAGAAGTGGTATGGACCTAACAGAAGCAGAAGATACTAAGAAGCGGCAAGAATACACAGAAGAACTATACAAAAAAAGATCTTCATGACCCAGATAATCACAATGGTGTGATAACTCACCTAGAATCAGACATCCTGGAATGTGAAGTCAAGTGGGCCTTAGGAAGCATCACTATGAACAAAGCTATTGGAGCCGATGGAATTCCAGTTGAACTATTTTAAATCCTAAAGATGATGCTGTGAAAGTGCTGCACTTAATATGCTAGCAAATTTGGAAAACACAGCAGTGGCCACAGGACTGGAAAAGGTCAGTTTTCACTCCAATCTCAAAGAAAGACAATGCCAAAGAATGCTCAAACTACCACACAATTGCACTCATCTCATTCGCTAGTAAAGTAACTTCCATGAAATTCCAGATGTTCAAGCTGGTTTTAGAAGAGGCAGAGGAACCAGAGATCAAATTGCCGACACCCACTGGATCATTGAAAAAGCAAGAGAGCTTCATAAAAACATCTATTTCTGCTTTATTGACTGTGCCAACGGCTTTGACTGTGTGGATCACCACAAACTGTGGAAAATTCTGAAACAGATGGGACTACCAGACCACCTGACCTGCCTCTTGAGAAATGTGTATGCAGGTTAGGAAGCAACAGTTAGAACTGGACATGGAACAACAGACTGGTTCCAAATAGGAAAAGGAGTATGTCAAGGCTGTATATTGTCACCCTGCTTATTTAACCTCTATGCAGAGTACATCATGAGAAATGCTGGGCTGGAAGAAGCACAAGCTGGAGTCAAGATTGCTGGGAGAAATATCAGTAACCTCAGACATGCAGATGACACCACAGTTATTGCAGAAAGCAAACTAAGAAAGAACTAAAGAGTTTTCTGATGAAAGTGAAAGAGGAGAGTGAAAAAGTTGTCTTAAAGCTCAACATTCAATAAACTAAGATCATGGCATCTGATCCCATTACTTCATGGCAAATAGATGGGGAAACAGTGGCAGACTTTATTTTTGGGGGGTTCCAAAATCACTGCAGATGGTGACTGCAGCCATGATATTAAAAGGTGCTTACTTCTTAGAAGAAAAGTTATGACCAACCTAGACAGCATATTAAAAAACAGAGACTTACTTTGCCAACAAAGGTCCATCTGGTCAAGGCTATGGTTTTTCCAGTAGTCATGTATGGATGTGAGAGTTGGACTATAAATAAAGCTGAAGGCCAAAGAATTGATGCTTTTGAACTGGTGTTGGAGAAGACTCTTGAGAGTCCCTTGGACTTCAAGGAGACCCAATGAGTCCATCCTAAAGGAAATCAGTCCTGAATATTCATTGGAAGCACTGATGCTAAAGTTGAAACTCCCATACTTTGGCTACCTGATTTGAGGATCTGACTCATTTGAAAGGACCCTGATGCTGGTAAGATTGAATGTGGGAGGAGAAGGGAATGACAGAGGATGAGGTGGTTGAATGGCATCACTGACTCAATGGACATGAGTTTGTGTAAACTCTGGAAGTTGGTGATGGATAGGGAGGCCTGGCGTGCTGCAATCCATGGCGTTGCAAAGATTCAGACACGACTGAGAGACTGATCTGAACTGAACTAAGTGAGATTAAAACAAATATCCAAAAATGAGAAACCAAGAATGAACCCAAGACAAATAACAGTACAAAATCAGGAAAATAATTATTAAAATAATGGAATATATAAATATACACATACAACCATGAGCAAAGTCAAAACAGTCCAACAAAAATAAAGTATAGTAGATTGACCCAGAGAACAAAGGAAATCAAAAATTAAATTTACCATTTAAGAACAAAACGAACTAAAGCACAAACTGGAATAGAAAACTAAAGCAAGTTGCCAGTTTGGGAATAAATCAATGAAAACAAAACTAACAAATATGTTGAGAAGAAAAGAAAGAAAGAATAGATGTGCAATGTTAAATAGAGGTATTTATTAAATAGAAGTTTTATATGCATTAAAGATTAGCTGCAAGGGGAAAAGGATAGTAAGAAAGGCAAACAAAGGAATAAATATATAAAAATATAATAGGTTTTAAACAGTTAAAATTATAAAAAAAGAAATTAAAAAAAAAACATAGAAGAAGAAAGAAAAAATGGAAAACTCCACAGAACTGCAAAAGTCCAACATAGAGGCAAAGGTTTATAACAACAAGAAAAAGTGTGACTGAATATACAGATGTAATACATAAACACTCATAAGCAAAATAAAAATATTCCAACAAAAATAAAGTTCAATAGATTGACCCAACAAACAAAGGGAACCAAAAATTAGTCTATCGGAACAAAACTAACTAAAGTGCAAACTGGAAAACAAAACTAAAGCAAGGTGCCAATTGGGGAATAAAGCAATGAAAATAACATATATGTTGAGAGGAAAGGAAAGAAAAAAAAAAAAGAATAGATATGCAAAGTTACATAGAGATAGAAAAAGAAGATGTATATATATATATATATATATGACTAACTGCAAGGGGAAAAGAACATTAGGAAAGGCAAACAAAACAATAAATGTAGGGAAAATAATATGTTTGAAAATTAAAATTTAAAAAAGAGAGAAAAAAGGAAAACTCCCCAGAACTGCAAAAGTCCAATGTAGAGGAGAGGTTTTTAACAATAATAAAAAAATGTGACTGAGGAAAAAAAGGGGAAAAACAACAAAAAAAGCTCAAAAGCTTAATTAGATTTCATAGTGCGAATAAAATCAACACCTACAACAGATGGGGTTAAAAATGAGAAAAAAGGAAAAACATCCAAAAGAATCTACAGAGCAAGTCAAAACATAAGAATAATAAATGTTTTTCTTGAGTCACTGCTGTCAAGAGTCCTTTCCCTCGCTGGGATTCACAGTCCATCTATCCTCCCTAAGAGGCCCCCTAACACTGTGCTGATCTCTGGACCTGCTGTGGGGACAGCTCAGATTCTAATCTGGTCCCACTCCTCTGTGTTCTTGCCTCCAATGTCCACAACTATCAGAACTGGTATGTTTTCTTTTGTGGGAGCTCTCAATGGCTTTTTAGATATTCCATAGACACAGAGTCTGCCTAGTTGATCATGTGGATTTAATCTACAGCTTGTACAGCTGGTGGGAGGGTTTTGGGTCTTCTTCCTTAGCCACACTGCCCCTGGGTTTCAATTGTGGTCTTATTTCCACCTCTGCATGTGGGTCGTCCACTGGGGTTTGCTCCTGAGGCTGCCCTGGAGAAGTTGGGTTTGCCCCCGTGAGGGCCAGGTGTGAAGGTGGTGCAGCTGCTTGGGTTGCACTGGTTCTGGCAGCTCCAGGTACCCAGGGGAGTTGGTGGATAGGGCAGCAGGAAATATAGTGCTCTAGAAGGGTATGGCAACAAGTATTGGCCAATACGCTCCAGTCTTCTTGCCTGGAGAATCTCCTTCCCTGACAGAAGCCTGGCAGGCCACAGTCTACAGGGTCTCATAGAATCGGACACCACTAAAGCAACCCTGTGCGCAGAGACACAAGACTTTTTTTGCCTGTGGCGGTTCTGCCCCAGTGAGAGTTGAGCATGAAGGTGGCACAGCTTGCTTGGCTTGTAGGGACCCTGGAGGCACCAAGTGTGCAGGGACATGGACTGCCTCTGCTGCAGGAGTTATGGCCCTATCAGAGTCTTTTTCTGAGCCTCTTGTAGCTGGTGATCACAAGGCCCCTTTGGCCAGTATTTCTCCATACCTCCGCCCATTAAGGCACTTAAGGGCTTCTTTGCCTGGGGTCTTTCTCCGTTGTTCGGCATGTCAGGCACATACAGGGGACCCCCTAACTGGGATCCTACTTTGTAAATCAGCACGTGAGTCACTTAAAGGAGCACCCTGGGTGGGGTTCTAGTCTGTAGTTCAGTATGTCAGGCGTTTGATGAGCCAGCCTCCCTATTGTTCTGCTGCCAGTGCTGTCTTGTCAGGAGAGAGAGGCTATGGTGATGGCTCCAACCACTAAGTGTGACTCAGCAGTATCGCCTTGCTTCCATGGCTGCCAGGCTTTCTTCCACAGGCATTTCCCACCACAATCTCCTGCCTCACATCTCTTCCATTCGTCTCTCCCCAGTCAACAGCAGCCCTTACCCGGGGATTGCTCCACAATCCCTAAACTCCTGCTCCCAGCCATTGTGCCTTCCAGGGGATCTCTATCCCTGTCTGGGGTATGTATGGCTGTGGCAAGAACTGTCTGATTCTCATTCCATTTAGGCTGCCACCAATCAGCTGTTTCACACTCAGCCTTAAATGCTTCTCCTCTCACTCAGACAGTTGCCCCAATGTGGGGATCAGACCCCTGCTTCAGTTCCCCCACCCACTGAGGGCAGGTCCAATCCTACTAACACTCCTGTTTTTCCCCTAGTTTTGTTTTTCGCCTAGTTTCTTGGGTCTATATATTCTTTTCCACTGGTCAGGTACTCCTGTCTGCTCTCAGCTGGTGTTCTGCATGCACTTCTGTTTCTGAAGGTGTATTCCTGATGTATCCATGGAGAGAGATGTACTCCACATCCTCCTCTGCACGTCTTGTTCTCTCCCAAACATTTGCTTTTTAAGCATAGATTCAGAGCTGTGGTGGAGTCTGAACATGAGTAGTGGTGGTATATGGATTAAATGTTTAATGATATTAGAATGGTAGTATAAGAACATTTTTGTATACATAAATGTATTTTATATATATATATTTATTTATTTATTTATATGTTATATGATGTGATTCAGAAGAGTCTTGTGTTCTTCCAGTTTTTGATGATATATTATGAACATGTGATCTCTGGATAGTTAAGATATTGCTGTAATATGACATTTCACTTAAAGCTAGCTGGTTAGGTTTCCAGGAAGTCATGATGGAGGAAACAGTTAAAAATTGCTTATTGAAGAGTATTCAAATACCCAAAACTCTGAAAGAGTTTTTTTTCTCTAACTTGCTAGAAGGGGGATTACTTAACAAAGCTGGAAAGAATCACTTCAAAGTGAATTTCCAACAGTTTACTGACACAGGCCATTACAAAATAACCTCAACTATTAGTAAGCTAAGCTCAGTTACATTCCCTCTTATTTCACCTTTGAATTGTTCTTGAGGCATTGCCAATTCTCTGGACAGCATTGCCAATACAGTTTAGCTAAGTGTGAGGCCTGCTCATCAGCCTCCTAACTCTGTTTTGCTAAGAATTTGGAGAATAATTACTCCCCAGAGGTTGCAGCCTGCCCTGTGCAATATGTGCTGAGCAATCTGACTAGAAATTCTGATAGATCCAAGCCTGGTCTCCTGCCAACTCAAACAGTAGGAAGATTCTTGGATCCTAAAGTGTTTCAGGAATGCGAAGCCGAGCAAGATCTTCTGGATACTTTCCTACGATTTTAGATTGTAAAAGCAGTGGATTCCTTGAACATAATAGTTTATGGAAGAATTGAAAAGTTCTGCCTAAATTTACTCTTTTTCATTTTCCAACATAATGCAGGCTATTGGGGCTAAGGGACTTCAAGTTGTAGCCATACCGTTGCATTAAATTGGGTCATTTTCAATAGGACACAAGTAATGGAACTTAATGTGACATATCAGATAGAGATATCTGTGTTGATGGGCAACCTGTACGTAACTACTGATAGCATATAAATAGGCCCAATAAATTAGCCAAAACTTTTGAAAAACATGACAGTGAAATCCATATTCTCGTTGAAGACATATAGATAAAAAATACAAAACCAAATAAAATACTTGACTTTTTAGTTGATATACAGATATGTTGTACTTATAACAACCTTAGTATTCATTTAAAATATTAAAATAACACACAGATGTGTACAAGAATACTAACCTATTATTAAATTATTCTAATTGTTGAGATTATTTTAGTATTGCATTACTTAAAGTTAACTAAATAAAATATCTTTTAAGAAGAATATGCTAATTATTGAATAAGAAGGAAATTTTGTGATGAAAGAAGAAAATAAAGACCCTAGCTTGTAAGTTGTCTATTAGAATCATTAATAAAATCTTTATATATTTATTTATCTGCTTTTATATTTGATGTACAATATTATATGAGTTACAGGTGTACAATAGAATGATCTGAAAATTTTAAAGTCTTATGTAAAGTAAAACTGAGCAACCTACATAAGATCTTTCAAAACAAGCCTAAGACATAGTAGGATAATGTAGCTGCTGCTGCTGCTAAGTCGCTTCAGTCGTGTCCGACTCTGTGCGGCCCCATAGACGGCAGCCCACCAGGCTCCCCCATCCCTGGGATTCTCCAGGCAAGAACACTGGAGTGGGTTGCCATTTCCTTCTCCAGTGCATGAAAGTGAAAAGTGAAAATGAAGTCACTCAGTCGTGTCTGACTCCTAGCGACCCCATGGACTACAGCCTACCAGGCTCCTCCATCCATGGGATTTTCCAGGCAAGAGTACTGGAGTGGGTTGCCATTGCCTTCTCCAGATAATGTAGCATATAACCTTAAAATACTAGTAAATACTAGTAAAATAGAAATAATTTATTTTAGAAACTTTTAGCACATTATTGGAATTAATTGGCATGCCAAATTTTTATGTTACATGTTAAAAAACTTGGGGCAACTGGAAATGATCATATTTTAAAATTATTTCTGACTAGAGACTAAATTCTAGGCTTATTCATTTGGTCCAAAAGAATCTCTTATTTAACAACATTTTATTGAACTTTTGCTTAATGTGGCACTGCTATAATGCCCAGACATGACAATAGTGGCTGTGGATAAGAGGTTTCTGCTCTTTTATATCCTTTTATTCACATGACTGCTTATGTATATTCACAACCTGTTTCCTCTATAAAATGAGACAGTCTTCTACTATGATGCTATTTCTCCAAATACATTAAGTGATTGAGGACATTTTCAGAGGAGTCTATTGGTGTCAGGAGGGGTAAGAGAGGTTCATCTTGAAGAATAGTCTACATGAGGGAAGGATAGTTGAACAAACAGTGACTTACTGAAATGTTCTTAAGTAATACTGTTTTTCTGCTCTAAGGCCCTAATGGCTAAAATATAAAATGGATCTTGTAGAAAAAGATGAGACATTTAAACACTGGTGACTACATGCAACTCTAATGTGTTAAGTTACTCACCTCTCCTTCAAGCAGACTTTTTGACTTGAGTTTCATTGACTCTATTTTCAGACTTAATCTTTATCAGTCTAAGCCAATTATGACACTCCATCTATCTTACCAATGATAGCTCAGAAGACTTGGCTTAAAGCAAATGACATATGTTATTCCCTGTTGATTACTATTGGTCTACAAGTAGGCACATAGTTTACATTAGCTCAAACTGACTGAAGAGAGGCATTTTTATTCTACGGTTAAGCAAATAGCTATCTCTGTTCACTGACTGTTAAGAGAGAATCTCTTCTTGCTGATACTGCAGCCATTTTCAGTTATGAGAGTAGCCAATCTGAAGGAAAAACCAAAAGAAGCACGGAGTCTATAATTGTTTATGTCATACTATGTGTGAAAAAACAAATTTCCTCACCTTTATCATTTTAAGCTGGGTTTTCTATAATTTGAGGCTAAAAGAATCCTGAATCAATTATTAACAGTTAAGAGTTTTCTTAGAACCCAGTTCTGTTTGACTTTTAATTTAGTTACTTTTCATTGTCCTTGAAATACATAGAATATATATTCAATGACATGGTAAAATAGCTAGTTCTAACCTAGGATCCCACATTTTATTTTCATATTTGTCAAGTAATTGACCGAATATCTAAAAACAAACAAAAAAAGAAAACAAAACAGTAAGCACATGAACGGCTTACTACTCAGGAAAGTTAAAGTGTTCGTCCCTCAGTTGTGTCTGACTCTTTGTGACCCTATGGACTGTAGCCTGCCAGGCTGCTCTCTCCATGGTATTTTCCAGCAAAAATATTTGAGTAGGTAGCCATTCCTTTCTCCAGGGGATCTTCTGGACCCAGGGTTCGAATCAGGATCTCCCACTGCAGGCAGATTCTTTACCCTATGAGCTTAGGGGACATGTCCAAGTTTTAGAGTTGTCTTTAGAAAATCTCAGCTCAGCTCAGTTCAGTCACTTAGTTGTGTCTGACTCTTTGCGACTCCCATGGACGGCAGCACACCAGGCTTTCTGTCCATCACTAACCCTCAGAACTTGTTCAAACTCGTGTCCATCATGCTGGTGATGTCATCCAAACCTCTCATCCTCTTGCCCCTTCTTCTCCTGCCTTCAATCTTTCCCAGCATCAGTCTTTTCTAAGGAGTCAGTTCTTCACATCAGGGGGCCAAAGTGTTGGAATTACAGTTTCAACATCAGTCCTTCCAATGAATATTCAGGACTGATTTCCTTTAGAATGGACTGGTTTGATCTCCTTGAAGTCCAAAGGACTCTCAAGAGTCTTTTCCAACACCACAGTTCAAAAGCATCAATTCTTCACTGCTTAGATTTCTTTATAGTCCAAGAAAAAACCGAAGCCTTGACTAGACAGACCGTTGTCAGCAAAGTAATGTGTCTGTTTTTTTTAATAGGCTGTCTAGTTTGGTCATAGCTTTTCTTCCAAGGAGCAAGCCTCTTTTAATTCCACAGCTGAAATCACCATCTGCAGTGATTTTGGAGCCTCCAAAAATAAAGTATCTCACTGTTTCCATTGTTTCCCTTTCTACTTGCCATGAAGTGATGGGACAGAATGCCATGATCCTAGTTTTCTGAACATTGAGTTTTAGGCCAGCTTTTTAACTCTCTTCTTTCACTATCATCAAGAGGCTCTTTAGTTCCTCTTCGCTTACTGCCATATGGGTGGTTTCATCTGCATATCTGAGATTATTAATATTTCTCCTGGCAATCTTGATTCCTGCTTGTGTTTCATTCAGCCCAGTATTTTGCATGATGTACTTCTCATATAAGTTAAATAAGCAGGGTCATAATATACAGCCTTGACGTACTCCTTCCGTGATTTGGAAACAGTCTGCTGTTCCATGTCCTGTTCTAACTGTTGCTTCCTGACCTGCATATAAATTTCTCAGAAGGCAGATAAAGTAGTCAGGTATTCCCATCTCTCTTGGAATTTTCACAGTTTGTGGTGATCCACACAGTCAAAGGCTCTGGCATAGTCAATAAAGCAGAGGAAAATGTTTTTCTTGAACTCTCTTGCTTTTTCAGTGATCCAGTGGATGTTAGCAATTTGATCTCTGGTTCCTCTGCCTTTTCTAAAACCAGCTTGAACATCTGGAAGTTCATGGTTCATGTACTGTTGAAACATGGCATGGAGAATTTTGAGCATTTCTTTACTAGCATATCATGAGTGCAATTGTGTGGTAGTTTGTACATTCTTTGGCATTACTTTTCTTTGGGAATGGAATAAAACCGAACTTTTCCAGTCCTGTGGCCACTGCTGAGTTTTCCAAATTTGTTGGCATACTGAGTGCAGCACTTTCACAGCATCATCTTTTAGGATTTGAAATGGCTCAACTGGAATTCCATCACCTCCACTAGCTTTGTTCATAGTGATGCTTCCTAAGGCCCACTTGACTTCGCATTCCAGGATGAATACTCACCTGGCTCTAGGTGAGTATTCACATCATCGTGGTTATCGGGGTCATGAAGATCTTTTTTGTACAGTTTTTCTATGTATTCTTGCCACCTCTTCTTAATATCTTCTGCTACTGTTAGATCCATACCATTTCTGTCCTTTATTGTGCCCATCTTTGCATGAAATGTCCCCTTTTATCTCTAACTTTTTGACAAGATCTCTAGTCTTTCCCACGCTGTTGTTTTCCTCTATTTCTTTGCATTGATCACTGAGGAAGGCTTTCTTATCTCTTCTTGCTAAACTTTGTAGTTCTGCATTTAAATGGGTTAATTTTCCTTTTCTCCTTTACCTTTCGCTACTCTTCTTTTACCAATATGGCCTCATCAGACAACCATTTTGCCTTTTTGCATTTCTTTTTCTTGGGGATGGTCTTGATCACTGCTTCCTGTACAAACCTCCATCCATAGTTCTTCACAGACTCTGTCTATCAGATAATCCCTTGAATCTACTTGTCACTTCCACTGTATAATCATAAAGGATTTGATTTAGGTCATACTTGAATGTCCTAGTGGTTTTCCCTACTTTCTCAAATTTAAGCCTGAATTTGGAAATAAGGAGTTCATTATCTGAGCCACAGTCAGCTTCCGGTCTTGTTTTTGCTAACTGTACAGAGTTTTTCCACATTTGGCTGCAAAGAATATGCTCAAGCTGATTTTGGTATTGACCATCTGGTGATGTCCATGTACAGAATTTTCTCTTGTATTGTTGGAAGAAGGTGTTTGCTATGACCAGTGTGTTTGCTTGCCAAAACTCTGTTAGCATTAGCCTTGCTTCATTTTGTTCTCCAAGGCCAAATTTGCCTGTTACTTAAGGTATTTCTTGACTCCCCACTTTTGCATTCCAGTCCTCTATAATGAAAAGGACATCTTTTGAGGACATTAGTTCTAGAAGTTCATGTAGGTCTTCATAGAATCTTTCAACTTCAGCTTCTTCAGGATAATTGTTTGGGGCATAGAATTGTATTACTGTGATATTGTGCGGTTTGCCTTGGAAATAAACAGAGAACATTTGGTCATTTTTGAGATTGCATCCAAGTACTGCATATCGGACTCTTTTGTTGACTATGGTGGCTACTCCATTTCTTCTAAGGGATTCTTGCCCACCGTAGTAGATGTAATGATCATCTGAGTTAAATTTGCCCATTCCAATCCATTTTAGTTCACTGATTCCTAAAATGTCATTGTTCACTCTTGCCATCTCCTGTTTGACCTGTTCCAATTTACCTTAATTTATGGACCTAACATTCCAGGTTTCTATGCAATATTGTTCTTTACAGCATCAGACTTTACTTCCATCACCAGTCATATCCACAACTGGGTGTTGTTTTTGCTTTGGCTCCCTCTCTTCACTCTTTCTGGAGTTATGTCTCCACTCCTTCCATTAGCATATTGGACACCTACCAACCTAGGGAGTTCATCTTTCAGTGTCCTATTATTTTGCATTTTCATACTGGTCATGGGGTTCTCAAGGCAAGAATACTGAAGTGGTTTGCCATTCCCTTCTCCAGTGGACCACGTTTTGTCAGATCTCTCCACTGTGACCTGTCTGTCTCAGTTGGCCCTAAACAGCATGGCTCATAGTTTCATTGAGTTAGACAAGACTGTGGCCCATGTGATCAGACTGTTTAGTTTTCTGTAATTGTGATTTTCAGTCTGTTTGTCCTCTAAAGGATAAGGATAAGAGGCTTATGGAAGCTTTCTGATAGGAGAGACTGACTTGAGAAAACAAAAGTCAGGTAAAACAAGAGCAAAGGTGTATTTTTCAAACATGCAGTTGGAGATTTAACTCAAACTGGCGTATATTGAACAAAATCTGTGTAGTTTTGTCAGTGTTTTGGGCTCTCCTACATGATAGTGGGAAAATCACCTGAAAATGGAGTTAATTATCACGGTGGAGGGAACTAACTTTGGTTTAGGAGAGATTGGAAAGAACTACTTGAAAGAAATCATACGATGAACAAAAGATAAATTCATAATAGGATACCTTTGGATTGTAAATAAAAAGAGAATAAACTGAGCCTGAATTTTTGGAAAATTCTTAGAGGTACTTCAGACACATTTCATTTCCTTCTGAACTTGTCATAGTAATTTTATTTAATTAACTAAATATTTGTATGGACTGATACTAACTCATTTTGTCATCACCATGAAGAAGAAAATAGTTGGAGATTCCATGTGTATGGGCTTCCCTGATAGCTCAGTTGATAAAGAATCTGCCTACAATGCAGGAGATCCAGTTGAATTCCTGGGTTGGGAAGATCCACTGGAAAAGGGATAGGCTACCTGGTTCAGTGTTCTTGGCCTTTATTGTGGCTCAACTGGTAAAGAATCTTCCTGTAATGCGGGAGACCTGGGTTTGATCCCTGGATTGGGAAGATCCCCTGGAGAAGGGAAAGGATACCCACTCCAGTATTCTGGCCCGGAGAATGCCATAGACTATATAGTCGATGGGGTCACAAAGAGGCAAACACGACTGATAGACATTATCTATAAACTTGTGAAATATAGATTGTGTTGCTACAACAAAAGGCAGATTAACCTGAACAAGATAAGTGTTCATTCCTTTTTCTCACAGAGTTGTTAATGTATAAGTAGTCCAGGCTGCTATAATGGCTCCAATTGTCATGAATCCAGGTTCTTTTCTTTTTAAATATTCTATCTGCAGTACCTCACTCATGAGCTTAAAATGCTGCTCCAGCTCTTGCTATTATATCTGACTTGATAACAATATGAGGCTTTAAAAGATCCAACACGATTTCAAAGTTATGTGGGCCAATACATTTCCTTTTTGAACTGGGTTATTTTTAGTTGTGTTTCTTCTATTTGCAGTTGAAAGAATTCTAGTTCATTCAGGCTCTCAGTCATCTATAAGATAACTTGCAAGCTTCTAACCTTGAAACATTAAATCCCTTCATAATCTGACCTCATCCTGGCCCTCTAGTCTGATGGCTATAAACCCCTGCCTTGTATGTAGTATTATAGTGATACAACAAATTATCAGGAATTTCCCATACATAGCATGGTTATTCTGTTCTCTGTTTCTCCTCTTTTTCCATGCTGGGAATGCCCAATTCTCCACACCTGCCTTTAACTCATTATCTCCCATTCATCATCTGAGATTGGTCTGAGGGATCACTTCCTTCATCAGTCTTCCTCTGTGCTTGCAGACAGAGTAGCCCTACTCTCTGCCCTTAGTGACAACCTACAAGTATCTCAAACATTGCATTTACTGTAGTATGCTGTATTATTTATTTTTTGACTCTAAATTGTGGGCTACAATGACTTATAGTCATTCTTTCATTTTAATCCCAACACATGTTCTGCCCAAAGTAGATGTTTAATAAAAATGATTGAATAAATGAACTACATAATGAAAATACAGAACTTGAAACTGTCAATTTAATAACCCTGTCTGCAAGATTTATTTTTGGAAAAAAATGGAGTGGAAGCTAAAACACCAGAATTGAGTTTGACTTTATAATTTACTTTTTTTCCCCCTGAACCCAGTCTTTTTGTATGATTGTGCTGATGTTTTCACAAGAGGACACTTCCCTATGGATATTAGCATTGGCTTCACTCCTTATTCACTTCTGCTTAGGCATAGAAAGGTGACTAAGATGGTGAATTTGGGAGAAGGAATGATAGTGGATCTGTTCTTCTTGACCCCTTCTTATACTCACTTTGACATGTGCCAACCTGCAGGCATCAGATGTTTAGATTTGCTTTCTGTCATGTGCTATAATGCCCTGCCTTTTTAGAGGAGTCCTGCAATTGGTTCACTATTTGAATGACTATGTGTGTAATTATGTATCATTTAGCAGTGAAATATTAACCAGCTTGTTCAGCCACAGATTAAGACCCATCTTCCAATGTTGTGTGTCCATATCTGAATGTTCTAGATTAGCAAAAGAGAGATTCTCAACAATCTCAATATTCTCCCAATTAGTAAAATAATTTATGCTTGGAGTTTGTAAAATTTTAATTGCATGTGCCTGGCATTATGTAAATGTTAAGATAATTAAATGAATAATACACATTTCACAACCTCAGGGAATTCTCATCTAGGGAAAATGTACATCTTTCCAAACACATGAGTTATACAACATTAGTATTCTATAAGAATATTAGGGACCCTCCAACTTAATTGATCATTGGGAAAGGTCTAATAACTAAAGAACCTCTAGTTATTCCCTCTTCCAGGGGATCTTCCCAACCCAAAGATTGAATCTGGGTCTCTTGCATTGCAGGCAGATTCATTACCATCTGAGCCACTAGGGAAGCCCCTTAATAAATAATAGAGATACTCATTTAGACTCTCTGGGGATGGGGATTTAGAATCCACTCTTTTTGTTTGTTTGCTTGTTTGCTTATGAGACATCCAAGTGATTATCACTATCAATATTTTACTAAATTCTGGGAACTATTAATTGAATTGCTCACCATAGTCAATATCCAAGACCTCCATTGACTGACAACACTGCCAGCCTGTGATAACTCACAGGACTTTGGGGTTTATATAATGAATTAGGGGAGTGTTATAGACTTTTACACAGAAGTGCTAGTATCCAATGAGATGTCCATTGGTCTCACATATAGCACATTTGTGTGTATGGGCATGTATGCACACAGATGGAAAGTGAAACTGAAGTCACTCAGTCATGACTGACTCTTTGTGACCCCATGGACTGTAGACTGACAGGCTTCTCCATCCATGGGATTTTCCAGACAAGAATACTGGAGTGGGTTGTTGTCTCCTTTTCTAGGTGAACTTCCTGATCCAGGGATCGAACCTGCAGGCAGACTCTTTACTGTCTGAGCCACCAGGGAAGCCCTGATAGACACACACTTATTGGTGGATGCCTTAGAGATTCTTGGTGGCTCAGACAGTAAAGCGTCTGTCTACAATACGGGAGACGCGGGTTCGATCCCTGAGTTGGGAAGATCCCCTGGAGAAGGAAATGGCAATCCACTCCAGGACTATTGCCTGGACAATCCCATGGACAGAGGAGCCTAGTAGGATACAGCCCATGGGGTCGCAAAGAGTCGGACATGACTGAGTGACTTTACTATGTCACTATGAGATTCTTATAGTCAAACACATTTGGAACTACTGGGAATAAATTAAGTCAAAGAGTTTCAACAGATTTATTGGAGAATTAGTATCTTGAAGTGCATTGTGAGTCTCCAAGAGCTGGTTAAGGTCTCTCTAATTTCCATTTATACTGTATCCTGAAATCTTATTTAACTGGAATACATTTGGGGCATAAGCATTTGTATATGCAAAAATTTACTATGAATCATAAATAGTAATAATTATTATATTATTATGTAATATTATACACCTATAAACTATTTTCATGTCAGATTTGGTCAAAATAATATCTTAAACCCATTACAGAAATTGTCAACAAAATTTTCAAAACTGAAATTTTTTTGTTTTGTGTTACTTAGCATTAATCGATTTCCATAAATTGTAACAAATTATGGAAATAAGATAATGACCCATAAAATATAAAATATTAATACTAAATCATACAGAAATGATTCATAGAATAGCATGAGTTAGGGTAAGTCTTTTTTCAGTAAAGGAGATTTTGCCAAACTTGCTCAATTATTTGCTTAAAGGACTTTGTAGTCTATCAGCTGTTTTCCAAGTTAGGACTAAAGTCTCCCAGCTACAACATAGAAATATTCAGGATCACCATTTTTAAACACTTGACACATTATATAATAAGGGCAGATGGGTAACTAGAATCCTGGGGAAATGAAACAAAACATGAATCTGATATTCTGTCTTCTGAAATGCATTCTTTTAGTCTTATTTCTCTCCTTTTAATTCTTTCTGTTCTCTGATTCTGGAGCAATTTAAATTGTTTCCAACTATGGTAAGTGAAGGCAAGTATAAAAATCTATACAGAAGTTAAATGTAAAAATCTATACAAAAGTTAAATGTATAAATTAAGCATAAGTATATAAAAAGACAACTTTTTTCCTTAGAGATTCAGTTTATCAATTCCTTTTTAGCCATTAGCACTTTTCCTTCAATTACTTTATCAGTTTCTTATCTTGAAATATTGACCCAAGGGAGCAAAACACACACTCAAAGAACTGGCTATTTAATAAATTGAGAGAAGGAAAAAATAAGAAAAATTTAAATTTCTATGATGATGGCTCATTTAGGACTGATACATAAAACTTTTGATTCAGAATCCTTGGGATCATAAAATATTTACATATAATGATACCTAGAAAAATTTTACTAAAGCAAACATATTAGAATACAGTATTTCAGACATCAGATTAGAAGATTAGAATAAAAAACAGTTTCTTCCTGAAAGTCAGGAACTGAAAAAGACTGTAAAACAGTCTCTGCTCAACCTCCATTAAACATATAAAATGGAGCAGAAAAAAAAATTATGGCTATTATTTATTAGAGCCATGGAAGCCCTTAACATTTCACTAATGAGAATAGAACCTGCAGAATGATTGCAATAAACTCTGCATCCTAAAATGCCATTGATTCTACAATGCACCAGTTCATAACTATCTGGTTTTGTGTGGATTAGGAGATATAAATTTTATACATTAATTACCTTAATACCCCTGTTTTACAACATTATAATGTGGAAGAAAAAAAATGCATGAATAGAATAAGACTTTCTAAACCTTATTGGTATCCAAATCCATCGCAGATATGTTAACCAATGTTCTATTCTTAATGTTGGAAAAGGCAAAATTTAAAAGCTTTTGAAATATAACTAACATAAGTACAAGGCCAGAGCAAAGTTATTAGTTTATTGGGTTCTAAACAAGTATTTATTGAAAGAGGGAAAAATTATTACAAGGAAACAGTGATTGCACATCTCTAGGCAATGTAATATTAATATGGTACAGAAAATTGATAAAGAATACAGAATTCAGTGTCAATAGAACTTCAGAAAAAAATTTTTCATATTTCTGCACAGTTAGGGGTTTTCAAAAAAAAAAAAAAAAAGAAAGTGAAATCTCAGCTAAAGAACAAACTTTAGAAGTTAAAAGGTGATTGAAAATCTAGAAAATCTTTGTAGACTTGTAACAATTTTCCTTCGCAGAGCTCAAAGGGTGATAAAACTCTCTGTATACTAGAGACTTTTCTGTTCTCTTTCCAGAGATTAGTTTACCTTTGGGAGATTGTATTTGCCACTCCCTTTCAAGAGAGGGGGAAGAGATTTGATTAATCCAGGATTCAATAGCACTAATAATAATAATAATAAGTACATGAAGGGCCTATCTGGTTCTCATTGCATCACAGTAAAGGGAAGAAGAAGCATGGTTAACAATGCAGTTATGCCTGTGAAAGGTTGTTGTTGAATCACGCGAATACACCGGGATTCTTGGCCCCCGGAGGAGAAGAATTTAATCCGGGGCCAGAGACGAGGCTTGATCGCTCGGAGCTTTTGTGTAATAAAGTTTTATTAAAGTACAAAGGAGATAGAGAAAGCTTCTGACATAGGCATCAGAAGGGGGTAGAAAGAGTACCTGCTTGCTAGTGTTAATAATGAGGTTATATAATCCAAAGAATGTCTGGAGGTTGTAAAGACCTCCTCTGACCTACTCCCATAATTTACATTTTAAGATAACACTGTCCTCAGGCAAGATACATCCTTGTAAAGACCAGGTATACTCCCATAATTAACATTTTAAAATAACAGAAGGTTGAATCCAAAGACTGTCCTTAGGCAGGATACATTATTGGTATATAATCCTAAGGAATGTGGAGAAAGAAAAAAGTTTGTCCTTTCTTCCTCCTTGAGAATTCCAGACCCCTCTGTCTTTGGGGACCCCTAGACTCCCTATCAACCTGCCTAGGAAATGACTCTATCACCTGTAAGTAAAAATAACAAGATATTAATCTTGACTGAAAAAACCTATGTTTTATTTCAAGCTAAAATAACTAGAGATATTTTAGCAAAATTGTTTCACCTCCAGTTGTTTGTTCATTCTATTCTTTATTTCACCCCAATAACTTATCGGGGGGAAGGAATAGCTAGGAAGTTTGGGATGGACATGTACACACTGCTATATTAAAGTAGATGTCCACTATATTTAAAGTGGATAACCAGCAAGGACCTACTGTATAGCAAAAGGAAGTCTGTGCAATGTTATATGGCAGCCTGGATGGAAGGGGTGTTTGGGGGAAAATGGATACTTTCATATTTATGGCCGAGTACCATTGTTTGTAAATTGGCTATTGTTGTTGTTTAATCGCTAAGTCTAACCGGAGTCTTATGCTATCTCATGGACTTTAGCCCACCAGGTTCCTCTGTACAGAATAAAAAGTTTAAAAGAGAGAGGGGAAGAAAAAAAAAAAAAAAAGCTAGCATCTAGGACAGTACAAACACACAAAAAGAAAACATGAAGCAACTTTGAAAGATTTTACATTTGAATACCCACAACATAGATTTTATGTTTACCATATCCATCCCCTTATTCATTCCATCCAGGTGATAATCCATCTAATATTTTTAATTTTGCTTTTAAAAGTAAATTGCAGATATTAACACACTTCTGTCTAAATACTTTAGCATGAATTACCACTAGAATTTAATAATTTCCTGGCATGTATGTGTGTGTGCTAAGTTGCTTCAGTTGTATCTAGTTCTTTGTGACCCTATGGACTGTATCCCTCCAGGCTCGTCTGTCCATGGAATTTTCCAGGCAAGAATACTGGGGTGGGTTGCCATGCCCTCTTTCAGGGGATCTTCCTGACCCAGGGATCAAACCTGCATCTCCCGCAGCTCTTGCATTGCAGGCATATTCTTTACTGCTGAGCCACCAGAGAAGCCTTGACTTACTGGCATTTAAATATTTATTTACAGCTTATTCTTTTATCATGAAATTTATCCACAATGCTCATCCCAAATATTAAATTTTTCTTTGCCAAGCTTTGACAGTTTACATGCAGTCCTGTAACCCACACCACTATTAAAGTATATTAACATCTCCCAGAAAGTTCCCTCAGGCCCTTTTCTTGCCAATTGCTGCTCTCACCCCTCAAGGAAATCCCTGTTATTTTTCTGTCATTGATAATCATGACTATTTTCAAACTTTATGTACACAATATGTATTCTTTTAAAATTTAGTTCTCTCGGTGTAAGTTTCTTGAGGATTACTCATATTCCTGCAGGTAGCAATAGTTTATAACTTGTTATTGTTATTGTTGGGCTCTCTTTCATTATCTAGGTATATCTAAGGTATATCCAAATGCAAAGGAGAAGTCCCAGCAAGATGGTAGGAGGGGCAAAATCATGTTTAGAATCAAACCCCATACCAGCCAAAGATGCTCAGAGGGCTCAAACAAAACCTTGGGAGCACCAAGACCCAGAGACCCACAGAGACTGAGACAGAACTATGTTTGAGTGTCTCCTGTGGGGTATGGGTCAGCAGTGGACTGCTTCAGGGGCAGGGGATCTGGGTGCAGCAGACCTGGGTACGGCACAAGCCCTCTTGGAGGAGATCACCATTAACCCCACCACAGAGCCACCAGAACTTACACAGGACTGGGAAACAGACTCTTGGAGGGAACAAATAAAATCTTCTGCATACCAGGGCCCAGGAGAAAGGAGCAGTGAGTCCACAAGAGACTGACCCAGACTTGCCCATGAGTGTCCAGGACTCTCTGGCAGAGGCATGGGTTGGCGGTGGCCTGCTGCAGGGTTGCTACGCACTGAGTGCAGCAGTGTGTGAATGGGACCTTTTGAAAAAGATCACCAATATCGTCATTAACTCTATCAGTTTGGCCTCAGGTCAAACAACAGGGAGGGGACTCAGCCCCAACCATTAACAGAAAATTGGAGTAAAGAGTTCCTGAGCATGGCCCCACCCTTCAGAACAAGACCCAGTTTCCCCCTCAGTCAGTTTCTCCCATCAGGAAATTTTCATAAGCCTCTTATCCTTCTCCATCAAAGGGCAGACAGAATGAAAACCACAAAAACAGAAAACTAACCAATATGATCACATTGGCCACAGCCTTGTCTAACTCAATGAAACTGTGAGCCATGCTGTGTAGGGCTACTCAAGACAGATGGGTCATGGTGGGGTGTTCTGACAAAACATGGTCCACTGGAGAAGGGAATGACAAACCACTTCAGTATTCTTGCCTTGAGAACCCAATGAGCAGTATAAAAAGGCAAAAAGGACATTGAAAGATGAACTCCCCAGGTTGGCAGGTACACAGTATGCTACAGGAGATCAATGGAGAAATAACTCAGAAAAAAAGAAGAAAGAAAGAAAATGAGTCGCTCAGTCGTGTCCGACTCTTTGCAACCCTATGGACTGTAGCCTATCAGGCTCCTCTGTCCATGGGATTTTCCAGGCAAGAGTGCTGGAGTGGATTGCCATTTCCTTGTCCAGGGGATCTTCCCGACCCAGGAATTGGGGCCAGGTCTCCCGCATTGCAGGCAGACGCTTTACCGTCTGAACCAGAATGAAGAGAGGGAGACAAAGCAAACAACACCCAGTTGTGGATGTGACTGGTGATGGAAGTAAAGTCTGATGCTGTAAAGAACATACTGCATAGGAACCTGGAATGTTAGGTCCATGAATTAAGACAAATTGGAAGTGGTCAAAGAGGAAATGGCAAGAGTGAACATTGACATTTTAGGAATCAGTGAACTAAAATGGACTGGAATGGGCAAATTTAACTCATGGCCATTATATTTACTATGGTGGGCAAGAATACCGTAGAAAAAATGGAGTAGCCCTCATAGTCAACAAAAGAGTCTGAAATACTGTACTTGGATGCAATCTCAAAAATGACAGAATGATCTCTCTTCATTTCCAAGGCAAACCACACAATATCACAGTAATCCAAGTTATGCCCCACAAAGTAATGCTTAAAAAGTTGAAAATGAACAGTTCTATGAAGACCTACAAGATCTTCTAGAACTAACACTGAAAATATATATATATATATCCTTTTCATTATATGGGACTGGAATGCAAAGTAGGAAATGAAGAAATACCTGGAGTAATAGGCAAATTTGGCCTTGGAGTACAGAATAAAGTAGGGCAAAGGCTAATAGAGTTTTGCCAAGGGAATGCACTGGTCATAGCAAACACCCTCTTACACCAAAACAAGAGAAAACTGTACATCAGTCCAGTTCAGTTGCTCAGTCGTGTCCAACTCTTCTCTACCCCATGAATCACAGCATGCCAGTCCTCCCTGTCCATCACCAACTCCTGGAGTTCACTCAGACTCATGTCCATCGAGTCAGTGATGCCATCCAGCCATCTCATCCTCTGTCGTCCCCTTCTCCTCTTGCCCCCAATCCCTCCCAGCATAAGAGTCTTTTCCAATGGGTCAACTCTTCGCATCAGGTGGCCAAAGTACTGGAGTTTCAGCTTCAGCATCATTCCTTCCAAAGAAATCCCAGGGCTGATCTCCTTCAGAATGGACTGGTTGGAACTCCTTGCAGTCCAAGGGACTCTCAAGAGTCTTCTCCAACACCACAGTTCAAAAGCATCAATTGTTCAGTACTCAGCCTTCTTCACAGTCCAAGTCTCACATCCATACATGACCACTGGAAAAACCATAGCCTTGACTAGACGAACATTTGTTGGCAAAGTAATGTCTCTGCTTTTGAATATGCTATCTAGGTTGGTCATAACTTTCCTTCCAAGGAGTAAGCGTCTTTTAATTTCATGGCTGCAGTCACCATCTGCAGTGATTTTCGAGCCCCCCAAAATAAAGTCTGACACTGTTTCCGCTGTTTGCTCATCTATTTCCCATGAAGTGATGGGACCGGATGCCATGATCTTCGTTTTCTGAATGTTGAGATTTAAGCCAACTTTTTCCACTCTCCTCTTTCACTTTCATCAAGAGGCTTTTTAGTTCTTCTTCACTTTCTGCCATAAGGGTGGTGTCATGTGCATATCTGAGGTTATTGATATTTCTTGATTCCAGCTTGTGTTTCTTCCAGCCCAGCGTTTCTCATGATGTACTCTGCATGTAAGTTAAATAAGCAGGGTGACAATATACAGCCTTGACATACTCCTTTTCCTGTTTGGAACCAGTCTGTTGTTCCGTGTTCAGTTCTAACTGTTGCTTCCTGACCTGCATACAGATTTCTCAAGAGGCAGGTCAGGTGGCCTGGTATTCCCATCTCTTTCAGAATTTTCCACAGTTTATTGTGATCCACACAGTCAAAGGCTTTGGCATAGTCGATAAAGCAGAAATAGATGTTTTTCTGG
>NW_011495081.1:12614222-12614480 GCF_000754665.1 Bison bison bison | reverse complement strand
GGAACTCTCTTGCTTTTTCCATGATCCGGCGGATGTTGGCAATTTGATCTCTGGTTCCTCTGCCTTTTCTAAAACCAGCTTGAACATCAGGAAGTTCATGGTTCACATATTGCTGAAGATGGCTTGGAGAATTCTGAGCATTACTTTACTAGCATGTGAGATGAGTGCAATTATGTGGTAGTTTGAGCATTCTTTGGCATTGCCTTTCTTTGGGATTGGAATTAAAACTGATATTTTCCAGTCCTGTGGCCACTGCTG
>NW_011495081.1:12609971-12614122 GCF_000754665.1 Bison bison bison | reverse complement strand
TTTGTGCAGTTCTTCTGTGTAATCTTGCCAACTCTTCTTAATATCTTCTGCTTCTGTTAGGTCCATACCATTTCTTTCCTTTATCGAGCCCATCTTTGCATGAAATGTTCCCTTGGAATCTCTAATTTTCTTGAAGAGATCTCTAATCTTTCCCATTCTGTTTTTTCCTCTATTTCTTTGCATTGATCACTGAGGAAGGCTTTCTTATGTCGTCTTGCTATTCTTTGGAACTCTGCATTCAGATGCTTATATCTTTCCTTTTCACCTTTGCTTTTCATTTCTCTTCTTTCCACAGCTATTTGTAAGGCCTCCTCATTCAGCCATTTTGGTTTTTTGCATTTCTTTTCCATGGGGATGGTCTTGATCCCTGTCTCCTGTACAATGTCACAAACCTCCGTCCACAGTTCATCAGGAACTCTATCTATCAGATCTATTCCCTTAAGTCTATTTCTCCCTTCCACTGTATAATCATAAGGGATTTGATTTAGGTGATACCTGAATGGTCTAGTAGTTTTCCATACTTTCTTCAATTTCAATCTGAATTTGGCAATAAGGAGCTCATGATCTGAGCCACAGTCATCTCCCAGTCTTGTTTTTGCTGACTGTATAGAGCTTCTCCGTCTTTGGCTGCAAAGAATATAATCAATCTGATTTAGGTGTTGGCCATCTGGTGATGTCCATTTGTAGAGTCTTCTCTTGTGTTGTTGGAAGAGGGTGTTTGCTATGACCAATGCGTTCTCTTGGCAAAACTCTATTAGCCTTTTCCTGCTTCATTCCATATTCCAAGGCCAAATTTGCCTGTGACCCCAGGTGTTTCTTGACTTCCTGCTTTTTCATTCCAGTCTCATATAATGAAAAGGACATCTTTTTTGAGTGCTAGTTCTAAATGTTCTTGTACGTCTTCATAGAACTATTCAACTTCAGCTTCTTCAGTGTTACTGGTTGGGGCACATACTTGGATTACTGTGATATTGAATGGTTTACCTTGAAGACAAACAGAGATCATTCTGTCATTTTTGATATTGCATCTAAGTACTGCATTTCGGACACTTTTGTTGACTATGATGGCTATTCCATTTCTTCTAAGGGATTCCTGCCCACAGTAGTAGATATAATGCTCATCTGTGTTAAATTCACCCATTCCAGTCCATTTTAGTTTGCTGATTTTTAGAATGGCGATGTTCAGGCTTGCTATCTCCTGTTTGACCATTTCCAATTTGCCTTGATTCATGGACCTAACATTCCAGGTTCCTTCCTATGCAATATTCCTCTTTACAGCATTCGACCTTGCTTCTATCACCAGTCACATCCACAACTGGGTATTGTTTTTGCTTTGGCTCCATCCCTTCATTCTTTCTGGAGTTATTTCTCCACTGATCTCCAGTAGGATATTGAGCACCTACCTACCTGGGGAGTTCCTCTTTGAGTATCATATCATTTTGCCTTTTCATACTGTTCATGGGGTTCTCAAGGCAAGAATACTGAAGTGTTTTGCCATTCCCTTCTCCCGTGGACCACATTCCGTTAGACCTCTCCCTAATGACCTGCCTGTCTTGGGTGGCCCCCCAGGGCATGGCTTAGTTTCATTGAGTTAGACAAGGCTGTGGTCTGTGTGATTAGATTGACTAGTTTTCTGTGATTATGGTTTCAGTGTGTCTGCCCTCTGATTCCTCTAGCAACACCTACCGTCTTACATGGGTTTCTCTTACTTTGGATATGGGGTATCTCTTCATGGCTGCTCCAGAAAAGCACAGCCACTGCTCCTTACCTTAGACGAGGGTTATCTCCTCATGGCCACCCCTCCTGACCTTGAACGAGGAGTAGCTCCTCTCGACCCTCCTGCACCCGTGCACCTGCCACTCCTTGGACATGGGGTTGCTCTTCTTAGCCGCTGCCCCGACCTCTGGCATGGAGTAGCTCCTCCCGGCCGCTGCCCCTGACCTTGGGCAAGGGGTAGCTCCTCTTGGCCATGATTCTGTGTGGTCCGTCGCAGCCGGTGCGAAGGAGTACATCCAAGCTGTATATTGTCACCCTGCTTATTTAACTTATGCACAGTATACATCATGAGAAATGCTGGATTGGATGAAGCTCAAGCAGAAATCAAGATTGTTGGGATAAATATCAATAACCTCAGATATGAAGATGATACCACAGTTATGGCAGAAAACAAATAATAACTATAGAACCTCTTGATGAAAATGAAAGAGGACAATTAAAAAGTTGGGTTAAAACTCAACATTCAGAAAACCAAGATCATGGCCTCTGGTCCCATCACTGCATAGAAAATAGATGGGGAAACAATGAGAAACTTTATGTTTTGGGGTCCAAAATCACTGCAGATGGTGACTGTAGCCATGAAATTAAATGATGCTTGCTCCTTGGAAGAAAAGCTATTACCAACCTAGACAGCATATTAAAAAGCACAGATATTACTTTTCTAAGAAAGGTCCGTATAGTCAAATCTATGGTTTTTCCAGTAGTCATGTATGGTTGTGAGAGTTGGACTATAAAGTAAGCTGAGCACCAAAGAATTGATGTTTTTGAACTGTGGTGTTGGAGAAGATTCTTGAGAGTCCCTTGGACTGCAAGGAGATCCAACAAGTCCATCCTAAAGGAAATAAGTCCTGACTATTTATTGAAAGTACTGATACTGAAGCTAAAACTCCAATACTTTGGCCACATGATGTGAAGAACTGACTCATTTGAAAAGACCCTGATGCTGGAAAAGATTGAAGGCAGTAGGAGAAGGGGATGACAGAGGATGAAATAGTTGGATGGCATCACCAACTCAATAGACATGATTTTGAGTAAGCTCTGGGAGTTGGTGATGGATAGGCAAGCCTGGTGTGCTGCAGTCCATGGGGGTCACAAAGAGTCGGACTCGACTGAGAGACTTCACTTTCACTTTTCCCTTTCATGCATTGGAGAAGGAAATGGCAACCCACTCCAGTATTCTTGCCTGGAGAATCCCAGGGACAGGGGAGCCTGGTGGACTGCTGTCTATGGGGTCGCACAGAGTTGGACATGACTGAAGCGACTTAGCAGCAGCAGGAGCAGCAGCATCCTTACAGATGTGAGGTGATGTCTCAGTTTGGTTTTGATTTGCATATCCCTGATGATTATTGATCATAATCAATAATCTTTCCCATGACTTTTGTATGATTTCTTTAGAAAAATGTCTATTTGGGTCCTTTGCCCATTTTTAAAACTTGATACTTGGTGTTCTTTAGTTTGGTCTTGTCTTATTTTGCTTTTGCTGTTGAGTTATATAAGTTCCTTTTATAGCCTGAATATTGGCCCTTTATTAGACATGTAGTTTGCAAATATTTTCTCTCATTCCATAGGTAGTCTTTGCATTTTATTGATGATTTCCTTTGCTGAGCATCAGCTTTATAGCTGATGTAGTCCCATTTGCTATTTTTGCTCTTGTTGCCTTTGCCAAAAGTTTGTTCTTGTATTAAAATCTGAACTTGCCGCAGCTATTGCAGCTCTATCAGCAAGATTACTGTGTTTAGAATCTTCATCCTTTTGCCCTATGGAAGCTTTAAAATGAATTACTGATATCTGAGCAGGCAGTTGTAAAGCCTCTGACAAAAACAGATATCATTTTTTTCATGATACATTTTAGTTCTCACTGAACTAAAAATCCCTTATTACAAAAATTTTTAACCTATTGCATGATAGAAATGAATCATGTATTTATTAGTATATATCCATATTAAACCCAGAACCAAGAATTGCAGCTCTAGCAATTGCTATTCACATATCTGCTTGTGTAAAGACAAAGCATGAGCTGCCAAAGAATTATGATGTCATCCCACCACAGGGATCTTAAGTGAGTCACTTTTGTCCCAATCCATCGATGAATATGATCAAATATGCAGTAAAAAAGGAATAGCAGATAAATTAGGTCAGTTTTTTGTTTTCTTTCTTTCTTTCTTTTTTTAATTTGGAACCCCCTAATCTGAAGGAGAGGCTACAGCCAAATTTAATTGTTCAAATTCCTCTACAGATTCTAGAGTTAGGACCATAGTATCTACAGAATTATGTAATGTCTCCATCAGAGGGTTTGTTCACCCTCCAAAATCTGGAATCAACTCTCTACATTACTGTGTTAGTTCCTAAAACTGTCTTTTTTTTTTTTTTTTTTT
>NW_011495081.1:12574952-12609871 GCF_000754665.1 Bison bison bison | reverse complement strand
TTTTGTAGTGGACTGTTTTGTCTTCAAAATGTACTGACTCATAGACTGAAATACTTGGTGGCCTACAGTTTGACAACAAATGCTCTAAAAGTTTCATCTCAGTTGCACAGCATTGTGATTTTTCCAGTGAGGCTCTGTCTCCTTGTAAAACAAAGAATATTAACAAATCAAAGTATCACCTTTCACTCTCTTTCTCATGCTCCATGTAGTAGAGAATTACAAGACAAAGTAAGAAAGTCCTGAAATTTTTGAGGAATTCTTTCCCATGAAAAGTCCCATGGAGTCTTTGTTAAAAAAAAAAAAAATAAATAAACATAGACTTATCCAGTAGAGAAGAAGAAAGGAGCAAAGAAGGAGAGAGGAAGATAATTAGAGGAAGAAAATAAAGAATTACAATACATAGATCAATTACAGAGAAAATTTTTGCAGATAATAGTTTCAAGTTCAGAAGTCAGAATAGTTGCAGGGCTGTGAATTATAGATTATCTAGGTTTAAATAATGCTTGACTATATCATATTAACCTTTCTTTCTTTCTTTGAGGTATTACAGCATGAGTGTCCCATTTTTTTCAAATTATTGTTTGTTTTCTGAATTCTTTTATAACCATTTTTATTCATTTTAATTAAGTCCTAGATTGAAGATACAGTTTTACATAAGGCCATGGCTTATCCTTTTAGTAAACTATTTTAAATGGTTTTCTTGTTGTTCAGTTGTCAAGTCATGACCAATTCTTTCTGATCCCATGGACTGCAGCGTGCCAAGCTTCTCTGTCCTTCACTATCTCCTGGAGTTTGTTCAAACTCATGTTCATTGAGTCAGTGATGCCAGGTAACTGTTTCATCCTCTGTCACCCCCTTTTCCTCCACCCCACTTTCTCCCAACATCAGGATCTTTTCCAATGATTCAGCTCTTCACATCAGGTAATCAAAGTATTGGAGCTTCTTTAGTTCGTCTTCATTTTGATATCTTTTCAAAATTCTTAAATAGTAGTACAAGTATGGGTCTGTTTTTAAACCTCTCATAAATGTTCTTCATGTGTTTGTTAATTTTCATGTGACCTTTTATTTATAGATATTCACATTTTTAACTTTAACATGGAACACAGTCATCTGATACAAAGAGATAGTGATGAAAGTGAAGATGAAAGTGACAGAGGAGGCTTACAGCTCCTCTTTGGCTTACAGCTCAACATTCAGAAAACTAAGATCATAGCATCCAGTCCCATCACTTCATGGCAAATAGATGAGGAAACAGTGGAAAAAGTTGCTGACTTTATTTTGCGGGGGCTCCAAAATCACTGCAGATGGTGACCACAGCCATGAAATTAAAAGACACTTACTCCTTGAAAGGAAAGTTATGACCAACCTAGACGGCATATTAAAAAGCAGAGATATTACTTTACCAACAAAGGTCCATCTAGGCAAGGCTATGGTTTTTCCAGTGGTCATGTATGGATGTGAGAGTTGGACTATAAAGAAAACTAAGCACCAAAGAATTGATGCTTTTGCACTGTGGTGTTGGAGAAGACTCTTGAGAGTCCCTTGGACTGCAGGGAGATCTAACCAGTCCATCCTAAAGATCAGTCCTTGGTGTTCATTGGAAGGACTGATGTTGAAGCTGAAACTCCAATACTTTGGCCACCTCATGTGAAGAGCTGACTCATTTGAAAAGACCCTGATGCTGGAAAAGATAGAGGGCAGGAGGAAAAGGGGACTACAGAGGATGAGATGGTTGGATGGCATCACTGACTCAATGGACATGAGTTTGGGTAAACTCTGGGAGTTGCTGATGGACAGGGAGTCCTGGAGTGCTGTGGTTCATGGGGCTGCAGAGTCAGATAGGACTGAGTGACTGAACTGAACTGATCCATTTTTCATATAAGGAGACAAAAAAGTACCCCAATTTTAGAGATTTTCTCAGGGCAATTGAGCTAAAGAATCTCAGTGGAAGAATTTCTGACTTCAGATTTGCTTTGTGCTGAATTCATTATTGTGTGACAATATTCTTCCTCCTGATTCCTGTGGTTCTGTGAGTAACTGCAATAGACAGATGCATGTAGAGGTGGATTTATGCAAATGTGGGGAATGGTTTTCACAAATTTACTGCAATGTTATCATATTGGGAAATCATAGGAATTCTTCTGTAATTAATGGGATAAAGAGTTAAAGTTTTAGAAGAGATTTTTTTTAGGATTATACTTCCTTATTGTTTTGACCCATTTTATCTAGCCTCAGAGAAAATAGGGTTACATCTGCCAGCAGGTAATCTTATAGAGGTTTTGCTAAAGTTTTGTAAAATGTACCAAATCTAGTTTTGTAATCTAAAATAAAGCATCTTAAAGTTTATACCAATAAGTATACTACTCTGAATTCATTTCACCCACCCAACATTAACTTCTAGAAAATCTCTGAGATCCTGTAAACATCCTTTCAAATGAGTGCCTCTTAATAAACAGATTAAATTTCTCTTTAGTTTGTGTTCTTCAATAATAAATATTTGATAATGCATTCTCCTTTAAATCCAGACCTCATAGCCCCTGGCCCTTCAGCAAGTAGACTAGGGAATTTCAAACTGGGAACACAGGTATTGGTATACTTTATAGCATTAAATGTTATTCAGTAAACAGTACATAATCGTGTTTTTCTTGAATTTCTTTCTAACCAAAAGGAATGTATGATGTCCTGAGTCTCCAGTAACTGGTATCAATTTATGCTGGTGTCAGGCAACAGCCTCAGGGATTTTAGTGTGTCTAGATCCTAATGTTCAAGGGTCCTATCATTCTTTCCGGTCCCTCCTTTCACTCTTCCCTGGAAGTATTTCTCCTTTAAGAAAATGATTGGACAGCCTCACTGATGGTCAGAATTATTCCAAAAAGTAGCACTCATTTCTATCTTGCCATTTCCAAAATGCAGGAAGTGAAAAATATCCACAGACACTATTACTTGAAAAGTGAAAGTCACTCTGTCATGTCTGACTCTGTGACCCCATGGCATATACTGTCCATGGAATCCTCCAGGCCAGAATACTGGAGTGGGTAGCCTTTCCTTTCTGCCGGGGATCTTCCCAACTCAGGGATCAAACCCAGGTCTCCCATCTTGTAGGCAGATTCTTTACCAGCTGAGCTAAGGAAGCTATTACTTGATGCCACCCACAATACTAGGAGACATTGTGAAAAGGTTGAGTTACTCCCTCTCAAAGTGCTCAGGTCCTGTATGCTTTGATTCAAATCACTAAATTATTACTACCTCCATGACATTTATGTGACTATTATGACACAATCACAACACACAGTCAAATGCTTCCAGCTTTAAAATCATAGAATGGTTTTGCTGGAAAACTTCTGAACCTATACAGCACAGTCTTGGTCAGTTACACTTTTCAATAGCTTGGATGCTTATTATAAAACTACATAAGGAATTGTAAATTGTGATCCTTGATTTTTTACATGGTAAATACCACAGGTCATCCTGATAATATTTCTTTTTCATATGGCCATACTTCTGATATCCATATAACTTGTCATTTAGTTGCTAAGTTGTGTCCGATTCTTCTGAAAACCCCTGGAGCGTAGCCTGGCAGGATCCTCTGTCCACGGGATTTCCTGGGCAAGAAAACTGAAGTGGGTTGCCATTTCCTTCTCTAGGGGATCTTTGTGACCCAGGGATACAGCCCAGCATCCCCTGCATTGCAGGTGGATACTTAACCGCTGAGCCACCAAGGAAACCCAGTAATAGCTTAGGAAGGTTTATCATGTGGACTGCTTTGATATCCCTTTTTATACTTTGTGCCCATTTTAGGCCTTCTAAGGAATCATTCGCATCCATCCCTAATCCTCCCCATAAGAATCTTACAAGATTATAGTAAAGGCATGTGTACATGCTAAGTTGCTTCAGTTCAGTTCAGTTCATTCTCTCAGTTGTGTCCGACACCTTGCAACCCCATGAACTGCAGCACACCAGGCCTCCCTATCCATCACCGACTCCTGGAGTCCATCCAAACCCATGTCCATCGAGTCGGTGATGCCATCCAACCATCTCATCCTCTGTCATCCCCTTCTCCTCCTGCCCTCAATCTTTCCCAGCATCAGGGTCTTTTCAAATGAGTAAGCTCTTCACATCAGGTGGCCCAAGTATTGGAGTTTCAGCTTCAACATCAGTCCTTCCAATGAACACCTAGAACTGATCTTTAGGATGGATTGGTTGGATCTCCCTGAAGTCCAAGGAACTCTCAAGAGTCTTCTCCAACACCACAGTTCAAAAGCATCAATTCTTCAGTGCTCAGTTTTCTTTATAGTCTAACTCTCCCATTCATACATGACTACTGGAAAAACCATAGCCTTGCCTAGATGGACATTTGTTGGCAAAGAAATATCTCTGCTTTTTAATATGCTGTCTATGTTGGTCATAACTTTCCTTCCAAGGAGTAAGCATCTTTTAATTTCATGGCTGCAATATCATATGCAGTGATTTTGGAGACCCCAAAATAGTCTGACCCTATTTCCCTTGTTTCCCCATCTACTTGCCATGAAGTGATGTGACCAGATGCCATGATCTTCGTTTTCTGAATGTTGAGCTTTAAGCCAACCTTTTCTCTCTCCTCTTTCACTTTCATCAAGAGGCTCTTTACTTCTTCACTTTCTTTCATAAGGCTGGTGTCATCTGCATATCTGAGGTTATTGATATTTCTCCCAGAAATCTTAATTCCAGCTTGTGCTTCTTCCAGCCTAGCGTTTCTCATGATGTACTCTGCATGTAAGTTAAATAAGCAGGGTGACAATATACAGCCTTGACATACTCCTTTTCCTATTTGGAACCAGTCTGTTGTTCCATGTCCAGTTCTAACTATTGCTTCCTGACCTGCATACAGATTTCTCAAGAGGTGGGTCAAGTGGTCTGGTATTCCCATCTCTTTTCTAATTTTCCACAGTTTATTGTGACCCACACAGTCAAAGGCTTTGGCATAGTCAATAAAGCAGAAATAGATGTTTTTCTGGAACTCTCTTGCTTTTTCCATGATCCAGCGGATATTGGCAATTTGATTTCTGGTTCCTCTGCCTTTTCTAAAACCAGCTTGAACATCTGGAAGTTCAGGGTTCATGTATCACTGAAGCATGGCTTGGAGAATTTTGAACATTACTTTACCAGCATGTGAGATGAGTGCAATTGTGTGGTAGTTTGAGCATTTTTTGACATCGCCTTTCTTTGGGATTGGAATGAAAACTGACCTTTTCCAGTCCCGTGGCCACTGCTGAATTTTCCAAATTTGCTGGCATATTGAGTACAACACTTTCACAGCATCATCTTTGAGAATGTGAAATAGCTTTACTGGAATTCCATCACCTCCATTAGCTTTGTTCATAGTGATGTTTTCCAAGGCCCACTTGACTTCACATTCCAGGATGTCTGGCTCTGAGTGAGTGATTACACCATTGTGATTATCTGAGTCGTGAAGATCTTTTTTGTGCAGTTCTTCTGTGTATTCTTGCCACCTCTTCTTAACATCTTCTGCTTTTGTTAGGTCCCTACCATTTCTGTCCTTTATTTAGCCCATCTTTGCATGAAATGTTCCCTTGGTATCTCTAATTTTCTTGAAGAGATCTTTAGTCTTTCCCGTCACTTCTAACTCTTGTGTCCCTATGAACTGTAGCCCCTCCAGGCTTCTCTGTCCGTCGGATTCTCCAGACAAGAATACTGGAGTCAGTCACCATGTCCTTCTTCAGGGCATCTTCCCATCCTAGGGCTCAAACCTGAGTCTCTTATGTCCCTTTCACTGGTAGGTAGGTTCTTTACCACTAGCACCACCAGAGAAGCCCTTACAATAAAGTAAACTTCCCTTTTTAGAACTGTTTCTCATTTTTATGTATTTTCAGATTTTCTTCTTCTTTCTTCATTATTTGCCGTCATTCTGTCATCCTCTGTCATTGACTGAGAGTGCAGTCTCTTTGGAAATACAAAGCTAACGTCAATTGACTGACATCAATGAAAGTGTCTTACTTATTAGTCTTAGTCCCCAGCTATTGAAAACAGGCTCTGTAAACATTTTCTCATCCACTGCTACCTTAGCAACTAACTTCAATTACTCTTCTGAGCCACAGTACATAAGCAAGCATATTTTCTCTGATGAGCAGTACTTTAAGTTGCACAAACCCACAGTTCTTGACATTCTTAAATCCCAGACAAAACCTCTATACTCTTGCACACTTCTCCTGAAGCTCCATTTATTCACAGAATACACATGACTTCACATTTCAGAATAAGTTTGTGACTGGCACACCTCTGGCATCTTAGTTATCTATTAGAAGATGTGTTCCCCTGGGATTGAAGGAAATTAGTCCTGAATATTCATTGGAAGGACTGATGCTGAAGCTGAAGCTCCAATACTTTGGCTGTGTGATATGAAGAACTGACTCATTGGAAATGCTGGGATGCTGGGAAAGATTGAAAGCAGTAGGAGGGGGGTGGTGACAGAGGATGAGATGGTTGGATGGCATCACCCACCCAATGGACATGAATTTGAGCAAGCTCTGGGACTTGGTGATGGATAGGAAAACCTGGTATGCTGCAGTCCATGGGTTTGCAGAGTCAGACACAACTGAGTGACTGAACTGAACTTATCATTGATCTAAAGACATCCTTAAATTTTTATTACTAAAGAAAACAACATCAAGGCTATTTTCAGAATCAAGGATGTTAAAGTTATCTATAGAAATTGTGAAAATTTGTCATACCACATCTATATATATATAAAATATTCATTTTCATGTATTTCCAAAACAAAAGGAGTTTCACTGGCAATGATCTCTTTACCTTCATCCTACCAAATTCCTGGTGTCCCCAAAATTCTACCACTAATGGAGACTGAAAGGCAAGCAGAAGATTGATAAAGAGAGGGAATCTAAAATTTAGAGTCTAATTGGGGTATATCTACCCTGAAATTTGAGATCTAAATAAAATTTCTCTTCAATCTACTAAATGACATCTTGCTTTTCTTCTCACACATTGACTTGGGTAATTGAGAACATACATGAGTTGGAGAAATAGTTTTTAAAAATTCTACTAAAACCATTCTAGGATATATCCTCCAACTTTAAACCTGAACCCATGCAAATTCTATCATCTTGAAAAAACTTCCCTTGCTCTTCACTGCTCCTTCACCCTTTCTATAATGCACTTGTGCACGCACGCACACACACACACACACACACACATAATGCTGTGGATAATTTGATATTTTTGTTCTGTTAATTTTTCCTTGACTAAAGTTATGTCAAATAATAATAATGATGATAATTATGGCAACAAAAAGATGATTCAGGATACAGATTTTGAGAATAGACTGAGTTACTCCAGGGGAATCAATCTAATCACATGAATCCCTAAAAGCAGAGGACTTTTCACCACTACAGAGTGCCATATCAGAAGGGTCAGAGAGATGACACTGTGAGAAGAATGTAATTCCCATTGCTGGTTCTGAAAAGTAGGTGGCTCTTTGCAAGGGTGGAGAAGGCTTCTAGACTCTAAGTGTGGCTCTAGCCAAGAGCCACCAAAGCAATGGGACTTCCATCTAACAAGCATGTCAAACTAAATTCTGCCAAAATTCAAGTAACCAGGAAATATTTCCTCCTATAGGAGGAAAAAATTTCAGCCCTGACAACACCTTGGTCTTAGCCTGGTGAGAACTATACAAGGCTTCAGAACTATAAAATAATAAATGTGCCAGTTAGTTTGTGATAATTTTTATGGCAGCAAAAGAAAAAATTTACAACTTGCTTAATAAATAGATATGTGTATATATATATATTTATGAGTTTGAGCAAACTCCAGGAGATAGTGAAGGACAGAGAAGCCTGGTGTGCTGCAAGCCATGGGGTTGCAAAGAATCTCACAAAACTTAGCAACTGAATCCATGGTCCATGGGATTTTCCAGGCAAGAATACTGGAGTGGGCTGCCATTTCCTTCTCCAGGGGATCTTCCCAACCCAGGGATCGAACCCGGGTCTCCTGCATTGCAGACAGACGTTTTACCATCTGAGCCACTGGGGAAGCCCATATATATATATATATATATGGGCTTCCCATATATATACATATATATATATATATATGTATATGTATACATATATACATATGTATATGTATATATATACACACATGTATATACATATGTATATATGTATATGTATATACATATGTGGGTGTGTATATATATACATATATACATATGTATATGTGTATATACACATACATATACATATATGTACATATGTATATATGTGTGTATATATATACACACACACACATATGTATATATGTATATATTTCAGAAATTCCTATCTTTGAAACATGACACTGCATCTTACTTGTTAAGAATTGGACTCTGGAGTAAAGAAGACTAGAGTCAGTGATTCTGGCATTACTACCAGGTGATTTAGGGTCATTTCCTCCAGAGTCCTTTGCTTCAGTTGCTTCATCTTTATAATAGAAGCAGTCATAAAAAGAATTTTAAGATTCAATGAAGCAATGTAAGTGAAGTAAATAGCACATTTCTTCACAATTAGCAAACAATACATCTCAACCACCATTGATATTAGTATAAGACTAGTTGTAGCAGTGGTGTGTGCTGCTGTTGTTGCTGTACCAGTGTTATAAAAAAGTGTGACTGAATATCATTTAAGGCCTGCTCTTAATCATTTCAACTCCAAGATATGATAATATCATGAATCTTAAAATCATAATTTTCCTGTTGGATATATAGCATATCAACTTCCCATTATATATTTTTGTTTCTAAAAAAGTAAATAAAAGTATCTACATTGTTTTCATTTTTCATTGCCTTGTTTATCTGCAAATTATATAAATTTACCTTAATTTCACAAAGGGACAGCTTTGGGCATCAATTATAAAATATTAATGTTATCTACATTCAGGGCAACTTAGCACTCATCTAGAATGGAGATGATTACCCAAGTTCCCACTCACAGGTGCCAGCGGTAGGATTCAAACATTTTTTGTGGAGGAGATACAATTCTACCTCCTACAAATGCCTAAGCTTGAGAGGAGAGTAAAGAGTGATTGTAAGAAGCACAAAGAATGTTCTAGAGTGTTCTAGAGTGCTGGTAATGCTCTTGATCTAGGGGCTGATTATATTGTAGTTTCAATTTATACAAAAATATCCAGCTATTCCCTTATGATATGTGCACTTTACTCTATGGATGTTATGCTTCAATTAAAAAAAATAAGTGAAAAAAAAAAGAATGTAGATGATTGTTACTATCACTGGCTATAGGATCTATAGAGCCTGCAGGCTCTTCCATTCAGAGAACAGATAAATGTTGGGCTGGTTTTTTCTATAGTGTTTTATAAATTGTTTATATATTTCCCCCCCATTTTCAAATAAGAAAACTAAAGCTTAGAAAGTTTGCATAATCACAAGACCCACATAGATAAATGTCTGTGCTTGTGTGTGTGTGTGTGTGTGTGTGTGTATTGTTTCTGTAAGACTGTTGACATTAAAAACATTAATCAGAAAGTTTCAGACTGTATTCTTCTCCGACAGTGTTTATTCATCATCATTCTCATCCTCATAAATAGAAAATAATTCATCGTCATCCTACTTGCAAGTTACTTTCATTTAGACACTAACAATTATAATGCAGCTCATAAGAGTAAAGAATTCCTACATGGAAAAATTTAGCATAGCAAGTAGATTTGAAAGTTTAAGCTCTGCAGTTTTAACACATAGTCTAACTCACAGGTTGATACAAAATAGAAAAAGCCAAGTGAGTATAACAAGTTAAGATAAATCATTAAGTGAGAATCAAAGAGTAAAATATAATCTTTCATTTTCTCCTAGCAGAATGCTTTACACTATAAATCCAATTAGTTTGAAATGAAAAGAGATTAATCAATTTCTGGGAGCTTCAGGTTTTACAATGAATTAAGAAAAAAGAGAGAAAAAAGTTATGTTTTCAAGAAAATATACCCTGTCCTTGATGATTTTCAAAGCCAATTTTTAATTGTGTTTGGACTGACCAGTGCTCTTTTTCAGCTTCTTTTAGGTTTTCATATATGTGCACACCTGTATGTGCCACACACACACACACACGCATACTCTCTCTCTCACTCAAGTCACACACTCTTGTCTGAGGATATTGCTGAAATATCTTATAATAAAATAACATGATCCAGCTTCCCTGGTGGCTCATTGGTAAAGAATCTGCATGCCAATGCAGGAGACACGGGTTCAATCCACGGGAAGATCCAACTTGCTCTGAGCAACTGGGCCTGTTCACCACAACTACTGAGCCTGTGCTTTAGAGTCCAAGAAGCAAAAGAGCTGAAGTCAGCACAGCTAAAGCCCATGCTCTGTAACATGAGAAGCCACTGCAATGAGAAGCTCACACCTCAACGAATAGCCCCCACTCACTGCAACTAGAGAAAGCCCTCACAAAGCAATGAAGACCCAGGAGTCAAAAATTAAAACAAACAAACAAACAAAAGAACATGCTCTACAGGGGAATTCAACTCTTACCAAGAGGTAAATTAAAAAAAAAAATTAGACTTTACACAGGTAGAGAGAAAGGAGGTACATTTAATATACTTTGGAGAAATGGGTAAAATTACTAAAGCGCATTACATCACAAAAGTGCTGAGACTCAGTTTCCAAGTAACATAATGGGAGAAAATGAAATCTTAAAGATGTGGAGATAAAATTCATATTTTTATTTAAATTGCATTAAATGCAAGTAAAACAATTATTTATGTGGGGGGGGCATGAAATTTGGAATTTGAGATGCATCAAGAAAATTTAAAAGAAAATATTCACTGCCATCTCTAGTAATGCTCTCTTTTGTACACAGACTGTTCTAGTGAACCCACTAATTTCTTGGAATTGATTTTGTGACCAAGTCCAAGAATTGACTTGAGAGTCCCTCCCTCTTGAATGTATTGAGTCTTCTTGGCAGGCCCAGGTTTAAAGCATATACTATGGACCCAAGGCCAATCTTAATTAAAACTAAGATTTTAATTAAAATCTTGTGTGTATTATTATCATATTCTCTCCACTAACTAAACTGAATAAGGATACTGACATACTACTCCTAGTAACATAGTAGGTGCATAATATTTGGTAATTGATTGAATAAATACCTTCTCACACACTTTCTCACAAAATGTCTGTCTGTCCTTACATTGCCTATCTTGAGATTTTTAATATACAGAATGTTATTTCCTGGAAATTATGCTTATTAAGATTTGTATATTGAACATAGAGCTATGGAAAATGCAGTCAGTGATTTTTAATGCACTCACAGTTTATAAACTCTTATATTTTCACTTTTATGAATAGAAGAAAATATCATTTTAACCATTTAGATCCTAATTTAAAATATGAAGTTTTGATTTTCAAAATTGACGAGCTCTATTCCATTCCAAATTGCATTTTGCTCTTCTAGATGAAGCACAGATTGAAATCCATAAATATTTTGTTTACTAGTTAAAGTGACTAGTTAGGTAGTTATGCAGAAAACATTGAGATGGGTATTCATGTTGGCAACCACTCCCCTACACACACACACACACACACACACACACATTCAGTGAAGTCCAATTATAGACAGGGTTTGAGACAGCACTCCAAGTATAATATCCCTACTTTCAGCTCTATACTGCACATCCAAATGATATCAAGGCGTTATTTATTCACAGCTTTTTAAAATTAATTTTTATTGGAATATAGTTGCTTCATGGTATTGTGTTAGTTTCTGCTGTGCAGCAAAGTGAATCGGTTACACATATACATATATCTACTCTATTTCAGATTTCCTTCCCATTCGAATCACCACAGAGCACTGAGTAGAGTTCCCTGTGCCATACAGTAGACTCTCACTAGTAATCTATATGATAGCAGTGTATATGTGTCAATCCCAGTCTCCCAATTCGTCCCATTCCACTTTCCCCTTTGGTAACCATAAATTTGTTCTCTACATCTGTGACTAGTAAAATATACAGATGAACTTATTAGCAAAGCAGAAATAAAGTTGCAGATGTATTTGCCAAAATTTTAATAAGATTCCTTGTCCATGCCCCTCTTCAGTTGGAATGAACTTTTTATAAAGAATAAAACTCAATCTCTAACTGAAAATCAGGTGAAGTATGGAGGTAGCAGCAGCAGCAGCAGCAGCATGGAGATAAGCAGACCCAAAAGAGGTGATGTCTCAGGCTTCAGGTTCATAAATTAGGCCTAGAAACCCAAGAACTAGAGTCTGGATCACTAAAAGGATATAAAATAGCTGATTGATCATATAAAAACCTCACAACAAAGAAGAGCAAATGTGATTACCAAACTGAAGATCATAGTGAAGACAAGAAATAAGTTGATTCCATAAGCTTTGTATGGGAAAGTTGAATTATAGAGAATAGACTAAATTTGAGAGCACATTTCATTTATTTTGGTGCAATGTTTTAATACTCAAAAGAAAATTATTTTAACATTTTTTTAATCATTGTTATTTGTTAAGTCATCATTTGTAAGTGATACAAAACAGTTATTTGTAAATTCAGTAATTTACATCCTCATAGGATTGTTTGCTGGATTAAATCAGATAATACTTTTAAAACACCCAATGCTGTCCAACTCTTTGTGACTCCATGGACTCTTTGTGACTCCAGGGAAGCATGCCAGACTTTCCTGTCTTTCACCATCTCGTGGAATTTGCTCAAACTTATGTCCATTGAGTTGGTGATGTTATCCAACCATCTCATCCTCTGTCATCACCTACTCCTCCTACCTTCAATCTTTTCCAGCATCAGGGTCTTTTCAAATGAGCTGTCTCTTCGCAACAGGTGGCCAAAGTACTGGAGCTTCAGCATCAGTCCTTCCAGTGAATATTCAGGATTGATTTCCTTTAGGATTGACTGGTTTGATCTCCTTGCAGTCCAAGGAACTCTCAAGAATCTTCTCCAACACCACAGTTGAGGATCATCAATTCTTCGGTGCTCAGCCTTATTTATGGTCCATCTCTCACTTTCCTGGTGGCTCAAATGATAAAGTGTCTGCCTATAAGGTGGGATACCTGGGTTCCATCCCTGGGTTGGGAAGATCTCCTGGAGAAGGAAATGGCAACCCACTCTAGTATTCTTGCTTGGAAAATCCCATGGACGGAGGAACCTGGTAGGCTACACTCTCCATGGGGTCGCGAAGAGTTGGACACAACTGAGCAACTTCACTTCTCACATCCATACATGACTACTGGAAAAACCATAGCTTTGACTATATGGACCTTTGTCAGCAAAGTAATGTCACTTCTTTTTTTTTTTTTTTTAATATGCTGCATAGATTTGTCATAGCTTTTTTTTTTTTCCCAAGGAGCAAGCATCTTTTAATTTCATGGTTGCAGTTACCATCTGCAGTGATTTTGGAGCCCAAGAGAATAAAGTCGCACTGCTTCAATTGTGTCCTCATCTATTTGCCATGAAGTGATGGGACCAGATGCCGTGATCTTAGTTTTTTGAATGTTGAGTTTTATTATTCCTATATAATAAACTTATTTCTGAATGTACAATATTGAATGTAGCACTGTCTTACAAAAGTATACTTTTCTTTCCAACACCTCTGACAAAAATTGACAGGATATATTCAATGAACATCTCCTGGAGGATTGTAAAACATTTAAATTGCTCTCCTTCCACATTGGGAATCTCTCTCTGTGCTCACTTTCACCTCATAAGATATTGTCAGACCAAATGTAATTTCATCCCAACACTTTGTTCTATTTGACCAATTCCAATTTTGATTATACAGTATTTTTTGGATGATTGTTTGAGTCCCCCCACCCTTTTAGTTGATATAGACATGAATTGAGTACATTTGCCACAATTATCTGCTACTTAAGTGTAGTTTATTCAATCCATCTGGGCTGGGAGCAGTAATTGCACTATTCCTGTTGTTCAAAACACTGTCTGTGTCTGATATTGCTTGTATTTTTTGCTCAAGTCTTATATAACTGAGCCTTTTCTCTCCTTCCAAATTTGAGCCTCCAACCCCATCAGACTCCCTTTCCCCTTATTATATCCTGTGAAAATATAGTGTTGAAAACACGTTGTTGAGATGAATTTGACCACAGCATTTTCCATGCAATGAATGTGACAGAAAGCAAAATTTTAAAGATTCCTCACATTTTCAGTCATCTTCTAGAGCCCTAGGAGATGCCCAACCAATGTTCTCACACAGACACAGGTTTTTATAAAATTTTTTTTAATTTTTATTTTATTTTTAAACTTTACAATATTGTGTTAGTTTTGCCAAATATCGAAATGAATCCGCCACAGGTATACCCGCGTTCCCCATCCTGAACCCTCCACCCTCCTCCCTCCCCCACCCTCCCTCTGGGTCATCCCAGTGCACCAGCCCCAAGCATCCAGTACTGTGCATCGAACCTGGACTGGTGACTCGTTTCATACATGATATTATACATGTTTCAATAAGATTTGGTATGGCCATTGATTGTTCTAATGTGCCTTTCATCACATTCCTCTCATATTAAATAGTGGAAGTGGCTCCCAGTGGATCTACTGTCCATTTCTTGGGAAGTCAAGATGCAATTGGACACTCAGTTTGGGTTGAGTAGAGTTTAGGCTTCCATGTACATTTAGTATATATTTAGCATTACACATATCTGTGTGTGTGTGAGCACAGGCATGCCTTGGAGATATTGTGGGTTTGGTTCCAGACCACTGCAATAAAGCAAGACATATGAATTTTGTTTGTTTTTCCATTGCACACAAAATTTATGTTTATGCTGTAGTCTGTTAGGTGTGCATGAGCATTATGTCTGAAAAGCAATGCGCATACTTTACTTTATTGTTAATAAATACTAACCATCATCTGAGCCTCCAATCAGTCATAGTAATGACATCAAATGTCACTGACCACAGGTCATCATAACAAATGTAAAATTATGAAAAAGTATAAATACCACTAAAAGTACCAAAATATAACACAGAGACACAAAGTGAGCAAATGCTGTTGGAAAAATGACAATTGATTTGCCTGACACAGGGTTGCTACAAACTTTCAATTTATGAAAAATGCAGTATCTGTGAAGTACAATAAAGGGAGGCACAATAAATGAGGTATAACTATATATGTCATAAGTACTAAGCATGTAAGTGTGTGTGTGCATGCATGTGTGTGTGTTTGTTTATGATTTGCATTCACATCTGCGTGTAGCTAAGTTTTCATCAACCTTACTGCCATAGGAACAGCTTTCATCTCATTGACAAACAAGACTGGTAACATTTTCAAGACCAAGGTTCATTTCGGACTGTGAACTTTCCCACAGCTTTGAAGACCAGAAATATGTGGGCGTGGGATGAGGTACAAGATGTCAATTGTAAAAAGCAAAACTCATAAAGTTCTATACAATCTTAAAGCTTATGTATAAAATACACTTGATAGAGATCTTTCCAATTTTTCAATAACCCTAAACATTTATATGACATCCATGTTCATGTTAAGTCACTTCAGTTGCATCTGACTCTTTGCAACCCTATGGACTGTAGCTCACCAGGCTTCTCGATCCATGGGATTCTCTAGGCAAGAATGCTGGAGTGAGTTGCCATGCCCTCCTCCAGGGGATTTTCCCAACCCAGGGACTGAACCCATGTCTCCTGTGGCTCTTGCATTGCAGATGGATCTTTACTACTGAGCCATCAGGGAAGCACTTATATGACATTCAGTTCAGTTCAGTTCAATTGCTCAGTCATGTCCTACTCTTTGCAATCCCATGGACTGCAGCACATCAGGCCCTGTTTATCACAAACTCCCAGAGCTTACTCAAACTCACGTCCATTGAGTCAGTGATGCCATCCAACCATCTCATCCTCTGTCATTGCCCTCTCCTCCAGCCTTCAGTCTTTCCTAGCATCAGGGTCTTTTCAAATGAGTCAGTTCTTCAAATCAGATGGCCAAAGTATTGGAGTTTCGGCTTCAGCATCAGTCCTTTCAATGAATATTCAGACTGATTTCCATTAGGATGGACTAGTTGGATCTCCTTGCAGTTCAAGGGACTATCAAGATTCTTCTCCAAAACCACAATTCAAAAGCAACAATTCTTTGGTGCTCAGCTTTCTTTATAGTCCAACTCTCACATCTATACATAACTACTGGTAAAACTATAGCCTCGACTAGATGGACCTTTGTTGGCAAATTAATATCTCTGCTCTTCAATATGCTGTCTAAGTTGGTCATAACTTTTCTTCCAAGTGTCTTTCAATTTCATGACTTCACTCACTATCTGCAGTGATTTTGGAGCCCCCCAAAATAAACTCTGTCTCTTTTCCACTGTTTCCCCATCTATTTGCCATGAAGTGATGGGACCGGAAGCCATGATCTTCATTTTCTGAATGTTGAGCTTTAAGCCAACTTTTTCACTCTCCTCTTTCATCAAGAGGCTCTTTTGTTCTTCTTCAGTTTCTGCCATAAGGGTGGTGTCATCTGCATATCTGAGGTTATTGATATTTCTCCCAGCAATATTGATTCTAGCTTGTGCTTCTTCCAGTCCAGCATTTCTCATGATGTACTCTGCATATAAGTTAAATAAGCAGGGGGACAATACCAGCAAAAAATTGTAAACCTGTAAAAAACCGGAAAATTATTAAAATTATATAAGGTACAAGAATGAAATACAGTATTTTAATTTTCTCCATGGAAATAATATCACAAAAATAGTGAGAGTGGAAAGAATTGATAAATGACTATGCGACTAAGAAGGCAAATGAATAATGTAAATAGAAATATTCCATTTTCTAACAAATCATATTTATTTTGGATCTTGAATCTATTGTACAACATATTTTCCCCAGTTTCTTATTCAAAAATCTATTTTCTTTGTTCATCTAAGTTAGTTTAAAATAATTTACTAGTAAATAGTTGAGACTGTTATTGGCACAAATGAATTACATGAGCACAGTCATGTTACTGAGATTTAGACAGCTAAATATGTATTTAATTTACTTTGTGTCTTCTTCAAATTCTACATTTTTCTAAGTAAATCCAGAGAGCCTTTGTGGAAATGATGCTGGATTCCAATTATATTCTGTATAGTTGACCAACTTATTGTCAGTGTCAAGGATGATTTGTTTGAGTTGTTCTTAATAGGGGTGCTCTTCAGATCCCTGTTTCCTTCTTCAGATGCTCAAAAGCATAAGGTGAAAGCAAAACCAAGTTAAAGTTTTATCTCTTTTGAATATTAATAATGAATCTGCAATTTTGATTGAAAATAAGAGTAGCAATCATGTATTTCCACATCTTAGCTGTCTTAACACTCAGTGAAATTATTAGTAGTGGTTTAGAAATAGTATTTTCAGTTTTTTCCTTATCTAGCACCAGATTTTATTCCTCATAGAGAACGTTTAGTGTTGGAAGAAATGGTTCATAAGAAAATATTTCATTGCCTTTGGTTTCATGAACTTACCACAACTTTGATAGTATTTACCCAAATAAATTTAGGATTTACTTATCTTTGTTGAATTTTAATTTTATCACTTTTCCTCACAATTTCTCTCTCATTTTTTTAAATTGCCAGAAAGAAAACTTCCTCTTAACTATTTCTGCATCAGATACTTTCTTTCTTTTATTTTTCATCAGATACTTTCTGACAAAATATGTTCTACCCTTTTATGAAGGGTTCAAAGAACAGAAAATTATTTCAACCACAGGACCAAGTATCTTAGAATTACGATTCAAATGCTATAAATCATTTAACTCATGAATCATTAACTTTCTAACTGAACTGCATCTTGAAATATAATTTTCTGCAATGAAGTTAGAAAATTTTACTTATGCATTAATCAGATGTTAAATTAAATGTAAAAGAAAACTAATCTCTGATAGCATTTGACGGATAGGCCAATACATATTTCTATGAATATATTTGGAAGTAGTTTATGATTCTCAAGCATTTGGTTGCAGAGAAGATTCAAGGACAAAGGTCAAAATCCACATTCTAGGCCCCAAACTAGAGATTTTTACTCAAGTGTCCTGGAGAGTGACCCAAATATATGGGTTTTTAATCAAGAACCAATATCAATTAAAATGTTTGGCCTCATTTTGGAATCAACATGTATTGTATATTTTATACTTTTCATAAATTTTCAAGGGGGAAAAAACATAGTTTTTTGATAGATACAGCTTTCACTCTTTCCTTCTGTATTCAGTGTAAAGGAAGTCAGAGATATAGTACACCAGGGGTTTCATAGTAACTCAGTAAATGATTCATTTGAATAAGTTTACAGCAAAGCTCCCCAGGTGGTGCTAGTGGTAAAGATTCTGCCTGCCATAGCAGGAGACACAACAGACACGGGTTCAATCCCTGGGTCAGGAATATACCCTGGTGTAAGAAATGGCACCCTTCTCTTACCTGGAAAATTCCATGGACAGAGGAGCCTGGTGGGCTACATGACATGGGCTGCAAAGAGTTGGTCATGAGCATAGGAGCACATCAAGGCTCAGCCTTGCAGGCTTTGGGAATCTGGCCCTTTTGTTCTTGCATATGCTATGTGGAGTGGAATAGAATAAAAAGAATAGTTGTCTTTATTCTAACTTTTACATAGCACTTGTCACATTGGGATTGGAGGACCACATGGTCTTTGTAAGGTTTAGAGAATCTTACAGATTGCTAGAAAATATTAATGATGAAAATGTGGAGTCCTTTCCCATTAGGAAAATGAAAAGGATATTTTCTGCATGTGATCAGTGGAGACAGTCAAAAATTAACTTATATCACTCACAGACCTGTATTCTCCAACACCTTATTGTTCTTCCATCTATCAGTCTTCTTTCTTTGCAACCCATGTACTGCAGCACATCAGGCCTCCCTGTTCTTCACAATTTCCCAGAGTTTGCTCAAATTTGTGTCCATTGAGTTGGTGATGCCATCCAACCATCTCAACCTCTGTTGTTGTCCCCTCAGCACTTTACTGCTCTTCTGTTAACTAAAGAGGTCAAAACATCTTTTTTTTTTTTTTTTGCACTCAGTTCAGTTCAGTTGCTCAGTCATGTTCGACTCTTTGCGACCCCATGGACTGCAGCATATCAGGCATCCCTGTCCCTCACCAGCTCCGAGAGTTTACTCAAACTCATGTCCACTGAGTTGGTGATGCCATCCAACCATCTCATCCTCCGCCAGCCCCTTCTCCTCCTGCCTTCAATCTTTCCTAGCATCAGGGTCTTTTCAAATGAGTCAGTTCTTCACATCAGAAGGCCAAAGTATTGGAGTTTCAGCTTCAGCATTAGTCCTTCCAATGAATAGTCAGGACTGATTTCCTTTAGAATGGATTGGTCAGATCTCCTCGCAGTCCAAGGGACTCTCAAGAGTCTTCTCCAACACCACAGTTTGAAAGCATCAATTCTTCAGCACTCAGCTTTCTTTATAGTCCAACTCTCACATCCATACATGACTACTGGAAAAACTATAGCCTTGACTAGACGGACCTTTGTTGGGAAAGTAATGTCTCTGCTTTTCAATATGCTGTCTAAGTTGGTCATAAATTTTCTTCCAAGGAGTAAGTATCTTTTAATTTCATGACTGCAGTCACCATCTGCAGTGATTTTGGAGCCCCCCAAAATAAAGTCTCTCACTATTTCCATTGCTTCCCCATCTATTTGCTATGAAGTGATGGACTGGATACCATAATCTTAGTTTTCTGAATGTTGAGCTTTAAGCCAACTTTTTCACTCTCCTCTTTCACTTTCATCAAAAGGCTCTTTAGTTCTTCTTCACTTTCTGCCATAAGGGTGGTGTCATCTGTATATCTGAGGTTATTGCTATTTCTCCTGGAAATCTTGATTCCAGCTTGTGCTTTGTCCAGCCCAGAGTTCTCATGATGTACTCTGCATATAAGTTAAATAAGCAGAGTGATAATATACAGCCTTGACGTACTCCTTTCCCTATTTGGAGCAAGTTTGTTGTTCCATGTCCAGTTTTAACTGTTGCTTCCTGACCTGCATACAGATTTCTTAGGAGGCAGGTCATGTGGTCTGGTATTCCCATCTCTTTCAGAATTTTCCACAGTTTATTGTGATCCACACAGTCCAAGTCTTTGGGATAGTCAATAAAGCAGAAATAGATGTTTTTTTCTGGAACTCTTTTGGTTTTTCAATGATCCAATGGATATTCTCAATTTGATCTCTGGTTCCTCTGCTTTTTCAAAATCCAGCTTAAACATCTGGAAGTTCCTAGCTCATGTATTGTTGAAGCCTGGCTTGGAGAATTTTGAGCATTACTTTACTACATGTGAGATGAGTGTAAGTGTTTGTACTAGCTCTATCACTTTCCAGTGCAATGTTCAAAGCATTCTCATTTCACTCTTTTTTGAACTCTTCTCTGGAGTTCATGCTTTCACTCATTCTCTACAGGGACATCATTTAGACCATTAACTTTCCCTCACCAAGAGTGTTACTAACGGATGCCCAATGTTCCTCTATACTCTTTAATTCCGCTCTCTACTTGGGTGAGTTCAATTGCTGCATGGCTGACTGATTTCGAACCACAGCTTCTCATGGTGTTGATATTAATCCACTCCATTTCATATACCCATTACCACTCTGCTGTTCTGGAACTTATCATCATCTGAGACGCTGTCCATGTGGAATTCAGATGCCTCTATCTTTCCAGACAGAAATGTTTATTCTGACAATCCTCTGAATGTTTCTTTTTCTCAAGAGCAAGACAAATTAAATAATTACAAAAATTGACAACTATCATGAAGAAAACAAAAAGTAGGAGAGTTAGGCTATGAGAAAGAGTGAAACTATATCTCAGGAAACAAAAATTCTCAATAACTTCAAAGAATAAAATCTTTCTTATTTGACACTGTTTTCATCAAAGAATATTCTTGTATTATTTTAATATTGTTAAAAATATCAAAATTTTAGTTTTATAGAAAAACTTGGGGAAAATGTAGATGCATTGAAAAGAATATATGGCAAAACTAATACAATTATGTAAAGTTTAAAAATAAAATAAAATTAGAGAAAAAATGTAAAAAAAAAAAAAAGGAAAAAAAAAAAATAAACATGTAAATCATCAAAAAAAAAAAAAAAAAAGAATATATATTCTGTGACTGTACACTATAGATTTCTAATAACTCCAAACATAATAGATGTTTTGAAAGATTTTTAAAATTTATAGTAAATGTCCCCCTCCTTTGAGAATTTTCACATTTGCTTAAAAGCCTATATGACTAGATTGCAAATCAATAGCTGTTGTTTTCCCAAGACAGTAACAAAAACCTATATAAAGATCCTTATTCTTTATGATGAAGGACAGAAATAAAGAAAAAGAATAATCTCTAAGCCATCTAGTTTCTCTAGCACTTCATAATTATTAAGCAATTTCTGCCTTTTAAGAGCTATACTAATTTTATATGTATTCACTTATTTTCTCAAACCTCCAGCTACCTACTCAATATTTCTACATAAATGTCTCACTGATATATCAAAATGTATACATTTAAAGTTTAAGTTCTATCACCAAATTTTTCTCACTCATACACCAATTTCTGATTGCTTAAGTAATGCTAAAATTATTACTTTTGATACCAATTATTTATGATATCACTCTAAAAGGTCAACAATTTTCTCTCCGTAATTATCAGAGTAAGTTCAGTTCAGTTCAGTTGCTCAGTGTGTCCAACTCTCTGACCCCATGGCCTGCAGCAGGCCAAGCTTCCCTGTCATCACCAACTCCCAGAGCCTACTCAAACTCATGTCCATTGAGTCAGTGATGCCATCCAACCATCTCATCCTCTGTCATCCCCTTCTCTTCCTGACTTCAATTTTTCCCAGCATCAGGGTCTTTTCCAATGAGTCAGTTCTTCCAATCAGGTGGCCAAAGTATTGGAGTTTTAGCTTCAGCATCAATCCTTTCAATTAACATTTGGGACTGATTTCCTTTAGGATTGACTGGTTTGATCTCCTTGCAGTCCAAGGAATTCTAAAGAGTTTACTCCAACACCGCAGTTCAAAAGCATCAATTCTTTGGTGCTCAGCTTTCTTTATAGCCCAACTCTCACATCCATGTATGATTACTGGAAAAAGAAAGCTTTGACTAGACAGAACTTTGTCAGCAAAGTAATGTTTCTGCCTTTTAATATTCTGTCTTTATTGGTCATAACTTTTCTTCCAAGGAGCAAGCATCTTTTAATTTCATGGCTGCAATCACCATCTGCAGTGATTTTGAAGCCCAAGAAAATTAAATCTGTCACTGTTTCCATTGTTTTGCCATCTATTTGCCATGAAGTGATGGGACTGGATCCCATGATCTTAGTTTTTTTTTTAATTTTGAGTTTTAAGCCAGCTTTTTCACTCTCCTCTTTCACTTTCATCAAGAGTCTCTTTAGTTTCTCTTCACTTTCTGGCATTAGGGTGGTATCATCTGCATATCTGAGATTATTGACATTTCTCCCGGCAATCTTGATCCCAGCTTATGCTTCATCCAGCCTAGGATGTCATATGATGTACTCTGCATGTAAGTTAAATAAGCAGGTGACAATATACATCCTTGACAAACTCCTTTCCCAATCTGAATTCAGAATAAGTAGAGGGAAAAATTTTCAGTGAGGGTATAAATGATTTAAACTTCAGTGTCACCAACTACACTGGTTCACGAATTAAACACGTAATTGATATATGCAACAGCAAAAATATATCTCACAGATATTTAGATGAGAAAATGCAGTTTTACTTGAGAATTATATTGGCTGATATCAATTTTTAGAAATCCTAGAACAGGCACAATTAATCTGTTGTGCTCAGAACACAAACAATGGTTTTCTTCTGAGAAGGGTGGAATTGACTGGAAGAGGTAACACAGAAACATTCTGGAGTGAAGGGTAGATTTTACACAGGTTGCTTGGTGTAATTTATAGGTATATGTAATTTCTAAAACTCAAATTACCGTATATTTAAGAATAGAACTATGTAAGATAGAAATGAGTTTTCAAAAAGAATTCTTGAGTTTTACTTCTTATGTATTACCTCTTGTGAACTTGTAATATCATTAGCAAATGGCAGGTTTCTCTTCCTCTGTTACCATACAGTAGTTCCTTAATAATCTACTGATCTTTCTTCTTATGTTGACCTTCCAATAGAGAAATTCATTTTCTTCTTTTATTCCTATGAAATACACCGTTTTTCTTAGAAATCTGTTATGAGCTACCCAATATTAGTTACCAAAAATTCAGACAAAAATTAGACAATTTCACTATTCAGAATGAGTTGATAGTTGAGAATAAAACAAATATGCTCCTAGAAAATGGGAATTCAAGCAAAGTAGTGAGGTTCTCTTCCAAAAAATTGGAGATATCAAGGGAATATATCATGCAATAATGGACATGATAAAGGACAGAAATTGCAAGGATATAAAGAAACAAAAGAGATTAAGAAAAAATGGTTAGAACACATGGAAGAACTGTACAGAAAAGGTCTTAATGAACCAGATAACCATGATGGTGTGGTCATTCACCTAGAGCTGGGCATGATGGAGTGTGAAGTCAAGTGGGCCTTAGGAAGCATTATTACAAATAAAGGTGGTAAAAGTGACAGAATTTGAGCTGAGTTATTTCAAATCCTAAAAGATGCTGCTGCTAAAGTGCTACACTCAATATGTCAGCAAACTGAGAACACTCAGCAGTGGCCACAGGATTGAAAAAGGTCAGTCTTTATTTCAATTGCACAGAAGGGCAATGCCAAAGAATCTTCAAACTACCATAAAATTGCACTCATTCAATGTGCTAGCAAGGTGATACTCAAAATCCTTCTGGCTAGTCTTCAGCAGTACACAAACTGAGAACTTCCAGATGTACAAGCTGGGTTTAGAAAAGGCAGAGGAACCAGAGATCAAATTGCCAATATTCATTGGATCATGGAGAAAGCAAGGGAATTCCATAAAAACATCTACTTCTGCTTTATTGACTACACTAAAGCCTTTAACTGTGTGGGACACAACAAACTTTAGAAAATTCTTAAAAAGATGGGAATACCAGACCACCTTACCTCTCTCCTGAGAAACCTGTATGCAGGTCAAGAAGCAACAGTTAGAACCAAACATGGATCACCTGACTGGTTCAAAATTAAGAAAGGATTACAACAGGCTATATATTTTCACCTTGTTTATTTAACTTCTATGCAGAGTACATCACAAGGGCTTCCCTCATAACTTAGTCAGTAAAAAATCTGCCTGCAAATCAGGAGACAGGGTTTGATTTCTAGCTCAGGAAGATCCCCTGGAGTAGGAATTTAACCCACTCCAATATTCTTGCCTGAAGAATCCCATGGACAAAGGAGCTTTGCAGGCTATAGTCCATGGGATCACAAGAGTCAGACATGACTTAGGACTAAACTCTTGCCTGGGAAATCCCATGGATAGAGGAGCCTGGTGGGCTGCAGTCCATGTCTGACCGCTGAGGGTCAGACACAACTGAGCGACTTCACTTTCACGTTTCACTTTCATGCATTGGAGAAGGAAGTGGCAACCCACTCCACTGTTCTTGCCTGGAGAATCCCAGGGACGGGGAGCCTGGTGGGCTGCTGTCTATGGGGTCACACAGAGTCGGACACGACTGAAGTGACTTAGCAGCAGCAGCAGGACTAAACCACCACCACCGAGTACTTCATGCAAAATGCCAGGCTGGATGACTCACAAGCTGGGATTAAGATTGCTGGGAGAAATATATAAAAAAAAAATCCCAGATATGCAGATGATATCATTCTAATGGCAGAAAGTAAAGAAGAACTAAAGAGCCTTTTGATGAAGGTGAAAGAGGAGAGTGAGAAAGTTGGCTTGAAACTCAACATTCAAGAAACTAAAATCATGGCATCTGGTCCCATAATTTCATGGCAAAAGAGGGGAAAAAGGAGGAACAGTGACATATTTTATTCTCTTGGGCTCCAAAATCACTGTGGATGGTGACAGCAGCCTTGAAATTAAAAGACATTTGTTCCTTAGAAGGAAAGTTATGACAAACCGAAACAATGTGTTGAAAATGAGAGTCATCTCTTTGTCAACAAAGGACCATATAGTCAAAGCTATGGTTTTTCCAGTAGTCATGTATGAATTTGAGAGCTGGACCATTAAGAGACCTGAGACCTGAAGAACTGATACTTTCAAATTGTGGTACTGGAGAGATGCTTTCAAACTGTGCTGCTGGAGAAAACTTCAGAGTCCCTTGGACTGCAAGGAGATCAAACTAGCTGATACAAAAGGAAATCAACCCTGAATATTCTATCCATTGAACGGACTGATGCTCAAGCAGAAGCTCCAATACTTTGGCAACCTGGTACAAACAGCCAACTCATTGGAAAAGACCCTGATGCTGGCAAAGATTGAAGGCAAAAAAAGAAGAGAGCAGCAGAGGATGAAATGGCTACACAGCATTACTGACTCATGGATATGAATTTGAGCAAACTCCAGGAAATCGTGAGGGACAGAGGAGCCTGGTGTGCAATAGTCCATGGGGTCGCAAGGAGTTGGACATGACTTAGCAACTGAACAACAATAACGAAAATTTGGTATCCCCTCGAAAAAAATCTTCTGTGCAACAAAAATTTAACCTTTTCTAATCTATTATATTAGAGAAGGCAATGGCGTCCCACCCCAGTACTCTTGCCTGGAAATCCCATGGGTGGAGGAGCCTGGTAGGCTGCAGTCCATGGGGTCGCTAGGAGTCAGACACGACTGAGCGACTTCAACTTTCACTTTTCACTTTCATGCATTGGAGAAGGAAATGGCAACCCACTCCAGTGTTCTTGCCTGGAGAATCCCAGGGACGGGGGAGCCTGGTGGGCTGCCGTCTATGGAGTCACACAGAGTCCGACACAACTGAAGCGACTTAGCAGCAGCAGCAATCTATTATATACTGCTAATAAGTACAAAAATAATGACATATCTGGGGTACAATCATGTTACCTTCAAAATAACATCTCTTATTAGTTTGAGGGTAAACTTTTAGATGAAGACATACTCCTGCAATTAGAAAGTGTATATTGCTCAGTTAACTGAATGTTTCTGAAAAATTAGTCATTCTGTGATTAATTTTGGATAAGTAAGCTGTCAATAAATGTGAAAGTTCTTGCCATTTAGTGTTAATAGTTACCTTGCCACAGTTTGTGTTTGGTAGAAAAATACATGTTAATTCTAGATCAGGCACAGAGGAATATAACTGACAGAAATAGCATTAGAGGGCATATCATCATTTTGTTCTCCTGGTTCCCTGAGCCCCAATTTCCCCAGGACAAAGATTCGGGTGACAATTGCAAACATTGTGGGTTGAGTTCCTGGAGAAGAACCTTGAGCCCTAGAAACTTGAGTCTTATATTGTACAGGGTCCAGTAGGCATGCTTACTCTGAAATTATGTTTAGAAGACTTCAGAGTAAGTTAGCATGCCTTTGATTTGTTCCAATGGGAAAGACATCTCCAAACCTGATCATTATATAATCTTTGTAAAGATAGTGTAAAAGAAAGTCCATTTTATACTCCCATTCAAATTGTGCATAAACACAGAAGATTCATGGAGAATATTCTTCCAACAAAAGTTAGATTTGTTCCTGGATTGCTTTAAAATACATCCCTATATATGGCATGGTATTTAAGTAACTCTATTTCAGAATTTCAGAATCACCCTCTCTGACGGCTGTCATTGGCAATTACTCTAAAAGTGTACTTTCTTTCTGAATCAAGTCATATTGGTATTTTAAGCAATGCTCATGAGCAGGTAACTGAACTATTGCAAGTATCATCTGAAAAACTTCCTTAGCTCTGTGCTGTTCAGTGTTGGTGATGGTCTGGTATATGAAAAGTGATGTGCAGTTGTCACATTTAAAGTGACTATTTTCTATCTAATTATATTTTCATAAAATGAAAGCATGAAAATATTTAGGAGCAGAAAAATTACTTTGGTGGTGGTGGTGGCAGTGGTGGGTGGTGTTTGTGTGTAAGTTATTAGTCACTTAATCATGTCTGACTCTGCGACCCATTGGACTGTAGCCCACCAGGCTCCTCAGGCCTTGGAATTTTTCAGGCAAGAATACTGGAGTTGGTTGCCATTTCCTATTCCAGGGGATCTTCCTGACCCCGGGATGGAACCCATGCTTCTTGTGTCCCCTGAATTGGCAGGCAGATTCTTTACCACTTTTCCATTTGAGTGGAACCATAATATCAATCTAGCAAATGTGTTTCAGGATTTCCATATTTCATCAGGTCTTTAGAATACTGTTTTTTTTCCTCAAGGCCTTGCTATTTACCATTGTTTTGACTAATATTAATGGCATTAATAGTTACTCTTGGGAATCATATCTCATTTGTTTTACATTCTATGGCTGAAGAGAAAGTCAAACTATTTGATTAAAGTCCAGCATCATTAGATCACTGTGTCCTATAGACTCAATCTCAAAGATCACTTCACCCTAAGGGGGCAGCCTCTTAATTTGCCATCCACTGGTGAATATGTGATCAAATCATTTTGATAATGAGGTTTACTTATGAATTGGGGACTGGTACATTTCTGAATTTGTTTAGTCTCAAGAGCAGTTAAATTTGGAGGAAAGAATTGAAAGAACAGGAGAGAGTCATATTTATAGAATCATTGCATATTAATATTAAAGCTCCTAGATCTCATTTTTACCAACAGCAACACTTTGTGATAAATATTATCATCTCTATTTTATTTGAATGAAACTGAAGTCTAGAAATTTGGGGAAATTTATCCAGAATCCTGTAAATATCATTGAGAGACAGCCAATAGCTTTTCATTAATAAGGAAAATGAGTCTCAATTTGGTGCCTTAAATCCAAGATTTATAAAAGCTTAACCAGTCATATTCTTATGAGTTGCCTGTTTACTCCTTGCTCCATGGATTCACATACATAATCACTATTGCATTATAGGATTCATTCTCATGACACCATAGTCTCTGTTATAGGTTGATAGTAGTTATGTTACTGGGAAGAGAGTGACCATCACAACCTGCATAAGATGTTAGTTTATGTTCTCATAGTAGAAAAAAGTTTGAGAGAAGAAAATGGTGGTTACCCCAAAATAGGAATTTTTGTCTAAGTATCTACCACCAAATATTTATTACAAGGAAAGTATATCATTCAGCTATTATAACATCTATCCTTTTTTTTTTTAATTGGAGGACAATTACTTAACAATATTATGTTGGTTTCTGCCATACAGCAATGTGTATGAGCCATAAGTATACATATAGTGCCTCTCTTTTGAGCCTTCCTCCCATGCCACCCCCATCCCATCCCTCTAGGTTGACACAGAGCACCAGGCTGAGCGCCTATGTTATACAGCAACTTCCCACTAGCTATCTATTTCACACATGATAATGAATATATTTCAATGCTCCTCTCTCAATTTGTCCTACCTTCTCCTTCCCCCGCTATGTCCACAAGCCCATTCTCTGGGCAGGACCACATACCCAAAGTCTACTTTCTCTCATTTACTTACAAATAGAGGAAATACATACTAATATATTGATATTTAGCTCTCTAGTTAACATTTTTGTACTCTTCCAGAGGCATGAGACAATTGACCTTGATTCTTTCAGTAGGTGGGGTATACCATATGACCATAAGATATCCAAAAGGACAAGATAGAGGTTCTGGGGGAAAAATGACATATTTGAAAAGGTTATCTCAAGTTCTGTGGATAGGTGAATCTAAAGATTAGGATGAGTACAGTTGTGATTCAGATAGTAGTTCGCCAGCTTCCTACTCCAAGCAAACCAAATAGTGGTGGGATCAGACAGAGTCCAAACACCTGAAGGTTAGCAAGGCCTTTGTCTTTCAGGCATATAGCCAGGATTTGGGGTCAGGCTTCAGTTCTGGAGTGGATTTAGTATTCTGATTAGGAGAACCAGCTGGAATAGGCACAGTAGTGAAGTAAGAGCACAGATTTAGAAACCAAAAGTGTGAGGTTTTAGTTCTACCTGTAAAAAAGGCTCTGACATGTGACTTGTACTCTCTGTACTTCAACTTCCTCTTTTGTAAAGTGGGCTTATTTGGAGATGAACAGGACAGTTTTGAGGTAGATAATATGTGAAAGAGTATATTAAGAACTGCAGGGACTTCCCTCATGGTCCAGTGGTTAAGAATCTACCTGCCAATGCAGGGGACATGGGTTTGACCCCTGGTCTGGAAAGACTCCACATGCCACAGAGCAACTAAGCCCTTGTGCCAAAATTATGAGCCCACACCTGGAGCCCTCCTCCCCTGCCGCTACTGCCGTGCCTGCGTGCCAGGACTACTGAAGCTCGCATGCCCTAGAACCAGTGTTCTGTAACAAGATAAACCATCACAGTGGGAACCCCGTGCACTGCAATTAGACAGTATCCCCCACTTCCTGCAACTAGAGAAAAGTTCATGAAGCAACAAAGACCCAGCATGGCCAAAATTAGATAAATTTAAAAAATAATAATTATAGCAATACAGAATTATTAACAATTAAACCTTGTTGCTATTACTGCTTTTAATTCTATCTGGCTTATTGCCTTGAGGATGCCTTCCTGAATGTCATTTTGCTTACTCATGAAATCAGTTTGTGGCACTCAACTTTCAAGGTTATAGTAAGAATCAGAAGTAATATGAAGAATCTGGTGTGGAGTTTGGGCTCAGTGGCCAAATGACAATTTCTAAGAGTAGGTGTCAAGAATACACACTATAGACAATAGGAGTTACCATTGGAAAACAGCTTAGGAACTCAGTTTCCTCAATGGCACACTAGTTTCCAGGTCTTGAGAGAAAAAAAAAAAATTCATTGTAAGCTACAATCAGTTAACATCAGAAAGTTTTTAAACACTTGGAATTGCCTTTGAGTCAGTTAATATTTGCCCAGTAATTTTGGTTGGGTGTCATCACTATATTCATCCTGAGAAACACATGAAGCTGAAGCTGGTAACTTGAGCTCAGAATTTCACTGCTAATACCTTGCTTTGTAAAGGATGAGTATGGAGGTAATACTACTTACTGGATAAGTTCAGTTCAGTCACTCAGTCGTGGCCGACTCTTTGCAACCCCATGAATTGCAGCACACCAGGCCTCCCTGTCCATCACCAACTCCCAGAGTTCACTCAGACTCACATCCATTGAGTCAGTGATGCCATCCAGCCATCTCATCTTCTGTTGTCCCCTTCTCCTCCTGCCCCCAATCCCTCCCAGCATCAGAGTCTTTTCCAATGAGTCAACTCTTCGCATGAGGTGGCCAAAGTACTGGAGTTTCAGCTTTAGCATCATTCCTTCCAAAGAACATCCAAGACTGATCTCCTTTAGAATGGACCAGATAGTTCTTGGCAAAATAGTACATTAAATTATTTTGATACCATTATCTGTGTACTTCAGTATGATTTAGGGCATGTTAAAATATTACCAAAGTATGTTAAATTTCATCAACCTTGATACGCCCAATATATATTTTTTGGACATTTTATTTACTACCTGAAAACTCCATGTAGAAAAAAAGACCTTTCATAAAAAGGATCTTGCTATTCCTGGACATTGTTACAATTGCTAAAAATATGACTCATTGGCAGGATTGGAACACACACGGGCCCTAATATTGAGCTCCTTGGAGTATCCAATGGCATTGATTCCTGGGAATAGATTTAGAATGCCTTTTGTGAACTTACTGTTCCTTTCATAACATTACTTATCAAAATGGTTGTACATTTCTATACACAAGATAGAAAAATTAAATACTAAAACAGATTTCTCATTTTTACACTAAACCAGAGTAAATCTGTTTGAAAGAAGGAGGAAAATAGATGTCTTTCTTGATAAACTTCATTTCCCCAAAATTTTCTGCAACTGATAAGACTTTTCAGATCCATAAAAAGACAAAAATAAATAAACTGGCCTTGTGGTCTTCTATTTCTTTCAGCTTTTAAAACATGTACAAAGTACAAAGAAGAATTAAAACTGGGTTTCTTAGTCAAAATTTCGTTATGATCTGTATTACCCTTTAAGAACTATTAAATAAATAGATCAGTGAATATGAAAGTCACTTAGTCATGTCCAATTTCTTGCAACCCCATAGAATATACAGTCCATGGAATTCTCCAGGCCAGAATACTGGAGTAGGTAGCCTTTCCCTTCTCCAGGGAATCTTCCCAGCCCAGGGGTCGAACCTGGGTCTCCCACATTGTAGGCGAATTCTTTACCAGCTGAGCCACAAGGGAAACTCAAGAATGATGGAGTGGGTAGCCTATGCCTTCTCCAGCAGTTCTTCCTGACCCAGGAATACAACCAGGATCTCCTGCATTGCAGGCGGATTCTTTACCAGCTGAGCGGATTCTTTACCAGCTATGAGGGAAGTCCTGTAAAGGAAAACTGAACGAAAACATAAAATATATTTTCTGTAGAAATCCCTATGTAGCCAAAAGTCCAAAAGTCCTTTCCTTAAGTTTCAAAATAAGTGCAATTAAATAAGGCATTTGATAAAATTTTCATTTATTTTTATTTATTGAGTGATATATATATTCTACCTACTCTTCAAGGGATTATGGAAATAATAAACAAAAATGATAAAGGGGAGTAGACATTACACTCAGTCACTTTAGTTCAGTCGCTCAGTCATGTCTGAAAAAAGCCAAATGACATGAACTTTAAGATTGAGGATCAGTAACTAGAATAACTCTATAGATGTTGATTTTTATTAGTTGGTAATAGATTTAGAAACAAAAAAATAAAATGCATTATTATTTCCACCTCTTCTCACTTTACCCACCTCCTTCCTTCTTCCTCAACCCCCAGTGTTAAACCTATTCTGATGTTCCTCCAGTGCGATCTTTGTTGAAGTTGTTAATCCAATATGTCAGTCTCACCTGGTTTAACAAACTGGTGCTTTCACACCTGAGGTGCCATGGTGCCCAGTTATTTTAGTTGTGATAAAAGACGACTGTCAAGCTTTAGCTACAGCCAATTTAAGACTTTTCTCTGTGTTTTCTATTTCTGAATATACAGGTGTTGATTTTATTTATTTATTTTCCATCGATGGAACCACTTTCTTGCCTTCTGGGAATTCATTCTGTACTCAAAATATTTATAGCTCTACCTGAAAATAGCCATGTGCAAAATTCTAAACTGAAAACTATTATCCAGACTTTGGCATAATCAAATGTTAGTGTCATTATTCACCATACATTTCACCCAGTTAAAGAGTACAGTTTTATGACTTTTAGTATAGTCACAGATATGTATGTTATTTTCACAGTAAATTTTAAAATATATTTGTGACTTCAAAAACAAGAGCTGAATTCATATTGTCCCCAATCCCAATAGAGAATTATAAGCCAATAACCCTAGAGATGGCATCAAGAATATGCACATTTAATTAGATGATTTCCTCTAAATTGTAAGACTTAACATTAACTCAAATATTAACTCAAATTTTTATTAACTCAAATATTTATACGCCCTTGTTTTCTTAGACATTATTTAAATTTAAGTACAGATCCCTATACAAAAATGTAATTTTAGTAACTAGAATGTCAAGGTGATTCAAAAATACCTTTTTAATAACATTTTTATTTATTCAGCACATAATTATTGTTTTCTTGCTATCTGTAAGGTAGTCGAGAAGCTATCAAAAGCACATTTACTTAAGCTTTGCACAAATTCAATAAATTTGTTTTCCCTGGAATGTAGTATTTACATTAAAATAAAGCATACAATATAGAGAGGCTTTTCCATGTATGCAAGGAGTTTGTAATCAAATTCAAAATTAACTTGAAGATAATAAGAACTCGAGGGTTTTATGCAGAGAGTAGCATAATGATACTTGAGTGAGACTGAATAAGTCTGAGTTTGTGTTGGAAGGCTAGGATGAAGGAATGGTAGCGAAATTGAAGGCTGGAGACTTGTTAGCAGAATCCAAGTTAGAATGAAGAGTGAAGATGTACAATGGTGTAGCTACTTTGGAAAGCAGTATAAAAGTTCTTCAAGTGATGAAACAAAGTTGCCAGAAGATGTTGTAATTCAACTCTTATACACTCAGAAATGAAGACATATATTTACACAAAATAATTAACACAAATGATTACAGCAGCATTAATTATAATAACCAAAAATGAAGAGCCCAGTTGGTATTCAGCCAATGCCTGGATAAATAAAATATGGGGTATCCTTGCAATAGCATATTATTTGGCCATTCAAAAGGAACAAAGTATTATCACAGGTAACAGGTTGGATAAACTCTGAAAACTTTATACTGAGAGGAAATCATCATAAATATCAAATATCATCTGATTGAATTCACATGAGAACCCAGAATAGGGAAATCTACAGAGATTAGTGTTTGCTTACAGCTGGAGGTAGGGAGTAGGGTGAAGGAATATAGGAGTGATAAAGTGCATAATGTTTATTTTTGAAGTGGTAAAAATGTTTTAAAATTTACTGTGCAGATAATTGCACTTATCTTTGAAAATACTAAAAATCATAGAACTGTACACTTTAAGTGGGTGAATCTCAATAAAACTGCTTACAAGGGAAGAAAAAGTAGTGATGAGAACCTGAATAAAGGCAATAGCATTAATAATAAAAAGGAGAGGACTGAGAAAGTCGGTAGATAAAGTGTTTTAAGGTCAAGTGGATTTCTTGGCTGGCTGGGGATTGAGAGGGAGAGTGAGAGATGAGGGTAAAGACTAGAGAGATATATGGCTTATTGTTTTGAGAAGCAAGTGAGTGATGGTGTTTCCAATTAATGAAAAGGGGTCTTCAGAAATATTGTGTATGTTTAGAGGTAATATGATAATATATAATTAGTCCTGCAGTTTATTGCTGCTTGTGTGATATATGTGAGCATCACCAGTAGGATGTTTAATATGGAATATGTAATTGTAGACTTGAAGGTCACCTGTGACTATGTAGACAATAAACTCTAATTATAGAAGGTATCTCTAGAAAGAATGAGCTTCCCAGGTAGCTCCTTGGTAAAGAATACATCTAGCAATGCAGGAGACAAAGAAGAGGCATGATCCTTGGTCAGGAAGATCCCAGGGAGGAAGAAATGGCAACCCACTCCAGTATTCTTCCCTGTAGAACCCCATGGAACAGAGAAGCCTGGAGGGCTACTGTCCATAGGGTCACAAAGTTGGATGCAACTGAGCATGTACACACTATAAAGAATATTTTGAGAGATATTAGTAAAGAGGATGAAATTTTGGAGGCCACCATGTCAGAAAGAGGAAGAAGAAGGCTTTGCCAATATTATTTTGGAGTTAATGGGTCCATTTTGAGTAGGAAGTTGAAGTAAATGAGATGGTGTCTGCGTGCATGCTGTCACTTCAGTCATGTCCAACTCTTTGCAACGCTATGGACTGTAGCCCAGCAGGCTTCTCTGTCCTTGGGATTCTCCAGGCATGAATACTTGGCTGGGTTGCCATGCCCTCCTACAGGGCATCTTCCCAATCCAGGGATGGAACCCATGTCTCTTATGTCTCCTGCACTGGCGGTTAGGTTCTTTACCACTAGGACTACCTAGAAAGCCCAAATGACATCTTTCAGATTGTCTAATTTCAGTTCAGTTCAGTCGCTCAATCGTGTCCAACTCCTTGCAACCCCATAAATCACAGCACACCAGGCCTCCCTGTCCAACACCAACTCCCGGAGTTCACTCAAACTCATGTCCATCGAGTCGATGATGCCATCCATCCGTCTCATCCTCTGGCATCCCCTTCTCCTTCTGCCCCCAATCCTCCCAGCATTAGGGTCTTTTCCAATGAATCAACTCTTCACATGAGGTGGTCAAAATATTGGAGTTTCAGCTTCAGCATCAGTCCTTCCAATGAACACCCAGGACTGATCTCCTTTAGGATGGACTGGTTGGATCTCCTTGCAGTCCAAGGGACTCTCAAGAGT
>NW_011495081.1:12553140-12574852 GCF_000754665.1 Bison bison bison | reverse complement strand
CAACTGATCTCCTTTAGGATGGACTGGTTGGATCTCCTTGCAGTCCAAGGGACTCTCAAGAGTCTTCTCCAACACCACAGTTCAAAAGCATCAATTCTTCAGTGCTCAGCTTTCTTCACGGTCCAACTTTCACATCCATACATGACCACAGGAAAAACCATAGCCTTTACTAGACAGACCTTTGTTGGCAAAGTAATGTCTCTGCTTTTGAATATGCTATCTAGGTTGGTCATAACTTTCCTTTCAAGGAGTAAGCGTCTTTTAATTTCATGGCTGCAGTCACCATCTGCAGGGATTTTGGAGCCCCTCAAAATAAAGTCTGACACTGTTTCCACTGTTTCCCCATCTATTTCCCATGAAGTGATGGGACCAGATGTCTAATATAGTGGCTTCTAAATATGGGAATAGGTAGCACAGATCAATTGATTCTCATGAAATCATAATAGAAGTCCAAATATAAAACAGATAAAATATCTCTTCTGGTCATAGCAGAGCATGCAAACTTGAATTTTATAAAGTATATATTTGTTTTCCTGAATTAGCCCTGTTAATTGTTCTGTTTGCCTATTTATTTTGCTTATGCTTCAGTTTGCATTTTATATTAATCCATTATTTCATGCCATTCATTGCCCTCAAATTTCTGTAATCTTTAGTTAAGCATTCTTATTTATAACACATGAACTCTGTTTTTAGTACAAAGAGTTGAAATGGGGTTATCCTGCAATTACATAGACTATTTTTCCAATTAATACTAGCCTTAGACAAAAATACTAGCTATTACTTTCATTAAGAGGAAAAAGTTTCTATGGGACTTTCTATAAGGAATCACCACTATTGGCAGCAATTGCCAAAATATGGCAGGTGTTTATCTTAGAATAGGGAAAATACTAATGCCTCCACCTTTATTCTGTTATTCCATCCAACCCTGGTACCTTTTTCAGGATCAATACCTAAACACATAACTCCCCTTTTTAGATACCAATTCTTGAGCTGTAGCCTGAAAGCACAAGCCACTCCTGCCAGCTATTCTATTTTCCCTGAGAAAGGAACAATGTTACCTATCTACTTATACAAGTATTAGTTATTAAAAAAAATCTTAGTAATTGTTCACCAGCTCTGTTAAGTTTTTTGTAGATCACAGTTAACCAAGAATTACCCTAGGAAAATCTATGCTTAGATATGTTCTCCATCTATTGGATTTTATTTGCTTGCTTCCTCTTTTAAAAATTATGGACCATTGATAGCACTCATTACATTTTTCAACAATTTTAAAATATAATTTTTCCTTTAAAAATTATTTCTTTTTTATTTATTGCCAGATAAAACAATTGGCAAATGTAGATGTGTGTGCTACCATATTTAAAAGGAAGAACACTATTGAACTTCATAGCAATACCACACTCACACCAGGGTAATTTGGGGCACCTGGTTCAAGCTCCACACCTGAGATAATTCATGGCTCAGATACATTCTCTAAAATTTTGAAGTCCCTCTCTACTGGTAGAGACCAGCCAGACTGGAAGAGCTAAAGACAGGGGTCTGACATCTAGGACAAGACCTTTGTCTTGGGTCACTGTTTTCATCCATTGGGAAACTTTACACTTGCACCTACTATATGGGATCAATATGGGGCACCAAGGCAGTCCAGAGACCTGGCAGTTGACCACATTCTAAGAAGGCAGCTTGGCGAGTGAATCATTCCCACTGAATTGTCTTTCTTTTGTGAGACAGATCAGGGTCCAGAGTGATTCCAACATGCTGATTTTAGATGCCTGTTGCTCACACTAGACAGACGAAAGGATCAGGGCTCTGGGATATCCATGGTATATCACTAACTTCTCTAGCCGTTGGCCTATATCTGGGTTTTCATCCATTCATGTTCCCACCACCACCTCGGTGGTGGAATAGTCATCTTTTAGCCCATATGTGTGCCACATCAGGTTTCCCTGCTGGCTTAGACAGTAAAGAATCCCCCTGCAATTCAGGAGACCTAGGTTTGATCCCTGGGTCAGGAAGATCCCTGGAGAAAGGAATGGCTACCCACTCCAGTATTCCTGCTTGGAGAACTCCATGGAAAGAGGAGACTAGCAGACTACAGTCCATGGGGTAGCAAATTGTTGGACACACCTGAAGGATTAACACAAAAGTTTCATTTCACATGTCAGGCAGTCATCCAAGGATGGCCTCTCCTTTGTTCTCAAAGAAACTTTCTAGGCTTTTGCTCTGAAGGGCCAATGGGCCCTCTGATTAATGTCTTCTCTTGCCTCTGACATATGTGGAAATGTTTTGCTCTTCTGCAGGAATCTTAATTCATGCATTGGAAGGGAAAGACAAATAAAACTTTGGCCAACAGAACCACTCTTCTTACTTCATGAATTACTTCTTACATCCTTAAGTGCCCTCCTCTGCTCCACCAGAAATGTTTCATGGAAGGCAGGTGTGCAATCAACAATGAAACAGACCACATTCAACAATGTAGTGATTATGGCCTAAAGACTTCATGAAGATCTAGGAATTTTTATCCTATAAAATTCTGAGCAGAAACTTCAATATGAATTATAAATGAATTATCATTGCTCACATTTTCCTGCATAGCAGATCAGGGCTTTCATTCATAGTCATTATAAGCAAAGCACATCAACAATCTTTGTGTGAAACACTGGAAAACCAGTATTTACCAGTGGCATGAAGAATGATGCAGCATCATTAGGAGTGGTGTAAAAAGCATTAAATCAATGAATTTAGAGAACAGCAGAGCTGAAGACTGTTGTTGCCATTATCTCTGAAGAGCCATGCTATTGCAGGTAATCCCATGTGGTTACCTTCTTTTCATGTATATTAGTGTTCTAGGGCTGCCATAATAAAGTTCCACATGCCAAATGGCTTAACAACACAAATCTATTGTCTTAAAGTTCAGGAGACCAGAAGTCCAAGGTCAAGGCATTAGCAGAGACATATTCTTCTAATAAACATTCTCAAGGTGTCAGGGAAAAATCTATTCCAGGTCATTCTCATAGGTTTTTATAGTCCCATGACTTGTGGCAGGGTAAGTCCAAACTTTATATGGTGTCCTCCCTGTGCATGTTTCTGTGTCTAAATTTCCCCTTTCAGAAAGGACACCAGTAATGTTGCTTTAGGGATCCACCCTACTCTAATATGACCTCATCTTATCTCATTATATCTGCAACAGCCCTATTTCCAAATAAGGAAATATTCTGAGGCACTAGAGGTTAGGTCCCTAGCATATGAATTTGGGATAATTTTATTTAATCCACCACACTAAGTGTTAGAAGATATGAAGTTACCCAGCAACAGTTCATTCAGCAATAAAGGACATGAAATAATGGGTTCCTGGACATGAGCAGAAAGAGATGGTACCTGGACACTATGGAGAATCTTCATGTGATTGGACAATGAACACATAAGCTAGTGCCTCTTCTCTACTGATTATTGTAACTGTTTATTGGAAATCCAATATATCTCATATAAGCCAATGAATTTAATAATACATTATCAAATCAAACTATGTATATAGATATGATGTATGCTCAGTTGCTTCAGTCATGTCCAACTCTTTGGGTTTCTATGGACTATAGCCCACCAGGCCCTTCTGCCCATGGGATTCTCCAAGCAAGAATACTGGAGTGGGTTGATATGCAACCTAAGGATCGAACCTACATCTCCTGGACTCCTGCATTGCAGGAGAATTCTTTACCTGCTAAGCCACCAGGGAAGTCCTATAGACAGTGTACCTACCAAAAAAGTAACTTTTCTGAGATTCACACACCCAGAGGACAACCCTGATACTGTCCCCGACATTACGACTTTGTTCTTAGGATTTTATTCTAAGGTTAAAATCAGCAAATCTACGTTTGTTTATTTTGCTTGTTGTCATTTGAATGGAACTCTCGAATGAATGATTGTAGTACGTACCCAGTTTGCCATTTTTTGACTGGGAGACCGGTTAGCATTTCCTAAGCTAATTTAAAAGGTCAGGAAGCAACAGTTAGAACTGGACATGGAACAACAGACTGGTTTCAAATAGGAAAAGGAGTACATCAAGGCTGTATATTGTCACCCTACTTATTTAACTTATGTGCAGAGTACATCATGAGAAATGCTGGTCTGGAGGAAGCACAACCTGGAATCAAGATTGCCGGGAGAAATATCAATAACCCCAGATATGCAGATGACACCACCCTGATGGCAGAAAGCAAAGAGGAACTAAAGGGCCTCTTGATGAAAGTGAAAGAGGAGCATGAAAAAGTTGGCTTAAAGCTCAACATTCATAAAAATAAGATCATGGCATCCGGTCCCATCACTTCATGGCAAATAGATGGGGAAACAGTGGAAACAGTGGCTGACTTTGTTTTTCTGGGCTCCAAAATCACTGCAGATGGTGATTGCAGCCATTAAATAAAAAGATGTTTACTCCTTGGAAGGAAAGTTATGACCAACCTAGACAGCATATTAAAAAGCAGAAACATTACTTTGTCAACAAAGGTCCGTCTAGTCAGGTCTATGGTTTTTCCAGTGGTCATGTATGGATGTGAAAGTTGGACTATAAAGAAAGCTGAGCACTGAAGAATTAATGCTTTTGAACTGTGGTGTTGGAGGAGAATCTTGGGACTCCCTTGGACTGCAAGGAGATCCAATCAGTCCATCCTAAAGGACATCAGTCCTGGGTGTTCATTGAAAGGACTGATGTTCAAGCTGAAACTCCAATATTTCGGCCACCTGACACAAAGAGCTGACGCTCAGCTCTGATGCTGGGAAAGACCCTGATGCTGGGAAAGATTGAGGTCAGAAGAAGAAGGGGATGACAGAGGATGAAATGGCTGGATGGCGTCAATGACTCAATGGACATGGCTTTGGGTGGACATGGGTTTGGTGATGGTGTGCTGTGGTTCATGGAGTCGCAAACAGTCGGACACGCGTGAGCTACTGAACAGAACTGACTGAATTATCTTCTTATTTTAGTTCTAAAAATATAGTTCTAGAATAGGCTATTTCTTGAAAAAATAAAATTAGCACTCACATATGATATGTAGTTAATTAATTATCCAAAATTATAATTTTTTTTTTTTTTTACTGTTCTCTTCCAGATGCACATAGCTTACACATATCTTCTTAATTAAATGTTGTACAATAGTACCAATAGAAAAGTGACAGTGTGCTAAAGAAAAGTGATTTATAAGACCGGAATTATTTTCCTCTTTTTCAGTCTAAATATTAAAATTAGAGTAACTGAGGAATAAGTGAGATTATAGAATATATTACAGCATCATTTAATAACCTTTAAAGTTTCCACAAGAATAATGACTAATGAGAGGAGTGAACAGCATGGCAGAGTAGAAAGCCTTTGGGTTCACTGCCTCTTGGGGCACACCAAAATTACAACTATTTACAGGGCAACTAAGGATGAGAAAGACCTGAAGGTTAGCAGAAAAGGTCTTATGCAATTAAAGATATAGAAGAAGAACCACAGAAAGGTGGGTAGGAAAGGCGGAGACATAGTATAATCAAGACCCATACCTCTAGTGGAAGATCCACATATGAGAGGATAATTATAATTACAGAAGTTCTCCCCCAAGAGGGAGGTCTCTGAGCCCTGCATTGGTCTCCCCAGCCCAGGGGTAATGCACTGGGAAGATGTACCCGCAGAAAATGTGGCTTTGCAGGCCAATGGGACTTTCAGAAGAATCAGAGGGCTGGAGGAAATAGAGATTCCTTTCTCACAGGGCACACATAAAATCTCACACACTCCAAGACACAGGGCCATACAGAATCTGTCTGTCAACTAGACTGGGGATCAGCCACATCTACCAGCAAACCCATGGAAGTCAGCCAATGAAACGGATAACCTATAAGAAATGGACAAATTCTTGGAAGTGTACAATCTCCCAAGATTGAAGAAGGAAGAAAGGGAAAATATGCACAGACCAAATTGACAGTAATGATATTAAATTGGTAATTAAGAAAAAAAAAAAAAGACTCGATAATCGAAAGTCCAGGATGAGATGACTTTGCAGGTAAACTCTACCAAACATTTATAGAGTAACACCTATCCTTCTCAAACTATTCCAAAAGGCTTGCAGAGGAAGAAATGCTCCCAAACTCATATTACTGATATTCAGTGCAAGGTCAGCATCATCCTGACACCAAAACCAGATGAAGATACCACTTAAAAAAAAAAAAATACAGGACAATGTCACTGATGAATATGCATGCAAATATCCTCTAAAAATATTAGCAAATATAAAATACATCTCTTGTGTAAAACTGGAATTTTATTTAGTGAATTTATTTAAAGGAGAATGACTGTTAATAGCCAACTTTAACAAGTTCCTTTCATTATTTCAGATACCTGAAATTAAGATTTATACATCTAACTAATGATATACTATTGAAAAGATAAAGACAGAAATAGGCAATTTAACATTCATGTAGCATCTCTTTGAAAGACAGAGAAAAAAATCTTTTGTTGAACAGTGTGCCAGGCTATGAGAAGACCTTAATTATGTAGAATGCCAGTTAAGAAAATGGGTAAGAAATTATTACCTACCATTTAAGTACCCAGTTTGATATTTTTCCCTCTCTAAATTTTCAAGAATATCAGTTCTAAATAAGGAAGATTTTCTCATGTCTTCATAAAAGTTAAATAATTTATTTTAAATGTAAGTATAATTTCTCTTAGAGTAATGTTTATAAGATTAGGGTATAATGAAATGGAAATTATTAAACAGACAAAAAGCTTGCAGGTTTTTTGTTCATTTGTTTGTTTTAAACAGTTTTAGACCTTCACATAGATCTTGTTGACAAACCCTTTTCATAGAATAATTTTGGCATCTTGCTTGAGCTGAGGACAGCATTTGGAATGTCTATATGTGTATAAATTTGGAAGGTACAAATTGACAAGATGCTTGATGACAGGTCAAGAAATAGTTGCAAATATTTCTGGTGTCAGCACAATTCAGATTCAAGTAAGAATTTGCCTGACACAAGACCATTTATATGTAAACTAGTAAATAAGATGGAAAGAGAGGAAAGAAATGAAATGAGTTTTGTCACCCACTGCTGAGTTTCAAAGTAATCAGCAAATGTCCTGTACAAAATAATCACTTGTCATAAAATAAATCCAGGACATTTTGCCTATCTCTCCAGGCTAAAAGAAGCACAATGATAATGCAATTAAAAATCATAAATTATCATCTAGAATATATTATGCGGAATGTACTTTCTACTGAGGTTCTATCCGGTAAGTATTTTATATGTGATTCCTATACCCATTCGGCGTTTAAGAGAGCCGTTTGCTCAAATTTCATTAAATTCCCCCAGCCTGGTCTTTGATACCAGTAGAACTATTCTTGCTTTCCTTTTTTGTTTCTTAATTAAATTAATTGAAATGGGACTTAACAATTCATACTGGGTCTTAAGGAAAGAAAAAGATGTATAAAGTTTCTTAGAAGACATTAAATGGTTCTATGCAAGCAGACCCAAGAAAAATTTCAGAGAAATAATGTATATACATTTACATGTACTAAAATTTTAGTAGACAAAATCACATTTATTCAATATAACTTTTTAAAATATGCTTTTATTTACCTACTGCTCCCCGAAACTTACAAATTATATATCAAATACCTTCTACATGTCAAGACACTATTTTCTGCTATGGCAATCCAGTAAGCAAAACAGTTGAAATGCTGATTGCTGGCTTAAATTATAGATGGGGAAAGAATGTTATAAAATATGGATAAACCTATTATATAATTTCAAAAAGTGATATTTAAGAGAAAAATGAAACAATGTGACAGAAACAGAGTGATTTTGACAAAATCCTTCTTGAGATTGAATGATCATAATCATCTAAGTCTTTTCAGAGAAGTGACACATAAAATGATAATTTAATGAACATGAAAAGCTATGTGTGTGAAAAGTAAAGATCAGAAATCTCAGGCATAAAAAAAGCAAGAAAAAAAGACCTTAAAGAGGAACTAGCTTGTAATGCTCACAGGTAAATATTACCAGTGTACTTGGTAAGTTTCCAGCAAAACGGAAGATGAAACGAGATGTGGCATGGGAGGTAGACAGGAGCCAGATCTGGGAGTCAAACGTCGTTAAAAGGTATTTGGATTTTAATTGAATTGTAGTGGTTGAGAGTGCAACCTTCTGTGATAAAATAAGTTCATATCGGATTGACTCTCTTATAAATAGAACAACCCCAAACTCTGTACAAAATACTGAAAAACAAAATGCACAACGATCTGAAGGCACTCAATGTTGCAGACAGAGATGCATGCAAATCCTGAAAGGATGTCAAGACTTAAAAGAGGGAACAGCACCAGGTGGGCCTGATGTATGCTTAGTTGCTCAGTCGTGTCCTACTCTTTGCAACCCCGTGGAGTCTAGCCCACCAGGCTCCTCTGTCCATGGAGATTCTCCAGGCAAGAACACTGGAGTGGGTTGCCATGTGCCCTCCTCCAGAGGATCCTCCCAACCCAGGGATGGAACCTGCTTCTTCCGCATTGCAGGCAGATTCTTTACCAACTGAGCCACCAGGGAAGCCCTCTGGCCTGAGGGCAGGACATATTCAGCACATACAGAGTGGTTAAAACTCTAGTTGAAAATCTGCTATTTTTCTGGCCTTAGAAAATGAGAAGATAGAGACTGAGGGAGCTATAGCAACCAAAAATTTAAGACAGTACTTCAGATACTAGAGAACCAGGAAGCAGGGAAGATGACTCATCATGACTTTTGTGTATAAACTATGCCTAAATATCCGGCAGACCCCTCAATTACACATGCCCAGCTTATAGTCAATGTATCCCTTAAAATTAGAACAGTTATCGGAGAGACAGACCTTGCAGTTTGAGTCTAACCAATGTAAAACTTGAAAGCAAAGAAACTAAAAGCAACATTCTTCAGAGGAGTAAAATAGAATCTAAACATTCAGAACAGACTATAGAAAGCATCTGGGATAAAATCCAAAATTATTCAATAAAAGAAGAATTAGGATAACACGACCCATTCTCAAAAGAAAATAAAAATCAATACAAACCAATGCTGATTTGAGTAAAACATTTAATTGAATAAAAAATAATACCAAGTATCTATTATAATTATATTCAATGAATGGATGGAAAATATGGTAATCATTAATGACCATATATGAAATCTTAACAGATAAATCTATTTTTAAAAGAGCCAAAAGTAAATTTTAGAATTGAAAATTACAATATCTGAAAATTTATATTCCTTAAACTTAATAATAGAATGGAGATGAGAAAAGAATTAGTAAATTTGAAAACAGATAAAGGGAAATTATCTATTCTGAAAAAGAAAAGACTAAGATTGAAAATAAAATATACAGAGCTTCAGGGAAATTTGAGATAACATCAAAAGTTTTAACATCGCCTTTAAGGAACAAAGGAAGGTACTGGGTGGAAAAAAATATATTTTAAGAAATAGCTATCAACATTTTACCATTTTTTGAAATATATAATTCTAAAGATTTAAAAACTTCAATTAACCTCAAGTGGATAAGAAACATTTCTAGGGACATCATGGTGAACAGCTGAAAATCCAAGACTAATAGAAAATGCTGCAAGCAGTGAAAGTAAAAATAACAAATTACATGGGTTAGGGGGAAATGCGGAAATAACTAGAATCATTGCTGATTTCTCATTGCAAAATATGGCCTCTATAATATGGTGAATTAATATCTTTATAGTGCATAAATTAAAAAAATAATCAACACAGAATTCTAATTCTGTATCTACCAAAATATATTCTTTATGAATGAATGTAACCAAATACATCTTTAGATAAATGAAAGCTAAGAAAATTCATCACAACCACTCCTAACCAAAAGAAATGCTAAAGAAAATTCCTCAACTTGAAAAAAAAATACAATGCCATTTGGGCAATCAGATCTTTAAGAAAGAATTAAGAGCTTTGGAAATAGACTGTTAAGAAAAGTAAAGGCATTGGGAGGGTTTTAAGCAGAAAAATAACACACTCTGATTCATATTAAAGAAAAAATCTGATGTCTGAAAAATGGATTTTTGGGATAAGAGCAGTGGCAGAAATTCTCCTTAGGAGTCAAGTCAGAAGTCTCAGAATATTTGCAGTGCCATAACTAATGGTGGTATTGATGTCAGTATCAACTTGGAATCTGAGTACAATAGTCCTTGAAAGGTTTCTTTTTTTCAAGTGCATGGTTACCTAAAGAGTTGGTAATCTGTCCTTTTGTTGTAGGACTATAGGGATTATGATTTGTATACTTACTGAGGTGTAATAGGTGCCTTTTTCTAGGGCATCCACCTATTCTTAGTTCATGAGTTTCTGGGTCTAAAAATCACTTCCTTCCAGAAATTTGGCATGGAAACATGTTTTTTGTTTTGTTTTTGGGGGTAACAGTTAACAGACTCTTGATTATCCGTTCTTGATTTCTTTTTATGGGCTAAGTAGTATCATTGTTTGCTCATCGCTTCTGCCCCAAGGGATATTATGTTCTATTAAACAGCATGTTTTCTATATGGCAGACTTGCCTGGTCGCCACCTTGCCATTTATTATAATAATTGCACACAGCTACTTACCACCAAGCACAGTCTTAGCACCAGGACCCTTGTTTTAGGATCTTTCCATTGCCATTGTTCTCTGCGAGTTTCCTAAGAGCCTCTAGCACTGCTAGCCCTGGTGCACATAAAACGCCACTGATACGAGTGATCTGGTGCCCCGAGCAACTGTATATTCTTATGGCCTTAGAAAACAGTTCATATTCTGTGCTTTCCTATAGAAAATAAGCATTTCATTTTCTTGTCTTACATAATATTCACTTTTCTGAGCCTTTTAATCATTCCTTCTTTCATTTGGTCCTCCAAAGTAACATGGACTATCTCTTTTTTCATGCTTTTAGAAGCCATCCTACTAGTAAGTCCCCACCATCACCTAGGTTGCTTGCCATAGTATGAATTCCTGTAACCCAGAAGAACTCACAAACCAATAAGCTCCTCCTTATACAGTTTTATTTCCAACTGACCTTATCAAGCACTGTCAATTCCACACATACTCCTCCAGCTCTGCCCAGGATATGCTAGCTAGATCTTGTACTTCTTTTGTTGTGGTATAGCAATTCGCTCTCTTAGTAGGTTCAGCATATCTTCAACTAGGTTATGTCTTGACTAGGCTTCATCACAAGCCTTTTTTCCAGGAGGCCTGCTAAGAAAAGAACCTGGGATGGACGGAACATGTTTTGTGTACATTATCTCTAAGCAAGGAGGAATGTCAGCATTTTATAGGGATGAGCTGGCAATTTCTGCAGCTCAAGGACTCCAAGGTCCATCAATTCAGATATCTTCATCCTCTTTGTCAGATTCCTCTTCTTCTCTAATCCAGATTTTTGACCTCAGTACAGCACATTTCCTTTGTTTTAAGGTTTAACTTACCTTGGAGCTTAACTGCTCTGACAAGTTTTCAGCTTGTCCTCAGTTTTCTGCGTCTTTCTCCTCCAGAAGGTAAGACTTAAGTGTCTGCTATTAACAAGGTCTTTTGATTTTTCTGAGTGAACCTTCAAATGACAATTAACTTGTTTTGTCTGTTTCCTTCATATAAAGCCTCAATTTAGCCTAGCAATGTCCTTATAGTTATTAACTCCCAAATATTTCCAAAATGCCTGATACACTGCACCAGACTACACATTTCCTTCAGATGGCATACCTTCTAAATTTCCAAGGTAAAAGGTTTATTAAGTGGATTTCCATATGCTGGCAATACTTTATCATGTCTATGTTCCCCATTCTACCAATGCTTATGTCCTCATCTTTAGCCTTGAAAGAATAATCCAGTTCAATACCTATTTTTACAACTGTTTTCTTACACTATTTCATTGTTCCTTTCATTCTAGTAACTTGAGCCATTTCTATTCACACTGGGTGAATCTGAGTCTAACATTTCCATACCTATTTGATTATTTCAAACAACGAGATTTTTTCTTGATTTTCTTTGCTGTTTTCCTGTTTCCTGTTTCATTAATTTATATTGTAACCTGTATATTTCCTTAATTCTGCTTGTTTTAAGTTTAGTTGTTCTTTTTCAAGAAGGAAAAGAAATCCAGGATAGGGGACTAGACTGTGGTTCAGAACTTGCTTTCTTTTCTAAATCAAACGTTGGATCTATCAGTGTTTGTTTTATACTAATATATCAGATGATAAATTACTTGGTGTTAATGAAAAAACATATACTTCTGCTTTATTGACTACACCAAAGGCTTTGACTCTGTGGATCACAACAACTGTGGAAAATTCTTTTAGAGCTGGGAATAGCAGACCACCTTACCTGCCTCCTGAGAAATCTGTATGCAACTCAAGGAGCAACAGATAGAACCAAACATGGAATAGAGGACTGGTTCCAAATGGGGAAAGGAGTACATTAAGGCTGCATATTGTCACCCTACTTATTTAACTTATATGCAGAGTACATCATGAGAAACGCTGGGCTGGATAAAGCATGAGCTGGAATCAAGATAGCCAGGAGAAATACCAATAACCTCAGATATGCAGATGACACCATAGTTATGGCAGAAAACAAATAACTAAAGAGCCACTTGATGAAAATGAAAGAGTAGAGTGAAATAGCTGGCTTAAAGCTCAACATTCAAGAAACTAGGATCATGGCATCTGGTACCATCACTTCATGGCAAATAGATGGAGAAACAGTGGAAAGAGTGGCTGACTTTATTTTTGGGGGCTCCAAAATCACTGCAAATGGTGACTGTTGCCATGAAATTACAAGAGGCTCTCTCTTTGGAAGAAAGGCAATGACCAAACTAGACAGCATATTAAAAAGCAGAGACATTACTTTGATGACAAAGGTCTGTATAATCAAAGCTGTGCTTTTTTTCAGTAGTCATGTATGGAATGCGAGAGTTGGACCATAAAGAAAGCTGACCACTGAACAATTGATGCTTTTGAACTGTGGTGTTGGAAAAGACTCTTTAGAGTCCCTTGGACTGCAAGGAGATCAAACCAGTCAATCCTAAAGGAAATCATTCCTGAATATTCATTGGAAGGACTGATGCTAAAGCTGAGGCTCCAATACTTTTGCCACCTGATGGGAAGAACTGAGTCATTTGAAAAGATCCTGATGCTGGGAAAGATTGAAGGCAGGAGGTGAAGTGGATGACAGAAGATGAGATGGTTGGATGGCATCACCAACTCGATGGACATGAGTTTGAGCAAGCTCTGGGTGTTGGTGATGAATAGGGAAGCCTGGCGGGCAGCAGTCTGGTGGTCACAAAGGGTCAGACTTGACTGAGCAACTGAACTGAACTGAATGGAAACAGAAGGGTTTTCCTGGTGGCTCAGGCATAAAGAATCTGTCTGCCAATGCAGGAGACACAGGCTCAATCTCTGGGTCTGGAAGATCCCCTGGAAAAGAAAATGGCAACCCACTCCATCCCCAGCCTGGGAAATCACATGCACAGAGTAACCTGGCAGGCTACAGTCCATGGGGTCGCAAAAGAGGCAGACATGACTTAGTGACTAAACAATAACAACAGTGGAAAAGATACCCCTGACTCACAGTGTTAATCATGCTCATTCCACTAGGGATCATGTATGACATCTACATAATTCCAGGCAGTTAGTCAAACTTCACATAAGGTCAAAGTATCATAAAACTGAAGTGAACTGCAGATTAAACAACTATGTTCATCCTATTATCTTTGGAAAGGCTCTCTTTTTCAAAAAAAAACTTTGAGATTTTTTGAGAATTGAGTACTGAAAACATTCATTCAAACTTCATGTGATAAATTTTTCCTTTTATTTTTCTAAAGAATTCAGCATGGGTGTCCAAAAAATGAAGGCAAATTTCAAAAATATAGGTTCTCTATCATAGATATTCACAATGTTTTTGGTTATTGTCTATAACTGTCATTGAATCAAGATAGCTGCGTTCATTAGTAAATTTTTTTACTTGGCTTGAATTAGGGATCCAAGCATAGTATTTGAATATCTATCAGCTCAGTTCAGTTCAGTCACTCAGTCATGTCTGACTCTTTGCGACCCCATGAATCGCAGCATGCCAGGCCTCCCTGTTCATCACCAACTCCCGCAGTTTACCCAAACTCATGTCCATCGAGTCGGTGATGCCATCCAGCCGTCTCATCCTCTGTCGTCTCCTTCTCCTCCTGTAATCCTTTCCAGCATGAGGATTCTGTATATATAAATACATGTATATTTATATTATATATAATGAATATATATAATATAAATAATATATATATGTAAAATATTGCACATCACTCTGTGATAAGTGTGCTTATCATTTCATGCACTATAGTTCTTATACCACCTGTCTTTCTCAGATTTGGTACATGCAACACTTGAGGCTGTAAAAGAGTGACAGCAACTTGAAAAACAAAATAGTGATTATCATGTTTTTCACAATAGGTTTCATAATTTTCATTTTACAGATAAGAAGCATCTTTTAATTTCAAGGCTGCAGTAACCATCTGCAATGATTTTGTAGTCCAAAAAAATAAAGTCTCTCACTCTTTCCATTGTTTCCCCATCTATTTGCCATGAAGTGATGGGACCGGATGCCATGATCTCTGTTTTCTGAATGTTGAGCTTTAAGCCAACTTTTTCACTCTCCACTTTCACTTTCATCAAGAGGCTTTTTAGTTCCTCTTTGCTTTATGCCATCAGGGTGGTGTCATCTGCATATCTGAGGTTATTGATATTTCTCCCAGCAATCTGGATGCCAGCATGTGCTTCATCCACCCCAGCATTTCTCATGTTGTACTCTGCATATAAGTTAAATAAGAGGGTGACAACACACAGCTTTGACATACTCCTTTCCCCATTTGGAACCAGTCTGTTGTTCCATGTCCAGTTCTAACTGTTGCTTCTTGACCTGCATACAGATTTCTCAGAAGGCAGATCAGGTGTTCTGGTATTCCCGTCTCTTTCAGAATTTTCCAGTTTGTTGAGATCCACACAAAGGCTTTGGCATAGTCAGTCAAGCAGAAGTGGATGATTTTCTGGAACTCTCTTGCTTTTTCAATGATCCAACAGATGTTTGCAATTTGATCTCTGGTTCCCCTGCCTTTTCTAAATCCAGCTTGAACATCTGCAAGTTCCCAGTTCATATACTGTTCAAGCTTGACTTGGAGGATCTTGAGAATTACTTTTCTAGTGTGTGAGATGAGTGCAATAGTGCGGTAGTTTGAGCATTCTTTGACATCGCCTTTCTTTGGGATTGGAATGAACACTGCCCTTTTCCAGTCCCATGGCCACTGCTGAGTTTCCCAAATTTGCTGGCATATGGTGTGCAGCACTTTAATAGCATCATTTTAGGATTTGAAATAGCTCAACTGGAATTCCATCATCTCCCCTAATTTGATGGTAGTGATGCTCCCTAAGGCCCACTTGACCTCACTCCAGGATGTCTGGCTCTATGTGAGTGATCACACCATCGTGGTTATCTGGGTCATTAAGATGTTTTTTTGTATAGTTCCTCTTTGTATTCTTGCCATCTCTTCTTAATACTTTCTGCTTCTTTTAGGTCCATACCATTTCTGTTCCTTATTGTACCCATTTGCATGAAATGTTCCCTTGGTATCTCTAATTTTCTTGAAGAGATCTCTAGTCTTTCCCATATTATTGTTCCCTTCTATTTCTTTGCATTGATCATGGAGGAAGGCTTTCTTACCTCTCCTTGGTATTCTTTGTAACTCTACATTCAAATGGGTATATCTTTCCTTTTCTCCCTTGCCTTTAGCTTCTCTTCTTTTCTCAGCTATTTTTAAGGCCTCCTCAGGCAACCATTTTGCCTTTTTACATTTCTTTTTTGTGGGGATGGTCTTGATCACTGCCTCCTGTACAACGTCATGAACATCCATCCATAGTACTTCAGGCTCTCTGTCTTTCATCTAATCCCTTGAATCTATTTGTCACTTTAACTGCATAAACATAAGGGATTTGATTTAGGCTATACCTGAATGGTCTAGTGTTTTTCCCTACTTTCCTCAATTTAAGCCTAAATTTGGCAATAAAGAGACACTTGCTCCTTGGAAGAAAAGCTATGACAAACCTAAACAGCTTATTATAAAGCAGAGACATTACTTTGCCAGCAAAGGTCTGTCCAGTCAAAGCTATGATTTTTCCTGTAGTCATGTATGGATGTGAGAGTTTGATCATAAAGAAAGCTGAGTGCTGAAGGGTTGGTGCACTTGAACTGTGTTGCTGGAGAAGACACTTGAGAGTCCCTTGGACAGCAAGGAGATCCAACTATTCCTTCCTAAAGGAAATCAGTCCTGAATATTCATTTGAAGGACTGATGCTGAAGCTGAAGCTGCAATACTTTAGCCACCTGATGCGAAGAGCTGACTCACTGGAAAAGACCCTGATGCTGGGAAATACTGATGGCAGAATTAGAAGGAGATGACAGAGGATGAGACGGTTGGATGGTATCACTGACTCGATGGACATGAGTTTGAGCAAACTCCGGGTGTTGGTGATGGACAGGGAAACCTGGTGTGTTGCAGTCCATGGGGTTACAAAGAGTAGAGCACGACTGAGTGACTGAACTGAACAGATGAGAAAGCTAAGGCCGAGAAGTTTAAGCCATTTGCCCAAAGTCACAGTTAGTATGCATGGTAATGGCAGTCCTATTGCAGAATCTATACTATACTGACTCAAAACATTGTAAATATTAGAGCATCATCTTCGAAGAATTTTAGAAAAATACATTACTTTTCATATTAAAATAAGCAAAGATATACTATGGAACAGAATGCAAAAAATAATGTGAATTTTTAATATGAAAAAAGAAACTTCAAAGAATGTTCTTATATCTGGTTTGCTTCTAGCTAAGGCACTTGATCTCAGGGGAGTTATGTATTCACTGTCCTATGCCAATACAAGTTTTTCAGTGGAAAACATAAAAATTATTACATTACATAAAGTTTCTCCTTTCTGTGTATTGAATTTGTTAATATTACAACTTCTTATAGGCATATGGTTAGAACAAACTCTTCAAAACTTAAAAATATATTGAAGGAACATAAGACAAACATAAACACAGCGGCAGAGGAAGACTGCATTGTGGAATTCGGGGACTGCACTTTCTTTACCAGAATCTCTGTAATTTCACAGCCATCATGGGGCTTTAAAGGGAATCATAGCACCAAGAAGATCACAAGAATCCAGATTCCCATTGTGTGGAGGTGGGTAGAAAGGTGCAATCTAGGTCTCCATGTCATCAGTTCTGCATTTGACAGGTGATACAAAAGTTGCTTTTAGCACTTTGGATTGTGGAATCTCTAGCTTGCAGAAAACATGTGTTTCCTCTTTGAAGGGGGAAGATTTTGTAAGTTAGAAACACACTCTACTGAAACTATAGACTTGTTCTAAATAACAGAATATGCCTTTTCCCCTAAATGTCTTTTATTGTATGTTTCTGAGCTTTCTTCCATCATAGAAGGTTTGTTACCATTAAGAAAATGTGAGAAAGTCTGGTTAAAAGCAGGTAATCAGAATTCTTAGAGATTTTTAAAATAATTTTGCTAAATGTAATATACTAAATATTTACATTTCCAGATATAAATGAATATTTATGTACATTCAGAGGGACCGCCTAAGCAGATTTCTTAATCTCCAATTTTCAGTTTTCTCATTTGAAAAATGAGACTAACATTATGTACAAAAGTTTTGACATGGAATTCTGATAGAAAAAATTAGTAAATACTTGCCATTGTATGAACTAATTAGGTACCTTTACAGTGTTTACATGTTTACACATAATTTCAGCTCATTCAAATGATATGGTCCACATGATTATTAAGAAATATATAAAGATTTAATCATACTCAAGAAATAGCTAGAGCGTGTAATTTAATGGTGCTTTAAGTTCTACAAGCCACAAGCACTACCAAGAAAGTTACAACCATGTTTATATCATCTCATGTTTATAAGCAATAATAATGAACTTTAGGGGAGTTTGAAAGTTTTGTGACCAAAGGTCACAGAAGTCACAACCCTCAGAAGATGCATTTCAATCTGACAGTCTGATTCCCAAATCTTTGTTCTTTCTAATGAACCTCAATAACTTGGGAATACAGGAAGTATCTTTTTTTTTTTTTTATCTTCCTGAATGATTAACTCATCATAAAGTGTTCTCATGTGTTTTTACATGAGATAACACAGCTGTGACTAAGGTCACAGATATAAATGTCCTAAAGCATAACATTTTTCTGAAATTATAAATGAAACTGTCAGTCCATAAGGCTCCTTGGTGTCCTAGACAATAAAGAACACAAATAAAATATGAGTTCATTTGACAGTTTTTATTGCCTCAGTGAATTCCACATCAAAGTATCATAGCTCATGAATCTGTGAAATCATTTAGACTCTAGATTTGTATGGTAGAGTAATCAAACCACAGTTTCACAAATAGAGCTTTTTGGAAGGCTCTGAGTAACATTTTGACAAACTGAGATTGAATTGAGATAGAAAACAGTGAGTCTGAGGGATAACTTAAATATTCTAGCTAACCTTTGGGAATATCATCTTAATAGTGATTTTAATATTGATGATTATAAGAATGAATTCTATGGGAACTCTAGAAAATATGCTCATATAAACTATCTCATTTCTTCTTTATAACTCTTCTCTGAGGCAGGCAGGAAAAGCTTACTTTAAAGATTCTTGCTTTAAAGATGAAGAAGCTGAGATGGTGGCTATAGTTAATAATATTGAATTACATGTTTAAAAGTTGCTAAGAGAGTAGATCTTCAAAACTCTTATCCCAAGGAAAAAAATTGTTACTATGGATGGTGACAGATACATTGTGAGGATCATGTCTCAATATATACAAATATTGAATCATTATGTTGAACATCTGCAACTAGTATGATGTTCTATGTCAATTATACCTCAGTCAGAGATAAAAAAATTTTGCTTTGCCAATAAAGTTTATTGAATAAAGTTTTTAAAAAAAGAAGCTAAGGCTCATAATGATACAGTAGTGTGCACATTATTATGGAATCCTGAAGTGATACAGCTTGTCTTTAAATTCATCTTTTAGTTTTATATATCACACTGTAAAAGATTCAGTCGAGGATTAAGGTCCACAGAATATTTCAATTCTGATTCAAGAATAAACACGGGGCTTACATCACAGGAATCTTACATTATAGACCATTTTAAGTATTTGGTATTTATGTTTGAAAAGAGAGAAACCCAAGGGCCATTTTAATAAAACAGTGGTGATCTGAGTTACTTAATTTAATCTGGGTAGAAATATACAGAAATGTTCTAAATTACCTTACTATCAGTTGAATATCCTTTAACTTTTGTAACAAAAACAACTAATTATAAGATTCAAGCCTAGGATTCTCGGTTATGCCTTTGTAGCTCCCCAGGTTTCCTTCAGGTATTTCAAGGATGAAAAATATGTTTCAAAGTAAAATATGTAAGTGAAATTTAAAATTTTCATACATGTCATTTATTTTCTGTGTATGGAGCAAGACAGTAATGGATGTTCTAGTATTGAATTTCACTGTGAAAAGTTTTGCAGATAGAGCTTTTCTGGCATCATGGAATTATGGCATATATTTGCAAATCTTCTAGAATGAAAAGTGAGGCTGGGAGTGGAATTTGGTGATACATGAAGTGTTTAAATCAAATAATCATTGTATACTGTGGGACATGAGATCAGTACTTCAGTAGTTTTAGACCTCTCTCTAAAACCACTGCAAACAATTTGTGTCACTTATCCCAACTGTGAATGAGGAAGCTAAGGTCATTTCCTACTACATCATTGGGCTTCCCAGGTGGCTCAGTGGTAAAGAATCTGCCTGTCAATCCAGGAGGCCCAGGTTCAATCCCTGTGTTAGGAAGATCCCCTGGAGAATGAAATGGCAACCCACTCTAGTATTCTTGCCTGGAAAATCCCATGGACAGCAGAGCCTGGCCAGCTATAGCCCATGGGGTAACAAAAGAATTGGACATGACTTAGCAATTAAACAACAATGAATTACATCATTGGCTAAAGGTTGCTTCCAGCATTAAATCTCCAGAAGTTCCCTTTGCTGGCATCAATATGTAGACCTGCATATTGATACAGGTCTATGGGTGGATATGGGTGGATTCCTGCAATATGTGCTACAGATGTCCCCACACTATTCATCATTCCTTAGTTCTGCCTTTTCAACCTTCCAGCCTTTGTTCATATTTGGAATGCCTTTCCATACAGGACACTCACAGGAAAGGACAGACTCTTCTCAGGGTATATCACTCCTTACGCACCTTCACAAGGTACCCTTTTACACCAGCAAAACTTAAAGGTCATCCCTAACTCCCTGTTCTCATATGATACAGTAGTCCTTTTCCTCCTAGGTCCTCCCAGTTTCACATAAAAAAACTTGAACATAATCAAACAAACAAACATAGGAAGACTCTAAAAGATGGCAAAAAGAAGGTAGCCCCCCAAGACCCTCATTGATACATCAAAGGAATGTGTAATTTCCTCAGTTCTGTCTTGACACAGCAGAGATTTGAAACAGTGGACCAGTGCGACAGCTCTGTTACAGCTCAGTTTTATTTGGCAAGAAAAGTGTAGTACACCCTTGAGGCTTGAGGGTGGGCTGACCCAAAAGGAGAGGCCTTAATCAGTCTTGGTTTCCTTCTTTTATACATTTTTCTCCTTTGCCTCGTGAGCCTGCCCTATGCAAATTGGGCTGGCCAAGAAGGGGGAGAGTTTGTTTCACCTGAAGTTCTCACTCTAGCTCATCGATTTATTTTTGTTCAATAAAATAAAATATATTTTATTATATTTATCTGTGCCATTTTCGCAGGCTTTTCTGTTTCTTTGTCTTTTAGCCACAGCCATTTGGGCTCCTTTTTCCTATTCTAACTACTCAACAACTTGAAAATCAAAACCCGGTTAGTTTTGGTTTTATTATGCATTTTGGACAGGGTCTTGAAGAAACTTACAACCTAGGACTATCAACAGGCATGTACAAAAAAATAGCTCCAAGAAGAGTCTGATATCACTAGTGAAAGGACCAGAAAAGAGTAGTCAAGAGACAATAAATAAACAAACAAACAAAAGTTTTTGCAACATCTGTCTTATAAATATACAGAGAGAGAAAGGGAGAGAGACTTTCTGTGGTAGAATATAAAACCCCGACTGATGCATGGACTATGAAACAAGAGCAATTGCTGAACTGAAATGCATAGCTTTTGATGACCAATTGGTTGTACTGTTTTTCTTTTTTTAAATTTCTCTGCAGTCTCATCCCAAACTCTTCTCTTTGGAAAGAATTTCAGAGTATATGAGCTATACATGGACTATGATATGAGATCAATTGCTACATTGAAAATTATAGTTTTTGATGACCAATTGCTTGTACTGTTTTCTTTTTTTAAGTCTCCCTGTATTGTCATGCCAAACTGTTCTCTTTTGAAAGAATTTTAGAGTATATGAGCTATAAATGGACTATGACATAAGATCAATTACTAAATTGAAACTCATAGCTTTTGATGACCAATTCAGTTCAGTTCAGTTCAGTTGTCGCTCAGTCGTGTCCAACTGTTTGCGACCCCATGAATCACAGCACGCCAGGCCTCCCTGTCCATCACCAACTCCTGGAGTTCACTCAGACTCACGTCCATCGAGTCAGTGATGCCATCCAGCCATCTC
>NW_011495081.1:12538804-12553040 GCF_000754665.1 Bison bison bison | reverse complement strand
TATATATATATATATATATATATATATATATTTTAATTTCCCTGCATTTTCTTCCAAAATTCTTCTCTTTTGAAAGAATTTCAGAGGATATGAGCTATGACCCAGTTTGCATCAGTGCCAACCCTTTTAAGTTGATCTCATTGAGACCAAGTTCTCGAGGGCTTGTTTGAACACTGTTTTCACTTGGACAAAGCCACTTGATCTCAGCTTTCTAAGGAGTAAAATGAAGGGTTCAGATAAAATAGTGTTTAAGATCTCCTGCATTTCTAACACTGCTTTGATCAAAAATTCATGCTAACTCATATATAAGGACTCTTTATTGAGCATTAGATTGCTTTAGGTAGAAGGAAAATAATCACCATTATTATATTATGGAGAATATGAACTATTTCAAATAATTATATAAATTATTATGGAATTATTGTCTTCTGTCTCATTTGGTCATATAAATGTAGATTGCAAGTTTTACTTATTGATAATTATTGTGCTTGGACTCCCAGTATTATTATACTAATAAGCACAATTATTTTTAATAATTTAATAATGTAGGAAAGGATTATATTAGAGAGAAATATTTAAATTTTACATCTTTTTTTGTTAAAATGAATTTAGATTTTGGAAACGAGAGTTTAATGATGAATTCACTCTCTTTTCCTAGTTAAAAATTCATATTCAGTGTATCTCAGCAGCTTTTTTAAGATCTTAGGAACATGTCAGCTGGTCTTCTCATTTTATGAGTATATAAGATATTTGTAGCCTTTAGAGTTGCTTCCCAGGTGGCGCCAGTGGTAAAGAACCCACCTGCCAATGTAGGAGATGTAAGAAATGCAAGTTTGATCCCTCAATTGGGAAAATCCCCTGGAGAAGGACATGGCAACCCACTCCATTATTCTTGTCTGGAAAAATTCTATAGACAGAGAAGCCTGGCGGGCTATAGTCCATGAGATGGCAAAGGGTCAGACATGACTGAGTTGCACATACACACAGCCTTTAGAGTTAGTTTAGTGCTAAATCATAACTTTATTTGGCTCATAAATTATGAATAGTGACAACATATTTGGAAATGCAAATATACCACAACAAAAGATCCTATGTTGCTATCAGAGTAAAACCTTAATGTTTAAGTCCCTATTAATTACAGTGTTCCATCAACAGAAGATTTTGCTGTTTTCATAAATTACATAATCATCAGTAATGCAGTGCTTCAATGGAAAGATAAAAATTTTGCTAGAAATGCAGGAAAATAGAGGAAAAATTGGACATAATTGTCTTATGGTTCCTGTAACTTTATAAAGCTGTTCAATCAGCAGCTATATATATAATATATGTCCTAAGATATTCTTAGGATCTTTAGAGTTGTTAAGACTGATTATCAAAAGACAAAGATTTACCTTATTATAAAAAATAAGGAAAATGTTTACACTGGCAAAATTTCTGTTTTTCCATTTGTGGGGGAAAAATGGGTATGATTTCTTGGTTGCTTCTATAGACAGTTCATCATATTCTGAGCAAAAGAGTATCTTCCTATTGATCATACAGAGTCATGCTTAATTGGTTTGGAAGATAATCTTTATGATGAGAGAGAAATGGAGTCACCTGAGACTCACTATTATTCAGGCTTATTGCAAAAAGATAGATACAAAGGATTTAGAATATCTATTGCCATCCTGTGGGGTTCAGATCATGGTCACTGCCTACAACATTTGTTGTCGGAGAACAATAAAGGATAAAGATTTTTAAAAAGTATTTGAGACATGGAACACTGTCTAGTTTCTAATTCTGTGACATTAAATGATTCATGAACTATTTTGCTTTTATAATTGAAAGAAATAATTATGAAATCCCAGTTTTATACTTTAAGGCAAACTAACATTGTCTATTATATAGTATACCATGTTGACAGTGTGTATTTTAGAAAGTACATCATGAGAAATGCTGGGCTGGATGAAGCACAAGGTGGATTCAAGATTGCCAGGAGAAATATCAATAACCTCAGAGATGAAGATGACACCACCCTTATGGCAGAAAGTGAAGAAGAACTAAAGAGACTCTTGATGAAAGTGAAAGAAGAGAGTGAAAAAGTTGGCTTAAAACTCAACATTCAGAAAACGAAGATCATAGCATCTGGTCCCATCACTTCATGGCAAATAGATGGGGAAACAGTGGAAACAGTGTCAGACTTTATTTTTCTGGGCTCCAAAATCACTGCAGATGGTGACTGCAGCCATGAAATTAAAAGAAACTTACTCCTTGGAAGGAAAGTTATGACCAACCTAGATAGCACATTAAAAAGCAGAGGCATTATTTTGCCAACAAAGGTCCATCTAATCAAAGCTAGGTTTTTTCCAGTAGTCATGTAAGGATGTGAGAGCTGGACTACAAAGAAAGCTGAGCACCAAAGAATCGATGTTTTTGAACTGTGGTGTTGGAGAAGACTCTTGAAAGTCCCTTGGGCTGCAAAGAGACCCAACCACTCCATCCTAAAGGAGATCAGGCCTGCGTGTTCATTGGAAGGACTGATGTTAAAGCTGAAACTGCAATACTTTGGCCTCCCGATGCAAAGACCTGACTCATTTGAAAAGATCCTGATGCTGGAAAAGATTGAAGGCGGAAGGAGAAGGGGCCAACAGAGGATGAGATGGTTGAATGACATCACAGACTCATGAGTGGTGATGACATGAGTGTCATCAATGGACATGAGTTTGGGTGAACTCTGAGAGATGCTGATGGACAGGGAGGCCTGGAGTGCTGCAGTCCATGGGGTCGCAAAGAGTCAGACACGACTGAGTGACTGAACTGAACTGAACCATATTTTTCAAGGAAAAAACATTTTCAGAACAATTAAGCCTCTTTTATAATAATTATCTTATTTTCTTTGCTTTTCTGTTGCACTAGAATCTTAATTTCTCCTCAGACAACAGTGTGTATATTTCATTTATGAGGATTTTCATCCAAAAGATATTTCTAAAACTTTTGAGTTGTAGTAATAATGATCAACTCTTCGCATGAGGTGGCCAAAGTATTGGAGTTTCAGCTTTAGCATCATTCCTTCCAAAGAAATCCCAGGGCTGATCGCCTTCAGAATGGACTGGTTACTCTCAAGAGTCTTCTCCAACACCACAGTTCAAAAGCATCAATTCTTCAGTGCTCAGCTTTCTTAACAGTCCAACTCTCACATCCATACATGACCACTGGAAAAACCATAGCCTTGACTAGATGGACCTTTGTTGGCAAAGTAATGCCTCTGCTTTTCAATATGTTATCTAGGTTGGTCATAACTTTTCTTCCAAGGAAAACCTCATGTGAAGAGTTGACTCTTTGGAAAAGACTCTGATGCTGGGAGGGATGGGGGCAGGAGAAGAAGGGGATGACAGAGGATGAGATGGCTGGATGGCATCACTGATTTGATGGACGTGAGTCTGGGTGAACTTCAGGAATTGGTGATGAACAGGGAGGCCTGGTGTTTTGCCATTCATGGGGTTGCAAAGAGTCGGACATGATTGAGTGACTGAACTGAACTGAACTGAATAATGGTCAACTAATTTATCAGTGTTCTTTCAACCATTTGTCTAGCAAGATATTTTTGTCTATTATTTTCTAATATCTAAAAGCAATTTCGAGCTCCCCTGGTGGGTCAGTGGTGAAGAATCTGCCTTCCAGTGCAGGAAACACAGGTTTGATCCCTGATCCAAGAAGTTCTCACATGCTGCAGAGCAGGTAAGCCCATGCACCACAACAACTGGGCCTGTGGTCTAGTGCCCAGGAGCCACCACTACTGAAGCCCATGCTTCTTGGAGCTCCTGCTCTTCAACAAGAGAAGCCACTGCAATGAGAAACCCACCACCTCAACTAGAGAGTAGCCCCCACTCACCACAACTAGGGGAAGCAATTCCACAGTAATGAAGACCCAGCACAGCCAGAAATAAATAAAAAGAAATGTGGCTCAGTTGGAGAGAGAAGATTTCTGAAGAGTCTAGAAGTAACAATAAAGAATTATAGACCTCAGGATATATAATCAGAGAAAATATTGACCAACAGGAACTAAAAATAAATTCCTTTAATTTCATTGAAATCAGTGAGTGGGTATTCTCTGTAATATAAAAAGCAATGAATTTGGATGGATTTAGATATCTCAGAAGAAAATTGGCTTCTGGAAGGCCAAAGTAGAGGAGGATATGAAAACTATGGATAAGGAGTAGAAACCAGGAGTGAGACTGAAAGAGCCAGATAATGAGAAACAGAGAGAAATTGAGAAAGTAAGGCATTTGGTAAGAATTTTATTTTGTCTTTCTGTTTCTGCTTTGTCATCTTAGTCGGCAAATGCAATGTGTAAGCACTGAGGGAGAAGTGAAAAGTAAATGCCATTAAAAATAACTCATGGTAGGTTTGAAATTGACAGAAGGCCTAGCCAGAAAATTCTGGGTGTCTGAGATTGCTGGAATATTACTGATCTTAAATGAAGAAGGAGCTCTCTCCAGAATGTCAAATTCTGTGGAAAATCAACCAGGAAATTCTCAAAGTGTGACCCCCCGTTTGAATATATGAATTATATTGTTGTTGTTCAGTCACTAAGTCATGTCCAACTCTTTGTGACCCCATGGACTGCACCACACCAATCTCCTCTGTCCTCCATAATCTTCTGAAGTTTGCTCATATTCATGTCCATTGAGTCAGTGATGCTATTTAAACATCCCATTCTGGGCTGCCCCTTTCTCCTTTTGCCTACAATCTTTCCTAGCATAAGGGTCTTTCCCAGTGGTCTTCACATCAGGTGGCTAATGTATTGGAGCTTCAGCTTCAGCATCAATCCTTCCAATGAATATTCCAGGTTGATTTCCTTTGGGATTGACTGGTTTGATCACCTTGCAGTCTAAGGGACTCTCAAGAGTCTTCTCAGGCACCATAAATTATATATGTGAATTCAAATTCATTCTGTAAGCCTGCACTTGTCTTGTCTTCAGATAGTCCCAGATGGTAAAAAGATGGAATATGCTACTTGGCAATGACCCATAAAACTAATGGTCTGGGAAAATTCCTGTAAAAAAGTGCTGACAAGAGGTTAAGATTAAAAAAAAAAAAAACCAAAAAACACCACAAGCTCAGTTCCTTAGGAATCTGATTTAAGTTTCTTAAAGCAACTTTGCAGCATGTGATCAAACTGCCCTTTTACCTATGTTAATGTAACTGGAAACTACATTTATGTATGACATGAAGCTCAGAATAAAATAGTGACGTTTTCTTTTCTGTGGACTGCAGTAATGCAGGGAATTCAAAGGCATCTCCTGGGAGAGTGTTGATCATACCTTTGTCATCATTATTAGGGTTATCTTCCATAATCTTTTTAATTGAATATTTAATATCTGTTCTCACTACCCTTCCTCATGTGGCATTCAAACAGAATTTTGAAACTGATCCAATATTCACTGCTAGATGATATTCAAATGGCTTATTCAGTTTTAACATACTTAAAACTGAAATGTTAAAACATTATATGGAATTTATGCAGTAGAAACTTAAAATAAATGGGAAGGTTTTTCAATTTTTTATGGAGATATACTATATTCTTCGGTGCTTTCAAAAAATGGGAAGACAAGACAATGTGAACGAGTTGTGTTAAAATTTGAATAGTTTTTTAAATAATCACTTTGATTATTCTTTAAAATTAGGAACCCAAAACTAGAAATCTATTACTCATAAGAATAATGCTAATAATGATAATGTTGATACTTATATAACACTGGATGATAGTCATTGGTCTAAGAACATTCATATATTAATGAATTTAATGTTCACACACATTTAGTCAACTACAATGGAATAAATGTAATGAAATAATGACATTAATTAGTCTTCATTTCATTATGCCTACTGAATTTCATCCTTTAAATCTGTTTTGAAACTCCAGGTACCTTTTCCTAAATATAGCAAAAGACTGTCTACTTAAAAGATTTTCCCATATTCATCCCTCTCTCATTTCCTGGTGAATTTCTATGGACATTTCAAGAATACAGTCCAAATGGCAACTAGAGAAAAGGTTCTTATGTAGCCAATTTGCTGTACTCCATTAATTTCCTTACTATTTTTTATGCATAACTACATCACAATTGGAAAAGACTCTGATGCTGGGAAAGCGTGAAGGCAGGAGGAGAAGAGGACAACAGGATGAGATGGTTGAAGGGCATCATCGACTTGATGGACATGAGTTTGACTAAGTTCTGGGAGTTGGTGATGAAGAGGGAAGCCTGGTGTGCTGCAGTCCATGGGGTCGCAAAGAGTCAGACATGACTGAGTGCCTGATCTGATGTCACAACGCATTGTATTTATTTAATTGATCATCCTTTTCCTCTTGGTAATTGTAACCTCCATCAATCAGATAATGTGTTTGACATGCTTAAACCAATGTTTAAACTTGATTTCTGAGGCAACATATGAGAATGTGAATATCAAATGCCTTTAGGATGCAGCAGTTTCCTGGTAAATGGCAGACAATTCTGCTCTTTTGAACCTTAAACTCTTTGCACTACTTTTAAGCATTGTTCCGCTCCTTGCATGTTTTTTTACATAGAAGCTAGGTGAACTGCTATACGAACTTATCTACTTATTAAATATGGATTAATAAATCATTTGTTTCTGTAGGCATGATATATGTTTGTTTCGCCTAGCTATGTTGTTGTTGTTCAGTCACTAAGTCATATTCAAATCTTCTGACCCTCTGACTGCAGCTCACCAGGCTTTCCTGTCCTTCATTAACTCCTGGAGTTTGCTCAGTTTCATGTCTATTGAGTTGGTGATGCTATCTATCTCATCCTCTGTTGCTCCCTTCTACTTTTGCCTTCAGTCTTTCCTAGCATCAGAGTCTTTTCTAATGAGTTGGCTCTTCTCATCAGGTGGCCAAAGGATTGGAGCTTCAACTTCAGCATCAGTCCTTCTGATGAATACTCAGGGTTGATTTCCTTTAGGATTGACTGGTTTGATCTCTTCAGTCCAAGAGACTCTCAGAGGTCTTCTCCAGCACCACAGTTCCAAAGTACCAATTTTTCAGCATTAAGTCTACTTTATGGTCTGATTCTCACATCAATATGTGACTATTAGAAAAACTATAGCTTTGAGTTTGTGGACTTTTGTTAGTAAAGTGATGTCTCTGTTTTTTGTTATGCTGTCTAAGAGAGAGGAGCCTGGCAGGCTATAGTCCATGGGGTTGCAGGGAGTTGGACATAACTGAGCACACACACATGTGTGCTCGTTTTGTCAAAGCTTTCCTTCTAAGGAGCAAGCCTCTTTTAATTTTATGGCTGCAGTCACTGTCCACAGTGATTTTGGAGCCCAAGAAAATAAAATCTGTCACGGTTTCCATATTTTCCCCTTCTGTTTGCCATGAAGTGATGGGATGGATGCCATGATCTTCATTTTTTGAATGCTGGGTTTTAAGCCAGCATTGTGACTCTCCTCTTTCACCCACATCAAGAGGTTCTCTAGTTCCTCTTCACTTTCTGCCATTTAGAGTGGTATCATCTGCATATCTGAGGTGGTTGTTTCTCTTGGCAATCTTGATTTCAGCTTGTGGTTGATTCAGCCCAACATTTTGCATGGCATACTCTGCATAAAAGTTAAATAATCAGGCTGAGAAGATACAGCCTTGATCTACTGCTTTCAAAATATTAAACAAGCCATTGTTTCATGTCCTGTTCTAACTGTTGCTTATTGAACTCAGACACAGGTTTCTCAGGAGACAGGTAATGTGATCTGGTATTCCCAACTCTTTAAGAATTTTCCGTAGAATTATGTGATCCACACAGTCAAAGGTTTTAATGTGGCCAATGAAGCTGAAGCAGATGTTTTTATCGAATACCTTGCTTTCTCTATGATCCAATAAATGCAGGCAATTTGATCTCTCATTCCTCTGCCTTTTCTAAACCCAGCTTGTACATCTGGAAGTTCTCCGTTGTCACACAGATGAACCCTACCTTGAAGGCTTTCAAATCCTTTATGATTATAGTCAAGGCTATGATTTTTACAGTGGTTATGTATGGATGTGAGAGTTGGACTGTAAAGAAAGCTGAGCACTGAAGAATTGATGCTTTTGAAATGTGGTGTTGGAGAAGACTCTTGAGAGTCCCTTGGACTGCAAGGAGATCCAACCAGTCCATCCTAAAGGAGAGCAGTCTTGGGTGTTCATTGGAAGGACTGATGCTGAAGCTGAAACTCCAATACTTTGGCCACCTCATGTGAAGAGCTGGCTCATTGGAAAAGGCCCTGATGCTGGCAAAGATTGAGGGTAGGAGGAGAAGGGAACGACAGAGGATGAGATGGCTGGATGGCATCACTGACTCAATGGACATGAATTTGGGTAAACTCTGAGAGTTGATGATGGATAAGGAGGCCTGGCATGCTGAGATTCATGGGGTTGCAAAGAGTTGGACATGACTGAGCGACTGAACTGAGCTGAACTGAAATGATGATTATACAGTGGAGGTGAAAAATAGATTCAATGGATTAGATCTGTTAGACAGACAGCATGAAGAACTGTGGACAGAGGTTTGTAACACTGTACAGGAGGCAGTGGCCAAAACTGTCTCAAAGAAAAAGAAATGCAAGATGGCAAAACAGTTTTCTGAGGAGGCTTTACAAATAGCAGAAGAAAGAGGAGAAGTGAAAGGCAAAGGGGAAAGGTAAAAATATACCAAACTGAATGCAGAGTTCAAGAGAATAGCAAGGAGAAATAAAAAGGCCATCTTCTATGAACAATGCAAGGAAATAGAGGAAAACAATAGAATGGGAAAGTGTAGAGATCTCTTAAAGAAAATTGGAGATATCAAGGGAATTTCATGCAAGATGGGCATGATAAAGTACAAAAATGATAAGGACCTAACAGAAGCAGAAGAGACTTATAAGTGGTGGCAAGAATGCACAAAACAACTATACAAAAGAGGTCTTAATGACCCAGAAAACCATGGTGGTGTGGTCACTCACCTAGAGCCACACATCTTGAAGTGTGATGTCAAGTGAGCCTTAGGAACCATTACCACGAACAAAGCTAGTGGAGGTAATGGAATTCCAACTGAGCTACTTTAAATCCTAAAAGATGATTCTGTTAAAGTGCTGCACTCAGTATGTCAGCAAATTTGGAAAACTCAGCAGCAATCACAGGACTGAAAAAGCTCAGTTTTCATTCCAATCCCCAAAAAGGGCAATGCCAAAGAATGCTCCAATTACCGTACAATTGCACTCATTTCATAGGCTAGTAAGGTTATGTTCAAAATCTTAGAATGCAGAGAATTAGAGACCTAATAATGAGTTGGGCTGAGGAAAGCGAGTGTTGTACAGACAGCCAATTTAAAAATCAGTTGTATGTGGTGGAAATTTTAAGTACTGAGAACAAAAGAGTTTCCATTATCTGAACTACATTTCAACATTCAAACAAAGTTAAGAGTGGAAGAGTACTAGTGAAGATTCTCAGAGGGAAGTAAAGAAAGAGAAAAATAGCAAAAGTGATGACTATGACTGGATTGACTCAGATGTACAGTACTAGTTAAGAACTGTCTCTTTTTAATTATTTTATTTATTTACTATTGGCTATGCTGGGTCTTCACTGCTTTGCATTGGCTTTCTCAAGTTGTGGTAGAGTTACTCTTCATTGCAGTGCACAGGCCTCTCAATGTAGTGGCTTCTCTTGAAGCAGAGCACAGGCTCTAGGTGCTCAGGCTTTGATAGTTGGGGCTCACAGGCTCTAGAGCTGGGGATCAGTAGTTGTGGTACATGGACTTAGTTACTCCATGGCATGTAGAAATCTCTGGAACCAGGGATTGCATCCTTGACCCCTTCATTGGCAGGTGGATTTTTATTCACTGCGGAAGTCCAAGAAATGTCTTAATAATATAGTGTGATTAACTTCTCTCCTAGAGTCAATGATTTTCTTCTCTAATCATATTCTGAATCTACATTTTTTAAAAATGAAACATACATGGCCTTGTAAAACATTTTCCAGTCTCTAAAAGCTGTCTTTTTGAGATACTACTGAAGATAAAGAAAGAAAGAAAGGAAAGAAAGAAAGAAAAGATGAATTAATGCTAATTTAAAATTGGTTCTGAGGTGAATATGTTTCTACACAGGAATCTGTCTTTTGGAAGTAGTATTGGGAATGTTAACAATGTGTATGATGTGTTAAGAATCATAATGCTTAATGATTAATTAAAGAGTAATCATAATCACAGAATGTTAAGTGTGTGTATGATCTACTGATGAACAGAATATAAAAGAAGGAATAAAGAAATACATACTGAATAAATAAAAAATAAATCAAATAAACTATAAACCAGGTAGAAATTAAAATTGAGAGACTCAGACCATGTATGTGCTTTATGATTCTACTTTTTCATGAACAATGAACTGAATCTATGAATAGTAATAAAGTTATGACAATATAAAAATAATTAGTTGAGATAGGATATAATAAGTTATCACACAAATGCTGAGGATCTAGCACTGCTAACTAACAACTGGCACTTTCCATTTGCACTTGCCGTTTGCCTCAGGGGCTTTCCTTGTGGTAATGATTCTTCCTATAATGCAGGAAGAGTAGGTTTGATCCCTGGGTCAGGAATATCCCCAGGAAAAGGAAATGGCAATCTATTCCAGTATTGTTGCCTAAGAAATCCTATGGACAGAGGAGCCTGACAGGCTACAGTCTATGGAGTCTCCAGGAGTTGGACATGACTGAGCAACTAACATTTTCACTTTCATTTGCCTCTACAAGGATTGCCACTAGTCACTACAGTCACTGACCTTCAATATATCCTGAAAGGAGTTCAGGGTGGAGGTCAGGAAAGAGAAAATTTGCTCTGGCAAATAATGGGAAGAACTTCAGATAGTCAGATATATTCAGAAGATTTCATGAGCCCAAATTCTTGCACCTAGAAAAGCACTAAAATCATTAACAGAGATATCTGTTCCTTACAACTAGCAACAACCTTCTGCAAAAATGTATGCTTTATTCCATGTATCTCCCTTCACTAAAATCACATACATATGGACCTTGCTCCTACCTCTTCAAACAAGTTCCTTCCTTAGAGCTATCTGAGATGTCTCCCAGGCTATAGTCTTGCTTTTGCCCCAAATAAAACTTAACTCACAGCTCTCTTTTCTTCCTCAGTTCACAGCACTTACATCCCAAAGATTTGAAAACCCTATGATTGGTATGAGCCCGTTTTTCTGAAGAAAAGGGTAAAAGAAAACGTGTACTTATTTTATCCTCTTTTTGCATGTTACAAATATGGTGATATAGAGATGGCTTTTGGGATTACTTACCATAGCACTTTTCTTAGGGTGGAATTTACAGATTATCCAGTATTTTTCCACTACGGGTTTAATTGAGAGATGGAGGGAAAGAAGAGAATACCATGATTGTAAATACTGATCAAATGTTCTTGAAAAATATTGGATGAGGCAAAGTTTAAAAGGCATTTAATTTTGTTGCATTTTGTTCTATGCTTTAGTATTTCTCAACTTTTTATAAAAGCAATCTATCTGACTGTGCCAAGCAAATAGCACACAAATAATTATGTACAGAATGAAATACAAGATGCAGAAAATAGTGAAAACATGCATTGTGATCTCCAAAAGAATGACTGATAAACATACCTTTAAAAACTAATTTTGCCAGGGAATTTTTTTGGTTTTTAATCAGAGTTCCCCAAGACTAGTATGCACAGATTAGATAGATAAATGCTGGTTAGATCAGAACATGTTTTAGCATGAGGAGCTGAGATCTAGGGAGAGAGGCAATCTGTTTAAGGTCACAGTTGTATTAATTTGCTTAAAAATTTATTTTTGTTTATGGCTGTTCTGGGTCTTCACTGCTGTGCATCAACCTTCTCCAGTTGCAGTGAGCAGGGGCTCCTCTCTAGTTGCAGGGAGATGTCTTTTCACTGCAGTGATTTCTCTTGTTTTAGAGCATGGGCTCTAGGTGTGTGGGCTTCAGTAACTGCTGTGCATGGTTTCAGTATGTTGTGGTACACAGGTCTAGTTGCTCTGTGGCATGTGGGACTTTCCCTGACCAGGGATTGAACACATGTTCCGTGAATTGACAGGTGGAATCTTTACCATTAAAACACCAGGGAAGCCCCAAAATTATTAAGATGATTTCTAGTTAATTGGAAAGATAAAAACATATTTTACAATCAAGTTGCCCATGTTTTAAAATATTTCATAGTCTAATCAACGCTAATATAAATGTTTGAAAAGTATGGCAAGAAACATTCACAACTTCCATTTTCTTTGAAGGATGTCAACTTTTTAATTGTTGCTAAATAGTTTGATAGCAACAAGCTATTATATTGTCCAATTTGACACACACACAAAATAAGAGATTAGCTTAGGTAGGTGGAGACAGCTACTTTGTCATATCAAACCAGTTATTATGATGGACTACTCATACATTTTACCCATACTCTTAAAATCAAATAAAGTAACACTGACTTGACATATTGGGTTATTACTAGTTGAAAAACACTTTGTAAATATTAAATTATGATTTAGCACCATCCCAAAATGAGTACATAAAATTCAAGGCAGCAGATGAAATAAAAAATCTTGAGAGCTTAGAAAACTTAGTGAAATATGTCACGATGAAATACTAATTTCAATTCTGTCTTTTATGTTCCACTTTCATGGGGAATGCAATTTACCAAACCCATTAATAAACTATAGAATTGATTTTTTTTCTTCAACTTTATTATGCTCCCTGAATTTTAAGTTTTGCCTATTTATTGTAGAAGAAAATATTCAAAATAATGAACACCGAATTATTTATGTTAACTTTTTATTTAATTCAATGGTTTAATATTATAAATGGTGTTTCTGTCTTTATATGTATATATGCATGTATGTATGTGTGTATATATATATACCTTCATATATGTGTATATATTCCTAACATATTTTACACATAAATATATAAATTATTTCCTTATATCTAATTTATGAAATATCCAGTTTAGTTAAATGACATAGAAGAGGAAAGAGATTTAACCAAGGTTTGTAAACCATGTAAAATCACATAGAATATATAGAAGTCTTTGCCTATTGAATGCAGTTTTGCAAGAAATACATTCTTTTTCTCTACAACATATGCACCATGTTCATCAAAATTCAATAATTCTAGAAGTTAGAAAAATTAAATTTGAATATAGACCAATACAATATATAAAGAACATAACCTTCATGAATAAATGTGTTTTGATTTATATTTTAAATTCAAGTTAATGGGATATATATTTGACAATGTTAATATTTCTTGACCCAAATTTCTCATTAAGAGTTAAAGATTTAATACTATATATTAAAACTATACATTTTGGTATCATGTCATATATAATAGTCTATATTATTATAATGCAAAATGTTTCTATGAGAACTAATGAAGCTGGCTTATATATGCATGTGTGCCAAGTTGCTTCAGTCATGTCTGACTCTTTGTACCCCTATGAACTGTAGCTCACCAGGCTCCTCTGTCCGTGGGCACTCTCCATGTAAGAATTCTAGAGTGAATTATCACACCCACCTCCAGGGAATCTTCCCAATCCAGGGATTGAACTCACATCTCACATCTCCTGCATTGGCAGGTGGATTCTTTATCACTAGTGTCACCTGGGAAACCAGTTTATGTTTTGAATGTTGAACGATCACACAGAATGGATTTAATAAATGTTCAATTCAGTTCAGTCACTCAGTTGTGTCCGACTCTTTGTGACCCCATGAATTGCAGCACGCCAGGCCTCCCTGTCCATCACCAACTCCCGGAGTTCACCCAGACTCACATCCATCAAGTCAGTGATGCCATCCATCCATCTCTTCCTCTGTCGTCCCCTTCTCCTCCTGCACCCAATCCCTCCCAGCATCAGTCTTTTCCAATGAGTCAACTCTTCACATGAGATGGCCAAAGTACTGGAGTTTCAGCTTTAGCATCATTCCTTCCAATGAACACCCAGGACTGATCTCCTTTAGGATGGACTGGTTGGATCTCCTTGCAGTCCAAGGGACTCTCAAGAGTCTTCTCCAACAACACAGTTCAAAAGCATCAATTCTTCAGCATTCAGCCTTCTTCACAGTCCAACTCCCTCATCCATACGTGACCACAGGAAAAACCATAGCCTTGACTGAATGAACTTTTGTTGGCAAAGTAATGTCTCTGCTTTTGAATATGCTATCTAGGTTGGTCATAACTTTCCTTCCAAGGAGT
>NW_011495081.1:12517403-12538704 GCF_000754665.1 Bison bison bison | reverse complement strand
TCAGCCTTCTTCACAGTCCAACTCCCTCATCCATACGTGACCACAGGAAAAACCATAGCCTTGACTGAATGAACTTTTGTTGGCAAAGTAATGTCTCTGCTTTTGAATATGCTATCTAGGTTGGTCATAACTTTCCTTCCAAGGAGTAAGCATCTTTTAATTTCATGGCTGCAATCACCATCTGTAGCGATTTTGGAGCCCCCAAAAATAAAGTCTGACACTATTTCCATTGTTTCTCCATCTATTTCCCATGAAGTGATGGGACCAGATGCCATGATCTTCATTTTCTGAATGTTGAGCTTTAAGCCAACTTTTTCACTCTCCTCTTTCACTTTCATCAAGAGGCTTTTTAGTTCCTCTTCACTTTCTGCCATAAGGGTGGTGTCATCTGTATATCTGAGGTTATTGATATTTCTCCTGGCAATCTTGATTCCAGCTTGTGTTTCTTCCAGTCCAGCATTTCTCATGATGAACTCGGCATATAAGTTAAATAAACAGGGTGACAATATACAGCCTTGACCTACTCCTTTTCCTATTTGGAACCAGTCTGTTGTTCCATGTCCAGTTCTAACTGTTGCTTCCTGACCTGCATATAGATTTCTCAAGAGGCAGGTCAGGTGGACTGGTATTCCCATCTCTTTCAGAATTTTCCATGATTTATTGTGATCCACACAGTCAAAGGCTTTGTCATAGTCAATAAAGCAGAAATAGCTTTTTTTCTGGAACTCTCTTGCTTTTCCCATGATCCAGCAGATGTTGGCAATTTGATCTCTGGTTCCTCTGCCATCTCTAAAACCAGCTTGAACATCAGGAAGTTCACGGTTCATGTATTGCTGAAGCCTGGCTTGGAGAATTTTGAGCATTACTTTACTAGCGTGTGAGATGAGTGCAATTATGTGGTAGTTTGAGCATTCTTTGGCATTGCCCTTCTTTGGAATTGGAATGAAAACTGACCTTTTCCAGTCCTGTGGCCACTGCTGAGTTTTCCAAATTTTCTGGCATATTGAGTGCAACACTTTCAGAGCATCATCTTTCAGGATTTGAAATAGCTCAACTGGAATTCCATCACCTCCACTAGCTTTGGTCATAGTGATGCTTTCTAAGGCCCACTTGACTTCACATTCCAAGATGTCTGGCTCTAGGACAGTGGTCACATCATCGTGATTATCTGGGTCATGAAGATCTTTTTTGTACAGTTCTTCTGTGTATTCTTGCCACCTCTTCTTGATATCTTCTGCTTCTGTTAGGTCCATACTATTTTTGTCCTTTATCTACAAATTTCGTCCTTTGTATGAGGACTCATATTCATTCTATCTAATATAATAAATATTACACATAAAAAATAACAAGAACAAAGGTATGTAGACCACATTTTCTTTAGTATTTACATAGATTTTAAACTTGATGTCAAGTTGGACATGACTGAGCAACTAAGCATGCATGCACACAATGATGATATCATTTGCTCCCTAAATCTAAGCTATTTCAGTATAAGATTAACTCATTACTTATATGACATATTACATTTTTAGATGCTCTTTGGCAACATTATTCATCATATTTGATGCAGTTAGCATGGAGCTAATAGGAGTAATATTTGAATTGCAGCTTTAAGGAAAGAAAATTATTCAGCTACAAGGATGAAAAAATAATTTTTCCATTAAGGGGGATTAATTTGAGTGGGAAGGAAAGAAGAGCAACTGGATAGAGATGTCTCCCATATGTATAGTTTTAGTAGCTGGATATGTAGGCACCATTTACTGCAATGCATGTTTTAAGGGGCTTAATGTTTTCAATATAATGAAATTTTGTATACACTAACTTTGAGAGCTCTCAGAATGAAGTCCTAACTAATTGTGTTAAGCTAGTACTAGAAGCCTAGGGAGAACATATTGATTGAATAGAACAATTACAGCATGAGTGCTGGAAAACCTGATATTTAATAGAAGGGTAGAGATGAGAGTAAAAAGTGTAGCACATTAAGAGGTAAATCAAAATACATTTTGTAAACTGGTATAAAGTGATCATTATTAAGCTTTGAGAATTTAGTGAGATTGTAAATATAGCTATAGAACAGAATGTTGGTGAAAAATATGAAGGAATAAAATATGTTGCACTGAAAAAATTTAATTGTAGTAATCAGAGTTCAGATTGCATGCCAAGTATATCAAAATCAGTAAGTAAGGGGACAAGTATTTAAAGGAAATCATGATATGTCAAGTTTTTATACGAAAATGAAGTCAGAAAAGAGATAAACTAGTGAATTGAAAAACATGAGTTTATACGTACTTGTAAATTACAGTCTTCGACAGAAGTAGACAAAAATGATACATATAAATTTATAAGTAAAAATATTCAATTAAGATGTAATTTTAAAAAAATCAAGTCAGTATTATACACTCTTAGGAATTAACAAAGTCAGTAATTAAGACGATATTACCCTTGCCTGGAAAATCCCATGGATGGAGGAGTCTCATGGGCTGCCATCTATGGGGTCACACAGAGTCGGTTACGACTGAAGCGATGTAGCAGCAGCAGCAGTAGCAGCAGCATTTCTGAATACAATTCCCTGGGCCATGTGCTAATGTGAGTGCTAAGGACACAGAATGAATATAATTTCATTGTTTCACACGTAGCTCTCCAGTCTTTCCAGCATCACTTAATTGAAGATACTATCTTTTTTTCATTGCATACTCTTGCCTTCTGTCAAAGATAAGGAGCCCATAGGTGCATGAGCTTCATCTCTGGGCTTTCTGTCTTGTTGTATTGATTTGTATTTCTGTTTTGTGCCTGTACCATACTGTCTTGATGACTACTGTTTTGTAGTATAGTCTAAGTGGGAAGGTTGATTCCTCCACTTTGTTTTTCTTTCTCAAGTTTGATTTGGTTATTCAGGGTCTTTTATACACAGTGAAGTAAGTCAGAAAGAGAAAAACGAATATCAGTCATTAACACATATACATGGAATCTAGAAAAGTGGTACTGATGAACCAATTTGCAAGGCGACATAAAGACAAAGATGTGGAGAACGGGCTTGTGGACACAGCAGGGTTAGGAGAGGCTGGGATGAACTGAGAGAATAGCATTGGAATATACACACTATCAAATGTAAAATAGCGAATGGGAAGTTGGTATATAACACAGGCAGCTCAACTGGGAGCTCTGTGATGACCTAGATGGGTAGATTGGGGAAGGGGGTGGGAGAGAGGCTCAAGAGGGAGGGGATATATGTATACTTACGGTTGGTTAATGTTGTTGTACAGCTGAAACCAACACTACACTATAAAACTATTATCCACTGATTAAAATATTTAAATATAAAAAATTAAATTTAAAAAAGAATAAATGCAAGAGCTCACTGTTTTATTACTAGTTCCTAGTTCTGGAGGTTGTCATAATCTAGTAGCAGCTGAGAAAAAAGGGATGGAAATACAACCATTTTGAACACAAAATCAAATTTCAAAGTGCAGAACAGGTGAAATAAAATATAAAAAGTTAAGAAATATGCAAAAATATTGAAAGAGGTTTTGTTTTGGTTGTAGGCCTTCACAAAGATATAAAATCCTGTTTTCTTAATGATCTTTCACTTTCTTTATTCCTGAAGTAATTCTATGGACACATATGATACTGCAACAAAAACAATAGCACAATTATAAAACTAAAAGTGTACCAAGACAGCAAGAGGACCAAAGTCCAGTTAACAAAACATAGTCTTATTATTTCCTAGGGTCTACCATTAGTTGGAAACTAGCTGGATTTGGATATACCACATAGTGGGAAGAATACTGCTCCAAATACACTGAATTCCTTTGGATCTCATCAGTGTGCTATGCAACATGCAAAATAGCTATCATATACAAAAGCGATTATCTATCTATCTATTTATTTACACCTCTATGTATATGGAGCTCTTTCACTGAAAATAATAATATCCATGTGTTACACTGCTTTCCTCCTTCAAGGTAAGTGACTTTCAAAATGGAGACTGGTTCCAAATGGGGAAAGGCGTACGTCAAGGCTGTATATTGTCACCCTGTTTATTTAACTTGTATGCCGAGAATATCATGATAAACATTGGGCTGGGTGAAGAACAAGCTGGAATCAAGATTGCCAGGAGAAATATCAATAACTCAGATATGCAGATGACACCAGCCTTATGGCAGACAACGAAGGAGAACTAAAAAGCCTCTTTTGAAAGTGAAAGAGGAGAGTGAAAAAGTTGGCCTACAGCTTAACATTCAGAAAACAAAGATCATGGCATCCGGTCCCATCACTACATGGGAAATAGACGGGGAAACAGTGGAAACAGTGTCAGACTTTATGTTTTGGGGCTCCAAAATCACTGTAGATGGTGATTGCAGCCATGAAATTAAAAGATGCTTGCTCCTTGGAAGAAAAGTTATGAGCAACCTAGACAGCATATTAAAAAGCAGAGATATTACTTTGCCAACAAAGGTTCATCTAGTCAAGGCTATGGTTTTTCCAGTAGTCATGTATGGATATGAGAGTTGGACTATAAAGAAAGCTAAGCACCGAAGAATTGATGCTTTTGAACTGTGGTGTTGGAGAAGACTTTTGAGAGTCCCTTGAATGGCAAGGACATCCAACCACTCCATCCTAAGGGAGACCAGTCCTGAGTGTTCATTGGGAAGACTGATGTTGAAGCTGAAACTGCAGTACTTTGGCCACATGATGTGAAGAACTGACTCATTTGAAAAGACCATGATGATGGTAAGGATTGAAGGCGGGAGGAGAAGTGGACGACAGAGGATGAGCTGGTTGGATGGCATCGCCGACTCAATGGAGATGAGATTTTATAAACTCCAGAAGTTGGTGATGGACAGGGTGGCCTGGCGTGCTGCAGCCCACGGGGTCACAAAGAGTCAGACATGACTGAGGGACTGAACTGAACTGAACTTGATACTGAGGATCACTGAATTTAGCTTTTACTTTAAGTTTTACGTGTTAGTCGCTCAGTCGTGCCCGACTCTTTGCGACCCCGTGGACTGCAGCTCACCAGGCTCCTCTGTCCATGAGATATTCCAGGCAATGATACTGGAGTGGGTTGCCATTTCCTTCTCCAGGGGATCTTCCTAACCCAGGGATCGAACCCTGGTCTCCTGCACTGCAGGCAGATTCTTTACCAAGAGAGCTACAAGGGAAGCCCTAGGGGAAACCAAAGGGAGAACAAAAAAAGGACATCATTACATATAAAAGTAATGGAATTGGACAAGTGATAGGAGTCAGAGAAAATATGTTGGGAGTTTTCCAGTGTCATTTCTTAATCTATAATTGGTATGCATGGTTTTTGTTTCCAAACATACTAAGTTGTTTATATTTTTCTATCAGACCACTATCAGAATTTTGATCACAAATATCTTTAAATTTTCAGTAAAAACAAACTTCAGTCTTCTACTTTCTCAGCCAAAATGGTTGAAGGTATTCTTTATTTTCTGCTATTCTTATTCCACCTACTATCTTTAAACAAATCCTCTTACTTGTATCTTCTAAATATATATAGAATCTTGCCACTTTATATTGTATTCACTGTTCTAAACCTGGTCCGAGTTAATATTACCACTTATGCAGATTCTCACTAAACCTTCTCATCAAGATGGCCTTGACATTCCCCTCAGCTTGCCTAAACCCTAGACGGTCTTCTTCCTGACTACCTCCCCAGACCTCTCTTTTCTTAGAGGGCATACTTCACAACAACTTTCATTTATGTAGAAAGTAAAATGGAGTTTGCCAGGGCCTGTGGCACATTGTTGTTTGATGGGTATAAAGGTTCAGCTTGGAAAGATGAAAGAGTCCTGGAGACTGGCTGCACAGTATGAACGTACTTGACACTTCTAAACTGTAACCTTTAAAATGGCAAAGACAAGCCTGTTACACAGAGTGAAGGCAGAAAGAGAAAGACAAATATCATATATTAACATAAATACGGGATATAGAAAAACAGTGCTGATAAACCTAATTATAGGGGGAAAATGGAGTCACTGATGTAGAGAACAGACTTCTGGACATTGTGGGGGAGAGGGTAGGATGCATCCAGAGAGTAGCACTGACGTATGTACACTGCCATGTGCAAAACAGATAACTAGAGGGAAGCTGTTAGATAACACAGGGAGCTCTACCTGGCACTCTGTGATGACCTAAAGGGGTGGGATGGGAGAGGGGAAGAAGGCTCAGGGGGAGGGGATATATGTATAATGATGACTGATTCATCTGGTTGTGTGGCAGAAACCAACAAACATTGTAAAGCAATAATCCTTCAATTAAAAAAAAAAAAAAACTCTTTTAAATGGAAAAGATAGAAAAGTTTATGGTCTGGGTATTTGCCACAGTTTAAAAATATAAATGAATAGATAGATAATAAGTAAATAAATAAAATGCCAGGTGCTGATGGGGGCTATGGATAAAATAACATGGGTATGGGAGCACATGGGGTGTGGGGTGATGTGGATTGCTATCTTCTATTTGGTGGTCAGACAAAACCCCTTTGATGAGTGACATTCAAGCCAAGGTATACAATTTATGAAGCAGGGAAGGCAGACCTGGCTAAAGAGCATTTTAGGCAGATGGTAAACAACGATAATGATCAAAGGTAGGATAGTTTAGTGTGTTCCAGAAACAGGGAGGTTGCCAGTATAGCCAAAGGAGAGTAGACAAGGAGGAAAGTGTAAAGTGAGGTCTCAGAGAAGTGGGGTGGCAGGTCCTGTTTCAGATTAACATACTGAATATGTGTACATTCTTTCTGGTATGAACAAAATGTGGGCATTTGTTTTCGCGGGGGAGGGGGGCAGTGGGTGGGGGAAGAAAACAAAGATCTTCCACTTGTAAATTCTTTCTCTGCCCCTTTGAAATGTAAATCTTTCAGCCTTTTGTCTCTTCCTGGTTCTACAACCCAGAAATATCTTTCTCAAAAACTTGAAAGCCACTACCCATTCCTTGGAATAGACTTATCTAGAAAGATAGAACCCCTATCTGTTTCTGTGATAGCACAAGAGCCTTATTTCTATGAGTACCAAATAGCAAGCACAAATGGTCTAATCAAAATGAGCAGTTTCTACTTTAATGCCTTCTAAAATTTTTCCACTTAGAAACTGCCCTGCCTTTTGTATCAATGCAACTGAGTTCAGAATTTCTCCCCTATTGTACTACTATTGGCATCTGTTGGAATAGTCTTAAATAAAGCTTTCCTTTTTCAGTTCAACTCAAGTGCAATTAAAAAATATATATTCTTTATAAAATAGACATAACCCAGTTCTTGCAATTTTTCTTCCTATCATCCTCCACAATTTTACTCTGCAACACTCGTCACCGACTGACATATGATGTATGTCAAGTGGGCCTTAGGAAGTGTCACTATGAACAAAGCTAGTGGAGGTGATGGAATTCCAGCTGAGCTATTTCAAATCTTAATAGACAATGCTGTGAAAGTGCTGCACTCAATATGTCAGCAAATTTGGAAAACTCAGCAGTGGCCACAGGACTGAAAAAGGGCAGTGTTCATTCCAGTCCCAAAGAAAGGCAATGCCAAAGAATGCTCAAAGTGCTGCACAATTGCACTCATCTCACATGTTACTCAAGTAATGCTCAGAATTCTCCAAGCCAGGCTTCAGCAGTACATGAACAAGGAACTTCCAGATGTTCAAGCTAGATTTGCAAATGGCAGGGGAACCACAGATCAATTTGCCAACATCTGTTGGATCATTAAAAAAGAAAGAGAGTTCCCAAAAAACATCTATTTCTGCTTTATTGACTATGCCAAAGGCTTTGACTGTGTGGACCACAACAAACTGTGGGAAATTCTTAAAGAGATGGGAATACCCGATCACCTGACCTGCCTCCTGAGAAATCTGTATGCAGGTTAGAAACAACATTTAGAACTGGACATGGAACAACAGACTGGTTCCAAATAGGAAAAGGAGTACATCAAGGCTATATATTGTCATCCTGTTTGTTTAACTTATATGCAGAGAAGGCAATGGCAATCCACACCAGTACTCTTGCCTGGAAAATCCCATGGGCAGAGGAGTCTGGTAGGCTATGGTCCATGGGGTCACTAAGAGTTGGACACGACTGAGCAATTTCACTTTCACTTTTCACTTTCATGCATTGGAGAAGGAAATGGCAACCCATTCCAGTGTTCTTGCTGGGAGAATCGCAGGGACTGGGGAGCCTGGTAGGCTGCCGTCTATGGGGTCACACAGAGCCGGACACGACTGAAGTGACTTAGCAACAGCATATGCAGAGTACATCATGAGAAACTCTGGGCTGGATTAAGCACAAACTGGAATCACCATTACTGGGAGAAATATCAATAACCTCAAATATGCAGATCACACCCACCCTTATGGCAGAAAGTGAAGAAGAACTAAAGAGTTTCTTGATGAAAGTGAAAGAGGAGAGTGAAAAAGTTGGCTTAACTCTCAACATTCAGAAAACGAAGATCATGGCATCTGGTCCCATCACTTCATGGGATATAGATGGGGAAACAGTGGAAACAGTGAGAGATTTTATTTTCTTGGGCTCCAAAATCACTGCAGATGGTGACTGCAATCATGAAATTAAAAGATGCTTACTCCTTAGAAGAAAAGTTATGACCAACCTAGCTGCTGCTTCTGCTAAGTCACTTCAGTCGTGTCCGACTCTGTGCGATCCCATAGACGGCAGCCCACTAGGCTCCCCTGTCCCTGGGATTTTCCAGGCAAGAACACTGGAGTGGGTTGCCATTTCCTTCTCCAATGCAGGAAAGTGAAAAGTAAAAGTGAAGTCACTCAGTCGTGTCTGACTCTTAGCGACCCCATGGACTGCAGCCAACCAGGCTCCTCCATCCATGGGATTTTCCAGGCAAGAGTACTGGGGTGGGGTGCCATTGCCTTCTCTGATGACCAACCTAGACAGCATATTAAAAAGCAGAGAAATTATTTTGCCAACAAAGTCCATCTAGTCAAGGCTATGGTTTTTCCAGTAGTCATGTATGGATATGAGAGTTGGACTATAAAGAAAGCTGAGCACCAAGAATTGATGCTTTTGAACTGTGGTGTTGGAATAGACTCTGGAGAGTCCTTTGAACTACAAGGAGATTAACCAGTCAATCCTAAAGGAAACCAGTCCTGCATATTCATTGGAAGGGCTGATGCAGAAGCTGAAACTCCAACATTTTGGACACCTAATATGAAGAACTAACTCATTTGAAAATACCTTGATGCTGGGAAAGATTGAAGGCAGGAAGAGAAGGGGACGACAGAGGATGAGATGGTTGGATGGCATCTCCCACTCAATGGACATGAGTTTGAGTAAACTGGGAGTTGGTGATGGACAGGGAAGCCTGGGGTGCTGCAGTTCATCAGATCGCAAAGAGTCGGACACGACTGAACTAAACTGACTGAGTTCAATGTCTTCTCCCCTTTGTCATTTTTGTTTATTATTTCCATAATTCCTTGGGGAGTATGTAGAACATATAATTCACTCAATAAATAAAAATAAATGAAAATGTTATCAAATGCCTTATTTAAGTGCACTTGGATCTTATTTTGAAATTAAGGAAATGGCTTTTGGACTTGTTGCTTCACAAGGATTTCTACAGAAAAGATATTTTATTTTTTCATTCAGTTTCCCTTTACAGGATTTCCCTCAGAGTTCAGCTGGTAAAGAATCCGCCTGCAATGAAGGACATCCCGATTGCATTCCTGGGTTGGGAAGAACTGCTGGAGAATGGAAAGGCTACCCAGTCCATCATTCTTGGGTTTCCCTTGTGGCTCAGCTGGTAAAAAATTCGCCTGCAGTGTGGAGACCTGGGTTTGATCCCTGAGTTGGGAAGATCTCCTGGAGAAGGAAACACTACCAACTCCAGTATTCTGGCCTAGAGAATTCCATGCACTGTATAGTCTATGGGGTTGCAAAGAGTAAGACACAGCTGAGCGACTTTCACTTTCCCTTTACTACCAATCAGAACCAATATCTATGGTTTGTGCTAACAAAGGGAATGATTCCCGGGTTGAGGCTTTTGAAAATATATGTAAAACACTCTATTGAACCTGCAGATAGTATCTTTATCTCTAAGAGCTTAAACAACATGCAGAGAAAAAAACTTTAACAATTGTTGTAACCATAAAATCTTACCCATTCTTAATAAATCTAGATATAAAGCATGCAAAAATGAAAGGTTCAAGTACAACTCATTTGTTTTAATTTTATAAGTATATTGATTCCAATAGCTGACTATGTTCACCTCTTTAATTTGGCTACAAGAGTAAACAATGAACCAAACGTTACCAGTTACAAAGGAGACATTTCTCTGAAGTAACTTGATCCCAGTTTTTTAAAAATTCTTTCAGTCTCATTTCTCTTCAAAAAAGGAGCCAGGTAATATATAGATAAATATAAAAGCATTGTTTTTTTAATCTTTGTAAAACTTACTTGCTCTCAAACTTATTAAATAAAACATTTAATTAGCTATTTAATATTTTTCTGATTTTAATCTTACTAGATTAAATTTAATTTTACTAGATTAAATTAATATTAATTTAAAATTTTAGATTGAATTACTAAGTTAAATGTAATTTTACTAGATGAGGAAGCTTTATCTGTCCTTTTCAGTAAGACATTTGGCCATGATTTTCAAACTAGGGAATGTAGTAGTGTGTGAGTAGTACATCAAACCAAAGATGAAAAAAGAACAAGAACGTTAATGTATTATCTAGAAAAGAAAATTAGGTACTCTGGCCATAAATTTGATTAAAATAAACATATATCTTGTTGGGAATAGAATTCACAATTTACAAAAGTTATTAGTCTAAAACTTCATAAAAAATTCATTCTGTTAAATGGATGGGCTTATCTTTTCCTCTTGATAGAATGACTGATAAAATTGTTCTCTATCTCTGACAGTTATTTTATCATGGAGGGTATCCTCATCACCCACATTCTATACTACCTCTAGTGGGAAAAATTGATGCTTTTGAAATGTGGTGCTGGGGAAGACTCTTGAGGGTCTCTTGGACTGGAGGACATCAAACCAGTCAAGTCTAAAGGAAATCAACCCTGACTATCCATTGGAAGGACGATCACTGAAGCTAAAGCTCCAATGTTTTGGCCACCTGATGTGAAGAGCCAACTGACTGGAAAAGACCCTAAAGCTGGGTAATACTGAGGGCAATAGGAGAAGTAGCCAGCAGAGGATGAGATAGTTAGATAGCATCAGTGACTCAATGGACATGAATTTGAGCAACCTCAAAGATTAGCGTAGAGAACAGAGGACCCTGGCAGGCTGCAGTCCATGAGGTCACAGAGTCAGACACAACTTAGCAAATGAATAACAACAACAGTCAGAAAAATAAGGCAGAGGCTGTTCCCTACACTATGGGATATTTCAGCAGTTACACTTAAGGATGCAATGGCAGTCACCTTACAAATTTTATGTGGTCATGGAAGCTCAATATTAAAATATTGAGTTTCTGATAAGTGGAGAATCTGAGATAATGTGGTTTTGGTATTCTTGAGAAAAATACATGAGTTTTAGTCTCATTTACCTCCAAAGGAGACTATCAACTACTCTAATGTCATCAACTATTCCTTACAATGAATGTGGGAAAATGGAAACTTGTATGGAACTATAGTTTCACTTTTAAAGAAAACTCACAAATACAGATATCATCATAATCCCCTCAAGAAGGATGATCTAATTTTATCCTTTTCAAGCTTTTGAACTTGAAAATTATCTATGAAAATATTAAAATTTTATTAGTTTGAGTTTAACATCTGGTAAATATTATACAGGAATTCAGGAATTTCTTTGGTCTCTTTTTGTAAATATTACAAAACAAGTTATTTTATTCTAAACTCTCCACCTGTACTAGGTTGAAGAGACAGCCCTTTGTACAGAGGCAGAAAATTTTGTGCACCAAAAAATATTTTGTTCTTTTATGAGGACAAAAATATTCAACCTTTACAGATGTTACTAAATGTGTTTTTTCTGTCACAGTTGTAACAAAATAATTATTCAAGATGGTAATTTTGTCATACTTTATGTTTTGTCCATGGGCTCCCCAGGTGGTTCAGTGGTAAAGAATTCGCCTGCTGATTCAGGAGACACAGGAGTTAAGGGTTTCATTTCTGGGTTTGAAAGATACCCTGGAAAAAGAAATGGCAACCCACTCCAATTTTCTTGCCTAGAAAATCCCATGGACAGAGGAGCCTGGCAGGCTACAGTCCATAGAATCGCAAAGAGTCGGACATGACTTAGCTACTGAGCAAGCAATATTTTGTCCAGTACAGCTTTGCTCAGGTTTACTGCATCCTGGTCTAATTCTCAAGTTAACATCCATGTATTATAAATACTGCAACATGGCATTATTCAGAAGTTTTGCTCAGCTAAATAATTCTTTTCCTTTTCCATGAACAATAACTTGAGGTAACCTGTAAAGATCACTATCTAGTTACAGAGTTTCTCATCTACTATACGTGATACCACTTGAATTGTTGACTGTCGCATGAAAGATTGCTGTAAACATAACTACCTTAAGGTAGTTTGACTTGTATTAGATGTAGTGAATATCATGCTATGAAGGCAGGACAGGCAGACCTTGTTTCATTTTGTTTTGCTTTATTGTGCTTTGCAAGTATAATTTTTTTCACAAATTTAAGTTCTGTGGCAACCCTGCCCTCCCTGCCCATGTGGTTCAACTCGAGTATGCTATCTTTCCCAGTTTTAAGAAAATAAAAAGAGATAGAATATAAAAAACAAACAGAGAGCACCAAATAATATAATGTGAATTTCACATGTGCCTGAACTATGCTACGCCAGAGTAAAAAATTTTGCAGTCCTACTATTTCCTTCTTCTGGTAAGGGGGTGGCTTATGTGAGACATGAAAATCTCAGTGGACCACAGCTCCATTTTCTAGTACCCAACGTACATGGTCCAAGAGGAATGTTAACTTGGTTGTATACTCAGTTTTCATTTGGGGAGTGTGAATTAATGTTCAGTATAGAGAAGGAGTTAAATTTGTCAAAGGCCTGAAGACGGGCTTCCCAGGTGGGTCAATGGTAAAGAATCCACCTGCCAATGCAGGAGATGCGGGAGACATGGGTTTAATCCCTGGGTCAGTAAAATCCCCTGGAGAGGAAAATGGCAACCCACTCCAGTATTCTTGCCTGGACAATCCCATGGAAGGAGGAGCCTGGCAGGCTACCGTCCATGACTGAGCAACTGAGCACTATACTACTACTAAAAAATAAGAAGGAGACACAGTATACGGAAATAGGGTTTTCGAGCCCCACTTCCTCAGGAGCTTTGTCTTATTATATATACTCCATGATACTTACCATAGGTACCTTCTAACAGACAGTTCCCTTTAATTGACTTGGAAAGACAGTTATTCCCCTTTGACTGCATGTATTCCACTTGCATGAAACCAAGACTCTCCAGAGGCTCCGTTCAGAAAGAATATTCCTGTCATTTGTTAAAGTCCTGGGCACAGAACAATCTTGGTTTACTGTGGCGACCTTAAACTGTTGCCATCCCTGGGCTTCCCTGGTGGCTCCATGGTAAAGAATTTGCCTACCAGTGTAGGAGACGCAGGTTCAATCCCTGGGCAGGGAAGATCCCACATGCTGCAGAGCAACTAAGTCTGTGTGCCACAACTACTGAGCCTGTGCGCTAGAGTCCAGGAGCCACAACTGCTTAGCCCGCGTGCCTCAAATATGGAGGCCCCAGCACCCTAGAGATCCATGCTTCGCAAGAGAAGCCACTGCAGTGAGAAACCCACGCATTGAACTAGAGAGCAGTCCCTGCTCCCTGCAACTAGAGAAAAGCCTGCAGAGCAACAAAAGCCCAGCACAGCCAAAATAAATAAATACAATTATTTTAAAAAAAAATATTGCCATCCCTGGGTTTGACAGGTCCATGGTCCACAATAATGGCAATGTCTCTAAATACTACAGTCACCTACACAAATAGCTTAATTCTCTAAGTTAAAGTTAGTTATTTATCCATTATGCTTCTATAACACTCTGTGGTCACCTCTGTCAGAGTATTTATTATTCATGAATTATATATTCATGAATATATAATTAATAACATTTATCGGTCTATAACATCTACTTTGATGTTCAAGGGAGGGCATGGAAGGTGTTTTGTTTTACTTTTTTGTTTGTTTCTTTAGGGAGTAAAAGAAAGAGTGGCTGTATTACTTTGCCGAGTAAAGGGGGAATGCAGTAGGCTAGCATCTCAAGAAATGTGCCCCCTGCCCTGGTGAAGAGAGAGAGGTTATATAGTCAGGCAGCAATATATGATAAGGATCAAGGCAGTAATGGTCTTTCTTTTTCTTTTTCTGGCTGTGCTGAGTCTCCACTGTGCAAGTGGGCTTTCTGTAGTTATGGCGAGTGGGAACTACTCTTCATGGTGGTGCCAGGGATTCTCATCTTGGTGGCTTCTCTTGTTGAGGAGCATAGGTTCTAGAGCCTGGGCTTCAGTAATTGTGGCATATGAGCTTAGTTCCTCCATGGCATGTGGAAAATTCCAGGCCTGGGATCGAAGTCCTGTCCCCTGTAGAGGCAGGTGGATTATCCACTGGACCACCAGGGATATCTGCTTTGTTTTGCTTTTAATGTCTGTGTCTTCCCTGGTGGCTCAGTGGTGAAGAATCCGCCTGCCCAACAGGAGACTGGGGTTCAGTCCCTGGACTGGGAAGATCTACTAGAGAAGGAAATAGCAACCCACTACTGTTTTCTTGGAAATCCCATGGACAGAGGAGCCTGGTGGGTTACAGTCCATGAGGTTGCAAGACTCAGAAACAACTTAGTAACTAAACAATTATACATATATATTATATAGTAATTTATATACATAATTTTATATATTTATACTACCATAAGTTTAATAAATCTTTATTAAGATTAAAAAATCATAACTTTTCCAATAAATCTGGAAAGTACACTCCATTCCACACATATAAACTGTAAAACAGTAAATTTTCATTGCATATTTGAAGAAATAACCTTCTCTTACTTTTCATCAAGTTGAGATGAAATTACTTATTGTTCAAAAGTGACCTCTCCTAGTTTTAAATTAGAGCATTATTGTCTTGCTGAAATTGAAATTCAGTATAATCAAGAAGGATATTTAGGTCCCATCTAAGAGCTCTGACAGAGGTCCCATAAGCTCTGTAGAAAAAAAGCATAATTGAATGAGTTTGTGATAAGTAGAATTTTATTTCATGGATTCATAAAATGAAATGCCATGATGGAAAAAGAAGAGAAATGGAGGAAGGGTGGAAGATAGGACAGAAAGAAGGAAGAAAGAGAAGGAAGGAAGGGATGAGGGAGAAAGGAAGGGAGAGACAGAAGGTAGGACGAAGGGTAGAAGAGAAGAAGAAATAAAAGTTTGAAAGCAAGAAAGAAAAATTGTACCAAATAAATTCAGGAAAGCACTTGGTAATGTGAGTGAAGAGCAGGTGCACCGTATCCATCCTGGATGAGGCTTTCGGGGATAAAGTATTTTTTTTTCCCTCCATTTTATCATCAGTGTCATGCCCCTAAAAATAAGCAGTTGGACAAATTGACAGATTTATCATTTTGACATGCAATTTTCTGGATTCCTTTTGCAAAGCCATGCTTAAGTTGTGAAGATATTTCAGTATAAGAATAAACTGATTATGATGTTCTACAGGTGTTTACATTGATATATGCTTTTTTCACTTTTAGATCGGGTCCTGTGGTACTGGGTTTTCTGTGGGACTTGGATACCCTTTAGATCATGGTCATGTAATGACTAAAGTAATTGGAGACCATAGAAGATTGTACACTTAACAATATTAAGTTAAATTGGGAAGCCACTCTCCATCTTTGTATGTTAGATGTTTTAACAAACCTTTAAAATGCATTGTATTAATTTTGTAAAGTATGCTTTGTATTTGTTGAGTTTTAATTTTTACTCGGTATCAAAGTTACAGACATACAATAAAAATACAAACAATTCCTAATATCCTTTACTTGGATTAACAATTACTTATTTTGCCAGTGTGGGTCTTTCTGGAGATAGAGCTTCCAGGGAAGTAACTAAGATTAAATGAGATCATAAGTGTGGAGACCTGATCTCATAGAATTTGTGTCTTTATAAGAAGAGACACTGAAGCACAAGCTTTATCCTTCTCCATCACTCTTGTTCTCTGTCTCTCTCTCCCTCTCTAACCTTTGTTCATGCACAGGTAGGGGTTCCCACTCTACCTGTTGTCACACAAAGAAGTTTCTTGGGCACACAATGAGATGGTGCCAAAGGAAGAGGCCCCAGAATAAAACTTGATCTTGGTTTCCTAGCCCCTAGAACTGTGAGGAATACATTTCTATTATTTAAGCCACCCAAGCTGTATTATATGGTTATAGAGGCCCAAGCAGACTAATGTAGTACATATATATCATCAGTCTTCATATCCAAATAAAATTTAGGGTGGAGGATCTGTCCTGTCTTTATCAGGTGATGAAAACAATTGACAAGATGAGCAGGTATCTTGATAATGATCACAGTCAAGGGTTATCTCCTCTTGCATTGCTACCTGGCTCTGCAACATGCTGGGGTAGCAGGCACTCTGAAGTTCTGTCTGCTGACTAGCGTGTTCTTGGAGCTGTGCTGCTGCCTGTGGGAGTTTGTGATTTGTGCTTATTTGTTGAATATTACCAAGCCTCGATTACAGATTTAACTGACCTAATGGAAGCTTCTATAATTGGCATTAGACACAGGAATATGGGATTGGGGGCCTCCTGAATGTGCCTTGGCCAGGTGTCTTGGCTTGGCTGAGACACTATCTGTGTCACAGATTCAATTGTATGTCTTGATTCCAGCCTAAGATATGACTGATGCTAGACACAAGGCGGGAAATTCTTACCCTGTGACCATGGTTGTTGTCTTAATCAGGCCCTTGTTCTACAGGGTGCTCAAGAGAAAGACTAATAATCTGTTCCACATAGAGGCCCTTTAGAGGAAACATAGCCACCAGATGGCGTGCTGAGGTTCGTACTTTAAAAAAAAATAAAATAAAATAAAATATTTTTTAAAAAAATAAAAGTAATTGGGCTCTGCTGCTGCTGCTGCATGGCTTCAGTCATGTCCGATTCTGTGCAAACCCATAGACGGCAGCCCACCAGGCTTCCCCGTCCCTGGGATTCTCCAGGCAAGAACACTGGAGTGGGTTGCCATTTCCTTCTCCAATGCATGAAAGTGAAAAGTCAAAGTGAAGTCGCTCAGTCGTGTCCAACTCTTCGCAACCCCATGGACTGCAGCCCACCAGGCTCCTCCGTCCATGGGATTTTCCAGGCAAGAGTACTGGAGTGGGGTGCCATTGCCTTCTCCGAGGACCTGACAAATGGAATGGCTTTGATGTTCCCAATGCTCATACTCAAGGAAAATGCTGATGTCGTTCTCATGCTACAGCAAAGGGATTAAGGGATTGGATCAAACAATTTTAAGCTCAGGGTCCAAAAACTCAGTTAAGTCATTATTGACATAGAGAAGGCTCCTAATCTTGACACACTGACTTGAGATTCTTCAGAGGAAGAAATAAATATTAGCAGCTAGAGTAGAATCATCCTTAGAAGTATATCCAGTGACCACGCAAAAATCCATCCATAAATAGATTAATTAATAAATAAATACTGAGTGTATAGTAAGAGAAAAAAAAAAATCTCTTTAAAAACAGTCAACAGTTTGACCCAATCAGAAATACAAAAATATATTAAAATCATTTACATCACAAAAAGATAAATGGGCTTTGACTGGCTTCTGCATCTCAAAACATACATTCTGAAATTTACTTTAACGTCTGCTGAAATGTACCATTTGACAAATCTTGATTATTTCAATGAACAGTGAGTCTCAAATCAGTTTCACCTGGGAATTTCACACACTTGAACAGGATATCTTCTATACTTTCACAGAAGTTACTAAACATAAAATAGAGAATAAACAAGAAAGCTTCACATTAACCTTTGCCTAATTTCTTCATATTTATGGCACCCATTGCCTTAAAATAACATGAACTCTGAGTTGATGAGTAATACATAAAAATAAAATGTTTTGGTATTTAAGATTGGTTCTATAAAGTAGGATTCCATAACCTTCCTCCCTGGTTAAAATAGTTAATATGGCCTGTGGTAAGCACAATCACATGAACCGTGAACTTCCAGATTGTCAAGCTGGTTTTAGAAAAGGCAGAGGAACCAGAGATCAAATTGCCAAGATCTGCTGGATCATCAAAAAAGCAAGAGAGTTCCAGAAAAACATCTATTTCTGCTTTATTGACTATGCCAAAGCCTTTGACTGTGTGGATCACAATAAACTGTGGAAAATTCTTCAAGAGATGGGAATATCAGACCACCTGAGCTGTCTCTTGAGAAACCTGTATGCAAGTCAGGAAGCAACAGTTAGAACTGGACATGGAGCAAAAGACTGGTTCCAAATAGGAAAAGGAGTATGTCAAGGCTGTATATTGTCATCCTGCTTATTTAACTTATATGCAGAGTACATCATGCAAAATGATAGGCTGGAGGAAGCACAAGCTGGAATCAAGATTGCCGGGAGAAATATCAATAACCTCAGATATGCAGAAAGTGAAGAAGAACTAAAGAACCTATTGATGAAAGTGAAAGAGGAGAGTGAAAAAGTTGGTTAAAACTCAGCATTCAGAAAACAAAGATCATGGCATCCGGTCCCATCACTTCATGGCAAATAGATGGGGAAACAGTGGAAACAGTGGCTGACTTTATTTTTCTGGGTGCTAAAATCACTGCAGATGGTGATTGCAGCCATGAAATTAAAAGATGCTTACTCCTTGGAAGGAAATTTATGACCAACCTAGACAGCATATTAAAAAGCAGAGATATTACTTTGCCAACAAAGGTCCATCTAGTCAAGGCTATGGTTTTTCCAGTAGTCATGTATGGATGTGAGAGTTGGACTGTGAAGAAAGCTGAGTGCCGAAGAATTGATGCTTTTGAACTGTGGTGTTGGAGAAGACTCTTGAGAGTCCTTTGTACTGCAAGGAGATCCAAACAGTCCATTCTAAAGGAGATCAGTCCTGGGTGTTCAATTGGAAGGATCGATGCTGAAACTGAAATTCCAATACTTTGGCCACCTGATTCGAAGAGCTGACTCATTTGAAAAGACCCTGATGCTGGGAAAGATTGAGGGCAGGAGGCTAAGGGGACAACAGAGGATGAGATGGTTGGATGGCATCACTGACTTGATGGACATGGGTTTGGGTGGACTCCAGGAGTTGGTGATGGACAAGGAAGCCTGGTGTGCTGTGGTTCATGGGGTCACAAAGAGTCGGACACAACTGAGCAATTGAACTGAACTGAAGCACAATCATAGTCCCACAAAGATGTCTGTCTTAATTCCAGGCCCTGTGAATATGCTGTGTTATATGACTAGAGAGAATTAAGGTGGCAAATCAATTGACCTTTAAGTAGGGAGATGATACTGGATTATCTGTATAAAAGTGAAAGTGAAGTCGCTCAGTCGTGTCTGACTCTTTGGGATCCCATGGACTGTAGCCCACAAGGCCCCTCAGTCCATGGAATTTTCCAGGCCAGAGTACTGGAATGGGTTGCCATTTCCTTCTCCAGGGGATCTTCCCAACCCAGGGATCCAACCTGGGGCTCCCACACTGCAGGCAGACGCTTTACCATCTGAGCCACCATAGGTCAATATAATCACAAGTGCCCTTAAATGTGGAAGAGGGTTTAGAAGGGGAGATTAGGTCAATGTGATGTAAGAACCTGACTCACATTTGCTAATTTGAAGATTGAGGAGAAGGGCCATGAGCTAAGGAATGTGGAAAGCTTCTGTAACCTGGAAAGAGCAAGGAAAAAGATTCTTCCCTGGAGTCCTCAGAAAGGGTTAGAGGCCTCTTAACACCTTGATTTTAGTCCACAGATGCCCATGTTGGATTTCTGAACTGTGAAACTATAAAATAAATTTGTATATTTCAAGCTGCTAAATGTGTGGTCATTTGTTACAATAGCTGTAAAATACTAATCAGACGATTCAGTTGTTCAGTCATGTCTGACTCTTTGAGATCCCATGGACTGCAGCACACCAGGTTTCCCTGTCCATCACCAACTCCTAAACTCATGTCCATCGAGTTCATGATGCAATCCAACCATCTTATGCTATTCTGGACAATGGCAATGACGGATAATTCCTTATCCAATTTTCTCCCTGTGAAATACAGTGGGGATTCTTGTTTTACAGGCAAAAATTATTAATATAACACATCTTCTTGCATATATTAAACCCAAATACAAAACCTCAACAGAACACTTTTTATGCCCTTTGAAATGCAAATATTAAGGTCTTGGTTAGCCTCTCTGGGTGCCAAATGCAAGGGAAAAATTCCCCTTAAATTCAAACTTTCGTTCCTCAAACACTCTCACCAAGCTGATGGGTTCCAGGAACTTCCAATCCTTAAGGAAATTCAAAGCATGATTTCAACACGGCAGTCTCCTAGCAGTGATAATTTTAATGAAAAGCAGACAATCAAGCTTAAGTGATCGTGTGAACCGATCACCTTTCTGATAGTGTGCCTTAAGAGGTAGCAGGCACTTTACCAGCAACGTAGTCATTTTAATTTCCTGCTTTCATTCTGGAAGCCATTCTTCATAGGATAAGACTTTTCTTTAGTGATTGTACATGACATAATAGCCTAGTGTTAATAGGTCTACCTACAAAATTTTACTATCTTTTAAAGAATTGTTGGTAACGAATTCTATTAAATATCATGGTACCATTACGGGATTGACTTTTCCTGTATGACCTTTAAGTACAACTTAAATGAATAAGGCAGTCTGCAATTTATGTTGTTTATTAACTTAATTTTCTCTTTATATATGGACATCTGTGTAGAAAAGAGAAAATATAATCATCATAGTTGTCTCTGTAATAAAAATAAATATATTAAAATATAATTGTATTATAAATAACATAATTAGTGTTGAGCCCCTATTAAAACATTCTCGATTTCTTTAGCCAAAACTGAATTAACTTCCTGAGTTCCATATTTTTTTATGATTACAATCAAGGTATGAACACAATGCACTAGCCTATTTTTCTTTAAATTTAACATTATCATATAAAATATTTCTCACTTGTTAGTTTTCAAAATTGCCATATAAATTGCTTTGTAATGTCTTACTTGTAGACCTGGTTACTGATGTTTAAGTAATATGGCTTATAGAAATGACAGATGTTACACTACTATATCACAGAGGTTCACTATGGCTGCTTTTTTTTTTTTTTTT
>NW_011495081.1:12516695-12517226 GCF_000754665.1 Bison bison bison | reverse complement strand
TGGCAACCCACTCCAGTGTTCTTGCCTGGAGAATCCCAGGGACGGGGGAGCCTGGTGGGCTGCCGTCTATGGGATTGCACAGAGTCGGACACGACTGAAGTGACTTAGCAGTTAGCAGATGGATCAGTGGTAAAGAATCTGCCTGCAAAACAGGAGACACAGGTTCGATCCCTGGGATGGGAAGATGCCCTGGACAAGGAAATAGCACCCCATTCCAGCATTCTTGCTTGGGAAATCCCCTGGACAGAGGAGCCTGGTGGGCTATTGTCTATGAGGTCTCAAAGAGTCTGACACTACTGAGCACACACACAGAGGAATGAAGTATTATTTTCCAAATTACTCACAAATTCTAAAAATTTCCTTGAACTGTAGAGTGTTTCAAATAGGCAACTAACTAATATTTCAGTTCAGTTCAGTTGCTCAGTGGTGTCCGATTCTTTGCAACCCCATGAATCGCAGCACGCCAGGCCTCCCTGTCCATCACCAACTCGCGGAGTTCACTCAGACTCACGTCCATCGAGTCAGTGATGC
>NW_011495081.1:12515754-12516595 GCF_000754665.1 Bison bison bison | reverse complement strand
GCAACCCACTCCAGTGTTCTTGCCTGGAGAATCCCAGGGACACGGGAGCCTGGTGGGCTGCTGTCTCTGGGGTTGCACAGAGTCGGACACGACTGAAGTGACTTAGCAGCAGCAGCACCCCACTAACCTGATTTGCTCTAGTTTACTGTATGAATCAACATCACGTAACTATCTGGAAGGATAGGTATTAGTATTTGTTTTACTTTTATAATTTAGTAGGCACCCTGAGAGAGTTTATATTTCTTTAATCATGATTACTTTTAGGAACAGAGCACATGATCTCCTAAGCCAAAGAGATAATCATTTCTTATTAGTTAGAGGTTGGTTAAGAGATCAGTATAAATTGGATCTAACATCATATGTGCCAGTACTATTATCTGGAAATGCTGGAATATAGGTAACTGTTATTTATCATGAGTGACTTTGGGTAAATGTGGCCTCTGGAGCTGCTATCAGTCATCTGAAGACAAAAAGGAAGAAACGAGCCTGGGACTAACATCAACACAAAGTGAGAAGTCTTTTCTACAGGAGCCTAAACAAAACAAATAAGGAGTGTCACTTAATGTGAAAATAATTCCTTTGTGTGTTTGTACCGTTTTTATTCATTTATATATTTGCTTTGTATCTAAACTTATAAACAATAGGAGGGAGAATCATTACTAAGCTTTCTATTGCAAACTTGGCTAATTTGGGCTTCCAAAGTCTGACACGACTGAGCAACTTCACTTTTACTTTTCACTTTCCTGCATTGGAGAAGGAAATGGCAACCCACTCCAGTGTTCTTGCCTGGAGAATCCCAGGGATGGGGGAGCCTGGTGGGCTGCCGTCTATGGGATTGCAC
>NW_011495081.1:12514092-12515027 GCF_000754665.1 Bison bison bison | reverse complement strand
ACTTTCCTTCCAAGGAATAAGCATCTTTTAATTTCATGGCTGCAATCACCATCTGCAGTGATTTTGGAGCCCAAAAAAATAAAGTCTGACACTGTTTCCACTGTTTCCCCATCTATTTAGAATTGGTTAAAATGGAGAATCAGGAGTTAGCAATATAGATTCGGCTGTGGTTTTAGGGTTTAATGAGTGATGGCTCAGTTGCCTTCTTAAGTTTGGAATCCATTAAAAATTTCTAAATTGTATACTTAAACATCAATATATTATCTTAATTAGGATAAAGTTGATACAGGGGAATATAACTTAAAAGTGAACTAAAGTTATAAAACTTAGTTTATTCAAAGGCATGTGTGAAAATACAGGGGAGAACTTTTGCTCAAAGATAACTGCATGGCCAAGATAAGATTAGAGATGGTTTGTTTAGAAAGAAAGCCCATCCCATTAGAAAAACTGAGAAAGGTAAAAATTACCAGTTCCTTTCTTCAAACACAAAGGTCTTGTCCTAAAAAGATCCAGTGCATATATCTTATGGCCATCACTGCACAATATCAATTTCAGTGGTAAAGGAGGGTTTGCAGTGAGCTTAAAAAGAAAAAAAAATGCTTGCCACTGACACTGCTTTCATAGATGTAAGGAAAAAAGAGTTTGAGAAAGAGGAGATAACACTGATTTCTGATGCATATGTGAATAACTCTCAAGTTATTCTCTCCTATAGCCCAGAACTCTTCCAGAACCACAGACCCAAAAAACTGTCTAGTTGACAACTCCAATTGTACTGCCATAATTATACACAATAGATTGTCAAAAATCAAACTTTTAATTTTTTCAGTTTACTGTATTGAAGTACAGTGGATTTACAATATTGTGATAATTCCTGCTGCACAGGAAAGTGCTGCACTTATACATATATATATATATAATATATATGTATATATTCC
>NW_011495081.1:12510964-12513992 GCF_000754665.1 Bison bison bison | reverse complement strand
ATATATATATATACATTCCTTTTCATATTATTTTCCATTATAGTTTATCGCAAGATATTGAATATAGTTCCTTATGCTACACAGTAGGATCTTTTTGTTTATCCATTCTATATATACTAGTTTGAATCTGCTAATCGCAAACTCCTCTGTCCCTCCCCTCCCCACCCCTCCCTTGGGCAACCACAGTTGTGTTCTCTATATCTGTGAGTCTGTTTTTGTTTGGAGATGTTTATTCGTATCACATTTTAGATTTCACATATCAGTGATATGTGATATTTGCCTTTCTCTTTCTGACTTATTTCACTTAGTATGATAATCTCTATATCCATGTTGCTACAAATGGCATTATTTTTATGGCTGAGTAGTATCCCTTTGTGTATATGGAGCAAATCTCCTTTAACTATTCATCTGTCAATGGACACATAGGACATTTAATTTTTTTATTGAAGTGTCATTTATATACATAAATGCAAGTATCTTAAGAGTACAGTTTGGTGAGTTTTGACAAATATGTTTACCCATGTAACCAATACCCTAGTCAAGATTTAGAATACTTCTTTCTTTATGACCCTTCCAAAAACTGCTTAACCTAACAGAGGTGAATACCAATCTGATTCCTATCATCTGTTTAGATTAATTTTACCTGTTCTAGAATTTCATATCCATGAAACCACAGAGTTAATGTGATCCTTTTAAAAATATTAATTTATTTATATAGCTGCTTCTTAGCTGTAGCACTCGGGGAGATCTTCACTGCAGCACACAGGATCTTTAGCTGTGGTACACGGATTCTCTAGCTGTTGATTCACAGCATATAGGATTGCAGTTTCCAACCAGAGATCAAACCCACATCCTCCGTACTGCAAAGTGGATTTGTAACCACTGGATCACCAGGGAAATCCTTCAGTATGTGATCTTTTACTTCTGTCTTCTTTCACACAAGACGTTTGGAGATTTACCCACGTTATTAGACAAAATAGTAGTTAATGCTTACTTGTTGCTGATAAGTATTTCATCACGTAAATAACTTTTTTTTTCATCTGGAGATAAGCACAAAGGTTTTTTCCATTTTTTGTCTGTAATGAATAAAGATGCTATGGAAGCTGTTGTAAAAATATTTGCTGTGGATATGTGTTTTCATTTATGTTTGGTAAATAGCAATAAGTAAAATGACTTGGTCATAGGAAAGATATACTTCAATTTAGAAAGAATTTTATAAATCTTTTTCAAAGTGGTTGTATTATTTCATCCCACAGTAATGTATATGATACTTTCAGTTGCTTCGCATCATTAACAATACTTAATATCAGCCTTATTTAATTGTAATCAGTATCAGTCTAAAGAATATGTTGGTATTGTGTGATGGTTGAAATTGCATTTCTCTAATGTCTAAGGATGTTGAGCATCATTTCATGTGCCATTTGTATATCTTTACTTTTCTGCATGTGAAGTTCTGCACAAATCTTTGGCCTATTTTATACCGGATAATTTTGTGTTTCTAATGTTGGGTTGCAGAAATTGCTTATTGAATATCTTTAAAATTTGAAGAAAGGTAACATAAATGATTGAGTTTTGAAAAAATGTACATGGTTCATCTCTCCATTTATTTAAGTATTCTTTAATCTCTTATGAAATAATATATAGTTGGTGTTGAATTACTAATATATAGTTACTTTGTGTTGAATTTATTCTTAAAAATAACCTATAAAAAGTTATCTTAAAAGTGGAATTTTTAACATTTTATTTTGAAATAATTATACATCTACATGAATTTGACAAGTTAGTAAAGAGAGATCCCCAGTATTCTTTACCCAGTCACTCTCAGAGTTTACAACTTATATAAATGCTGTGCAACTGTACTGGAGAATCCCAGGGATGGGGGAGCCTGGTGGGCTGCCGTCTATGGGGTCGCACAGAGTCGGGCACGACTGAAACGACTTAGCAGCAGCAGCAGCAGTACTGTCTCCTTACTTTCATATATCTTCCATTTTTAATCTCAGAACCTTATAAGATAAATAGGCATGAGAGGAAAAAAAATGAATCTCTCCAAAGTTTTCTTCAGTTTTCCAAAATATCCCATAAATTCATCTCATCATTTCTAAGCATCTAAAATTTCATTTGTAAATTTGATTTTTTTTTCATTTCTTATTAAATTATTTTTATAGACTCTGAAATCAGCTGGTAGGGATCAAATCCAAGCATTTTTCTGGCTATGAGATCTGGAACAAGTAACAAACTCTCATTACATCAGTTCCCTCCTGTAAAATGTTCATCAAAATATCACTTTTCTCATTTTTATGAAGTTTAAGAGGGTTGTATGTGTGGCTCAGTCATGTCTGACTCTCCAAAACCCCATGAACTGTAGCCCTCCTGGCTCCTCTGTCCTTGAGAACTGTTGCTGAAGCTTAAGCTCCAATACTTTGGCCATTGATGAAAAGAACTGACTAATTAGAAAAGCTTCTGATGCTGGGAAAGATTGAAGGCAGGAAGAGAAGGGGACAGAGAATGAGATGGTTGGATGGCATCACCGATCAAAGGACATGAGTTTGAGCAAGCTCTGAGGGTTGGTGATAGACAGGGCAGACTTGCATGCTGCAGTCCATGGAGCCACAGAGTCGGACATGACCGAGTCACTGAACTAAGCTGAAGGGGGTTTATCTACTTTTAGCTCAGTTCAGTTCAGACACTTAGTTGTTAAGCACTTATAAAATATGTCTATCACATAGTTAGCATTCAACAAACATTATAATTTTCATCAATGTTTATTATTTGAATTATTAATTCATTGTAGAGGTATGAATCAGATCATATCAGATTAGATCAGTCACTCAGTTGTGTCTGACTCTTTGGGACCCTGTGAATCGCAGCACGCCAGGCCTCCCTGTCCATCACCAACTCCCGGAGTTCACTCAGACTCACGTCCATTGAGTCAGTAATGCCATCCAGACATCTCATCCTCTGTCGTCCCCTTCTCCTCCTGCCCCCAAACCCTCCCAGCATCAGAGTCTTTTCCAATGAGTCAACTCTT
>NW_011495081.1:12510210-12510864 GCF_000754665.1 Bison bison bison | reverse complement strand
AAAAAATCAGGGGCTGATCTCCTTCAGAATGAACTGGTTGGATGTCCTTGCAGGCCAAGGGACTTTCAAGAGTCTTCTCCAACACCACAGTTCAAAAGTATCAATTCTTCAGTGCTCAGCCTTCTTCACAGTCCAACTCTCACATCCATACCCGACCAATGGAAAAACCATAGCCTTGACTAGACGGACCTTTGTTGGCAAAGTAATGTCTCTGCTTTTGAATATGCTATCTAGGTTGGTCATAACTTTCCTTCCAAGGAATAAGCATCTTTTAATTTCATGACTGCAGTCACCATCTGCAGTGATTTTGGAGCCCCCCAAAATAAAGTCTGACACTGTTTCCACTGTTTCCCCATCTATTTCCCATGAAGTGATGGGACCAGATGCCATGATCTTCGTTTTCTGAATGTTGAGCTTTAAGCCAACTTTTTCACTCTCCTCTTTCACTTTCAACAAGCGGCTTTTTAGTTCCTCTTCACTTTCTGCCATAAGGGTGGTGTCATCTGCATATCTGAGGTTATTGATATTTCTCCCGGCAATCTTGATTCCAGCTTGTGCTTCTTCCAGCCCAGTGTTTCTCATGATGTACTCTGCATATTAGTTAAATAAACAGGGTGACAATATACAGCCTTGATGAACTCCTTTTCCTATTTG
>NW_011495081.1:12509345-12510110 GCF_000754665.1 Bison bison bison | reverse complement strand
TGTACAGTTCTTCTGTGTATTCTTGCCATCTCTTCTTAATATCTTCTGCTTCTGTTAGGTCCATACCATTTTTGTCCTTTATTGATCCCATCTTTGCATGAAATGTTCCTTTGGTATCTGTGATTCTTGAAGATATCCCTAGTCTTTTCCATTCTGTTGTTTTCCTCTATTTCTTTGCATTGATCGCTGAAGAAGGCTTTCTTATCTCTTCTTGCTATTCTTTGGAACTCTGCATTCAGATGTTTATATCTTTCCTTTTCTCCTTTGCTTTTCACTTTTCTTCTTTTCACAGCTATTTGTAAGGCCTCCCCAGACAGCCATTTTGCTTTTTTGCATTTCGTTTCCATGATGATGGTCTTGATCCCTGTCTCCTGTCTCATGAACCTCATTCCATAGTTCATCAGGCACTCTATCTATCAGATCTAGGCCCTTAAATCTATTTCTTATTTCCACTGTATAATCATAAGGGATTTGATTTAGGTCATACCTGAATAGTCTAGTGGTTTTTCCTACTTTCTTCAATTTAAGTTGGAATTTGGCAATAAGGAGTTCATGGTCTGAGCCACAGTAAGCTCCTGGTCTTGTTTTTGCTGACTATGTAGAGCTTCTCCATCTTTGGCTGCAAAGAATATAATCAGTCTGATTTCAGTGTTGACCATCTGGTGATGCCCATGTATAGAGTCTTCTCTTGTGTTGTTGGAAGAGGGTGTTTGTTATGACCAGTGCATTTTCTTGGCAAAACTCTATTAGTCTTTGCCCTGCTTC
>NW_011495081.1:12507962-12508859 GCF_000754665.1 Bison bison bison | reverse complement strand
CTCTTCACTTTCTGCCATAAGGGTGGTGTCATCTGCATATCTGAGGTTATTGATATTTCTCCCGGCAATCTTGATTCCAGCTTGTGCTTCTTCCAGCCCAGTGTTTCTCATGATGTACTCTGCATATTAGTTAAATAAACAGGGTGACAATATACAGCCTTGATGAACTCCTTTTCCTATTTGGAACCAGTCTCTTGTTCCATGTCCAGTTCTAACTGTTGCTTCCTGACCTGCATTCAAATTTCTCAGGAGGCAGATCAGGAGGTCTGGTATTCCCATCTCTTTCAGAATTTCCCACATTTTATTATGATCCACACAGTCAAAGGCTTTGGCATAGTCAATAAAGCAGAAATAGATGTTTTTCTGAAACTCTCTTGCTTTTTCCATGATCCAGCGGATGTTGGCAATTTGATCTCTGGTTCCTCTGCCTTTTCTAAAACCAGCTTGAACATCAGGAAATTCACGGTTCACATATTGCTGAAGCCTGGCTTGGAGAATTTTGAGCATTACTTTACTAGCGTGTGAGATGAGTGCAATTGTGTGGTAGTTTGAGCACTCTTTGGCATTGCCTTTCTTTGGGATTGGAATGAAACTGACCTTTTCCAGAGTTGTGGCTACTGCTGAGTTTTCCAAATTTGCTGGCATATTGAGGGCAGCACTTTCACAGCATCATGTTTCAGGATTTGGAATAGCTCAACTGGAATTCCATCACCTCCACTAGCTTTGTTCCTAGTGATGCTTTCTAAGGCCCACTTGACTTCACATTCCAGGATGTCTGGCTCTAGGTCAGTGATCACACCATCGTGATTATCTGGGTCATGAAGATCTTTTTTGTATAGTTCTTCTGTGTATTCTTGCCGCCTCTTCTTAATATCTTCTGCTTCTGTTAGGTCCATA
>NW_011495081.1:12503590-12507409 GCF_000754665.1 Bison bison bison | reverse complement strand
TTCAATTCTTTGAACTTTCCTCACTGAAGTAATGCTTGTGTCCACAGATATTCCCTTTTTCAAGTCTAAGACCTCACCACTAAGCTGTCTCCATGCTGGATAAAGTCAGCTTTACTCTAAATTCCAGTAATTATATGATTAGAGCCAAGTGTCACTAAGGAGAGTTAATGTAAGTAGAATAAAAACTACCGAAGTTAACATTAATGAATACACTAGTATTTTCAATGAGTCTATTTTTTGTACCACTCATAAAGGGCAAACAATGCCTTGATCACTTGTGTTTTTTAAATGACATCTATCATCTGCATGATTATTTTTTACTTCCCTAAGCTGTTTCTCATCATCCAAAAGTCTAACATTGGAAATGGAACTTTCTCAAAGATTAGAATTGTTAAAAGGGCTAAATCCTTCACAGTGAAGCACAAAATCTTGTGCAAATTAGCCAGGGCCCAAGAGAAAGACCATGTTCATGTAGGCACTTAATTGACTTTGGTTAATGATGATGTCACACTTCATGAATACAAGCACCAATTAGGGAGAAAAGCAACTAGCCAATCCTTAAAATAATCAAAGTGGTCAAGAAAGCAAGGAATTCCAGGAAAGACACCTTAATAGTGCAAACCACCCACTTTATGTTTCAGAAGAGATGTGAACCAGCTTATCCATTTTACTCACTTAAAACTAGCCTTAAAAATCCAAAGATTTTAAGAATAATTAATATCTGAAAAGGCTGGGAAACACCTGAATAAAAATCCATATCCAAGTGAATCACAAGTGCAAGGCAATTTTTTTTTTTTCATAGTCAGAGTTATATTGAGGCGGAAATGTTCATGCTCTACTGTTACAGCAGATGGGTAACTGCTGCTGCTGCTAATCTAGGTATGAGCAAAGAAATGGGGGAAGAGGGCAGGTGATAGGAAATGTACATCTTATAAACAGCGGAGGCCCATAGGCAGACACAGGAAAGTAGGAACCTTCAGACTGACAGGAAACCACATATTTGGGGTGATAAGTATCCACCCCAGTCGCAGACAAAAAAAAGAAAATGGGGAAAAGCGGCTATCTCTTGCATCCATATATAAACTTTTGCTCATTGTGTTCTCATAAAAAAAAAGATTAACCTTATAGATAAGAAGTACCCATCATGAAACTAGGCCATGCCACTTCTGATATAAGCTAAATTGGGACAGAAATCCCTTCTCCCCTCAGGAAAATAGAGCTGGGATGAAAAACAGGGAAGTTGACCCCCAAACTCCTCCTTCCCCAGTGAATATTCTGCCCCTTCAATTGTATGCCTCTCATAACAGCATATTAAAAAGCAGAGACATCACTTTGCCAACAAAGGTCTGTAAGTCAAGGATATGGTTTTTCCAGTAGTCATGTACTGATGTGAGAGCTAGTCCATAAAGAAGGCTCAGTGCTGAAGAATTGATGCTTTAGAACTGTGGTGCTGGAGAAGACTCTTGAGAGTCCCTTGGACAGCAAGGGGATCAAATCAGTCAATCCTAATGGAAATCAACCCTGAATATTCATTAGAAAGACTGATGCTGAAGCCAAAGCCAAAGCTTCAGTACTTTGACCACCTGATGTGAAGAGCCAATTCATTGGAAAAGACCCTGGTGCTGGGAAAGATTGAGGGCAGGAGGACAAAGGGGTGACAGAGGCTGAGATGGTTAGATGGCATCATTGACTCAATGGATATGAGTTAAGGCAAACTCCAGGAGACAGTGAAGGACAGGGAAGCCTGGCATCTGCAGTCCACTGGGTTGCAAAGAGTCGGACATGACTGAGCGACTGAACAGCAACAACATAACCAGCTTGCCAAAGAAACTCAGGTGGCAGGTCCTCACCAGCCTGCCCACTCTCCCTCTGAGAGTGTATCATTGCTTAATAGACTTTACTTTCTCAACCTCTCTGATTCATGATTCATCTCCGAATTCTTCTGTGACCAAAAACAAATAAAGAAAAAAAAAAGACTTCAAATTCACCTGCAACACTTATGTAACTGCACAAAGCTATTTGTCCCTCAGTCAAATGGCATGTTAATTCAAATGGCATGTTAACCATATGTTAGATTTTGAAGTAGATTATAATTGCTACTGAGTCCAAGTTTGCTCTGCTTGCCACAAGGCAGCCCTATTAACCAAGAGACTAGGCAAGAAACATGACTTTGTTGGGAAAACTGGCTGACCAAGAAGATGGCAAACTATTGTCTCAAAATAACCATCTTCTTGAGGGCCAGGCTGTTTTACAGAACAGAGATGGGGAAGGTGAGAAACTAAAGTAAAAAGGCAGAATAGAGAGGGAGAGGTGGTGAGAAAGTAAAGTAAAAAGGGCCATCCATCTTACAAAACAGTCACAGGACACACAGCCTTCTGGAAGGAATGTGTTAATTTCTTCTTTCCTGCAGCCATTCCCAAGTGGGTAGAGTCAGATTGTTTCCCTGTGAGCTGAACAAAGGCACTTTAATAGTCAGGCAGAGGGGCAGGCTTCTCTGAGGCAGACCATTATGTATGATTGTAATAATAAAAGCAACAAAAAGCAAGTCAAAGAAACAGGTCCAACATGGAATCAGAATTGGCTCTTCCCTTCAACAAAATGATTATATTGACTAGAATTTTCACTCTTGGTCCCCTCAAAAATGGCTACCAATACAAACTGACATTCAGCTTGGATGACTTTTTCTAAGCACTCTTGAAAAAGAACAGAGAAAAAAAAAAATAAAGGCTAGGTGGTTAATATAAAGTAGATTGAAAAAGCCAATGGGTCACTTGGTTGCATATAAAGAAGTAGAGGACAGAAGGAGAATGAGAATCTGAACTAGAAGGACAGAAAGAGAACTAGAATCTGAACTAGAAGAACTTCACTTATTAAATGAAGAGATCTCTAGAAAAAGTTGCATTGTCAACCTTGGCAGTTCTCCTGTACAAACTGGATTAAAAATTTAATCCAGTTCCTTTCTGGATTTAAAATAGGTGAATATTTGAAATGTAGAATAGATGACTTTAAAATTTTTTATATCAATTTCCCTTTAATCTTCTGGAATTATAAAATTTGTCGAGTCTTCCTTATTAAAGATAAAGCATTCTGCTTCACTGGTTGAACCCGTGGATGCAGAATGGGGATAACCAAGGAACCGCATCTGTGTAGAAGGTGTTGTTTAGTCTCTAAGTCATGCCCAACTCTTTTGCTATCCCATGGACTGTAGCTCACCAGGCTCCTCTGTCCTTGGGATTTCGCAGACAAGAATACTGGAATGGTTTGCCATTTCCTTCTCCAGGGGATCTTCCTGACCCAAGGATGGAACCTGCATCTCCTGCATTTCTTGCATTGGCAAACAGATTCTTTATCATTCAGCCATCTGGGAAGCAAAGCATTCTGCTTACTTGAAGATAAAGCAAAAGCTTATGAGTTATGAAACATGTTTCATTCAGAATTTACCTCCACCTCACCTCTTGATCAATAGACTTAAAACTAGTGTGAAGTCTTATTTCAACTCAGTAGAGAAAGTACAGGGTTTACTAAGGAAAGAAAAGCATTGTGTCAAAATGCTACAGGAGGTAGCCAGTATGATTTAGCAGTTGTTGGGATATCTGGACAATCTACAGAATATCACATTGATCTTACATGGCAATAACCTCATGTTAATCAGACAGCATGAGCAACAACTAGAAGATAATCTAAGGCCATGGTAAGATGACAAGCTCAGAAGGTGTACTGAATGCTGGAAAGTTTAATGACCCACCTCTTGAAAGTGAACTTTAGGTTTCCAGCAGTCTGATGCACACTGAAATAATCCATGCAAAGTTTTATATATAT
>NW_011495081.1:12407552-12503490 GCF_000754665.1 Bison bison bison | reverse complement strand
ATATATATATATATATATATATTCTATTGCAATTTGCATCTCAGCACTAAAAAGGAAACTTTATCCCTGGTTGGCCTCTCTGGATTCTGGTACTAGCATATTCCAATGTAGTAATGGGCTCTAACCATTTACCAAGTTACAAGGAAGTCTGTTAGCTTTGATTTGGACCAAATCAGAAAAACGCTCCTCAGTATATTCAACCTTACAGATGTAGATGATTTATATAAGCAAATCCTTGCGTCATCACACAATTGTTAAGATCATTGTTATTGTTCAGTTGCTAAGTTGTGTCCAATTATTTGTGACTCCATGGAGCGCAGCACATGAGGTTTCCTCATCCTTCACAGTCTCTCAGAGTTTGCTCAAATTCATGTCCATTGAGTCAATGATGCCATTCAACTATCTTATCCTCTGTTGCCCCTTTCTCTTCTTGCCCTTAATCTTTCCCAGCATCAGGGTCCAGGTGCCCAAAATATTGGAGCTTCAGTATCAGTCCTTCCAATGACTATTCAGGGTTGAGTTCCCTTAGGATTGACTGGTTTGATCTCTTCTCCAGCAGCACAACTTGCAAGTGTCAGTTCTTCAGAGGTCAGCCTTCTTTATGGACCAACTTTCACATCAGGACATGACTACTGGGAAAACCATAGCTTTGACTATAGGAACCTTTGTCAGAAAAGTTATCTCTGATTTTTAATATACTATGTAGGTTTGTCATAGCTTTCCTTGGCTTCCGTGATAGCTCAGTTGGTAAAGAATCTGCCTTGCAATGCCCGAGACCCCGGTCTGATTCCAAGGTTGGGAAGATCCACTGGAGAAGGAATAGGCTACCCAATCCAGTATTCTTGGGCTTCTCTTGTGGCTCAGCTGGTAAAGAATCCACCTGCAATGTGGATCAATCCCAGTTGATCCTTGGGTTGGGAAGGTCCCCTGAAGAATGGAAAGTCTATCCACTCCAGTATTCTGGCTTGGAGAATTCCATAGACTGCATAGTCCCTGGGGTCACAAAGAGTCAGACACGACTGAGTGAGTTTCACTTTCACTTTCTCTTCAAGGAGCAAGCATCTTTTAATCTCCTGGCTGCAGTCACTCTCCACAGTGATTTTGGAGCCCAAGAAAAGAAATTCTGTCACTGCTTCCACTTGTAGGTTGTTATTGTATCCTTGCTATTTATGAGAAATTTAAGTACAGTGGTGTTTAGGAGCCAGTCTGACACATTAGTATACTAGAATTTAAACTTGTTGCCTTTCTAATAAAAAATAACAGGAGTCGTGTAAACTATGCATTTGTCAGGAATGTAAGGTATAATTGCACAAAGTCCATGGAGAAACAATTTCAGTTAAAATTTGAATATGCTGAGTAATGAGGAGGATACCACAGAATATATTAAAACACAGGCCAATTCAACCCACTGCCTATTTTGCAAATAAATTTTTATTGAAATACATTCATTTATTTACCTGATGTATATGGTTTCTTTCATGCTAGAAGGACAGAGTTGAAGAGTTTTGGTCAATACTTAATGGCCAACAAAGATTGAAACCTTTTCTATCTGGCTCTTTAAAGTAAAAGTTTGCTAAGCTGTGTTTTCGATACAGTTTGGGGATAATGATGAAAGAGTAGATTAAGAGAAAATTCTGAATACCATCATCTCTGTTTGTTCACAGTTATTTTCACACACCTAGCACAATGCTTAGCACTTAGTATACATTAAAAATACTTGTTGAAACAATGCTGAATAAAAGATAATAGAGCTCTGCAGAGAGTTTTGAATATGGTAAACGTTTAGTGAAAATTACTGAAGGGTAATTATCCTGACAGTATTTTCCTACATAAATTGGAAGAAAAGTGTGAAATATTTGAAAATCTTGCAATTGTCCAGGGAAAGAGTAGTACACTATTTAGTTTGGCACCAGTATGAAATTTTTTAAAAAGGGAATTGACAAAAGCAATATTCTAGGAAAGAAAGGTCACTCCTAGTTGATTGGATGTGGATAATATATTTACGCGCTTTACCTCTATAGATTTTTAGTAAATATTGTGAATTTTAGATGGTATGACTATGTTATTTCGATTGATACCTGTTAGTGAAGATGCCTGCTGTCTTTCTATCTATAGAGTGCTACCTTAAGAGACGATTTTTTTTCATTGGTGACATATAAGTTGTACCTGATTCTTGCTGGTTTAGGCAGATACTTCAATGATTCAATTGTCTTCTTGTTTTAAACCCTCCAAATACTCTTTCTTTCAGTTTGTTCAGCTTCAACTTCTATTATTTTTCTAAGATGATCCCCCTGAACTTAGACTTGATTGATATCCTGTATGCCTGAAACCAAGTCTTGCTGAGGATTCCTACACAGTTCACTTTGCTTCAAGAGAAAATAAAAATAACAGTTAAATAGAAGATGAAAATCTTAGTACTGAATATGTGAGTTGCTGTCTATCTTTCTAAATCATCTCTCTACTGGAAACACAATAACTCCTAAACAATTAATTAACAAAAATTTTCAATTTTTTGGAAAGTTAAGTAGACATTTAAAATCTTCCTTAACATGTGCTTTTCTATAGATGGATTGCACATAGATATTTGCTAGAGCAAATAGTTTTAATGATTACTTGAATGTCATTTTAAGGGAAAAGCAATGTTACTTTTCCCATTATTCATAGGATATTGAATCTCCAACTTGCACACATCATCTGAATGATTTTATTCCAAGGTTATCAATTCATTTGTCCATAAAGTATTTATTGAGTGCAAAAGTCATTAATGTGTGAGCCATAAGGTGATCTCATTTTAAGTTTTAAATCAAAGAAGAAATATTAAGGAACAATTGAACAACTTTTAGGTTTGCTGGGTAGATAAACTCATTCACAGCAGGAATCTTGATGAGTTGTGAAGCACTATGAGAAAAGCTGAACGAGGATCACGGAGGAACTGGGGAGAGAGATAATCAGGGTTCTAAAAATCTTACTAGGGTTGATCGTTGGAGAACTTGGGGACAAGAACTGGGACAATAAGAAAGGTATGCACAAAAATAATAGTTTAAATCGAAATACCAGAAATGTCTGATAATAGGAAAATTAAAGTTGTGGCCAACATTGGCAATGTTCAAGGTAAAGGGGATATAAAAGTCAATGGAGGATCCTCCAAGACCTCATTCTCTCATGAATCATTAAGTAGACAACTACAGACTGATGAAAATAGCTATGTGGGAGCTCTGGAAACCTGTCAGAGATTCAGAGATCTGCAGCAACCAAGCAAATGTCCAATTAAGAAATGTTTATATGCAAAATAATAGACAATTCTGTGGTGTGTTTGGTCGCTTTTGTCCCACTCTGTCCATGGTACAGTCGATGAGGTCAAGAGGAATCAGTGCATTTTGCCAGTTCCGTCCTTCAGGAAAAGAATGGCACTTATTTAGAATATTCTGACCAGTCTGTGCATTGCCCAAAGGAATGGCTCCCACAACAGAAGCATGGTTTGAATCTGAGGTTGGGAGCTATAGAAAGAAGGGATATCCAAGTCTTATGAGAACTTAGACTCACCCAAATGTCTGGGGTAAGACATCACAGGCAGAGAAATACAATGAGACATCTAAGATCTGAGAAAACTGAATGGAGATACTTAGGGAAATAAAGACATTTAATTATAGCCTATAAAATAATGCGAATGAGCTGGTTAGATAGCATCACTGCCTCAATAGACATGAATTTGAGCAAACTCAGGGAGATAGCAAAAACATGGGAGCCTTGCGTGCTGCAGTCCATGGAGTTGCAAAGTCAGATGTGACGGAACAACAGCAACAACATATAAAAAAGAATTGGAAACACACACACATACACAGGGCTTCCCAAGTGGCTCAGCAGTAAAGAAGTTGTCTACAATGCAGGAGACGCAGGTTCAATCCCTGGGTGGGAAAATCCCCTGGAGGAGGAAATGATAACCCACTCCAGTATTCTTGTCTGGAAAATTCCATGACCAGAGGAGCCTAAGGTGCTACAGTCCATGAGGTCACAAAGAGTTGGATATGACTTAGCAACTGAGCATGCACATGCATACACCCACACAAACACACACTTGCTACAAGACTGAACCTTAAAACATGCTAAATGAAAAATCATTCACAAAAAGACAAACACTGTGTTATTCCACGTCTACAAGGTACCTGCTGCTGCTGCTGCTGCTGCTAAGTCGCTTCAGTCGTGTCCGACTCTGTGCGACCCCATGGACAGCAGCCCACCAGGCTCCCCCGTCCCTGGGATTCTCCAGGCAAGAACACTGGAGTGGGTTGCCATTTCCTTCTCCAATGCATGAAAGTGAAAAGTGAAAGTGAAGTCGCTCAGTCGTGCTTGACTCTTCGCGACCCCATGGAGTGCAGCCTACCAGGCTCCTCCGTCCATGGGCTTTTCCAGGCAAGAGTACTGGAGTGGGGTGCCATTGCCTTCTCCTAGGGTAGCGAAATTCATAAAGAAATAAAACAGAATAGTGGGTAGTAGGGACTTTGGCCCAGAGAGAATAGGGAGTAATTGTTCAATGAGAAAGGAGTTTAGATATATGAAATAGCTCTGGAGACGAATGGTGATAATAGTTGCACAATGATGTGAATGTACTTAATGGGCACTTAAAAATGATTAGCATCATAAATTTAGTATTATGTAATATTTTACCACAATTTAAAAAACATTGCATCAAAAAAAAAGTTGATAGGAAAAAGCATGTTACGTATCTGAGAGTTTAGATTCTTGGTATTTTACCTTGTAGATGTGGATGTCACTGGGGATGAAGATAGATGGGAAAAGAAAGAAGAATATAACTGGGACAAATTGTCTTGAATAAAACAAAACAACACAAAACACTGTGACCAGGAGGCTAGGAACCTTAACAATGAGGAGAAGGTGCTGTGATTCTCAAATGAGCAATGTGAGTGAATAGTAATGGTCAGGAATTGGCGTGGCACTGAAAGAGGCACTGGTTCTACCTCCCAAACCTAAGATTATACAACAGATAAAAGGAAGACAAGTGGCCTTTGAGAGGACTGTAGGGTGTATCACTTGGGAATTGCATTCATCTAGAAGTATAGAAATTCCAAGTTATAGAGACATAAAATAAAGGGGCTGACTTCCTCTTTCACCTAACATAAAGAGGAGCAGGAGTTTGAACACATGAATGATTGTCACAGAATCAGGCCCACTAATTCTCTCACCTGCATTCATCAGAATCGGACTTCCTCTCCAGTATGCCCAGATGTTGATAAAAATGGCACTGGAACTACAGCCATGACAATTTTATTCTAAGCAAGATGAAGAAAGAAAAGCAGAAAAACTCAAACATGTTTCCCAGATGAGTGGCTATTCTTCAACGGTTTCAGAGAAGTCCAGCCAATGAATGACTGCTAGTTTCCTTTCATGGGTAATCTTTAGGTACAAGCGACAGTTGGTCCCTTGCTCCCTAAAATATAGTCTTTCAGTTCAGTTCAGTTCAGTCGTTCAGTCGTGTCTAACTCTTTGCGACCCCGTGAACCACAGAACTCCAGACCTCTCTGTCCATCACCAACTCCCGGAGTCCACCCAAACCCACTTCCATTGAATCAGTGATGCCATCCAACCATCTCATTCTCTGTTGTCCCCTTCTCCTCCTTCCCTCAATCTTTCCCAGCATCAGGGTCATTTCACATGAGTCAGCTCTTTACATCAGGTGGCCAAAGTATTGGAGTTTCAGCTTTAGCATCAGTCCTTCCAGTGAACACCCAGGTCTGATCTCCTTTAGTCTTTAGTTGAGGACATTACTGGCCCAGTTAATATATGGCTTTTGCTAGCAAAGAAGACAAAGATATTGGACAATGGATAAGCTATGAGAATTTTCTGTCACCTGGGGAAAATTGCTATACTTGGTGGTGATTCCACTTCAGTTCAGAGAAGAGGGTGAAACACCCACAGGTACAGAGCCAGATTTGGCTCATGTTTGGCAAAAGTTCTTCAAGGCATGTGGCAAGCTAATGATAGTAAATAATGATCATACTGACCATTTGAACATTTCTCACTATCAGTTTATAACCAATTTAAAATTAAAAACTTAATGTCTTTATTGAACAAAGAATACTGTATTTATTGTGTATTATCTATTATGGAGATACTATGCACATAACAAATAGGAAAACAGTGGAAACAGTGAAAGACTTTATTTTAGGGGGCTCCAAAATCACTGCAGATGGTGACTGCAGCCATGAAATTAAAAGACACTTGCTCCTTAGAAGAAAAGTTATGACCAACCTAGACAACATATTAAAAGGCAGAGACATTACTTTGCCAACAAATGTCCATCTAGTCAAAGCTATGGTTATTCCAGTAGTCATGTATGGATGTCAGAGTTGGACTATAAAGAAAGCTGAGTGCCAAAGAATCGATGCTTTTAAACACCAGTTGTGGAGAAGACTTTTCAGAGTCCCTTGGACTGCAAGGAGATCCACCCAGTCCATCCTAAAGGAAATCAGTCCTGAATATTCATTGGAAAAACTGATGCTGAAACTGAAACTCCAATACTTTGGCCACCTGATGCGAAGAACTGACTCATTTGAAAAGACTCTGATGCTGGGAAAGGTTGAAGGCAGGAGGAGAAGGGGATAACAGAGGATTAAATGATTGAATGGCATGACCCACTTAATGGACATGAGTTTGAGTTAACTCTGGGAGTTGGTGATGGACATGGTGGCCTGGCGTGCTGCAGTCCATGGGGTCACAAAGAGTCAGACACGACTAAGCGACTGAACTCATACACACAGTAGTGAACAAAATGAACATGGTCAAGGTCCCTAACGGTAGTAATATTTTAATGGTGACATAGACACTGAACTAACACTCAAACAAATATTTAATTCAGGCAGTGACAAGTGTTATGCACATAAAATTCATATTGCTATTAAAAAATATCACAATGCCTCCCCTGCTCCCCAAGAAGACTAGAGAGTATATATATTCGAGTTTAGGTCAAATGGTCTCTATCACAACTATTCAACTCTACCATGTGAAAACAGTGAAGACAGTACATTAAAAAGTGAGCATAGCTATGCGCCAATAAAACTCTACTTATAAAGGTGGTGGGCAAGATGTAGTCTACAGTCTATAGTGTGCTGATGGCAGGGGCCATGAGAAAAATATTTTAAATTTGCAATTAGAAAAAGAGGATTAGGTGAAAACAATAGAATTTAAATAGAATCAGCCATGTACATCCACTGTCTGCTAACATATGCAGCAATGTGCACAGTGCTGCTGCTGCTACTAAGTCACTTCAGTCGTGTCCGACTCTGTGCGACCCCAGAGACGGCAGCCCACCAGGCTTCCCCGTCCCTGGGATTCTCCAGGCAAGAACACTGGAGTGGGTTGCCATTTCCCTCTCCAATGTACCCAGTAAATTCCAATAAATACCCCCAACTACTGTGTGGCTTTAATGCTTATTATTAATCCTCTTTTATATATTATTGTGTGTTTTTTTAATTTTGAAAATTTTTATGCTCAGTCGTGTCTGACTCTTTGTGACCCCAGGGGCTGTAGCCTATCAGGCTCCTCCGTCCATGGGATTTTCCAGGCAAGAGTGCTGGAGTGGATTGCCCTTTCCTTCTCCAGATATATTATTGTGTGTTTTTTTAATTTTGAAAATTTTTATTTAAGTTTAGCTGAGTTACAATATTATATTAGTTCAGGTTTACAACACAGTGTTCAATAATTTTATATATTAAGCTGTTCAAAGTTACTACAAAAATAATTGCTATATTTCCCTTTTCTCTACAGTATATTCTTTTTTTAATATAAATTTATTTATTTTAATTGGAGGCTAGTTACTTTACAATATTGTATTGGTTTTGCCATACAGCGACATGAATCCGCCATGGCTGTACTCGTGTTCTGGAGGGGTTCTGGAACCCCTCTCCCACGTTCCTCCCCATACCGCCCTCTGGGTCATCCCAGTGCACCAGCCCTAAGCATCCTGTATCATGCATTGAACCTGGACTGGCGATTCGTTTCACATATGATATTATACATGTTTCAGTGCCATTCTCCCAAATCATCCCACCCTCACCCTCTCCCACAGAGTCCAAAAGACTGTTCTATACATCTGTATCTCTTTCACTGTCTTGCATACAGGGTTATTGTTACCATCATTCTAGATTCCATATATATGCATTTGTATCCTGTATTGGTGTTTTTCTTTCTGGCTTACTTCACTCTGTATAATAGGCTCCAGTATATATTATTGTTGAAATTTTAGCTTTGAGTTGATGGTTAATATCTTCATGCTTTTTATTCTGAATTATTTTTTTTTCCTTTTTCAATTTTCAGTGCTCTTTAAATTGTTGATTTTCATTAATCAACAAAATTATACATCAAAGTGATTATTTCTTTTTGCCAGAGCTAACAAATTCATTTCTAAAATGTATAATCTAAGTCTGTAGTCACTCTAGTATATAACATAAAAAATGGGAAACTTTAATTTTGGCTGGAAAACCATCTCCTCATGCTTCTTACTTACTTGAAAATTTCATTTTTTCTAAAGGTATTTCTTCTATTTTATTGTCAAGATTTTCCCCCCACTGGGTTTATTAACTGGTGGCTGTAATACTTTATTAGTAACAAAATATCACAAACTGGCTTAAACAACTGAAATTTAGTTTCCCACCATCCTAGAGGCTGCAAGTCTAAGATCACGGCATTGGTAGGTTTGGTTTCTCCTGAGATCGCTCCTTTTGGCTTGCATACGGCCACCGTCTCACTGTGTCCTGACACAGTCATCTCCCTGTGTGCACACATTCCTGACATGTCTTTGTCTTCTTATAAGGGCACTGGTCTTACTGGACTAGAATCCTGCTTTTGTGGCATCATTTAACCTTCATCACCTCTTTTAAAGGCTTATGCCCAAATACAGTCACACTTGAGTTAAACATTCAACATAGAAATTTGGGAGAATACAATTGAGTTCACAAAACTTGTTAAAATATGTTTCCATGAAATAAAAGAAAATAATTGCTGGATTTATCCACTTATTGTTTCACACCCCATGTATAAAATCTATACCTGTCATGTGTAATGTTTTGTTTGAAGACTAAGTTCTTTCTTTCAATTTCCTGGGTCTTACCTACAGGTTATCCCTCACAAAAATAAGTCATCTTAAAAGAAATTGAAAGTAAAAAAAAAAAATTGGCATCCCTTGTAAGAAGTACTGAGTTAACTTCTTTTGCTCATGGAGTATTATATTGTTTTACTTGCTACTATGGTAAAATGTATATTTAAAGATGATACATTAATTTTAAAAATAGGAAGCTAGTTTTACATCTTGCCTTATACAAAAGTAGAAATGACTTGTCACTAAAAATCTTTTTTTTTAATTTATGGCAGGTTATCTCAATACATAATATTACTTTCATTAAAAATTAATCATAATGTGGACAATTTGCATATCTGCTAAAGTAACCCAGAGTAAATAAAACACCAATACTACATTTGGAGTTGGTTTGGAAATTAACTGCATTCTCTGCCCTGCAGTTGGAAGGTAATTCATGTAATTTATGAGTAACACACCTTAAATAAAAGAACCATTATTTGGGGTCAAAAATATTTTTAAAAATTCAAAAAGTTTTGAAAGGAGGGTTTATGTGATAACATAATCTTCTAGAAATTGCTATGCTTTCATAGAACTGAAAAGCTTAGGCTCACAGCTGTTATAGGCTTATAAATATTTCTCCATCACCATATAGCCTGATCTTCATTTCTATTTTTCAAAAAACGTTTTTTGGAGAGATGTTAAGTTAAGAAATACAGTACAGAAGCATATTCACTATAATTGAAGGGGAGAATAAATATGTGGAAGCTATGAAAGAAATTGCTTCTATCCATCAACCCATTCTTTAGCTTAAAATTACAAAAGTATTACATATGGAATACCAGTTGGGAGACAACTTTCTCTTCGCCTTGCCTACACCCAATCACTTCTATTATGATTTATTTAGCAATTAAGGATGATTTTCTCAGTTATAGTGTTATCTTTGAGTAGAAACCCATCAAAGGAGATAACGAGAAGCATGTCTAACTGAGTTTTCTACCGCAGAAGAGAAAGCCAGGACAGGTTAGAAGTGTCTATGTCTTCATAATGAATAAGAGCTTACAGGTTCAGAGAATTATTTTGAATAACATGCTACAAATCTAAACACATTTTGATTTTTCCTCAAATTAAATATCCATCACCAGAATTAACAAAAATAGTAAATTGCTTAGAAGATTACTTCAGAAGGAGTAATTTTATACCTGCCATTGCATATTGCATAACAACTTAATGTTTTAAAATTGACCTGGGTATTTTTCTTTACTGAGGCTTCAGTTCACTCTGGATTTGATCAGAATGCAAATATGAAATGCAGTGCTTTGAACTGCTGTGACACAAACATGTCTTGTTCTCCAACAGATATTTTTATGACTTCCTTCTGTGATTTTCTTTTCCATCAGATTAAATTGGTCTCAAAGCCACTACGAAAAAAAGATAGAAAATAACATATAGTGGGTTCAACTGTCACTCAAGAAACAATAGCATTTTTCCATATTGGCAAACCTCTAAGGAGCTATAAATGTCACCTCCAGCAGAGACAGTATTTATTACAATATAAAGCCAGAGCAAAGACTCCCCAAAAGAAGTTTATTTTTTAAATTGATACATGCTGGAGCCTCTTTCCTCTGCACACACAATTCTGTTGTTACCTTCCCCACAATGTCTTCAGAATCAGAGCAGCAACTTCATAGAATCTCCACTTACTTTTGCCAAAGTCAAAAATATTGTCAAGATCTTTGAACTGGAACTGATCTATCTGAGTGTCATGTTGACATTTATACACCCTTGTCAGTTAAATAGACACTCAAACTTTTATTGTTTCAAAGTTCCGTTTCTCTTTTATTCTCTAATGCTCCAATTCTTTGTGTCTTTTCAGGAAAGAACAATTCTCATTCATAGTAAGACAAAACTATTGCATATTTATAAAGAAATGGAGTATCCTTAATACTGTTCACTTAATGCATATTGGGATAATAAGCAGCAGAAATTTCAACTCACATAGCATTTATAATTTGTGGAAATGTATAATGTAGTTATTACACAGTTATTAAATGTGAAATTAATTAAACAAGTATATGTATATGTCTGTATATATAACCTCATGTGAAGAGTTGACTCATTGGAAAAGACTCTGATTCTGGGGCGAATTGGGGGCAGGAGGAGAAGGGGATGACAGAGGCTGAGATAGCTGGATGGCATCACCGACTCGATGCACATGAGTTTGAGTGAACTCCAGGAGTTGGTGATGGACAGGGGGGCCTGGTGTGCTGCAATTCATGGGGTTGCAAAGAGTCAGACACGACTGAGTGACTGAACTCAACTGATATATATAAAAGAAATTAATGCAAATAGATAATTGATGAATAGGCAGATTACTAGTGCTTTTAATTTTCTCAGGCATTCTGAATACCACATCTGTTCCTGGAGACTTTTCAGCGGGATTGTAACGTTCGTTAAAAACAAAATTAAGCATTTGTCAAAAAAAGTTACTGTTTGTTTTTGTTCGTTTTGACGTGAAATTTGCTCAGTTGTGTCCAACTCTTTGTGACCCCATGAACTATACAGTCCATGGCATTTTCCAGGCCAGAATACTGAAGTGGGTAGCCTTTCCCTTCTCCAAGGGATCTTCCCAACCCAGGGATCAAACCCAGGTCTCCTGCATTGCAGATGGGTTCTTTACCAGCTGAGTCACAAGGGAAGCTTTAGTTTTAGGCTAGAGAATTTTTTTTTAATTGTCAAGGGCTTAAGTCCTATTTTATGTATTCAATGTGATCAAAACTATTCAAAACAATCTGTAAACCTTGGTTGAATAGGAAAAAGTCTAGATATTTTACATCTATAATTCCAAATTTCCTAAGAACTAGTTGTACAAATGGAGAGATATAGTCTTAGCTCTTACACCTGGTAAGAATGACAAGACATACATGGTTCAATGAGAAAACATGAGAAAATAAAATGAGAGCAATTACATATTTCTCAGTTTCAAAGGACTAAGTTGTGTGAAGGAAATGGAAGTAATATAAGACCTCTTAAAAAATTGACTCCTTTCAAGAGACGAGATTTAATTTCTACAGAATCTTTACTTTAAGAGGTAGATGACTTTAGGATTTAAGATTTAAAAGTTAACCTGATGATGATTTAAATATGCACATTCTGGGTATTAAATGGTAGGCCTGTTTATGGATAAATTAAGCCATAGGGAAATGTGGTTCTTCTAGTAATGTTGAATAAGAAAAGCACTACGATTTAATATGTTTTAACGAAACCATTCTTAAGTCAATTTTATGTGGCCAGCATAGAATTTGAATCAGTAAGGTTTATTAATTACTAATTACTTAGATTCTTAGTCTTAGTAAGAATTACTGCTGTTTATAAAACTCTGGCAGTTTTGATTGTTCATTCTAATTCAGTCATGATAAGGTTAAAGTAATATTTTCTCTTTTTAGAAAAGTGGCAATTTCAATCAAAATATGGGGAAAATGTCTTTTTATAAACCAGATCTCTCTTAATTGAAAATGCAAGCTTCAGACAACCTTAATTTTGAACTTAGGTGAAAATATTTACCTTAAAATTGGCTATAACAAAGCCCCCTTTAAAATATTATTATGTGTTAAGCAATTTTGAAGATGACCTTCAGTGGATATTCAAATTCATAGACTATAGTATTATAAGAAAGAACTTTCTAATAGGTAAAGCTTTTATTCAGTACATGATTGGTGCAGATTTTGAAATATTTCCTACAAACAGTGCTTTTTTTTAGCAGAAATCTTTACCTTTTATGCAAGAACATTTCCCTGAATCCTTATCTAATCCCCACTCACAAAATAAAAGCAAGAAAAACCAAACGTGCTGTTCCATTCTTCCTAGCACTTAAAATGTCCATTGCACACTTGTTGCCGAGATATGAGATGACCTTCTGAGAAGTACATTTATTTGTCTCTGGTATAGAGAAGACTTTTGACTTGTGAAGCTATTCTTTCCTATAAGCTGAGTCTCTGTAAAAATAGGCAACACACTGATATATTCTGAAATACAAGTCTCTCCAGATCCATTACTTTCTAGCAGTGACAGATTGTCAAATTTCACAACTGTCTTATATACATCAAAATTTCATAGAAAAAAAGACAATTGTAAAACTATAACAAATGGAAAGAAATTTTACTATTTCCCATACCCTATACCAATTCTAAAATATGAATAGTTACATAGATTCTAAGAGTAGAAAGCAGTAGAAATTTGAATGTATTCACTAAAATTATTACTCATGAATGGACATCTCAGGTTATCTAGGTTATCTAACATCCTTGGATCTGTGAAATCTGTAGGGAAATTTTTCACCATCAAGTTCCCCCCTCCATTTAACTGTTATTCAAAAATATAACATTTTTCTTTTGCAAAAAACTGGATTTTTGAATCCTGATACTATTTTGTAGAATTTTATTAGGTAAAAAAAATAGAAAAAAAAATTTAAAAGACAACTTTTCCTATTTATTTCACTCAAATTTTAAACTGCATTTTACGTTGTTTCGTAGAGTAGTTTCAGCTGATACTCTCAAATTTTGTGTAGGTGACTTCTGATAAAAGTGATTGAAGAGAGTTAACTCAGTATCTTAACTTTACATATAACACTGCCCTACTCAGAAAGGCTTCTGGTATATCAGCCATTGACATCTATAAGATCATATCTCTCTCCTGAGGCTATGAAGGAATACCATTTTTGAAAACATAGATGATACAGAGATCTCATATTGAGTTTTTATAATTTGATTCATTCTTCCAACAGAACACAGATCTTATGCAAAAAGGATAATACAATATCAAAACAGTTATGAAAAAGTCTGAGTGGAAAATAAGGCTGACTGTATATAGGAAGATAGGTTTAAGTGAAGAAAGATATGAAAAGCCCCACACAGTCTCCTTTCAGAGTATTGTACTTTTATATTAGGAAACAGAACAATTTTCTGCTACTCCTAGGTTTTAGGGAACCAGAACATTACTTCAGATTTTAGGTTCATACTTGTCCAATTTACTTATAGCTCCCAGTTGTCTTGGGAAAATATGTGATCAAAATATAAGTAGAATTTAGAAGCAATCCATATTTGTATCTTTTAGGCCTTGAAAATGTCTCCTTGATGTTTCCAGTGATTATAAAAATTCAATATATTATTCAAAATCAGAGGCAAATTAATTTTATAACTGCTCCACAAATGATATGTGCATAGTTCAATTATAAATGCAATCAATAAATAAGACTTAGTGGAGAATCCAAAGGAAAAAAGCTGATACATTAGCATGTATTGGGGGGGTGACACAAACAGGTAGAGTCAAGTCTCATCATTGGGAGTACAAATGGGCTATTAATCTCAGGGAAAGTTTCCTGTTTCAGGTTTCCCACAGACTGTATGTGTGAATGTTGAGTTTTAAGCCAGTTTTTTCACTTTGGCTTAAAACTCAACATTCAAAAAACTAAGAGCATGACATCCAGTCCCATCACTTTATGGTAAATAATAGATGGAGAAAAAATGAAAACTGTGACAGATTTTTTCTTGGGCTCCAAAATCACTGTAGACAGTGACTGTAGCCATAAAATTAAAACACACTTGCTCTTTGGAAGAAAAGCCATGACAAAACTAGACAGCATATTAAAAAACAGAGACATTACTTTGTCCACAAAAGTCTGTATAGTCAAAGCTATGTTTTTTTTTCAGTAGTCATGTATGGACGTGAAAGAAGAGGGTCATGTATGGGTCATGTATGGACCCTAAAGAAGGTGGAGCACCAAAGAATTGAAGCTTTTGAACTCTGATCCTGGAGAATACTCTTGAGAGTTTCTTGGACTGCAAGGAGATCTAACCAAGTAAAAGAAAAAACCCTGAATATTCATTGGAAGGACTGATGCTGAAGCTGAAGCTCCAATACTTTGGCCACTTCATGCAGAGTCAACTCATTGGAAAAGACCCTGATACTGGGAAAGATTGAGAGCAGGAGAAGGTGATGACAGAGAATGAGATATTGGATGACATCACTAACCCAATGGACAAGAGTTAAGCAAACTCTGGGAGATGGTGAAGGACGGGGAAGTCTGGCATGCTGAAGTCCATGGAGTCGCAGAGTTGGACATTACTTAGAGAATGAACAACAAAATGTGTGAAATTAAACACGTAAATTGACCAATTCAAGCCTCATTTTCCTCAGTTATTCTAATAAGATTGGAAAAGAGGCTACCGCCTGTAGAAATATGAATCAATAATGGAAATTCCAATGACATATTATGAAGAGCAGTTTGAGGAAAATGTTGAAATGTTTCCTAAAAAATTTCAGGAAAAAATTTGGTGAACATTACGTTGCTCATCACAGGTCCAAGTTAAAGGAGAGACCTGACATTTTCCATAGATTGTCTGTGGAGCAAAAGAGAGGAGTCAGGCTAACATAATCAGAAATTAGGAGTATCAGGACAGAGTTTGGGTATCAGAGTAGAAAATGAGGAGGGAGCGAGTCTTTCCAGGAAGAGAGTATATAAAGTTATAAAAGCAAAAGACATATTTAGTGATTAATAAACAGATCATTTTAGAATAAGGGAGAGCTTTATCAGAGAAGGTGGGGGTGATAAAAATGAACAGGTAGGCTGGAGGAGATAGTCTTTGGGAGGCTTGAATTCTGTTGTAAAGGCAGCATTTTGAGAACATTTAATTCACGTTTTCTTGCTTTCAACTTATAAATAATGCAACTTTCAAGACAAAGAATTTCTGAAGAAGATTGTGTGTATGTGTGTATTCAGTTGCTCAGTTGTGTCTACCTCTTTGTGACCCCATGGAATGCAGCCCACCAGGCTCGTCTGTCTGTGGGATTTCCCAGGCAAGAATACTGGAGTGGGTTGCCAGCCATTTCCTTCTCCAGGGGATTTTCCTGATCCAGGGATTGAACCCAGGTCTCCTGCAGTGGCAGGTGGATTCTTTACCACTGAACTACTTTGGAAGCCCTGTGAGAACTTAAGGAGTGGTAAAAATAATATTCATTGGAAATTAATGTCTAGGGTTGTCTCTGTTTGTTTATTATATAAACTAAATTCACCTCAACAACATTAACAAATAGGTGTTGCTATTACTGAGAAAACTTGGTCACAGTAAAACAATAACTTGCAGAAGATTACAGAGCTAGAAAGTGAGAGAGCTGTGTGAACTCCAGGTCTCCAAAATCTAAGGTGCGTATGTGCATGCTCAGACATGTCCTACTCTTTGCGACCCCATGGACTGTAGCCCGCCAGACTCCTCTGTCCATGGAACTTTCCAGGCAAGAATAATGGAGCAGGTTGCCATTTCCTATTCCAGGGAATCTTCCCAACCCAGGGATTGAACCCATGTCTCTTGCATCTCCTGCATTGGCAGATGGATTCTTTACATCTGTGCCACCTGGGAAGCTCCAAATCTAAGGCACACTTTGCCTTCACTTACTGCTTTTAGTCTTAAAAAATCTGTCTCGTGTTCTCATGTATAAAATGAAAACAATATACTTACTCAAAATGTTATGTGGAGTAAATAAGAGAGTGTGTATAAAAACTATTGGCATGTGAAAAATACTCAAAATATTAATTCCTTCCCTAAAGATATAATCTCTAATCTTTAGACACAAATCCAAAATTCACTAAGCAATCTGTTGGTACCTTGAGCAACCAGAGGTACATTTGAGTACTTTTCTTTTTTGTGAAGAAAGCTACACTAGCTTAACATTTATAAGTTTAGGATTTTGTATATTATATTTTCTTAGAATTAGGATGAATTTAACATTCAAATCTTGGGGGTGTACTTTAAAAAAAAAAAAAAGGCCTTAAAAACAACTTGGAATTTTATTTGAATAGTCTATACGATCTGTCTTGTTTCAAAATACACACGAGAACATTTTTGACATTATCTTAGTTTCTACTCTAAGGAAATATTGTTTTTTCCTGCTCTCATTTGGCAAAAGCAATTGAAATATTGAAATAATTATATCACTCGTGCTGTAATTATGAGATTGCTCCTTTTGTGTCTTTCTTAAAATCTGATATTGTTATTGATTGAGGCTGCTCCATTGTGAATTTAAAATGCACTTGAAATCTCCTTTTATGTAGATATATAATTATTTTACCTTTCTGCTTCTAGCTATCTGACAGCTTGTATTGCTGCTAATAATGGCAGGCTTGAGTGCATATCTTATTTCATTTTGTAACCTGTTCTTAATAGCTGTGCCTTTTGTCCCTAATTGCAATGATTTCCTATGCACCCACTTGGTATTGACTTTGAATATTTTTTTGACATTGAAATTCCCATTGTTTATTCTTGACCACATCTATAGTCTCTCTGTAGGTCAGAACATTCATCTTTCATCCTGTGAAGTATATGCATCTCCTCAAAACTACGCTTAACCAAGAATAGTAATTACTATAACTTTTCCACATCTTATTCCCAGTTTTTGAGTCAGTTGTGAAATGTCATTTCTGAGATTTTAGTTTATTCAATGCTCAGGTGCAAACATACCAGAGCTATACAAAAATCCCAGTGGAATATTTTTCTACTTATACTTCAACTTTCTGTGCCATTATTTCTAATTTTACAAAGCCCCAATCACTTAGGCAATGAATTAAAATGTTGCAGTATCCGTGAGGCTTCCTAAAATGATATTTTTTCTTTTATATCTTTGTGAAATAAAACATTTTAAGATCCTTTGTTGTATAGACATTTTAAGAAAATGAACTCTGTTTCCAGGAAGTATTCATGAAGGAATGCACATTTTCTAATGGCTTCAGACCATTTGTTTAGCTTCTCTTTGATAAGTGACAATCTCTTTTGTCCTTAGAACAAGTCCTCAGCCACATTCTTCCAACAGGTGCATTAGTGCTGGAAGACTGTCAGGTGGGTAATGAGAATTCAGTGACTTGAGAAGGCCTGTCATACTTCTGAAAATGATGGAAAGTCACTTCCCTCCGCTTTCCCAGGGTGGATGTCTTATTTTCCTGTCAATCTCCCACCTTCACATTAGTCACACATTACTTGATCTGGTCAGATTGATCAAGTAAGTGATTTTTATCAATTATGTGACAGTTTATACTGTCCAAACTTGTCACGAGCCCCACTGACTTTTCAACATCTTTCCACCAATATATCTGATGCCCTCAATCCACCACTAAAACTTAATAAGAGATGCAGGAATATGGATGGAAATATTGATACCCAGAAAAACTTTCTCTACTTTGTCCCCTTAGAATAACTGCAGCTTGTTCTTCAGACAAATATGACATAAACGGAGACATATAAAGGAAATGACATGCTCATAATACACTATTCAACTCACTTATAAGTGGTTACTATAATAAATTCAATAAAATACTTAATCAATTTTATAATTTAATAAAGTTAATAAAAATATTGAATATTAAGTTTACCAAAATTTATAATTTAACTTTATGAGAAGGATTGAGAGAAGGGATATGAATATGAGACTGGAAACAAAAGCCGACTCTAAAATACAAGTGAGAGAGGACATGTAGAGATAACGTCTAAAACAAGCAAACAAAACTCAGTAAATACATATTTAAGCATCCTATTTAGAAATGAATTTGTTCGCGATATGGCCTGGTCCGGGAGAGGGCGGGGAATTCGACTTGAGAGGCCGGCCTTTGAGTTGAAGGCGGGAAAATGGCGGATTCCTTGGGGCGGGGCGCTGGGAAGCCTCCTAAAAATTAAAAAAAAAAAGAAAAGAAATGAATTTGTTGGTATTAAAAAAATATGTAAACATTTTCTTTTAATTTGCAAAACTATTCAGAGTGGGTGCCTAGAGGGTATGAAGCAGTGGACTAGACTGGTATAGAAGGGACAGAAATTTTGTCAAACGTATTGTCAAATATATGAATATTTAAATGATCATTTTGCATTACTTACTTTGTAACAATTGAGTTTAATTAAAAATAGGCTTCTTGGGGCTTCCCTGGTAACTCAGATGGTAAAAAAAGGCTTCTATTGTTTATGACTTAAAGTATTTTAGATTTTAGTTCAAAACAGTTTTATAGTGTCAAGAGTAAGTTGTATTATTCAGGAAGTATATTAGACTTAAAAGTCTAATTTCTGAAATCTAGTGTGTATTTATTATATTCCATGTATATGGGAAACTAGAATATAAATGAGAAATAAAACATTCCCCCATGGACCTTCTCATCTACTAGGATGTATATGTGTGTTAAGTGTATTTTGTGTTAGTGAAAGAGAATAAACACGGTAATATCTAATCCAATTATTAATAAAAATAGAAAGAAATGAATAATTCCAAGGACAAACAATGCCATAAATCCACAGCAATAACAAAATGCCTTCAGTGCCTATTAAAGTAAAAAAAATATTTTTCTTGTTTCATTTATGTTCAATACAATTGAAACATAACTTTCTGTTACCTTTTCTGTTTTTTTTATCCCCACAGTTGCACGTCTCCCTACGAGACTTTTTTAATTTCATGCCTACACTCGTTATACCTCTTTGTGACCCCATGGACGGTAGCCCACCAGGCGCCTCTGTCCATGGAATTCTCCAGGCAAAAACACTGGAGTGGGTTGCCATTTCCTTCTCCAGGAAATCTTACCCACCCAGGGATTGAACCTGGGTCTCCTGCATTTGCAGGCAGACTCTTTACCAACTGAGCCACCAGGAAAGCCAATCTCTAGGTGGCAGACACAAGTAACTGAACCAACTTCTAGCCTACAAAGGAATATATGATATTTGCAAAGAAATAGATATATTTTTTGTGCCATCCAATTTTCCCTGTCATTTGTCTATGGCAAGTTCAAATATGTGATTTTTGCAGTTTAAGGGGGTGCTTTCAGTTCAGAAACTTCTTATAAATAGTGCAGATATTTAATAAGAAATGGAGAGGGAGGTGAAGTAATATAAGAAGACGAGTGGAAGAAATTAAAAAGAGGAAGAAAAAATACTAAGGCAAGATTTTGAGTATGAATTGCAGTAGGAGAAAAGTGAGGTTAGCATTGTATTTGAAAGTCACTAGTTGTTGATACATTTATTTTCATTTTGGATATTCTAGAGCTTAAATATCCACAATATCTCTAGTCTACCTTGGTTCTCTTTCTTTTTAAAAAATAGTTTTTACTGTGGTAAAAATCACATTATATAGAACATTCTATTTTAACCATATTTAACTGTACAGTTCAGTGACAGTAAGTACATGCACCCTGTTTTGAAACTCTCACCATCATCCTTCTCCCAATTTTTTCACTTTCTGAAATTGAAACTCTGTTCCCATTAAACTAACTTCCCATCACCCCTCCCCATCTCTCCACTCTCCAGCTTCTCTCATCTACCAACGTACTTTTCTCTCATTGCCCTTCTGAAAGTGAAAGTGTTAGCTGCTCAGTCCTGTCCAACTCTTTGTGACTCCATGGACTATAACCCACCAGTCTCCTCTATCCATGGGATTCTTCAGGAAAGAACACTGGAGTGAGTAGCCCTTCCCTTCTCCAGGGGATCTTCCCGGCCCAGGGATTGAACCCAAGGATCCTGCATGGCAGACAGATTCTTTACCATCTGAACCTCCAGGGAAGCCCTTCTAGTCCCTCTCATCGCTTCTCTCATCTCCTTTCTCTAAATTTCTTTTCCACATTATGTATCCCGTTTTCTCCTTGATTACCTCTCCCTTCCTCACTCTTTTGCACTTCTACCAACACTTCTACCAGACAGTGATTCTTCTGGATATTGGAATAACAGGGACACCAGATGTTTTTCAGCTTGTGTTGTGACAGTCAGCTAAGTTGCAACTCTGTGCCAGCAACTCTTCCCAGGGAGCTAGTGCAAAACAATCTATCTACATGTGACACAACCTGCCATCCTCCTTGACGAACTGAAGATAATCCTTCTTCAGATGACAGCCTGTGCATGAGTGTTCCCAGGTCCAAGATGCAACCCAGATTCTAATTAACCTGATTAAACCTGTTGTACATGACTCATTTCTTTTTCCTCCTTTGATCAAGATGTCACTATCTGTTTGGATAGTCATCTTTTTTCCTGTTATTTACTAGCTAGGATGTGTCACAAATAGATGGAAGCAACACAAGGCATCTACTTTTACGTTGCTCTAATCTTTTCCGGTACCCTTGCTTCTTTCACACGTCAAAAGCTATAACATCGTCGACAAGTTTGAGATCTAAGGGTGTAATTATGACTTACTAGTGTCTCAAATCATTTGTGCAGAGCATGTGGAGATTCATGTTGTTCAGTAGCCAGGATTAAGAAGAGCATACTCTGACTGATAAAATAAAAATATTCTTTGCTCTCGCAGGATGTCTCAGGCATGCTGCTGTGGAATGCTCCCTAAAAGGAATGACCTACATGAAGTGCAAACTTCAAGTCTCACAGCATCCATGCTGCTTTAAAGGTTAGTAGCAGAAACTTAGAAGCCATACCCCACTGGCGTTTAACATGCAGGTCATTTACAGGTCACTGTAAATATTTCCATAATGAAGAGCAGAGACTATGATACAAAGATTAGATTTTTGTCTTTCATTTTCACTGTAGCTTCAGTCCTTGTTTCTGCCACATGCCTGTTCTGTTTATTGCTTTTTTCTGTTTTCACAGAGGGATCATGTATACAGAATTCAGTTAATTATTTTATCTTTGGATCATAATGCACTATCATAATTAAATCACATAAACATCTTTGTAACTGTTTTATTTCTGTTTATATGTATTCAGATATGTATTTAAATCTGCAGATTTAAATATATATTTATTCATATAACTATTCTAAATGATCTAATGAATTTTGGTGAAATTATTGTGTCTCAAATTACAACATTACCAATAACTTGCATCTGGATATGTATATCTCTTTTTCTTAGTATATTTCTAAGTATATTTTCTTACTGACCTGCTGCTACTAAGTGGAAACATATCCTTAATTTGTTTAACATTTGCTTTATTTTTAAGTGCATTTTTATCTCACAAATATATTTCTCCACTTTGCTTTTGTAAAACATGTTTGTAGTCTTACGTGACTTGTTTTTTATCTTACATCATGATATTAAAATTAATCATTTGCATGCAACATGAATTCAATAATACTCACTGCTGTGAATAAATATCAAAAATGATTATTTTTCCTTTCAATAGACATTTTTGCTATTTCCATATTGATTGCTATGAAGAATAATGATGCTATGGATATTTTTATACAGATATACACATATATCTATCTCATATTATATATATATATCTCATATTATATATATAAGCTTAGCATTTCTTAATCTATTAATCATTTCTTAATCTATTAATAAAGTTTAACATTTCTTCCTATATTCATTGACAACTAATATTTTTTCTTCTATGTATATCTTACTAATATTTGTCCACATTTTATATTGATTTGTTTATATTACTTCTATTTTTTGTGATATATACGTATCTGTCTATATCAGTTATGTGTGTCGCAACTGTTTTCTTCAATTAATGGTTCATCTTTATGTTTTCTTTAATGTATTTTGACTAATGAAAGTTTTAAGTTTTTTTAAAAATATATGAGCATTTTCTTTCTGTAGTTACCTTTTTGTATCTTGATTAAGAAATCCTTATAGCAATATGATAATATATTAAAAAAATTATTTTGTGGTTTTTACCAAGGTCATGAAAGCAATTCAATGGGAAAAGAAAAATCCTGTCAACTGCTAGTGTTGAGTCAATGTCATATTTAAAAACAACAACAACAACAAAACAAAATATTGACCCTTATCTTACATTATGCAGCTTCCCTTGTGGTTCAGCTTCCCTTGTGGTTCAGCTGGTAAAGGATGTGTCTGCAATGCTGGAGACCTGGGTTCAATCCCTGGGTTGGGAAGATCCCTTGGAGAAGGGAAAGGCTACCCACTCCAGCATTCTGGTCTGGAGTATTCTAAGGACAGTATAGTCCATGGGGTCACAAAGAGTCAGACACTGGACAGGACTGAGTGACTTTCACTTTCACTATCTTAAATTATAAGACTAATAATTTTGAGATGCATCAAAGACCTAGACAAAAAAGCTATGTGGATTTTAGAAAAATAGGAGATAAACATCCACAATTTGGGAATAAATCAAATTTCCAAGAGAAAACACAGAAAGCAGTAACAATAGAAGAAAAATAATGTTAAAACAGCAATAAACAATGATAATGAAAAAATTTAAGACATATAAAGAATATTGTTTTTAATATGCCAGTTTGCAATTTTCCAGAGTTAAAAGTTAAGAAATTACCTGTGGCGGATTCATTTTGATATTTGGCAAAACTAATACAATTATGTAAAGTTTAAAAATAAAATAAAATTTAAAAAAAAAAAGAAAGAAATTGACAGTAGTCCAAGGGTCAGTAGAAACAAAGTTCCTCAAGGGCACTATTGACCAGATATATGACCTTGAGTTCTGCCGGTTGAGCAGAGTAACCATGTCTGTTTTCAATTCTGTAGAGCTGGTGCTGAGTTTCAACAGGTGCAATGTCCCAGTGGATGCTATTGCATTTCAGTTTAGATGAACCATCCATGAAACAAGCTCAAGCATTTAGGAGAACCTCTATGAATCAAGAGCCCCATGGAGCCAGTAGATTCACTTCAGGCAGTACAAAGGAGGACAAAATTTCCCCAAAAGGAAGAATTGCTACTTTGTCATGGAAAGCCAAGGGGCTGAAGGGGCCAGGCCCTAATCCTAAAAATTTCATTTCCATTTTACAAGGGAGTTTGGGTGGGCATTCCATCCTGATAGTAAGGATTAAGTCTGAGTTAAGCCATACTAAAATGGGACTATCAGCCCAAAGATTCACAACCTGTGTCTTGGCTCATCCATTCACTTAACAAGAGCATAATAGTCATCTAACAACTATTTTCCAAAAGAGATGCACTTCATAGCAGGGTCAGGAAGGTAAAGAATCAAAAGCTCAAAGGAAGCCCCATGCTGGAGGCCAGCACCTTTTGCCAGAGGATCCATTTGGCAAAATCATCCATTAAAGGAACATGTTATCTGAAGTGATCATTAGGATAGAGGAGCTCCAAATGTAAACAGCATGACACTGCTTGTTGACCTATTTCTAATAAAGCCTCTGGTTTGTTCTCCACTCAATGGATGCTGATTTGCAGTTAGCTGATACAAGAGACCAATTAGAATGCCCACATGAGGCATACTGTCTCCAAAACTTAAAAATCCAATAAAATCCTGGGTCTCCTTTTTGGTAATGTTTTTGGTTGAAGAGAAAGCAATTTTCCTTGAATGCTATAGGAACTGAGAGTTGTGAATATACCCACATAGTCTCAAGAAATTTTACTTGGTAGATGGATCCTTGAATTTTGTCAAGAGGGATAAGGGAATGGCAACCCACTCCAGTATTCTTGCCTGGATAATTCTAGGGCCAGAGGAGCTTGGAGGGCTATAGTCCATGGAGTCGCAAAGATTCAGACACAACTGAGTGACTGACAAACACACACACACACACACATCAAGTGCTTCTGCTGATGGAGGTATGATAATGCTGCCATGAGGACCTTTGAAATGAGGTTTCTGACTTGCCAACTAACAAGGCATTATCTTCATAGTGAAAACTTGGCACCACAGAACGTAGAGACATTCACACCAAATCATGACACAGCCTCGGGTGTGAAATGGCAGGATTTTCATATCCCTGAGGGAATATTACAAAGGTATATTAAAGGGCTTGCCACATAAATGCAAATCAATCTTGGCTCTTGGATGCCTTGGGAATAGAAAAATAAGTGTTGGCAGTATCTAAGATGATGACATACCAACAAATTTGTGCAAAAGATTCAGTAACAGTTGTAATATTTTTATAATCACAGTATCTGCAACAACAAAACCTATGAGAGCAAGAATGGAATTCTTGTGAGTGCCAAAGAATTGATGCTTTTGAACTGTGGGGTTGGAGAAGACTCTTGAGAGTCCTTGGACTGCAAGGAGATCCAACCAGTCCATTCTGAAGGAGATCAGCCCTGGGATTTCTTTGGAAGGAATGATGCTAAAGCTGAAACTCCAGTACTTTGACCAACTCATGCGAAGAGTTGACTCATTGGAAAAGACTCTGATGCTGGGAGGGATTGGGGGCAAGAGGAGAAGGGGACAACAGAGGATGCGGTGGCTGGATGGCATCACTGACTCAATGGATGTGAGTCTCAGTGAACTCCGGGAGTTGGTGATGGACAGAGAGGCCTGGCATGCTGCGATTCATGGGGTCTCAAAGAGTCGGACATGACTGAGTGACTGATCTGATCTGATGGATCCTAGGGCATTGAAGACAAAATTCAATAATTTGTTAAATTTTGATAGAATAACCACCAAACATTTCAAGTGTTAATAATTTCATACCAACACATTGTTGCTTATATGATACAATCCTCTATATATAATATCTCAGTAAGCTAAATGTACCTAGCTATAGATTTGGACATGACTGAGAGACTTCACTTTCACTTTTCACTTTCACGCATTGGAGAAGGAAATGGCAACCCACTCCAGTGTTCTTGCCTGGAGAATCCCAGGGATGGGGGAGCCTGGTGGGCTGCCATCTATGGGGTCGCACAGAGTCGGATACGACTGAAGTGACTTAGCAGCAGCAGCTATAGATTCAACTAGGGATCATTTCTTGGGAGAACTTCTGTAGAACTTTAACTATAAAACAAAATAGCCATTCTATCTTTGTTGTTCCTTGTGAAATACAGTACATTTCACAAGGCCCAACAAAATCTTTTCAGATTTAAATATGAAGCTTTTTCTAATATAATAATAAAACAGTTTTGTCGTTGTTCAATCTCTAAGTTGTGTCCAACTCTTTGCGACCCCATGAACTGCTGCTCATCAGACTTCCTGGTCTTTCACCATCTCCCAGAATTTGCTCAAATTCATGTCCATTGAATTGGTGATGCCTTCCAACCATCTCATCCTCTGTTAATATAGACTAAAAGAGACAAAATTCAATATCACATTAAACAAATAAAGACTATTGGATTTTTTTTCTCTCTTCTTTTATACATTGGACAATTTAAAGAAAAAGCATGATGAAAAAGCATTTTTAATGTGAGTTATAATATACAGGTAGTTATCATTTGAAAAGATGATGAACTTGGATTCTGAAGTGGGAGGTCAAATTCTACCACTTCTATTAACTTTAAATTTGATTTCTTTGTGTTTTCCACAAATAGAAGATGAAGCTTTTGTGCAGATCTCTTCATCCTGAATCCTCCATCTCACAAAAGTTGGGGAACAGCAGTTTTGTGAAACCGTTTATTGGACAGTCATTCACAGGAAGAGAAGCACAGCGTGGAGTTAAGTTACACAGCATTATGGATGTCATCAATTTGTGATGAAACTCTAAACTTAGTTTTGTTACATGTACAGTTATTATCCTGTATGTTCTTTCACGCTCCCTTCCAGGCTAAGCCTCCTAGCAACCACAGATTTTATTTATACCACCAGAGAATATTTTTGCATCTTCGACAAGTCCGTATAAATGGCATACCTATTCTTGCTTTTTTGACTCAAGAGAATATTTTTAGTTTCCCTATTGCTGAGAAGTACTCCATTGCTCAACTATACCACAGTGTGATTATCCATTTTCTTGCTGATGTACAACTGAGTTGTTTGGTTAATCATGGATAAGGTTGCAACAACCATTGTTGAACAAGCCATGTTGACACACATATTTTCATTTTCTTAAATAGATACCTAGTGGCAGAATTGCTAGGTTACAGGGTATCAGTGTATCTTAACTATTTAAGATAAGGCAGTTTTACCAACATATTGGGGGACAGCTCTCTACAGAACTCTTACGTTTTGAGGTGTTTTGTGGGCAGAGATACTGAGTGTTTTTGCTCCGGACACCAGGTTCCTGTTGCATATAGAAAAGCCTTGGAGAGTAGAGAAGGTGTCTATGTCTCTAGAAAAGGACAGATTTGCTTATTGTCAAGTATAGTAGAAGAAATGTCTTCCTCCGGGGTTCCTTCTCCCTAACATGCCCCACTGCATGTTGTGTCCAAGTGTTACCCACTCCCCTTTCATCATCCCTTGGGAACTGGGCCTCAGGGAACAGGCACAAATGCTAACATCTTGGTTCTTGCCATTGCTGTGAATAAGGAACTGCCCTTTATTTTTGGTCCAGGAGTATTCTGTTTCCTTCTAGCATCCATGAAACTCTGGCAGACTTAGTTGTTGCCTTGCAAATAGGGTAAAACCTCAAACTTTTTCTAATTTTCTGTGGTTTGGTAACAAGGATTAGATGTTGACAAAATATAGATGCCTGGAAAAAGAAGGATGAAATGGAAGTGTATTGAAATCAACAGGAAGCATGTTAATCAAATTGTATGGCTAAGAGGTGAGATGTTTGCAAGCTGAGTCCAATGAGTAGGTTAAAAACAACTGCCTAGGGGCTTCTCTGGTGGCCCAGGGTTAAGACTTCACCTTCCAATGCGGAGGGTGTGGGTTAGATCTCTGGTCAGGGAGATAAGATCCCACATGACTTATGGCCAAAAAACAAAAATAAATAAATAGAAAAACCATCCAACAGCAGCAGTATTGTAACATATTCAATAGAGACTATAAAAATGGTCTACATCAAATATTTTTTTTAATTGTAAAAAGCCCCACAACTGCTTAAATGGTATGCTGATTGCTGCTAACCCTCCTCCAGGTAGGATGACTTCCTCACTAATCTGGCAATCATCCTCAAGCTTACACATTATGACAGTTAGTACAAAGATATGTATTTGATGGCAGAAGCTCTTACCTACCCCCCCCGACACCCACACACACTTAAGGCCATCTTTACAAAGACACAAACCTGTACTGACAGTGGAAGGAGAGCTGTTCACAACTGCTAGGTACATAAACCAGGTCAATTATTAAATCTTTGGCTGGTAGATATTCTTGGAAGAGAAGGCCATGGAGGTTGCATGCTGCTTCTCAAGACAGAATGACAGCAGTCAAGCATCTTTTACAGTCTACCATGCCAAACTTCCATTCACCCAGACAAAAAACTAAAAGGTCTCAGAGGTTCTGTTTGTGTGTTTGTGCATTGAGTCTTGGCTGCTACAATACAGCTCTGACCTGAGAGATATTTCTCTAAAATAGGAAAAAAAATATTGGTAATTCATAAATGAGGCATTGACCAGTATGCAAGCTTATATTGTGCTAGATTTGATTCATAAGGCTGATGAAATGGGCCATTGACAAATGGGCAATTTAATGTTATTTGTGATTCCACTGCTCACATACTATTTCTACTGATGTTTTGCATGCTCATACTATAAGTACTTATAAATTCAAGAGGGAGTTTGTTCCTTCAGGGCCTGTGGCATAAGAGTCTCTGCTAACTCACTCTTAATTCTATCTCCTCATCCTCATACTGATGGTACAAAGTGAACAATGCAGTATTTGAGGTAGAGAAAACAAAATCGCAACCTTGATTAAGGACTTAGTGCATCACAGGTAGAAAGAGACATGGTATCTCATGACAACAGCCCTGTATGTAAAGCTAACGGGAACTGGGATCTTACAGAGGACAATCTCGATGGCAAGAGATTGGGGGCAGGAGGAGAAGGGGATGACAGAGGATGAGATGGCTGGATGGCATCACTGACTCTATGAACGTGAGTCTGAGTGAACTCCGGGAGTTGGTGATGGACAGGGAGGCCTGGCGTGCTGCGATTCATGGGGTCGCAAAGAGTCGGACAGGACTGAGCGACTGATCTGATCTGATCTGAAGTTTGTTATGTGACCAGAAATTCACTTTACAGAAAAGTTAAGCATGGCATCCAGTTTCTGTTTAATGAGGAACATCTTTATTGCATAGGTTGGTACCTGAGTGTGGCTCTTTGGCAGAGCTCTAGAGTTTCACCTCTTACCTTTTGCTTTTTCTCAAATTGAAAGTGGAATAATAATACATGTATTGTATTCTTAATGGGATAAAATACCAAGAGCTTTTTGAGGTACATAAAAATTATTCAGAATAGGCCAAGGAGAAAAAACAAATTTAGGACTAGAATGTCATTCCTGTGTTCTTCAGCCAGTCTCACTATGCCTCACTTGATGCATTGGTATGTTCAAGTTCATAGTTAATGGCTTTGGGTTTCTACTCTCACTTGATATATGTGTAATAAGCCCCAGTTTACCAACTGATGACTGACTTAATAGCAAAGAGGAGAGCAAGTGCCAGCTTGACAAAATCAAGGAGCTGCCCACAGAGAAAAGAAGCACTTTTCTTTTTAAGTCTAATTTGGGTTCTATATAAAAAAAATTGAGTGAGAATCTTATCTCAATGCTCTCAGTTCAAGAAGAAATAAATGCCAAGTAGCAACAATTCTCCTTAATTTTTTCCTTTCTTTACATTGAATGGGTGAAAATTACCCAATTTGTACATCTATTACAAGTTGTTTTAGTGGTTCCCAGAGATGCTGTATTCCTCTTTCCCTGCACTGCTGCAGAATATATTAAAGCATTATAGATGGATCAAGTGAAGATTTTTGATGAAAGAACTCATATTGTTGAGAGTTTATGGATGTGGCTCTACGCTGCCTATAAATGTACACATTGATGACTTTTGATAGACTAATTAGAGGTACTTCAATGGTGACTGCAGCCATGAAATTAAAAGACATTTGCTCCTTGGAAGGAAAACTATGACAAACCTCAGTTCAGTTCAGTTCAGTCACTCAGTCGTGTCCGACTCTTTGTGACCCCATGAATCGCAGCACGCCAGGCCTCCCTGTCTGTCACCAGCTCCCAGAGTCTACACAGAAATTTGACACTGGGGAAATAGAGCACAAATGCTTGACTTTACAGGAGAAGAGCCTTGGAAACTTAGACTTGGTCTTTTACCTGGAGTTCTGTTTCTGATGTTGTCCCTTTGTGATTTTCCTTGCATCTCTTTGTGGTATAAATCATAGTGAAGAGTACAACTGTAGGCTGAGACCTCTGAGCCTTCCTCAGTTCAGTTCAGTCACTCAGTCGTGTCCGACTCTTTGTGACCCCATGAATCGCAGCACGCCAGGCCTCCCTGTCCATCACCAACTCCCGGAGTTCACTCAAACTCACGTCCATCGAGTCAGTGATGCCACCCAGCCGTCTCATCCTCTGTTGTCCACTTCTTCTCCTGCCCCCAATCCCTCCCAGCATTAGGGTCTTTTCCAATGAGTCAACTCTTCGCATGAGGTGGCCAATGTATTGGAGTTTCAGCTTCAATATCCATCCTTCCAATGAACACCCAGGACTGATCTCCTTTAGGATGGACTGGTTGGATCTCCTTGCAGTCCAAGGGACTCTCAAGAGTCTTCTCCAACACCACAGTTCAAAAGCATCAATTCTTTGGCACTCAGCCTTCTTCACAGTCCAACTCTCACATCCATACATGACCACAGGAAAAACCATAGCCTTGACTAGATGAACCTTTGTTGGCAAAGTAAGGTCTCTGCTTTTAAATATGCTATCTAGGTTGGTCATAACTTTCCTTCAAAGGAGTAAGCGTCTTTTAATTTCATGGCTGCAGTCACCATCTGCAGTGATTTTGGAGCCCCCCAAAATAAAGTCTGCCACTCTTTCCACTGTGTCCCCATCTATTTGCCACAAAGTGATGGGACCAGATGCCATGATCTTCATTTTCTGAATGTTGAGCTTTAAGCCAACTTATTCACTGTCTTCTTTCACTTTCATCAAGAGGCTTTTTAGTTCCTAGATATGCATTAAAAAGCAGAGACATCACTTTGCTGACAAAGGTGTGTATAATTGAAGCTATGGTTTTTCCAGTAGTCATGTATGGATGTGAGAGTTGGACCATAAAGAAAGCTGAGCATTGAAGAAGTGATGGTTTTGAATTGTGGTTCTGGAGAAGACTCCTGAGAGTCCCTTGGACTGCAAGGACATCCAACCAGTCCATCCTAAAGGAAATCAGTCCTGAATATTCATTGGAAGGACTGATGCTGAAGCTGAAGCTTCAATACTTTGGCCATCTGATGGAAGAGCCAACTCACTGGAAAAGACCCTGATGCTTAGAAAGACTGAAGGCAAAAGGAAAAGGGGAAGACAGAGGACAAGATGGTTAGATAGCATCATTGACTTAATGGACATGAATCTGAGCAAACTCCGGGAGATATTGAAGGTCAGAGAAGCCTGGTATGCTGCAGTCCATGGGGTCTCTGAACAACAATGACAATTAGAGTTATTTGACTAAATGAAAAGTAATATTCCATGCACCAAGGGGAAACAAATCACTTCTTTGTCCAACCCATCATTTTATAAGGAGAAAAGTGATCTATAGGTAACTCAATATATACAAAGTAATGACTGTAAGTACTTTGTAGATATATGCAACAACTTGTGTCTATACGTTTCCTATATAAAAGGAGATAGGGTAGTACCATAGAAGAGCTTGAACTTTGGTAATCAGAGTGACAAAGATTTATGTCTCTATTCTTCAGTTTATTCACTGCAAGCCATCAGGTAAATAAATGAAGATCTTTCCGTCTCATCAATGAAATTAGAACACCAGTTGATATTTCTTAGGATATAGCACATAACTATAATAAAAGTAACAGCAATAACAATCATAATTAAGTTGTAATATATTTATAGATAGGAACGTCCTATGTCCCAAACAACTCTGTAACTATAGTGCTATTATTCCCTTTTTATAGATGATTAGCTTTTTAGAGATGATTAATCATGAAATTAAACCATGTAAAACACTTGGCAAGGTTCCTGATTATATAAGAAGTTTAAATTATTATTTCATCATCACTACCATTACATTCACTATCAAAATTATTATTCATAGTTTATTAATATTATTTATTGTATCCTAAGTTTCTTTCCCTCCATTTACACACTCTCATTCCCACATCTGACCCTGGGCACTGGAGCAGAAAATTATAGATTTAGATAGGAATTCTCCATTCACATCAAAGTTTTTATTATAAGAAGTACAAAATCTATAACATATATTATTATATGGGTCTTGGTTTTAGATTATACAGCTCCTTTTGTAATTTTTTTTTAATCTGCAGGGCATATTCTATAAATAAGATGTGACTCAAGATACCTACTGTTGCTTAATGCACTAATACTGACACACACATAGGTTTTGCTTTCTGTTTCGAATTAAAGTTGTTTCTTCTAGGGTGTAGAGTATTGCTATTGTACAATGAAATGGTTGTGGTAGATTTGTTCCAGTTCACAGTGAATATATGGCTGAGTTGGATACTATGTTCTAGGAATGTTTGTAGTTCTCCTCTATCTTGTCAATTATCTATAATTGATCATAGATGGTAGATCTGATGGTAGAGAAGAGGAAAAAAAATAAATTTTCCACATGGATATTCTTATTCATTCATTTGGTAAACAGTGAAACAAAGTATAAGAGGGAAAATCTTACTTTCTTTCCTACTTGCCTTGGTAAACAGGGGCATATGGATGCATCAGGCTTGAAGCTTCTCATTGTCTAGGACCATTGAAAGTAAATAGGGTCCCTAGGATAAGAAAAAGACAGATGAAATACATTTTAACTTTCAAGTGACTGTCTAAGCTGTGAATAAAGCTGTTTTACACTTGATTTAAATTTCCAATTGTTAGTCTATATATAAATTATGTCTTGTTTTCCTAAAGGATAAATTTGGCTTATAAGTTCCAGAAGCCAATAGCTGTTGCAGGCAGAGTTTTAATTAAAAACTTTGTCTCAATACATTTTATTGGGCAAGAAAAAGAAATGAAAAGTTTATCCAATTGTCTTTAAGAAAGAGGATATTGTAATAATTTTAAACAATGCTAGCTCCTGATAGAAATCAAAGTTATTAGACCCCAATAAACCCCTGTTATTACATCAAAAATCATGGAAATTTTAAAGAAACAATACAATTGTATTTTGACAATTCATACTTAATGCAGAATAAAAGCATATTAATTGTGCAAATTGCTTTGTCTCTAAAGAAAAAGAGAAGCTGCCAGAACTAAGAAGGGACCTAAGAGATTATCATCATATCATATTATATCATATCATATCATCATTATCAGTTATTATTATTACTCAAAACTAAAACTTCTTTGTATGTTTCCTTTCCTATTGAGTCAGTGACAACATTTATTTTTTCTCCTCAGACCAAAGCTAAAGGACGGTATTATAGTATCTTCTCAGGTAGGAATGGAAACAAGTGAAAACATTTAAAGTAATTTTTACAATATTAAGGTTAACCATACTCACATCTCATATGTAGAAACACACATGTATATGTATATATCTCATGAATATGAGACTCAAAATAATAGAAAGAAAAGACTAAAGTCACATGGAGAATGTCTTTTGTTCATACATGTAATTAAACACACAAGATGAAATCACAGAAACACAGGGAGTAAGAAATTTCAAGCACAAAACAGAACATTTTATTTATTGTTACATGTATATACATTTCAGAAACTAGCATATGGTCTTACATGAGAGAAAATGGATTACCCTAGTTAGTGTAATAAACCAGAAGGAAGCATGAGGCAGATTATAGGATACTCAAAACATTCCTTTTCTTAAGATGTATAGTGGTTCTAGCTGAAAATTCACAGAGTTGTATTTTTATAATATGTGCAGTTTTCCATATGGCTTCAGAAAAAGATTTACATAAAATCATGCATGAGAAACTAATAAAAATGAGGTTTCAGTCACACAAGGCCCAAGAAAGTTATCAACCACATGATTCTCTTTGAAGTAGTTACTAGAATATTTACTAAAGCAGAAAGAAACACATGCAGGAGAGGGAATTGAGCGATTAGATGACATGCTAAAGAAACCAATTAGCCAAACATTGAAAATGAAATGGAAATGTTCAGCCAAGACTGAAAACTATTTTCTAAGCAGAGGCTTCATGTCTCTTTTACAACAGAACAGGATAGGGCCAGTCATTGGTTTAATGTGTGGATTGTTTAATGCATGAGTTTAGTCAATCAAAGAAATAATTTATGTGCTTTATGAAGTGGTTAACACTAAAGGTGTATTAAGAATATTTTTATAATATAAATCTGTGTCAGTTTAAGAAAAGTGTAACAACCCATCCCAGGGTGGTTCCGTGGGAAAAGAATCCTCCTGCCAATGCAGGAGCCTCAGGAAACACAGGTTTGATCCCTGGGTCAGGAAGATCTCCTGGAAGAGGAAATGGCAACCGACTCCAGTATTTTTATCTATAAAGTCCCATGGACAGAGGAGCCTGGTAAGTTACAGTCCATGGGGTCACAAAGAGTCAGATATAACTGAATACAACAACCCATCAGGCTGACTAATTCTTTGGAAAATGTTGTAATTCCCTCTTGTGAAGGGAAGTCCTTAGTCGAATACCATTTATATAGGCATTTTATTTTCAGAAAGAGGAAATCCTGCTGTAAAACTAAAGGCTATCACCTACTAGTCTTTAAGGTTTGGTTGTGTCTATGCTGGGCTCGCCTTGTGACATAGCTGGTAAAGAATTTGCCTGCACTGCAGGACACCTGGGTTCGATCACTGGGTTAGAAAGATTCCCTGGAGAAGGGAAAGGCTATGCACTCTATTATTCTGGCCTAGAGAATTCCATGGACTGTATAGACAGACCATGGGGTCGCAAAGAGCCAGTGACTGAGTGACTTTCACTTTCACTGGGTCTATGCTGGGCATGTTTTATATATGTATGTTTCAGTCACTCAGTCGTGTCTGACTCTGTGACCCCATGGACTGCATGCAGCACACCAGGCTTTCCTGTCCATCACCAACTCCCAGAGCTTGCTCAAACTCATGACCATCAAATTGGTGATGCCATTCAACCATCTCATCCTCTGTCATCCCCTTCTCCTCCTGCTTTCAATCTTGCCTAGTATCAGGGTCTTTTCTAATGAGTCAGTTCTTCACATCAAGGTGGCCAAAATATTGGAGTTTCAGCTTCAGCATCCATCCTTCCAATGAATATTCAAGACTGATTTCCTTTAGGATTGACTGGTTGGATCTCCTTGCAGTCCAAGGGACTCTCAAGAATCCTCTACAGCCACAGCTCAAAAGCATCGATTCTTTGGCACTCCGGTTTCTTTATAGTCCAACTCCCACATTCATACATGACTACTGGAAAAACCATAGCTTTGATTAGATGGACCTTTGTTGGCAAAGTAATGTCTCTGCTTTTTAATATGCTGTCTAGGTTGGTCATAGCATTTCTACCAAAGAGCAAGTGTCTTTTAATTTCATGGCTCCAGTCACCATCTGTAGTGGTTTTGGAGCCCCCCCCACCCAAAATAAAGTCTGCCATGGCTTCCATTGCTTCCCCATCTACTTGCCAAGAAGTGATGGAGCCAGATGCCATGATCTTAGCTTTCTGAGTGTTGAGTTTTAAGCCAACTTTTTCACTCTTCTCTTTCTACTTTCAACAAGAAGCTCTTTGGTTCTTCTTTGCTTTCTGCCATAAGGGCAGTATCATCTATGTGTCTGAGGTTATTGGTATTTCTCCCAGCAATCTTGATGCCAGCATGTGCTTCATCCAGCCCAGCGTTTTGCATGATGTAATTCTACATATAAGTTAGATAATTGTTTCCTTTACTGCAGGTTTATAGGATCATCAATAAGATCAATGCATTGTTCTGTATTCATAAGACTAGCATTTTTTAACTTTTTTCTTAATCGGTATAACATTGCCATTTATTGCCATTAACTGTTTAAACATTTTATTATTTTTACTCTAAAATTTAAGTGATTGAATATAATTCCTAGACCTCTATCAAAAGGTAAAAATATAATACTGTTTTGGGTTTATGGGTACATAAATAATTTGCTCTTTATTAGTCTGTGGATGCAGAGAAGGCAATGGCACCCCACTCCAGTGCTCTTGCCTGGAAAATCCCATGGACAGAGGAGCCTGGTAGGCTGCAGTCCATGGGGTCGTGAAGAGTCGGACACAACTGAGTGGCTTCACTTTCACTTTTCACTTTCATGCATTGGAGAAGGAAACGGCAACCCACTCCAGTGTTCTTGCCTGGAGAATCCCAGGGACGGGGGAGCCTGGTGGGCTGCCGTCTATGGGGTCGCACAGAGTCGGACACAACTGAAGTGACTTAGCAGTAGCAGTAGCAGTCTGTGGATGACTTTGGTGATGGAGTTGAATGAACTTCATGAGTTAAGAAACATATATGTATATATTCAAAATGAAGTAAAGATAAAAAATCTCTTGTAGAATCAAAACTCATAATTATTTTCTGACAGTCAATTTTGGATTTCGTGCTGCTAAATAGGTTAAAGAACGAATGTGATCAGTAGAACTCAGAAATATCATCTAAAGCAAACTCCAACCAAATTATCAAGGTATGAATTTATCAGTTTGGAGCCAACTAAGCAAGACTAAAATAACAGTGAAACTCTCAAAGCACTGCATTTTGGCAAAGTAGACATTGCATGGCACCCAGCCCCCAACTCTAGTTTAGGTATCAACCATCTCTGACTATTAAAGCTACAATGAATTCAATACATTAATAAAATAAAATAAAAATCCTAGGTTTAATTATAAAAATACTTTTATAATAACACATGGTTCGTTGCCTCCAAAATGAGCAATAATGTTATTAAATAGTGGGACTTCCCTACAATATACTTTTCAATCTCTAATCTTAAAGCATATTCTTTTGTGAGATGGGCAATAAATTGTTTTTCTCCTAAAGAGTTAGGTTTGATGTTCTCAGAAATTTGGGAACTTCAAATTTGATTGGTAGCAACCAGTTTAATCTTGAAATCTTTCAACAAAGATACTAAATAGCAAAGTCAGATATAAGCTATCTCTTATGTGTCAATCCTGGCATGGGGAAAAATTTTTAATAATTTCAATATTTTGTAAAATTGAATATCAAATACTAATACTTTAAAATATGTTTTCTTATTAATTATTTTATGGAGTGATGTTGTTTGATTACCTTTCCCTTTCCTACCACATATGTAGAACAATCACTTGCATTTACTTTCATTTAATCCTCACAATTATGTATAAATTTTATTTTTTATAATGTATACATTTTATTCTCATTTTTTACATGTTGAAACTGGGACTCAAAGCAGGGTAAGGATGGTGAAGTAATGTGCTCATGTCCATCAAATCAATGATGCCATTCAACCATCTCATCCTCTGTCATCCCCTTCTCCTCCTGCTTTCAATCTTGCCTAGTATCAGGGTCTTTTCTAATGAGTCAGTTCTTCACATCAAGGTGGCCAAATATTGTTAGATGTATGCTTGTTTGCTTACTGCAAAACAAACAACCTAAAAGGCTAATAAGACTTCTTCTGTTCCATTTTTGAGAACTAAATGTTATATTTTACCTTTGATGATGGGACAAAGAAGATTAAATTCGTGCTTTATTTTATTGTGGTCTATGGAAAGAAAGAATATTAGAAAGAATTTGACAAGAAGTTAATTTAGTTTAGGATTTATGAGGTTAAAGGGGGTAGAGTTGTATGACTACATTTGAAGTTAAAAATGTAAGGGCAATGGATGTGCATACTTAGCATCTTGAATGTTGAAAGTATGAGGGATAAATGTTCAGGTAGTTCGAGTGGAGGCCTGTTAGAAGTTGTTTATTAGAACTTTAGCTGTTCCTAAACTGTTCTAAAAGATAGTTTAGGAAATTTCTGGTTGTATTTTAATATCTAAACTGTTGGACTTTATACATCTATGACATATTCTTCAAGAGAAAAAAAATTGAAGATCCCTTAAGTATCCAAGCATAGAGGTAGAATGACAGAATTATAGAGGATGACTGAATTAATCAAATATTTACATATTAGGGAGAAAAATTAAGAAAGTATATATATAATACACACAAACCTAAGAAACACACAATGGACTTTAAACTGAAGATAAAATTGCAAAACTGATGTCTTCATAGTAAGATGCCACCATTTAAAAAAATCATTTTCCTATTTAACAACACAAAAGCAATCAGAAGAGAGAGCAAATGATGAAGGATGGCATTTTCAGGGAAGATTTTCAGAAACATTGTTGGTCAACGAAAAGTCAGTAGGAGAGAAAGAGAAGACACACCACACCAATGTTTACAGGCCTCTATCACTGCCTGAAAAAAATATGATTTATTATCAACCATGTTGTCACGCTAGAACCTGAGATTAACATTCACATGACTACTGTAAAACTGGCATTACAAATTATATTCACTTTTGACTATAGATTAGATAACTTCCATCTGTAACAAAAATTATATAACATCATCTGTTTTAAAAGGTCTCGTAAAATTGTCTACATGTCAGTGCAGAAAAGAGTTAACATAGTAGGTTGAGATTTCTACACTTAGAAAGGCTTACTTTAAGGTAAGTTCTTGACTAACAACTAGCATCAGGAACAGTAAACAGCTCCCTATATTGGTAAAAAAAAAACGCTGAATAGTAAGAGCGGCAACTCACTGTGCCTAGACTGGGAAAACAATGTGCTTTATGTTAAACACTGGCTTTTCTTCTGGAAATTTGGATTTTGGTATGTATTAGCCTGAGGGTGCCTATGTGGCAAGCCCCCCATAAAAACTTCAGGTTCCAAATCTCTAATGAGCTTCCCTGTTAGATGATATTTCACGTTTGTCATTGCGGAAATTTGACACTGGGGAAATAGAGCACAAATGCTTGACTTTACAGGAGAAGAGCCTTGGAAACTTAGACTTGGTCTTTTACCTGGAGTTCTGTTTCTGATGTTGTCCCTTTGTGATTTTCCTTGCATCTCTTTGTGGTATAAATCATAGTGAAGAGTACAACTGTAGGCTGAGACCTCTGAGCCTTCCTCAGTTCAGTTCAGTCACTCAGTCGTGTCCGACTCTTTGTGACCCCATGAATGGCAGCATGCCAGGCCTCCCTGTCCATCACCAACTCCCGGAGTTCACTCAAACTCACGTCCATTGAGTCGGTGATGCCATCCAGCCACCACATCCTCGGTCATCCCCTTCTCTTCCTGCCCCCAATTCCTCCCAGCATCAGAGTCTTTTCCAATGAGTCAACCCTTCGCATGAGGTTGCCAAAGTACTGGAGTTTCAGCTTTAGCATCATTCCTTCCAAAGGAATCCCAGGGCTGATCTCCTTCAGAATGGACTGATTGGATGACCTTGCAGTCCAAGTGACTCTCAACAGTCTTCTCCAACACCACAGTTCAAAAGCATCAATTCTTAAGCACTCAGCTTTCTTCACAGTCCTACTCTCACATCCATACATGACCGCTGGAAAAACCATAGCCTTGACTAGACAGACATTTGTTGGCAAAGTAATGTCTCTGCTTTTCAATATGCTATCTAGGTTGGTCATAACTTTCCTTCCAAGGAGAAAGCGTCTTTAATTTCATGGCTGCAATCACCATCTGCAGTGATTTTGGAGCCCCAAAAAATAGTCTGACACTGTTTCCACTGTTACCCCATCTATTTCCCATGAAGTGATGGGACCAGATGCCATGATCTTCGTTTTCTGAATGTGGAGCTTTAAGCCAACTTTTTCACTCTCCTCTTTCACTTTCATCAAGAGGCTTTTGAGTTCCTCTTCACTTTCTGCAATAAGGGTGGTGTCATCTGCATATCAAAGGTTATTGATATTTCTCCCGGCAATCTTGATTCCAGCTTGTGCTTCTTCCAGCCCAGAGTTTCTCATGATGTACCCTGCATATAAGTTAAATAAGCAGGGTGACAATATACAGCCTTGACGTAGTCTTTTCCCTATTTGGAACCAGTCTGTTGTTCCTTGTCCAGTTCTAGCTGTTGTTTCCTGACCTGCATACAGGTTTCTCAAGAGGCAGGTCAGGTGGTCTGGCATTCCCATCTCTTTCAGAATTTTCCACAGTTTATTGTGATCCATACAGTCAAAGGCTTTGGCATAGTCAGTAAAGCAGAAATAGATGCTTTTCTGGAACTCTCTTGCTTTGTTGATGATCCAGCGGATATTGGCAATTTGATCTCTGGTTCCTCTGCCTTTTCTAAAACCAGCTTGACCATCTGGAATTTTACGGTTCACATATTGCTGAAGCCTGGCTTGGAGAATTTGAGCATTACTTTACTAGCATGTGAAATGAGTGCAATTGTGTGGTAGGTTGAGCATTCTTTGACATTGCCTTTCTTTGGGATTGGAATGAAAATTGACCTTTTCCAGTTCTGTGGCGGCTGCTGAGTTTTCAAAATTTGCTGGCATCTTGAGTGCAGCATTTTCACAACATCATCTTTCAGGATTTGAAATAGCTCAACTGGAATTCCATCACCTCCACTAGCTTTGTTCATAGTAATGCTTTCTAAGGCCCACTTGACTTCACATTCCAGGATGTCTGGCTCTAGGTGAGTGATCACACCATCGTGATTATCTTGGTCATGAAGATCTTTTTTGTACAGTTCTTCTGTGTATTCTTGCCACCTCTTCTTAATATCTTCTGCTTCTGTTAGGTCAACCCCATTTCTGTCCTTTATCGAGCCCATCTTTGCATGAAATGTTCCCTTGGTATCTCTAATTTTCTTGAAGAGATCTCTAGTCTTCCTAGAGACCACCAAACATGAGGATGGTCACGTGGACTCCCAACACAGTGGAAAAAGAAAAGAAAAAAGGAAAGAAAAAAAAATCAACAAGATATTTCAGGGGGGAAAAGGTGAGCAGATGTCCAAAATCAAGGATTAAAATCAGTCTAATTCTTTGCACCTAAAGGAAATTTAAATGTTGAACAGCATCATGGGAAATTATACGGGGCCTATAAAAGTTTCCTCTTCCATATGTGTCTGGACGTGTGATCGTGTTAGTAATTTCCCACTTCTTTTCTGGCTCCTCAGCACTTCTGACAATTGAAACAGATCTAGTTGTGCTCAAAGTATCCCAGTATCATTCCCTACAAATTGAAAAGAAAGATGATTACAGTTCTAGGTATGAGACTTTAAGCATACAAATCCATAGCTGTTGGTGAAAGGTAGAGGTTGTAGAGTATGTACTTTGGAACTTGTATTACTGTAGCCATTCATCATAGAAAAATAGAGACAAGTTACTAAGAGAATCCTTGCAGTGTTGGAGTTTCAGGTTGTCAGGGTGACAATGGATAAGCAAGGAAACAGACATTTTAGAGGAATAGACTGAGGAAATGTGAAGCCATTATGGTACCACTTTCAGGTTTTACCAACTTATAAAAATAAATAAGACAAACATACAATGAGAGAGCACTGCATAAATGAACTGGAAAAGTGGAATTCAGTCTTAAAGGATCACTTTTGGCAGAAAGGAAACTACAAGTTTACCTTAGGACTAGGAGTATGATGGAGTGAAATGTTTTGAGAGGCTTTCTTCTCTCATTTCTTAATTTCAAATATATAGGGGTAGATAAATGACCTTACATTAAAAATATATCAAAATAGCATCTAGACTGAGGATAAGGAAATAGTAATTTTTCCTCTGACAAAGAAGCTAAAATTGACAAGAAACAGTATTTCATAGATATAAAGTGCAGCCCCTGGTGAGAGTCTAGACATATTAAGTGAACAAAAATGGGAATTTTTTAGTAAAGATGTAGTATATTAGGTACAATTTCATAAATTGGTTGGTTGAACTTCTTTATCTGTGCCTAAATGGTTTAACTCCTTTGTCTATACTTAAACAGTGCAGATTAAACAAACAAACAAACAAAAAATGTTCTAAACTTCACATCTTAAATATTTCACACATTACACCCCTAGACGAACCTAGTCACAAGGAGATCATACCAAAAAGAAGACAATCACAACCTTTTCTTTAATTCCTGTTCTTAAAATGTTTACCCTCAAAAAATATTTAAAAATAAGGATACTATTTCAGCATGGAATGGATAACAGGTAATAAATCTCTTTCTCAATATATAATGTGCATATGTGTGTTTTCTGTATTTTTTCTTCAAACTACCTTAATTTAAATAGCAACATATGGGGGCATTTGCATATCCCACATAATAGTTATTTTAATAAATTTTTATGCAAAGATTACATGTAATTTAATTTTTTTTCAAATTTCTTGATTGAATTTTTTTAAAATACAGTCAAATAAAAAACACTGCTGATTGGCATCCATACAAGCAGAATGACAGCATAAATTTTGTAGATGTATGTATGCATCCAATCCCACTCTTGGAGCTTTATTGTCTTCCATGTCATATGGTTTGAATAATTTATTAGTTAGCAAAGAAGAACCATATTCCTGAGCTTCCCAGGCAGCACTAGTGGTAAAGAACCCGCAGAACAATGCAAGAGACATAAGAGATGTGGGTTAGATCCCTGGATGGGGAAGATCCTCTGGAGGAGGGAATGGTAATCAACTCCAGTATTCTTGCCTTGGAGAATCCGATGAATAGAGGAGCCTGGCAGGCTACCGTCCCATAGGGTCACAAAGAGTCAGACATGACTGAAGCGACTTAGCACACGCGTGCACCATATTAACAATATGACTATTTTGGATTGAGTGTCAGAGTATTTTATATTGTTCTTGATGCAATCTGAAACAGAAGATAGTGGTTAAGGTCTGGCTGAGAGCCACACTGACTGTTTTGGATTTGAGAGGCAAAAGATAAAGCATCCCATAGGAGACTTGAAAATGCAAAGTAGGAAAAGAAGAAAAAAAACTAGTTAATTGTTTGACCATGAATCTGAAATAAAAGGCAATTTTATGCAGTGATAATAATCAATAGTAATATTAAAATAATATAATAGTAATAGTAAAACAGTATTCATTAAACTATATAATTTGATTTCTCAAGGGATGGAGAAGAGGAAAGGTTAATAAAGGTTAAATATTGGAATCTTTATCTACCCCATCCTGTTATTTTAATAATCCCTTGAGTGTTCTATCAGTAAAATTAACAGTGATTCTTCTGTGGGAATAATTGAAACATTGAAAAGAGAAATACTATTAATTTCTTACCCTGGCATCTGAGATAGCCCCTCTCACATTCTACATATGCCATTAAAAATTTCTTTACAAAATTTTCTCCTTGATTCATTATAGCAGGTTCATAAAGTTGTTAGCAGCCATTTTTAAAAAAAACTCATAAGATATGAACATATACAATTTTCTCCCGTAAAAAGACATGTTGAACTCATTAGAGTGGTGAGTTTAACTTCAAACCTAGGTATAAATTATCAAAGATACAGTTGGGAAAACATTAACTAGGAAACCAGAGTGCAATATTAAGAAGGATTCATAAGCATTTTATGGAATACATCTGATAAATTGAATCTTAATTCCTTTATTGAGAGATAAAAGGGATTACCTAGAAAGTGCATTGTGACTTTGAAAGATTGCAAAGTTCCATTCAGGTACCATTGTGAATAAAACAAACTGTGTGTGTGGGGGGGAGGAAGGGTTATATTCAAGAACTATTAAAAAATTAGAACCTGATTTATAAATATTAGTATTAGTAATTTCTATTAAGATAACCATCGCTGCTGCTAAGTCACTTCAGTCATGTCTGACTCCGTGCGACCCCATAGACGGCAGCCCACCAGGCTCCGCCATCCCTGGGATTCTCCAGGCAAGAACACTGGAGTGGGCTGCCATTTCCTTCTCCAATGTAGGAAAGTGAAAAGTGAAAGGGAAGTCACTCAGTCGTGTCCGACTCTTGGTGACCCCATTAATATGTCTCAAATATATTTTTACATGTATTGAAGTTTAGATGAGACAAAATTCTTATCTATATTTACATACCTAACAAATGACAAATATACACCAAGAAAAGAATAAACAACCCTACTACCTGATCTCATTTTTGAAGGATAATTTTTGAACATGAAATTCAAGTTTTTCCTACCCTCTCTCCCAGTCAACATAACTTAGTAGGATATAGAGGGTATATGAAGGGCATATGAAGGGCATATGAAGCTATATGAGATATGACAAGCATTTAATAGGAAAAAAATGAGTAAAATACCAAGATATTTTAGACATTTAGCCTTTCAATAAAATTAATTTTAATAGGTTGAAATGTGAGAATGTACAGTTAGTTTCAAACTCTTAAAAATAAGTTACTTTATTCCAACCATACAAGGCTGGTTCAATATTTGAAAATCAATTAATGTAATCCAGCGTATCAAGCTAAATAGAAAAATCATATAATCATATCAACTGATGAAGAAACTAATTTGACAAAATACACCTTCAATCCAAGATAAAACAAATGAGGAATAAAGAGGAACTTTCTCAATATTGTAAAAAAATCTATGAGAGACCAATAGCTAACATTATACTTGATGATCAGACCACAGGATGGTTTCCACCCTCTAAACTCCAAGGATATCTTCTCTTACCACATTTATTCAATATTATACTACAAGTCCTATTAAGTTCAATAATGTAAGAAAAGAATGTATGTACAAGTGGGAATATGAAATGATAAATGTCTTTCTTCACAGATGACATGATGGTCTATATAAAAATGAGTTTAATTATCTAAAAATACAATTTACAATATCATCAAAGAGTGAAGTTTCTTGGGTATAAACCTAACAAAATATGTATAGCATCTGTAGGCAGAAAACTAAAATGTGAGCTGAAGTCATCAGAAGACATCTAAACAAATGAAGAGATATGATGCTGGGAAAGTTGGGGGGCAGGAGGAGAAGGAGACGACAGAGGAGATGATGGTTGGATTGCATCATCGACTCAATGGACATGAGTTTGAGCAAACTCCTGGAGAGAGTGAAGAACAGGGAAGCCTAGCATGCTGCAGTCCATGGGGTTGCAAAGAGCCAGATAGAACTGAGCAACTGCAGAACAACAACAACATTCTGTATTCATAGATTAGAAGACTCAGTACTGTTAAAATGCCAATGTTTCTGAACGTCATTCAATATAATCCAATATAGATTCATTATAACCCAAATTAAAATACTAGCAAACTCTTTTGTTGCTATTGATAATTCCCAATTTTCTGTCAAATGGCAAAGAAGCTAAAATAGACAACATAGGAGTGAAAAAGGAGGACAACATAGGAGTTTGGAGGACTCACACAACCACTTTCAAGACTTATTGTGAAGCTGGAGTAAGCCGGCAGTACTGTGTTAGCAAAAGATGCACAGATCAGTGAAACAGAATAAGACCCAGGAATAGATTTCTACAAATATAAATTGGCTGATTGTTGACAGAGGCATAAAGACAATTTCACAGAAAGAATGGGCATTTTAACAAATGGCTGGATAAAAATTTGATATTAATATGCAAAAACAGAAAACAAAAGGACTTGGACACAACCTCACACATTTCACAGAAGTTAACTCAAAATGGATCATAGACCTAAATAAAAAATGCAAATCTCGGAAACATTTTTTTTAATCGTGAATTTTATCTAATAATCTGTAAAAACCTTAGATGCTGGCAGAGTAACATATTCCCTATACAGCAGAAACGAAGCACTCTGCCTGAAAATCCCCTTCCTAAGATATGTTGTTGTTCAGTTGCTAAGTAGTGTCTGACTCTTCGTAACCCCATGGACTGCAGCACACCAGGCTTCTCTGTCCTTCACTATCTCCTGGAGTTGGCTCAGACTCATGTCCAGTGAGTTGATGATGCCATCCAACCATCTCATCTTCTGTCTCTCCCTTCTCCTCTTGCTCTCAATCTTTTCCAGCCTCAGTGTCTGGACTCAGTGTTTGTAACCCTGAGCTAACATCCTGATGCCCTGGAAGTCTGAGCCCAGCCGGTGGGCAGTGGGCATCACCCTCTTCCCAGCAATCCTCTGACTGGCTGTGACCCCCTCTCAGAGCAGTAGACCGGAGATTGAGAACACTACCTGGACAGGCTGCCCTTACAGACTGTCGCTCCCCTCCTACAAAAGCAAATTTACAGGATTAAAATTTTAGCTTCCGAGAATTTTACAAGTCATAAAGTAGTCTTTGATTTTCCAACCATATGAACTGGTAAAAACAATTTTCTAAGCTTATAGGATGTACAAAAACAGGAAGCAGGCCTAACTTGGCTGACAGGCCATGGTACAATAACTCCTTACAGGCCTTCTCACCTGCCAAGTTGTTTTCAGGTTCTTAGAGGTTAAAAAAGGCAGCCAGAGTAGACAGCTTGGGTTTTTTTTTTTTCCTCCTTCCTTTTGATTTTAAGAAGGTCATTAAAACTTTTTTTTTTTTTTTTTTAGGAAGGAAAGCCAGGTAGAGACAAGAACAGGGAGAAGGATGAATATTAAAATAACCAAGGCAAGGAAGGAAAATGGTCTGTGGGTTCTCTAAACATGGAGCCTCTCAGTTGAGTTCAGTTCAGTCGCTCAGTCATGTCCAACTCTGTGTGACCCCATGAATTGCACCATGCTGGACTTCCCTGTCCATCACCAACTCCTGGAGTTCACTCAAACGCACGTCCATCAAGTCAGTGATGGCATACAGCCATCTCATCCTCTGTCGTCCCCTTCTCCTCCTGCCCCCAATCCCTCCCAGCATCAGAGTCTTTTCTAATGAGTCAACTCTTCGCATGAGGTGGCCAAAGTATTGGAGTTTCAGCTTCAGCATCAGTCCTTCCAAAGAACACCCAGGACTGATCTCCTTTAGAATGGACTGGTTGGATCTCCCTGCAGTCCAAGGGACTCTCAGGAATCTTCTCCAACACCACAGTTCAAAAGCAACAATTCTTAGGTGCTCAGCTTTCTTCACAGTCCAACTCTCACATCCATACATGACTACTGGAAAAACCCTAGACTTGACTAGATGGACCTTTGTTGGCAAAGTAATGTCTCTGCTTATTAGTATATTATCTAGGTTGGTCATAACTTTCCTTGTAAGGAGTAAGGGTCTTTTAATTTCATGGCTGCAATCACCATCTGCAGTGATTTTGGAGCCCCCCAAAATAAAGTCTTACACTGTTTCCACTGTTTCCCCATCTACTTCCCATGGAGTGACGGGACCAGATGCCATGATCTTCATTTTCTGAATGTTGAGCTTTAAGTCAACTTTTTCACTCTCCACTTTCACTTTCATCAAGAGGCTTTTGAGTTCCTCTTCACTTTCTGCAATAAGGGTGGTGTCATCTGCATATCAAAGGTTATTGATATTTCTCCCGGCAATCTTGATTCCAGCTTGTGCTTCTTCCAGCCCAGCGTTTCTCATGATGTACTCTGCATATAAGTTAAATAAACAGGGTGACAATATACAGCCTTGATGTACTCGTTTTCCTATTTGGAACCATTCTGTTGTTCCATGTACAGTTCTAACTGTTGCTTCCTAACCTGCATATAGGTTTCTCAAGAGGCAGATCAGGTGGTCTGGTATTCCCATCTCTTTCAGAATTTTCCACAGTTTATTGTGATCCACACAGTCAAAGGCTTTGGCATAGTCAATAAAGCAGAAGTAGATGTTTTTCTGGAACTCTCTTCCTTTTTCCATGATCCAGCGGATGTTGGCAATTTGATCTCTTGTTCCTCTGCATTTTCTGAAACCAGCTTGAACATTTGGAAGTTCATGGTTCACTTATTGCTGAAGCCTGGCTTGGAGAATTGTGAGCATTACTTTACTAGAATGTGAGTGAGTGCAATTGTGTGGTAGTTTGAGCATTCTTTGGCATTGCCTTTCTTTGGAGTTGGAATGAAAACTGACCTTTTCCAGTTCTGTGGCCACTGCTGAGTTTTCCAAATTTGCTGGCATATTAAGTGCAGCACTTTCACAGCATCATCTTTCAGGATTTGAAATAGCTTAACTGGAATTCCATCACCTCCACTAGCTTTGTTCGTAGTGATGTTTTCTAAGGCCCACTTGACTTCACATTCCAGGATGTCTGGCTCTAGGTCAGTGATCACAGCATCATGATTATCTTGGTCTTGAAGATCTTTTGTGTATAGTTCTCTGTGTATTCTTGCCACCTCTTCTTAATATCTTCTGCTTCTGTTAGGTCCATACCATTTCTTTCCTTTATCGAGCCCATCTTTGCATGAAATATTCCCTTGGTATCTTTAATTTTCTTGAAGAGATCTCTAGTCTTTCCAAGTCTGTTGTTTTCCTCTATTTCTTTGCATTGATCGCTGAGGAAGGCTTTCTTATCTCTCCTTGCTATTCTTTGGAACTCTGCATTCAGATGCTTATATCTTTCCTTTCTCCTTTGCCTTTCGCTTCTCTTTTTTTCACAGCTATTTGTAAGGCCTTCCCAGACAGCCATTTTGGTTTTTTGCATTTCTTTTCCATGGGGCCTCTAGCCGATGCTTATACCTTATAAGGAAGCAGCAGAGGCATTGACTTAAAGGCTATACAGGGAGCCTACAACAATATGCCTGGAGAGTTGTAAGTGGAAGGACCTACTCAAATATTCATTTTATTGAGATAACACATAAATAGTGTTAACATAATAACATAATAAACTGTTATTTTTTTGTATATATGTACATATTTGTATGTGTTATACATGTGTGTATATGCATGTGTGTATGCCAAATGCTTCAGTGATATCCAAATCTTTGCAACCTGCTGGACTGTAGACCACCATGCTGCTCTGTCCATGGGATTCTCCAAGGAAGAATACTGGAGTGGATTGCCATGCTCTCCTCCAGGGATCTTCCCAACTCAGGGATCAAACCCCTGTCTCTTATGTCTGTTGCATTGATAGCAGGTTTTTTAACACTAGCACCACCTGGAAAGCCCATTTATGTGTGTGTGCGTGTGTAAAACAATATGTATTTGTGTCCATATGATATTGATGTAAATGAAGCATCCGAGGATACACTTTACTACTGGGACGAGGGGTACAAGACTATAAGGACATTATGCCATTGAAAACTGAAGAGGATTTCTATCTAGTCTATTGAGAGCAATAGCACCATTATACACAAGACATTTGTCTCAGGAGAAAACAATACTGTCTCTATTGCAATACTCATTTTCTCAACCATGAACCAAATGCTTGCTCTATGCTAGCTTTTGGTCATAGCATTATTTGAGAATTGCCTAATTACTTCTCAAAAGAAAGCAATGTACATTATAGATTTTCTGGGTACTTTCTTTGCAGCACAATACGTATTGATGATTTCATCTGGTGAAGAACGTACATTTGACTCTAACTAAATTCAAATCTTTTTCCAAATGTCTTTAGCATTTTCCCTTAGTATTTGAAATATCTTAAAGGCTGTTTATTGCAATTCTTGAAAGCCAATTAAAAACACTCCTGTTGGCTCCCATAGAGACCTCCTATGTACCTCAAAAAAGTTCCTGGTTGAGAAATAATTTAATGAGAATAAAGCAGTGAGTTTTTAACTAGCTTAAAAGTGACATGCACTGAGCAGGGAGGAAGGGTCATTGCTTTTTGGAGTAAAGGAGAGAAGAAAATCCATTTTATCTCTTGCATTTTAATATTTGGTTCATGGTATGAAATGGTGTTGAACAGATTGAAAAGAAACTAAAAATCACTGAAGTTTTTATAAAGCTACAGGCTCAGAATTTCAATCATAGTCCCTGTACCCTAGAGTTATATTGGTCATTTTAATCCATTTTATAATATACCAAGAAGTTTCCTGGAAAACACAGTACAATTTATTCTTTCTTGCAGACTCAAAGTACATGCACATTATCACATAACTGTAAAGTTTTTGTCAAAGTTTTGTTTGTTTATTTTTAAACCAAATTCCCATACTTATTTAAAAAATATACATCAACATGTGATGCATTTTCTAGAAGAAATTTTGGGGGACTTACATGGTGAAAGGAGAGGCCATAGCAACAAAACAGGAAGTTTGGGGAGAGATGGGGGTAGGGAGCAGATTCAAACAAGGCTTAAGAGGTAAATTATGCAAGACTATTCTGATAATTGTAATACCTTTATTTTGATGCAGAGGGCAAATGGAAGTTATTAAATATTTTTAAATGAGGGGGTAGCAATGTCACACAGTCAGAGTTGAAATTTGAGAAGAGTGCTCCGGTAATCAAGCACAAAGAACAGTTTAGCAGCTAGGGAGGAGGAAGGGAACAAGTTAAGAATGAAAGCTTGGCCAAGACAGAGAGAAGGCAGAGTGAAGCAAGTATGGAGAGGAGACCCAGGAATGAGTAATGAAAAATCTAAATATTTAAAAGCTAAAGAATGGAGTCTGAGGAAGATGAAATGACTAAGAAGTGGCCATAATTATAGTATGAAAATCAGGGGGCTGTGGTATCAGTGAATCAAATGGAAAAGAATATTTATTTTTAAATCGTGAAATTCTTCTCAGGTAAAATAAGACTTGGGAATATATTGACCTAATTATACTCGTGGTCAACTCAAGACTTAGTCCCTCTACATAACTTTCCCTGAAATTCATTCTTCACTGTTTTAGTTCACCATTCTTTTATATTTTCAGGACCACAGAATATAATTGAAATAAGTTCATGCAATTGCTAGTTATGTGCCAAACAGCATGCCAGACAACAACAATTTCAGACACAAGAACAATTTTCTCCTGACCTTAAGGTTCTCACAGAGAATTGGAAATCCAGATACATATTTAAATACCTATGTACCAATCTATAAATCAACTGATTTATCTATGTATTGACCTATCTGACTTAATTGTTTAGGCAGTTTTAGATTGACAACAAAATTGAGGATAAGGTATAAAAATGTCCCATATATTTTCTGCTCTTACATGGTGCAAGGTCTCTCCCATTATCAACATCCTCAACCAGAGGATGGACTACATGGACTCCCCCACAGTCCATAGTTTGCATCAAGGCTCACTCTTGGTTTTTTGCTGGTTTGAACAAAGGTGTTGTTGTTCTTCAGTTGCACAGTCATGTCCGACTCTTCATGACCCCATGGACTGCAGCAAGCACTCCAGGCCTCCCTGTCCTTCACCATCTCCCGAAGTTTTCCCAGGTTCAGGTCCATTGCATTGGTGATGCCATCCAACCATCTCATCCTCTGGTGCCCTCTTCTCCTTCTGCCCTCAATCTTTCTCATCACCAATGACTCTTCCAATGAGTCAGTTATTCGCATCAGATGACCAAAATACTAGGGCTTCAGCTTAAGCATCAGTTCTTCCGATAAATATTCAGGGTTGATTTCCTTTAACATTGACTGGTTTGATCTCCTTGCTGTCCAAGGGACTCTCGGGAGTCTTCTCTAGCACCACAGTGTGAAAACATCAATTCTTTGGTGTTTTGCCTTCTTCTCTGTCCAGCTCTCAAAACCATATGTGACCCCTGGGAAGACCATAGCCTTGGTATGAACCATATGGACTTTGTCAGCAGAGTAATGTCTCTGCTTTTCAACAAATGTATCCACCATTATAGTATCATACAAAGTTTCATCGCCTTAAAAATCTGTGCCCCACTTATCCATGCCTTTATTCAACCTAATTCCTGGTAACCACAAATATTTTTTATTGCTTCTACAATTTTGCCTTTTCCACAATATCATATAGTTGAAGTCAAACAGTATGTGGGCTTTTAGATTAGCTACTTTGACTTAGTAGCATGCATCTATGTTTCCTCCATGTATTTTCACAGTTTGGTAACTTCTTTCTTTTTGGTGCTGAATAATAGCTCAGCTGGTAAATAATCCACCTGTAATGCAGGAGACCCCAGTTTGATTCCTGGGTCAGGAAGATCACCTGGAGAAGAGATTAGGTTACCCATTCTGGTATTCTTGGGCTTCCCTGGTGTCTCAGACAGTAAAGAATCTCCGTGCAATACAGGAGACCTGGGTTGGGAAGATCCCCTGGAGGAGGGCATGGCAACCCAGTCCAGTATTCTTGCCTGGAAAGAGGATCCTGGTGGGCTGCCATCCATGGGGTCTCAAAGAGTCAGACATGACTGAGCAACTAAGCAAAGCACAATATCCCACTGGTTAATGCATCACATTTTTTTATCCAATCACCTACTAAAGGGCATCTTGGTTGCTTCAAAGTTTGAGCAATTGTGAATAAAACTGTTGTGTTAATTAATCAGGGAATCAGAATTCTCCAGAAAAACAGAACCAATCAGAAATTATGTATTTGTCTATCTATTAATATCTGTATTTCTATCTATCTGTATGTCTGTCTATCTATCATCTTCAGAGAGAGAGAGAGAAAGATACTATGAGAAACTGGCTGCCTGATTATATAGGCTGAGAAATCCCACAATCTGCTGTCAATAATTGGAGACCCAGGAAAGATGGTAGAGTAATTTAGTACAAATCCAAAAGCTTGAGAACCAGGAGACCAAATGATTTAAACTCCAGTCTAAGGGCAGGAAGAGATGAGACGTATCGGCACAGAATTGAGGCAGGAAAAAAACAGGCAAATCCCTCCTTCCTCTGCCTTTTGCTCTGTTCAGGCTCTGAGTGGATAGGATGATGCCCAGTCAACTGGGAAGGGCAATCTCCCTTATTGAGCCCATCAATTCAATACTAATCTTATCCTGAAAGACCCTTACAGACACATCCAGAAACAATATTTAATCTGGGCACCCTGTGATGAGTCAATTTGTCACATAAAATTAACCTCGTGTGTGCATGTGTGTTAAGTTATTTCAGTTCTGTTCCTGTTCAACTCTTTGTGACCCTGTGGGTCATAGCCTGTGAGGTTCTTCTGTCCATGGGATTCTTCAGGCAAGAATACTGGAGTGGGTAGCCATGCTCTCCTCCAGGTAATCTTCCCCACCCAGGGAACCAACCGTGACTCCTATGTCTCCTGTGTTGGCAGGCAGGTTCTTTAACTAGTGCCTGGGAAGACACTAGAGAAACCCTAAACAACTGTAATAAACATAACTGTGCAGATTTTTGTGTGGATATAGCTTTTCAATTCCTTTGGATAAATACCATTAGTGTGATTGCCAAATAGCATATAGGAGTTTATTTAGCTTTATAAGAAACTGAAAAACTATAGTGGCATTTCATTGTTTTAATTTGCATTCGTCTGATGATGTATAATGTATATTCTTGGAGAGATATTTGTTACGATCTTTACCACATTTTTTAATCAGGTTGTTTTATTTACTTATTGTGGAGTTTTAAGCTTTCATTTTATCTTTTAGATATTGTCCTTAATGGGATGTCTTTTGCCAATATTTCTTTTCATTCTCTTGACTGTGTCTCTCATAAAACAGAATTTTAAAATTTTAATAAAGTCCAGCTTTCCTTTGTGGATCTTGCCTTATCTATAAAGTTACCACCATATCCGTGGTCATCCAGGTTTTTCCTATACTATCTACCAGGAGCTTTATACTTTGCATTTTACTTTTAGGTCTATGATTCATTGTAAATTAATTTTATCAAAGGTATAAAGTCTGTGTCCAGATTTGTGGATCTGCACTTGTTCCAACACCATTTGTTTAATACTATCTTTTCTCCACTGTATTTCCTCTGTTTCTTTGTCAAATATCAATTGACTATATTTATGTGGGTCTCTTTCAGGACTCTCTTGTCCCATTAATCTGTTTACTTCATATTTCATGAATACCACACTGTCTTAATTACTGTACCTTTATAGTAAGTCTTGAAGTCAGTTAGCATCTGTCTTCCAACTTCATTCTTCAATATTGTGTGTGCTGTTCTGGGTAATTTGCCTCTTCATATAAACTTTAAAATCAGTTTGTTTATATCCACAAAATAACTTGCTGAAACTGACGGCAAGTGCACTGACTCTATAGATCAAACTGGGAAACCTTAACTGTTTACAGTATTGAGTCTTCCTATATGGAATGCTTCTCCATTGATGTAGCTCTTTGATTTCATTCATTAGATTTATTTTTTCTCATATTGATCTTGTCCATATTTTGTTAGAGTAAATCTAAATATTTTATTTAAGGCAGATACTAATGTAAATGCACATTTTAATTAAAATTCCACTTGTTCATTGTTGGTACATAGGGCAGTTATATAGTTTGGATAATTTCTATTGTTCTGTCTTAAGTTTATTAATTCTGTGGCTAATATGCTATAAAAAGAATCCATCAACCTATAGACTTACATTTTATATATAGTGTTTTATTCTAGAATTTTTCTATTATTCTTTGGTATTATTTCTATTTTTGTATTTAGATTTACCATCTGCTCCCTCATTATTTTTTCTTTATATCCAACCATAAAATTTTCAAAGTCTTTTTATGAGAATTGTACCATCTTTGTATTATTTATGTCTGTTTCTTGTGATTGAATTTTCTCCTGCTTGTGTGTCACAATTTCTTTCTTATCCATGTCTCATATTTTTAAGCATATTTTTGACATTGCAAGTGCTATATTATTTAGTTCCTAGGTTCTGTTATTTATCTCTGAAGAATTTTATTTTCTCAGATAATTTATTTTGAGATTGTCCTGATCCTTTTTAAAACACATTAACTTTGTTCTGCATAGTTCTTATTTGATGCTGTGGTAGTCCCAATGTCAAAGCATTCTATCATGGATTCCCACTGAATGCCCAAAGCGTGCAAAAAAGTATCTCCACACTTGCTTTCAGAAATCCAATCTCAACCTTCTACAGTGTTTGGGATCTCAGTCCATCACTGTGGTAATTGTATTTTGCCTAACCTTTCAGATTTCCCTATGCATGTGCATATTAGTGTTTGACTAAAGATTCACAAGATTCTCTGGTTGGATTTCAAGCACTTCTTTTCTGTACAGCTCTGTCTTTTTTGGTATTTTGTCATATAACTTTGATAATGCCGATGTCACAGTTCAGTGACACTAATATTATCAACTTAGGTTCCCAAGCACCCCAAACTATGGTCTCAAAAATTAAAATGTCACAGTGATCAGAGTCAGAGAATGGCTTTGCTTGTTTCCTTTCTCCCCGGGACTATATCTGTGCCTCCATTGCTTCCCTGCAGATAGATTCATCAGCACCATCTTTCTAGATTCCATATATATACGTTAATATATGTTACTTGTCATTCTCTTTCTGACTTACTTCACTCGGTATAATAGGCTCTAGTCATCCACTTTATTAGAACTGAGTCAAATGTATTCCTTTTTATGACTAATATTCCATTGTATATATGTACCAAACCTTCTTTATCCATTCATCTGTTAATGGACATCTAGTTTGCTTCCATGTCCTAGCTATTGTAAATAGTGTTGCAATGAACATTGCGATATACGTGTCTTTTTTGAGTTTGGTTTCTTCAGGGTATATGCCTCGTAGTGGGATTGCTGAGTCATATAGTTGTTTTATTCCTAGTTTTTAAAGGAATCTCCATACTCTCTTCCATAGTGACTGAATCAGTTTGCATTCCCACCAACAGTGCAAGAAGTTTTTTTTCTCCCTACTCTCTCCAACATTTACTGTTTGTAGATTTTTGATGATGGCCATTCTGACAGGTGTGAGGTGATACCTCATTGTAGTTTTGATTTGCTTTTCTCTAATAATTAGCAATATTGAGCATCTTTTCATGGGTTTATTAGCCATCTGTATGTCTTCTTTGGAGAAATGTCTATTTAGGTCTTTTCCCCACTTTTTGATTGGGTTGTTTGCTTTTCTGGTATTGAGCTGAATGAGCTGCTTATATATTTTGGAAATTAATCCTTTATTAGTTGTTTTATTTGCTATTTTTTCCCATTCTGAGGGTTGTCTTCACCTTGTTGACAGTTTCCTTTGCTGTGCAAAAACTTAAGTTTAATTAGGTTCCATTTGTTTACTTTGTTTTTATTTCCATTACTCTAGGAGGTGGGTCATAGAGGATCTTGCTGCAATTTATCCAAAGAGTGTTCTGCCTATGTTTTCCTCTAAGAGTTTTATAGTTTCTGGTCTTACATTCTGGAGGAGGAAATGGCAACCCATTCCAGTACTCTTGCCTGGAAAATTCCATGGACTGAGGAGCTTCACATTTACTGAAGTCTTACATTTAAGTCTTTAATTCACTCTGAGTTTATTTTTGTGTATGTTAGGAAATGTTCTAGTTTCGTTCTTTTACACATAGCTGTCCAGTTTTCCTTGGGCCATGTATTAATGTGAATGCTAAGGACACAGAATGCATATAATTTCACTGTTTTACAGGAAGCTGTGCAGTTTTTCCAGCACCACTTATTGAAGAGAATATCTTTTCTCATTGTATATCCTTGCATCTTTTGTCAAAGATAATGTGCCCAGAGGTGCATGGGTTTATTTCTCGTCTTTCTATCTTGTTCCATTGGTCTATATTCCTGTTTTAGTGCCAGCACCATACTGTCTTGATGACTGTAGTTTTGTTGTATCTCAGGAACTATAATTTTGCACATCCTGTATCCAATATTAGAAAACAGCTGTTTGACATGTTTTGTACAGATTTATAGTTGGTTAATGTGGGATAGCTAGTCCAAGAGCTTTTTTTTTTTTTAATGGAGAAATAACTTTTCCTTTAGACCTGACTCCCCTTGTCTCCTGTTAAGATAGGATCACACCTCCTTAAGAAAATTTAGTCATGCAGCATTAAAGAAATAAGCTTTCTCAACTCTCGTTCTCAGGAAACTATTTTCACATATCTCAGTATGAATTTTGCAGCACTATTGGAAATTCAATATTGCTCATTGGTCCCAACTCTTACCTTACCTGTGAAAAGTGAAAGTGAAAGTGTTAGTCTCTCAGTCTTGTCTGTCTCTGTGACCCCATGGACTGTAGCCTGCCAGGCTCCTCCATCCATGGGATTCTCCAGGCAGGAATACTGGAGTGAGTTGCCATGCTTTCCTCCAGGGGATCTTCCTGACCCAGGGATCAAACTCAGGTATCCTGCATTGTATACAGATTGTTTACCATCTGAGCCACCAGGGAAGAAAAAGAAGTTATTAATAGTTGATCCCTAAGTACAATTCCATATTTAAAATATGAATATTCTACGTTCTTGTCCCTGAATTCTATTTCTGATATTTGAAAGAGAATTGAAATGAGAGAATACGCTTAGTTCAGTTCAGTTCAGTTGCTCAGTCGTGTCCGACTATTTGTGACCCCATGAATCACAGCATGCCAGGCCTCCCTGTCCATCACCAACTCCCAGAGTTCACCCAAACTCATGTGCATCATGTCGGTTATGCCATCCAGCCATCTCATCCTCTGTTGTCCCCTTCTCCTCCTGCCCCCAATCCCTCCCAGCATCAGGGTCTTTTCCAATGAGTTAACTCTTTGCATGAGGTGGCCAGAGTATTGGAGTTTCAGCTTCAGCATCAGTCCTTCCAAAGAACACCCAAGACTGATCTCCTTTAGGATGGACTGATTGGATCTCCTTGCAGTCCAAGGGACTCTCAAAACTCTTTTCCAACACCACAGTTCAAAAGCATCAATTCTTCAGTACTCAGCTTTCTTCACAGTCCAACTCTCACATCCATACATGACCACTGGAAAAACCATAGCCTTGACTAGACAGACCTTTGTGCTGCTGCTGCTAAGTCGCATCAGTTGTGTCCAACTCTGTGCGACCCCATAGATGGCAGCCAACCAGGCTCCCCCGTCCCTGGGATTCTCCAGGCAAGAACACTGGAGTGGGTTGCCATTTCCTTCTCCAATGCATGAAAGTGAAAAGTGAAAGTGAAGTTGCTCAGCCATGTCTGACTCTTTGCAACCCCATGGACTGCAGCCTACCAGGCTCCTCCATCCATGGGATTCTCTAGGCAAGAGTGGAGTGGGGTGCCATTGCCTTCTCCAGATGGACCTTTGTAGTATTTTCTAATTCTAGCTTTGCTGAAATCAAACACCAGTACTGTCTATCATCCTATATCTCCTTTCATTTTCCCAATATATCTGGACACATATAACACAGTTAGGAAGATCACAGATTTTCAAATCAGACAGACACAGATTAAAATCAAAGTTATATATTTTATCAATTTTGTGACATTAGAAAGTTATTTAACCTTCATAAATGGTAGTTTTCTTTCTGTAGAATATTTATATTAATTTGTAACTCTTAAAATAATTGTGAAAGTATTAGATTATGCATATATTTTGTTCTATTTCTATGGTGTAAAAAGACTCAATAAATTATATCGATTATGTCATTTACAGCCTGTATTTACAAGATTTTGCCTCAATTGAAATATTTGAAACAGCCTCAATACTTTATTAATACTGTTTCAATATGTTTGAAATAATGCTAGGAAAAAACCTCCATGTTATTAAATAGGAGGGGAATAAATTAAGTAATTTAGGAAACTGGCCTTTTTCAAATATGGCTATGACTTCTAGAACATACTTTTTGGAAAAAACAATTGCTTTGGTCCTTAACAATTGAATACTGTAGAGATTGTTGAATAAGAAGGGCTTGTTAAGCAGAGGAACCAAAGGAGGTATATGGGAAAAGGACAAAATGGTTCATTTGGTGCTTTAGTATGACTTGTCAAGTCATATGAAAATCAGTAGAAAAATCAGATACCTCTTTAGTATCAATAACTAGTACCTCAGATACTTGACTTCAACTCTGACATTGACTTTGGAACATACTTCCCATTGCAAAACTGATTCCCTGGTGGCTCATATGGTAAAGAGTCTGCCTGCAGTGAGGGAGACTAGGGTTTGATCTCTGGGTCAGGAAGACCCCCTGCAGAAGGAAATGGCAATGCACTAGTATTCTTGCCTGGAGAATCCCATAGATGGAGGAGCCTGGCAGAGTACAGTCCTTGGGATTGCAAAGAATTAGACATGACTGAGCAACTTCACTTTCTGTCTTTATTTCCCATTGCAAACAATGAAATTTCAAGCAATTTGCCTTTTGCAATCAAAATGTGTTTTTCTAATCAACTATTAACTGTCATTTCCACCATGCTGTGTCAGAGCAAACATACATCAAACAAAATTTGTATTCCTGAAACCCTAATGAGTATATTGTGAGATGATTATTTATCTCTTTTTTTTATGTGAGATGATTATTAGCTAGAGCATATTTGTTGGTATGAACCTTCAGACCCCTTTCAATTAAGTGTTTTAAAATAAGATGCTAAAATTTGCAATGTCAAGGTAAATTTAGCCACATCTCCCAATAATAATCCAATAAACATGTGAGAATCACAGGATATTGATGACAACATCTGCTGACCAGTTAGTCTGTCTGGACTAATGAGAGTTATTTTCAAATCTGCCTGATATCCTGCCAATTTGAAAGTGTACTTCACTTCAAACACACCGTTAAATTAGTGGAAGTAGGGTAGTAAGGCACAACTAATCATGACAGGCTGCCAGAGTCCATCACTGTGAAATTGACAGTGTTCTTTTAAGCAGGCTTTTCTCATTCATCGAATAAAAACCATAAGAAACTTCATTTTCAAGGATACGAGTTGTAGAAAACCATTTAACTTTATGAATATGTTTTATTTTTTAACTGCAATCAAATATCTGAGAACTACATGTGGGATTATATCCCTGGGAGTCTATATTTTATATAATATAAATCTGGAAATGTGTTGTTTCTCTTTTTTCAATGAGTTCAAAATTTGCTTTTAACCTCTTCTGTAAACAAAAATTTGCACAAGTCACATAGAATTAGATCTACTTGAGATATTCATAATCATTTGAGGTACTCTATAAAGATGTATAAAATTGAATATGCTTTTCTGCTACAGATAAAAACTGAAATTATTAAATGAATTAAATGAGTTTGCTGTAAAAATTAATTTGTTATTGTTTTTGAAAAATAGTAAGCTGTTGTGCTGTGCTCTACTGTGCTAAGCCACTATAGCTGTGTTCAAGTCTTTGCGACCTCTTGGACTGCATCTCTCCAGGCTCCTCTGTCCATGGGATTTTCCCAACAGGAATACTGGAGTAAGTTGCAATTTCCTCCTCCAGGAGATCTTCCGGACTCAGGGATGGAACTCACATCTCCTATATCTCCTCCATTGTGAGGGGATTCTTTACTGCTTGAGCATCAGGGAAGCACCGGTAAGCTAGTAAAGTGCTTTTAATTCTAAACACATCTCTCACTAAACGTAAATTGTAGACACTGGGGAATTTATTTATTATTAAAATAAAGATAAACCAATAATTACTTTTTAGTGAAACATATAGTTCATCCGGGCTACCCCGGTGGTTCAGTGGTAAAGAATCCGCCTGCAGTATAGTAGCCACAGGAGATATCGGTTGGAACCCTGGGTCAGAAAGATCCCCTGGAAGAGGGCATGGCAACCCCCTCCAGTATTCTTGCCTGAAAAATTCCATGGGCAGAGGAGACTGGCAGGCTACAGTCCATGGGGTCTCAAAGAGTCAGAAACAACTGAAGTGACTTAGCTGCGGGCTACTGCTGCCCAACCACCCCCCAAAATGGGAAAGCAGTTCTTTTCCCCTTTCTTGTTTGCTCATTTCTGTTCCCCTGTAACCTGGAAAGGACCTAATTAACCTGGAGATTCTTTTCCTAAGTTAAAAGAAGTAGGGACATCTGAAAGGAGAGTCAGCCAGCTTGCAAGTTATGGAGAATGATGCAAAATCCAAAGTCCAGTCTCAGTGATTCACTGAGATTCTTCCCCCTCTCCTCCTTTTTCCTCTTTAACAACTATCATGGCTAAGCAGTCTTCAGAGTTTATCTCTGGACAGGAGTCCACTTTGTCCTTAGATTGGTGGCTTTCCTGATTAAAGCAGTTCGTCTTTCTTTGACACTCCCCTTTAAAATTAAGGCTTCCCCTTTGGCTCAGTGGTAAAAAGTCTGCCTGTCCATGCAGGAGATACAGGTTCCATCTCTGAGTCTGGAAGGTCCCCTGGAGAAGGAAATGGCAACCCACCTCAGTATTCTTGCCTGGAAAATCCCAGGGACAAAGGAACCTGGTCCTTGAGGTTGCAAAAGAGTCGAACAGAATTTAGCCAATAAACGACAACAAACACCAGCCAAACCTGAGTTTGGTAACATATCTCCTTTTGTTTGAAACACAATTTCAAGATTTTTTTTCCCATGTTCAAATAATGTAAAACACAGGGGAGACAAGGTGCTTTAAACTGATGTTCCATTTATGCCTTTTATGTTTGCAAAGGACAGAATGCTACTTAATATACGCCATGGTGGGGGTTTGGGGAACAGGTTGCTTGAAAGAAAAGATAAACTTGGCATTAAAAATAAAATAAAATCACATATAAACAACACAACAAGCTTCAAGAAGGATTCAAAATTAAATGGGCATGAATTATTTGTTATATACAAACTTTTTCGTACGACTTTTTTTTCCTTATTCCTGGTATTTTTTTTTCCTCCATATTATTTTCCTTTGTCAGGGAGGAAGAAATTCTCCTCTACCCTCTGAAGTCTTCTGACTGATCTAAAAATTAAATTGACAGGAGACAGATTAACAAGAGAAAATCAAAATTTAATAACACGGGAGAAACCTAGGTAAAGTGAGTAACTCACTAATGAGTGAAACTCCTCACCCTAAATACCATCCTCAGCTAAAACCAAAACAGGATGTCGGGAGTAGGGTTTTGAAAATTCAAAAATTTTGAGAATTCAAAAGGGAAGAAGGCAACTAACATGGAGACGCAAAACCAAATATTTGGTAAATAAACATTTTCTGGGTCTTGCAGAGACAATACAGAGTGGGCTCTGATCTCTGGGTTTCCCCTGCCACATTTAGTCCATATTCTTTGAAGATATCTCTGGCTCTATTCTAGGAATAGACCCTCTATCCAATTTTTATTTTATTTTTAAATTTTATTGTTATTTTTTAGACTGGGGGAAGATAAAAATTTCTTCCTGAGTCTTCAGGGTTTTATTTTCTGCTGTAAATAATTCACACTCCAGAGAGCATTTTGCTCCCCTACATCTCGTCATGAATCTTTGAGGATTTCTCCTATAGCTTAAAATGGCTTCCTTAATTTTTGAGTCTAGGACAATTATACAAGATTGGGTATGAACATTCATTCTTTCATTTTCCCAATTCATGAAACAAATCCATTTGGAACAGTTCATCACTTATTCTGAAGTGAAGTGAAGCCGCTCACCGTGTCTGATTCTTTAGCCTACTAGGCTCCTCCACCCATGGGATTTTCCAGGCAAGAGTACTGGAGTGGGCTGCCATTTCCTTCTCCAGGGGATCTTTCCAACCCAGATATCAAACCTGGGTGTCCCACATTGCAGACAGATGCTTTACCATCTGAGCCACCTAGATTAAGATAGTGTAGTTTATTTATAGCCTTTAGATAAAATGCTTCTCAATCACATTCTACTCTATCCAAACACCCATAAACTTAGATGTGAAGTCATTGTGTTTAGACTAAAGGTATGGAGGTAAACAGTAGAGATTTTTAGAGAGGTGGAACCTTTAATAAGTGGATGGAGGTAACCTAGGGAGTTCAGTGCACATCCTTGACTCTTGTTTTTAAACAAAGGAAGAAAACAAATGAATGGTCCAACAATTAAGACCTGTTAAACTGTTGTGGCCACACATTCTGGGAAACAAACTCACTCAGGACAATGCAGATAGTGGAGTGCAGTTTATTACTATTACACCAGTGGGCCCAAGGCAGAGTCTCCTCTTAGCCAAAGGCCCTGATCATTTTTTTGTGAAAACCTCATGTATCCTAAGTGTACATGCCCAAACCCACCTCCCCAAATTTCCTGAAACTAGTCTGAACAAACAAAAAGAAAGATACAATCAAAGTTAACCCCTGACTCATATACCTTAAGCCTAGGTAGTTAACAGTGGACAATTATCAATAAGCCTGTGGTCATACACCAATAAGCATAATAGAATTTATGTTTCTATTTGGTATTAGGTATTAGATAATTACATATTAGATAATTAGGGTATTCTTTTAGGCAACAGAGAGTCTAGGTAGGAGCCCTGGGGCTCTTCCATCCGGTGGGTCTGGTTTTCCAGTTGGTTTGTTGCTTCCCTAGATACTGGGCATATAGCTCAAAGTCCACAGTCCAGCCCAAGATGGAGTCCTGCTTTCAAGATGGAGCCTGTTCTGTCTGTTTCCTACTTCGAAACAAATAAGGCTTCCAATAGGTCATAGAAAAATATTTAGTAGCAATAAAGATTAATTATAAATTCTTTAAAGGAGCACAGAAGATTATTTGTGACTAGGATAATCAAATATCCCAATTTGACTAGGACAGTGATCTAGATGGCCTTAAAGTTTTCCTCAACTTGAACAAATTTCAAACAGGCTTCCTCCTGCCTCCAGATCTCTGATCTCCATTTCCTTGGAGCATTTACTTTAAGGAACTTGCAATTACAAATTCTTTCTCTGCCACCTTGAGATATAATTTTTTTTTTTAAGTCTTTGTTAGTTTTACCTTCAAGACTGTCTCTCTTGAGGACCGAGTGCCTTCCTCTAAAAGTCATCATCAAAGACAAGAGCACCCATATTTCCCAGTCTCTGTTGGAGTGTAGAAGACTTACTTCACTAACTGTCCAGTCACTTACTTCAGTCCTGTTCACATGGCAGGACTACCTCCTTTAATGAAGATATGATAAAATTTATTTTTACCTTTTGGGTAAATCCAAATAACAATAACAGATAGCTTATGATCCCAGCCCACCCCCACCCCAGCTCTTAAAATCTCTCCACTTCATTTCAATGGAGTTGAGTTCAGACTCAGTTCTGGCCTCTCTCTCCTACTGCAATAGTTTTTTGACAAGTGTTAGGTACTTAGAATAGGAAATAGGAGTCCAAAATGGCGGTAGCTAAAAGACAAGAAAGGGAAAAGCCCACGAAAATAGAACAAAGGAAGGTCAAATGAAGGTCCAAGGACCAGAGTGAGGACCTCAGGTAGAACAAACAGCACTCCTGGCAAGCACAATTTACATAGGGCAGGCCCAAGGGGAGGAAAAAACATAAAAAGAAGAGCCAAAGGGCCAGGTCTCTCTCTTCTGTATGTGTGCGCGTTCTCTCTCTCTCTCTCTCTCTCTCTCTCTCTCTCTGTCTCTCTCTCTCCCGCACGCTCCCCCACTCTCTTCTCTTCGCATCTTTGGGTCGGCATGCCCTCATGCCTCGAGGATGGATTTTCCTGGTATTTTCTAAATAAAATAGAGCTGTAACACAGAGCTGTAATACTGATCTTTCTAAGAACTATAACACGGTCTGTTCGAGACCTGAGAGCTGTAACAGTCTATCCAATACCTAAGAGCTGTGACGCACCGAGGGCTTTAATGTCTGTCACTTCAAATCTTTGTTGTGACAAGACAGAATTGAGGAGAATACACTCACCTGACAGAAGTCTTGCTTGTAAAGAATTATCTAAATTTCTATTTAATTCCAATTAAAAATCCTTAAAAGATCTTAGGCTTGAGTATTCAAGAAATGGAGCAAAGGAAACTTTAGTTTTGAAGATCTAATTAAAGAAAATTCAAACAGTACATCATTAAAATTTATACTTACCAAATCAGAGTAGGAGGTGAAGAAAATAAATTATAGAAAATTCAAATGATTACACATCATATTTTGAAATTTTAAATATATCTACTTGTAAAATGTATTAGAGTTCTCCCAAGCAATGGAACCAATAAGAGATAGATGGGTAGATAGATAGGGAGGCAGAGAGATTGATGATAGATAGAATGTTTCAGGGAGGAAGCCACTTCTGACTCTGTGTTGGAAACTGTTTCTTGGACTTACTTTTCATTGCTTGTATTATTATAAATCATATTTAATGGCTCGCCTGGAGGACTCTGCCCCTCTGCCTGTCTGTAAACTAAGGTGCCTTTGTTCAGCTGAAGGAGAGATAGTTTATCCCAGCCCACATGTGAATAGGAGAGATTAACACACCCCTTCCAGAGCAGGCCATTCCCTTGGAGATGTTTTGCAAGACTGAAGATCCTTTCACCTTACTTCAGCGTTGCCTCTCCCCCTCTATTCTGTCTTTTAACTTTAGTTCCTCATTGCTTCTTTCTCTCTGGTCTATAAAAGAACGTGGCATTCAGACCCCAATAAATTGGTTATTTTGCGGCGCTAATCTGCCATCTTCTCTGTGGCTCCCTAATTAAAGTCTCTTCCCTTCCTCAACATCTTGATTCTTGGATTCATTGGCCTGCCACACGGTGAGCAGAGCGAGCTTAGACTCGGTTACAAGAAGATTTATTATAAAAATTGGCTCACAGGGTTATGGAAGATGAGAAGACCCACAGGTTATGGAAGATGAGGAGTCCCACAGTTAGTTGTCTGCGAGCTGGAGAAACAGGAAAGCTAGAGGTATGATTTAGCATGAGTCCAAAGGTTTTAGAAACAGAGGAGCTGATAGTATAACCTCCAGTCCGAGGCCAATGGGCTGAGAAGTGGAGAGCTGCTGGTGAACAGACTAGACTAAATTATCTGTATCAGACAATAATAAATTAAGAATGCATATGCTAACCAATCTGTAAGATTATACAGATAATAAAAGAATGTTTAACACCTAATAAAAGGAAAAAAATCATAGAAATGTTTGATTAATCTAAAAGGTGGCAAGGGGCTTCCCTGGTGGCTCAGTGGTAAAGAATCCACCTGCTAATGCAGGAGACACAGGTTCAGTCCCTGGTCAGGGAAGATCCCATATGGCTTGGAGCAACTAAGCCCATGCACCGAAACTATAGAGCCCCCATGCCACAACTACTGAAGCTTGCAGGGCTAGAGCCTGTGCTCCACAACTAGAGAAGTCACTGCTGAGAATTTCATGAACTGCAAATAGCAAGTAGCCCCTGCTCTCCACAAAACGAGAAAAGACTGCATAGCAATGAAGACCCAGCATAGACAAAATAAATAAATAAAATTATTAACAAAAATAAAAGATGGCAAGAAAGCAAAATCAAAGAAATATAAAACAGATAAGTCTATACAAAATGAATAGCAATGTGGTATATATTAACATAAACTTATCAACAATTATAGCAATTACATTACATGCAAGTATGTAAATAGAATATTTAGATATAGTTATGAACTTCAGTTGGATGGATGGACAAATATAACTTCAAGCATCTCTATCTTTTCAAAACTATATAAAACAGTTTATTTCTTAAATGCTCACTTCAAATACAGCTTAAATTTAAATTACTACATTTTTGCTGTTGTTGTTGTTCACCCTCAGTTCATCTGCTGTGGTTTAGGACAGTAATTTTATTTTACTTTATTTTGATCTACTTCATTTCTATATTCCCTCAAAGGATTTCCTCACATATTAATGGTTAGGGATTGGTAAGCGTTTGATATTTATCCACTCCAAACCTTTGGTGATCTTATTCCCTTTTAGCTTTTTTCTGGAGAGATTTATAAATAATGAATTCCTGTTTTCAGTTTAATCTTGTGAAAGTACTTTTGATTATTTCTTTATCTGTTCTCTGCATTCTATCCCATTTAGGCAAAAATGAAAATACTGTCTTATAGCTTACAAATAAACTAAGTCTTGTAATTACAAAACGTTTGGAAGTCTGGGCACACATGCACCATGTTTGCAGATAAATATAATTTTTTTAGCCCAGTGGCACACAGGACACTTTGCACCCTTTCACAGGTTCTAACTAAGCTCAGAGATTATTTCATAAAATATAATTTAAATCCCTCAATAAATATAATGACCAATATTTCATACACTGAATTTTAGCTGCCATTTTCTGTCTACATTATGAGATAGTGAACTATTTTAATCTTTGAACTCAAACATTTTGGAATTTCACTACCTCTAAGGGACCCAAGCTCTACTGGGAACAGTCAGATTGTGAGACAGTGAGAAGAAAATACCATACTCATCAAACCACTGAAATTTTAAGGTTGATACATTATATTCATGAATATATTGATTCAAAAAATAATAAATGTACTGATAACCAACCAAGAAAATACATTTTCATGTGATTTCACTTTATCCATGCCATCTCAAAGAAACTTAGTCTCATTCTTATTGTGTTTTTGATGGTGTTACGTAAGTATTGTTTCAATTAATGTCTTGATTTGACCACTGTTTACTTCAACTGGTCTACTAGACCATGGAGAATTGTCTATGTGGAAATTTCCAGCATGAAACTTCACAAATAACTTTTGACACATTAGATCAGTCACAGAATCTTCATACACTGCACAAATCTTTTATTTTTTGTATTTCAGTTGCTTTTTCACCCTTCTTGAAATAATAAAGCATAATGTTCTGAAAATGTTGCTTTTTTTCTTCCATCTTCAATATTAAAATAGCTAAACAAAAACTCACCAATTTTGATAATTTTTTTAATGCACACTATATGAGAGCTGTCACAATAAAACCTAACAAAATCATTTCAAATGAAGTTAAAAACAACCAACTGCTACTAGAGCCAGCTTAGAGGAAAAGAACCAAATGAATTTTTTGGCAAACCTGATAACATTTAAAAATGGGAGGCTACTAGATTTTATTAAATGGAAGTGGACATGATTATATGTTTACATGTTAATAAAATCATTCATTTCATGTATTCCCTGCTTTACTATGGCAATGACTCATGGTGACAAATAATTACTTCTACTAGTCCACTGTTATCATAACACAAGCAGAAACTTGAGGCTGGATCGAGAGGAGTAAAAGCAAAGGAGATCAGGATTCCCTGCCTGTGCGTGGCCCAGGACTTTAAAAAGCTCTATATTTTCTTAAGTGCAGCATATCATCATCATAAATCAGTCACTAAGTCATGTCCAACTTGTTGTGACCCCATAAACTGTAGCACACCAGGCTTCCCTGTTCTTCACTGTCTCCCAGAGTTTGCTCAAAGTCATGCCCATTGAGTTGATGATGCCTTCCAACCATCTCATCCTCTGTTGGTCCCTTCTCCTCCTGCCCTTAATCTTTCCCAGCATCAGGATATTTTTCATTGTATCAGGTGGTCAAAGTATTAGACTTCCTTGATAGCTCAGATGGTAAAGAATCTGCCTGCAATGTGGGAGACCTGGGCTCGATCACTAGGTTGGGAAATCCCATTGAGAAGGGAATGGCTGGAGAATTTCACCGACAGAAGAGCTTGTCAAGCTACAGTTCCTGAGCCTGCAGAGTCGGACATGACTGACATGCGATGTACTCTGCATATAAATTAAATGAGCACGGGGACAGTAAACAACCTAGACACATTCCTTTCCCAAATTTGAGCTAGTCTGTTGTTCCATGTCTGGTTCTAACTTTTGTTTTTTGACCTGCATATGGGTTTCTCATGAGACAGGTAAGGTGGTCTGGTGTTTCCATCTCCTCAAGAATTTTCCACAGTTGTTGTGATTCAGCATATCACAGGGCCCATTAAAATGGATAAGCATTATGTTTAGGCAGATGAGTTTCAAAATGAAATCCCACTTACCTCAACAATGATCAGAAATTAGTGGAACAATTTGTCATGTGCCTAAAGTTAAAACAAGTGTTGTAAAGACCTATAGTTTTGCTCAGTTTCCAGTAGCCAAAGAAAAATATATGAGCCATTTAAAAAAGCAGACTGAGCTGGAGAAACATTGAGGTCTGGCAAGGAGAGATAAAGCAGTAACATTCATTGACCAAAGGATGGAGACCTGGTAGGGATAAAGACTATGTACCAGCAAAGAGAGGTGTGGACCATCAAACTCCGATCCCAGCCACAGTCCTACACCAGGCAATGCAGATAGAACCCAAGATTAGTGGAGGGAATGATGATTTAACTGATATGCAAATCTTGGCATATACTGAAATGGGAACTTTATATAAAAATTAATTTCAGTTAGCTAAAAACAAAAGTAATTGTAACTGGACTAAACTAAGTGAATATATACCTTGAGATTTTATGTATCTGTAGTCAAATAATTGGAAGAAAAGTGGAATTGTTAATATATTCATCATTAGTTAAAAAGGGACATATACCATTAGGTTTGTTGTGGAAGAAAATTACTGACGGTCAATCTTTTAATCATTGTTAAGATTAAGATATGTTCTAAAGAGATGAATACACATTTATTTATATGAAGCATAATTCTATATGAGAAATATATTATAAAAATGTGGAACTTACTGGATCCAGTAAAAGATTTTCTTTTCAGTTCAGTTCAGTCGCTCAGTCATGTCTGACTCTTTGCGACCCCATGAATTGCAGCACGCCAGGCCTCCCTGTCCATCACCAACTCCCGGAGTTCAATCAAACTCACGTGCATCGAGTCAGTGATGCCATCCAGCCATCTCATCCTCTGTCGTCCCCTTCTCTTCCTGCCCCCAATCCCTCCCAGCATCAGAGTCTTTTCCAATGAGTCAGCTCTTCGCATGAGGTGGCTAAAGTACTAGAGTTTTAGCTTTAGCATCATTCCTTCCAAAGAACACCCAGGGCTGATCTCCTTCAGAATGGACTGGTTGGATCTCCTTGCAGTCCAAGGGACTCTCAAGAGTCTTCTCCAACACCACAGTACAAAAGCATCAATTCTTTGGCACTCAGCTTCCTTCACAGTCCAACTCTCACATCCATACATGACTACTGGAAAAACCCTAGACTTGACTAGATGGACCTTTGTTGGCTAAGTAATGTCTCTGCTTTTCAATATGTTCTCTAGGTTGGTCATAATTTTCCTTTCAAGGAGTAAGCGTCTTTTAATTTCATGGCTGCAATCACCATCTGCAGTGATTTTGGAGCCCCTAAAAATAAAGTCAGACACTGTTTCTACTGTTTCCCCATGTATTTACCATGAAGTGATGGGACCAGATGCCATGATCTTAGTTTTCTGAATGTTGAGCTTTAAGCCAAATTTTTCACTCTCCTCTTTCACTTTCATTGCTATTGCATATATAGGTATACTATAAAACTTATATATGTCATTTTATTGATAACTTTTACAGTATGAAATGTTATGACAGAAAAGTAACACCAAAAGACTGTATGTAAAAGAATTATCATCATAAAATTAAATAGCAAATCTTAAGTTTATAAGGTCAGCATTCTAATATTCCTTTGAGACAAATGTTGCTGCTGCCAAGTCGCTTCAGACGTGTCCAACTCTGTGCAACCCCATAGACGGCAGCCCACCAGGCTCCCCAATCCCTGGGATTCTCCAGGCAAGAACACTGGAGTGGGTTGCCATTTCCTTCTCCAAGGCATGAAAGTGAAAAGTGAAAGTGAAGTCTCTCAGTCGTGTCAGACTCTTAGAGACCCCATGGACCGCAGCCTACAGGCAAGAGTACTGGATAGTGGCATGTAATACACAGGAACTTGTATATTATAAAAATATAATTAAAATATTACTCTAACGATGCAAATTTTAACTGTGGCATACATGCATGCATGCTCAGTCATTTCAATAACATCCAACTCTTTGCAACACTATGGACTGTAGCCCACAACGCTCCTCTGTCCATGGTATTCTCCAGGCAAGAATACTGGAGTGGGTTGCCATTTCTTTTTCCAAATCTGGCATACTTTACAAACTTATCTGTTAGATTGTTTCCATATATCTATGACACAAATACATTTTAATGATCAGTTTTATTACAAAGGTAATTGTGTTCATTAGAAAAAATTTGGACTGTGAAAAGCTAAGAAAACGAAATCAAAATAAGCACTAATTTCTATCACTATCTGTGTTTTGTGTATATTTTTGGGAGGAGATCTCTAAAAAAAATTCTATTCATCATTCCATAACCCACAGTGCAACAGCTATACTTCTCATGAGGTAACATGAATAGTCTAACAGTCGTCCATAGACAGTCCCGAGCTCTACATCTCAGTGCCTAAAGCTGTGGGTTCTGAGGTCAGACTATCCAACTGCCATCATGGTTCTAGCACTTGCTTGCTCTGTGCCCTCAGGCATAGAGTTTAATCTTTCTGTGTTTTGCCTTTTTCCTATTGAAAAGAGAGGTAATGACACACCTAACTCATAGTCAAGATTTTGTAAGAATGCCAAGAACCTACTACAGATCATAAAACAGGGATAATAATCTGTCTAACCTATAAGGTGAGTGAAGATTAATCAGAAACCAGAGGCTGGTTTATATGAATGCCTCATACACATTGCTCTGCTCCATACATGTTCTTAAAAATGTATACTGTTACTGTTACTATGAATATTAACATTATTAAAGTATAATAATCAGTATACACCTACCAAAATAGGCTGCTTATCTTCAAAAACAGTGAATATCAGACATCTATACACTGTGTGTTTTAAGCACATTTCTCTAGAAGTATTCATATCCTCCTTTATATTTCAATAATAAGGAGAATCCTGCCTTTAGTGTCCAAAATAGAAAAAAAAGATTAACATTATTTTTGGAGGTTACCATGGAGTGACTTCACTTTCACTTTTCACTTTCCTGCATTGGAGAAGGAAATGGCAACCCACTCCAGTGTTCTTGCTGGACAATCCCAGGGACGGCAGAGCCTGGTTGGCTGCCGTCTATGGGATCACACAGAGTTGGACATGACTGAAGCGACTTAGCAGCAGCAGCATGTATCTTTACTTTCTTCTTTGAGTAAAGCAATATAGGGAAATAGATCATGCCCCCTTCTTCTCACCACCTTTGACTCTGAGCATTACTACCTTAGTTCTGTGCAGTGAGCATGACACCTTTGTCATCTGACCTTAATCACCAAATGAGAAATGGCTAGTCTGAGGCCACAACCATTCAGCAGACTAAAGAACCAACAGACTTCTGAAAACAAGGCCATGATTTCTAGATATTCCTTGACCTTGCATGGAATAAAGAGAAAACCCTTTATGAAACCTATGGACTGCTTTCTATCCCACAGCATCCTTTTATTTCTGTTTAAAAATAGTAAAAAAGGACAGGTTTGAACTATAAAGCAGTATGTTCCATGTATATAATATGTTTTATTATATACTCTATGTATATAATATGTACACAGATATATACATTTTGTGCTCTATATGTGTTCAATTGTGTCTGATGCTTTGCAACCCCATGGACTGTAGCCCAGCAGGCTCCTATGTTCATGAAATTCTTCAGGGAAGAATCCTGGAGTGGGTTGCCATTTCTTCCTCCAGGGTATCTTCCTAGTCCAGGGTTCAAACTCTCGTTTCCTGCGCCTCCTGCCTTGGTAGGCAGCTTCTTTACCACTGTGCCACTTAGGAAGCCCATTTTAATTGATTAATTATATTTTGAAGATGTGTGTGTATGTGTGTGTGTGAGTATCTCAAACTCTTCATATATTTTTTATGCATAATGCACAACATAAAAAAATCGATGAAGAGTTTGATAAAAATTAACTTTCAGTTGATTATTTGAAATAAACTTCAGAATTAACCCAGTCAAGGGTGTTCATATAAATCTTGAAAATATGTTCCCTACTGATACAGGTAGAAAAGAAGGGCAAATTCACAAAAAATATACCTTCTAGACCTCCTAACTTCATGTCTTTGCTTGTGTTTCTACAGAAAGCAGAAACCAAGTCAACGGATTCCACGCATGTGGTTTGTTTGGTAAAGTGATTCTAGCACAGGTAAGCATTATTCCCGTACTAGTCAAGTTAACCCCTTTCCAAATTACAGATGTGTAAATGTTGGTAGCTTCCAGAAGAAGCCTGTCCCAGATTGAAGTCTTAGAAACAAGCTGGGCAGCAAAAGAGATTCAGCTGAGGAAATATGGGGTCACAGTTTAATGATGACGCTGCTTACCAAAAAAAAAAAAAAAAAAACGGTCCGAGTAAATGAAAAGCACTGTAGGGTCCAGGGGGTGGGGTGGTCACAGACAGTCACAGGATAAGTGCTGTGGTGTCTTGAAAGGCATCAGAGGTGTGTAATTCGTCCAAAATTATGTAAGTCACCCCTTAGTAACCCATATAAGATAGTTGATTTTTAAGACAGTCTTTAAAATAAATGATCATTTAGTTTTGAAAATAGACATTGAGAATAAAATTAAATTTACTCTCTAAAATGGAAGCAGTGACAGATTTTATTTTCTTGGGCTTCCAAATCACTGGATGGTGACTTCAGCTGTGAAACTAAAAGATGCCTATTCCTTGGAAGGAAAACTATGACAAACCTAGACAACATATGAAAAACAAAGACATAACTTTGCTGACAAAGGTCCATATAGTGAAAGCCTCAGTTTTTCCAGTGGTCATGCACAGATGTGAGAATTCGACCATAAAGAAGGCTGAGGTCCACAGAATTGATGCTTTTGAACTGATTTTGAAGACTCTTGAGCATCACTTGGACAGCAAGGAGATCAAACCAGTCAATCCTAAAGGAAATCAACTCTGAATATTCATTGGAAAGATTGATGCCAAAGTTGAAGCTCCAGTACTTGGGCCACTTGATGTGAAGAACAACTCATTGGAAAAGACCTTCATGCTGGGAAAGACTGAGAGCAAGCTAAGGGGATGAAAGAGAATGAGATAGTTGAATGGCATCACCGACTCAATGGATGTGAGTTTGAGCAAGCTCCAGGAGATAGTGAAGGACAGGGAAGCCTGGTATGCTGCAGTCCATAAGGTTTCAAGGAGTCAGACATGACCTAACAACTGAACAACAACAGAATTATCCAGTTGTTTGAGAAAATCTTAAGCCTACATTTACAATGCTTGCACTACTTGCTATTTTTCTTTGTAAGAATTCAATTATAGTATTTTCTTCTTTCAATCTTTCTTCCTCAAAGCACAAAGTATAGTTGAATATTAAAATAAATGTATTCTTATGATGTTGAGAAAAGAATACCAAAAAAAAAAAAAAAAAAAAGTGTCTAAATGTGTGGAGAAGTGGAAATGACAATCCAGTCCAGTATTCTTACCTGGAAAATCCCATGGACAGAAGAACCAGCAGGCTGTGGTCCATGGGATCACAAAGAGTCTGACAAGACTGAGCAACTGAACAACAACAACCAACAAAAATGTCTAAAAGATGCTACTAAGTAGTTCAGTCTCCCTCCATGAGTTATTTAACTTCAGTCTACTTTTCTGTAAGTGTAGGTTATCAGTTCAGATAACATTCATTGTCTAGGTTACCAAGGCAGGCCTGCTTTTGGACTTGCTTAAAAGTTGATTAATATCATTAAGTCTCCTATTAATTATGTGATACTGGTAGACTCTCTGTGCCAGTTTCCTCATTTAAAAATAGGGAAAATAATATTACCTATTGAATGCATCCAATGTGCTTAGAGTATTCATTAAAATGTGAGTGTGGATAAAGCATATGCCCAGAAAGATGATTTTGCCCTCGGTAACATAGCTTCTGATTAAATTCTAGGCCTAGAGCTCAGACTGTTAACTTCCATTCCATGTCATTCCCACAGTGTCTCACACAATGGCCTCTCTGGTAATTTTTGCCTCTAAAATTTATCAATACTACTTTTAAATTAGTTTTAAAAATATATAATAAATTCATCAGTAATTACTAATGAAAAAGTGCAGCTAATCCTTATAGTTTTTAGTTGATTTTGAAGTGATTTAAAAATATCTGTTTAAATGTCCTTATTTAGCATCAGTTTGGAAAAAATCTGGGACTCCTTGCTCATAAGGATTTATTCTGATTCTTTTAGAAGAACTGCTACATTTTAGAATCTCCAGCTTTATCCGGTTTGGGAAATAGAGAAGACTTGACAAACTGATTCTCCAAATAGATTCTCTAATACCTTTCAGTGATATTCAGCATGAAATGGGTTTATGATGCTGAATAAGACCAGAAATCAACAATCTTAAGCCAAATACCAAGTAGAGGAGAAATTCCCTGGGGGTATCACCATGGAAACCAAAGAAGCTCAAGTTAGCAATATCGGAGGAAAGGAAAATACAGCAGAGAAATAGAGCTGCAAACAAATTAAACCACAACCCAGTGGCTGCAGCTGAAGCAGTATTTATAATCCCTTACAATGCATGCTTTTATTTCAAATTTCTTCTCCCAAGATGATGCTAGACTCTGTAAACACTCCTGGCTAGAAAAGACTAGACATTCCAACTCAGAATCACTACTTCATAACAAAACTTATTTCAAGCTACATTAGGCAGCTCCAGCTGGGCTAAACACAACTGTAATATAATGTTTGTTACTAAAAAATAAAAAAGGACCTTTCATTCAGTGGCCAGTGAGCTGAGACTGCTCTATCTTAAAATCTCCAGTGAACTTCAGAATTATAAATTAGGTCCTGGTCTTCAGAGTTATAAATTAGACCCTGGTTTTCCCTCTGCCTTAAGAGAATTCAGAAAAAAAGCCTCAAATAATTTGAAGTGGTTTTACAGAACCCCCACACCTTGAGAAATGTTTTGGGAAAGAGTTGATATCCAGAGACCATAAAGGGATAAGTAAATGTTCTGACTGCCAGCCTGGATTGGTTTCATCTGTACAGCATTCACAGCATTTTCAGCAAGTATTCTGCATTCTATCGCCTAAAATCATGTATATCATGTGATTCTATTGGATCCAACCAATAAGGTATGTTGCTGCACTGTAAATAGAGAGAATCAAATACTAGAGTAAGAACAAACTTTAGAATATGCTATCACACTCATATTTATTATCAGTAATCTAAGAATTAAGGAGTGTTTTTTCTTTACTTGCCTATATCTACCTCTAGAATTTTCTCGTTTCCTTCTGTTAACTGATTCTTTTAGCTTGCATTTATCACATCTGTCTCTTATGCTTGGTCTTTTATAAAATTAATATTGGTTTACATTTCCTTCTGATATTAAAATATTAGACAGCTTGGGATTCTTAAAATTAAGTTGTTGATTTGAATTTCAGAAACTTGGAAATAGTACATCTAGCTATGCTTACTCAGCTTATTATAAAGAACACTGCCTGCCAGAAAAGCAGAGACGACAAATGTTTCTGCTCTTCCTTCCCCAGAGAAAAGGGTATGTCCTGTGATCTATATTAATCTATAAAGGTCATTACTCTCCAGGTTCCCCTGGAATTTCACAGAACCACTGATGACTCAAGTCATAATAGTCTAAGCCATAACAAGCTGTAAAAAGTCCTGAACTTGGAGCAAGAAAATTCAGATTTTCAGTATCATGTTGAAACCAATGCCTCCTATTATTTGAGAAATAATAGTAATGTTGTTTGGGGAAGTCCCCTTCCTTTTGTGTTGTGAATTTTAAAAGGTAAACTCAGGGATATTAAAAATTTTAAGAGTTTATTTGAGCAAAAATCGATTGGAATCAGGCAGCACCAAATGGGAAGTGGTTGGAAGCACGCGAGCCAGGGGAGAAAAGGGGAAAGACTTAACCAGAGAAAATGTGAAGGAAAGAAAGGAAATTATTTGATTGGTTACAGCCTAAAATCTACTTGGTTGCTTATAATTGGTTGTCCTTAGTGCTTTGATTTCATAATCTTGAGGTATTTCCAAGCTTAGATTCTGGTTTGCTTACAAAGGCCACCATGGCAAAAAAGCCACCTCAATCTAATAGCCTCCTTGTTTAATTAGTTTAACATGACACTATATATTATTGGTAGCAGAGAATGCATAAGATTAGATTTAAGAGATGATATATTTCAGTCCCCTCATAATTTAGATACAAAATGAATCTAATATAAATATTCAAGACTCGAGCCATTTTTCAGAATCTGATAAGATGATTCTGGATTTCTGTGGCTCCTCTGTTTTAAGCAGTACTATTGTAGGGTTTTCAGGGAATTAAAAGGGAAACAAATGGTAAACTTGACAAAAATTGCTGTAACACTTGCTGAGATTTCTGTTTTGGTCTTGAGTCTTTTAACACATTATGCATGTGATATACTCAGATACATGTCAGATTTCATTTACAGAGGAATCATTCATATATGGGACAATTACATGCAAAATAGGGACTTTTGTACATAATGTTGAATTACAATGTACTTTGGATGGTTATACATAACTAATGTTGTCATTTAGTCACTAAGGCATATCCGACTCTGTGACAATATAGACTGTAGCCCACGTACTTACATAGTCAGCTTAGACTGACTAAGACAAATACATAAATTAAAACATATCCTTCTTCTTAAGACTTAAAGAGACTTATCCAAATAAACCACTGCAAGAAGTTTAAGTTACAACCTAGACTTTCAGCATTTCCAATTGCATTAATTTTTCTTGGGGAGAAATCATGTGATTAACTAAAAGATATCATGATAACACCAACCATTTTTACCCATTCCTTTGCTGTTACATCATTCATGAATACTGTGCCAACTTTAGAGTGACCCACTCAGAGATAGGACAGACACTCAAAGTCTTCTCAAAATATCTGGCAAACTGTGGCTCATGAAGGAAAACATGACTTTATAACTGAATTTATGGGCCTAAACTTTGAGCATATGTAAGAAAAGCTCAGGGGACTGAGTAGCCACTTAATTCAGTGAACCTATTTGTTGAGTGGACAAATGATAGGATTAAAAAGTTTAAAGAGGATGGTTTAATCACAGAAAAAAAGAGAACCTCAATATAACAATAAACATATGATCACAAAGGAATTATCTGATTCTAGTTTTATTTAAATTCCAAAATCTGAGCATTTAGTAACTAAGATTGTTTTCAACAAGGTTGAATTTTATATGGGTGAGTTTGTGTCTACTGCCCTTTCACAGTCTGGTTAAAATAAAGCAGATAGAGCTTTGGGGGCTAAACAGTTATTTTATCTGAACAAATGAAGGTTGTTTTACAAATCTTTGGAAATATGCTTTAGTTTTCATATTTTTTCACCCATTACCTGTTCCTTAATTCTGTGACTTCTAGATTATGTTCAAAGTTCTTCATAGTTAAGTCATATCTTGGGTAAAACTGCCAGTCAAACAGTAAAAGTACTAGGTTAGAAATCAAAACAAACAGGAAAAGCATTCATAAGGAGGGGAAAATATCTATTGATTTTTGTTATTTTTAAATTAACCCAAAGCAGTCTTTGGCCATGTTTCAAACTGAATTGATGATCTTAACATTAAAAGATAATACAGAAAAAAAATACTTATAATATTTCAGCAAGTTTATTATTTTAGATGGAGTAAAGTTTCATAAATTAATCTCATGTTTGATATTATAGTGAAATCAATATTGAACACCTGGTGGGTATTCCATCTGCACTGGGAGACAAAACTGCATGAATCACTCACATTTCTGTATGTTCTGGAGACACAGACAGCCTTTTGTTCCCGACCACCTTTTCAGGAATGCTGTACATCAAAGGACTTTGGGAGATAAAAATAGGATCTCTGTAATATACGTATTTTCTCCATTCATGGCAAAGTTTAGACAGGTGGGTAGGTTTACCTGAAGCCCATTATGAAAGACTGTGGATCTCAAGTTCAGTGTCACGAAGGCAACTCTCTTTGCAGTTATATGTGCAACACTGGAATTCTTTCTTTCTTGAATGTTTATTACTGCTCATTTGTATAAGATTTATTATTTATGGATAATATATGCAAGACAGAACAGTATTTGTGTGTGTGTGTGAATGTGAAAGTGTTAGTTGCGCAATCCTGTCTGACTCTTTGTGACCCCATGGACTGTAGCCTGCTTGGCTCCTCTGTCCAGGGGATTCTCCAAGCAAGAATACTGGAGTAGGTAGCCATTACCTTCTCCAGGGGACCTTTCTGACCCAGGCATGAAGATCTGACTGTAGACAGATCCTTCACCATCTGAACCACCAGGGAATTGAATTGTTCCATTTCTTATGTGGATTGGTAAGTAAAAAATATATTATTGCTATTTTTAGAAGCATCACTTACCTAAAACTATTTTTATAAGCACTTAATAATTAACTATATATATATATATATAAAATTTCCATTTACTCCCTAAATTTATGCACTTCTAAAGAGATGTTAATGTACTATTGTTTTAAGGTGATATGCAGTTTATCCTTTAGTTTGATGTAATAAAAAAAAGTGAATATTCTTTTTAAAAATTGCTATGTCTTGCAAATAACCTAATGCCTGAGCTATGTATGGGTTTCCCTGATAGCTCAGTTGGTAAAGAATCCACCGGCAATGCAGGAGAAACTGGTTCAATTCCTGGGTTGGGAATATCCACCTGGAGAAGGAATAGGTTACCCACTCCAGTATTCTTGGGCTTCCCTGGTGGCTCAGCTGTAAAGAATCTTCCTGCAATGTGGGAGACCTGGGTTTGACTCCTGGATTGGGAAGATCCCTTGGAGAAGGGAAAGGCTACCCTCTCCAGTATTCTGGCCTGGAAATTCCATGGACTGTATAGTTCATGGAGTCACAATAGTTGGACATGACTGAGCAACTTTCACTTTCATTTAAAGGGTTAATGACGTGTACACACTGCTATATTTAAAATAGGTAACCAACAAGGACCTACTCTATAGCACAGGGAACTCTGTTCAATTTATGTGGCAGCTGAGATAGGAGGGAAGTTGGGGGGAGAATGCATACATGTATATGTATGGCTGAGTCCCTTCCCTGTTCAGCTGAAACTATCACGACATTGTTAAAAGGCTATACCCCAAAACAAAAAGAAAAGTTTAAAAAAATAAAAGGTTAATGACTTTGAATCAATTTTTATTGCCTCCAATGTAATTTAGGGAAGTCTAACAATGTCAGTTGATGTTTTAAAATTGTGATGCTGGAGAAGACTCTTGAGAGTCCTTTGGACAGCAAACAGATCAAATCAGTCAATCCTAACGATAATCAATCTTGAGTATTCACTGGAAGTACTGGTGCTGAAGCTGATGCTAGGAAATATTGAAAGCAAAACAAGAGGGCAGCAGAGGATGAGCTGGTTAGATAGCATCACCAACTCAATGGACATGAATTTCAGCAACCTCTGGGAGATAGTGAAGGACAGGGAAGCCTGATGTGCTGCAGTCCATGGGGTTGCAGAGTTGGACACGGCTTAGCAACTGGACAACAATAACAAGCAAAATTACAAAAAGGTAGAAAAGTAGCTGTGATTTACCATGCTAGCTTTTCATCATTTCACAACTAATTCTGTAAGCAATTCATAATAGGCAGTCAGCTCCTTGAAAGCTATTTCTTCAGAATTCTATGGGTGGTTATAGTTACACAAATGTACAAAAAATATCGTTATTCCTTTAATATCACTCATTGTCCTATCCATCTAGTATTTCATTCAGACAGGTGTTAGATGGCTTAACATAATCACCAGGTTGTTGAAGTTCTCAGTATTTTCAATCTATAATTTGTGAATCAATTTGGACAAATTCTACTGCCCTGTCCTTGAGTTAAGGATCTTTTATTTTGCACTGTCCAATCAATCTCAGGTTAGTTCATCCACTGAAATTTTCATTCTGAGTATTGTATTTTTCAGGCTTAGAATTTCCATGTTATGTATTTTTTTTAGAGCTTCCATTACTCTCCTGACATTTTCCTCCATGTGGAAACTGTGACCTTTGGGTCCTCAGCTCGTTAAGTCTGCCCCTTTCTACTTGAGCTCTATTCCTCATTAGCTTTGTGAACTGTGGAGTTCCTTCAGGGGAAAAGTGAGATAAATGTAGATCCTGCCCTCTGTGTTTCCTTCATTTCAAGAGCTACTTATGCTACTTCTGTTTTCTGCAAGCTTTCATTTGCTTCCCTGTTTCTTCAAACAGCTGTTTGTTTGATTGATTTTCCCAAAGTTTATGCTTGTTACAGGTAAGAGTATATTTTTCAGAAGCTAGAAGTTCAGAGAACATACATTAAATTTTCCTCAATTTTTGAATATTAATTTCTTGCATTTGATGAATGTAAAGAAGTCTTATAAGAAGACGCCATTTATCTATTGCATTCTATTTTTTTTCTGTATAAAATATAGTCTTAGAAGAGGAACTATTGGGTTAAAGTAGGCATATACAAAAGCTTGTTAAGACACATCGGTCCCTATTGCTAAATTGTTTCTATAAGGAATTCATGAATTTATATTCTCTAACAGCAACCTAATGACAGTCTCACCATATGCTCCTTACATCAGACATTATAATTGCATTTTTCTTTCCAAATACTACAGGTAAATTATAATTTTTGTTAATAAAAGTTGGCTTAATATTAAATTTCAGTTACTTTCTTATTAATAAGATGAGGCTGCACTTGCCTGTCTTTCTGTATGGATTGCCGTTTGATGAATTTGGTTTTCTAAGGTAATAACTGATTGTCCAAACAAGATATTTCATTTACAACTTTGCTTTGGACAAGGCATGTTGTTTTGATCCTGTAAAAATTGTAAGCTTTTCATAATCAAACCAGCTAAAAGCTTTTCATAATCAAACCAGCTGACAGCATTTCAGCTAGGGCTCCTAAGAAGTCATTTCAAGATGGGGAACTATTAGAAATTTTAACCCTACAGCTGGCAGTAGATCAGAGGATTGAAACAAAAATTGACTGTATGGTAAAGCAAGACCAAAGTTGCTGAAATAATTACTGGCATTTCCAGATCTGGTTAAACACAGTAAAACAAAGCAATGCTTGTGATAGGAGGTGTGCAAAAAAAGAGGATACACTATGACATTTTTTATTATCATATAAGTTTTGAACTATAGAGGATAATATTTTATCTCATGAATTATATGTCCTGCTTAATAGGTTTCCAGTAGGTTGCAGGATGTCTTAAATTGTAGACTACAGGCCAGGGAAATGAATGCCTTTCTAGGTAAAAGAAACTTAAATAATATTACAGCAACACTTTTTATTCAGCACCATTAAAGTTAAATTTATAGACATTTTAGTTCAACATTTAGGTAGTGATGACAATTATGTATTTCTCTCTACATGCATGATCATATTGGTTAATATGCAATACAGTGTTAGGTTACAGTGGGCATACTGGAATCCTTGCTTTGATCCTGACTCAGTGGAACTGTGAGTTTACTTTTATGTGTCAAATTGGCTAGGCCTTAGTAGCCAGCTATTTGGTCAAACATTAGTCTAGATGTTGCTATGAAGATATATTTTGGATGAGATTAAAATAATTAGATTATGAGTAAAATAGGCTACTCTCCATGACATGGATGGGCCTTGTCCAATCAGTAGAAGATCTTACAAGAAAAAAGGCTGCTGAAGAGGGAATTTGGCCTGAAGTTGGCCTTTGGCCTCAAACTTCAACACCAACTTTTCCCTAGGCCACTAGCCTACTCAGCCAACCTGCAAATTTTTGACTCTGCAGGTTCTTCACTATCACTTCAATTTTTCAAAATAAATCTTTCTTTTCCTTCCTCAATCTCAGCTCTCCCTTGTTCTCTATCTTTCTTTCCCACTGTCTCTTTTATAATGTTACTATGGTCTGAATGTGTCCCCTCAAATTAATATGTTGAAATCCTAATCCCCAATGTGATAGCACCAGGTGGTTATTAGGTTGTGAGAGCAGAAGATCTTGTTTAGGTTTTATTGTATTTTTACACTTTATTTTAACCTCAGTCTACACACACACATGCAATCACACAAATCCATAGGCTGTTTGAAGTCAGGGACATTGTACACCTAATTCATAATTTAATTGGTGACATTTAGAACAATGCTGGATACATCATAGGTGCTCAATATTATTGTTTGGTCAACTCATCATAAGCAAATGCCCGAAACAATGAAACAAAAACATACTACATTAGCTACCTTTAAGTTGCAATTCGAAATTTTTCAAACTGTTTTAAAACTAAGAAATGGTTTACTTTGGAAAGACATTTAACTTATTATCAATTTCAGACTATATTTTGAATAAATTAGATGTTCAAAGTTGAAATCTGTAGATTAATGTAATGATGAGATGATTAAGGGGTTTGTGCTGTCTTCTCTAATTTTTATGTTTTACTTAATCTGTATCAAATAAATGGATTCTTGATATGGAATAATTTTTCCTTCATCTGAAAAATAATTCTGGAACTCTTCTACAACTTTGTTAATTTTTAGTTAATGGTGCTTTGGGAATTTTATTATTAAAGTTTCCAAGCTCCTCTTCACACTCTTTACTGATACTAAAATATACTAGGTATTCCTTGGGGGGAAAAAAAGTCCTAAAAGATAAAGTGTGCCTGTCTTATGAGAAGAATAATATCCTATTAAATGGCATTTGCCGCTGATGCTGCTGCTAAGTCGCTTCAGTTGTGTCTGACTCTGTGAGACCCCATAGACGGCAGCCCACCAGGCTCCCCTGTTCCTGGGATTCTCCAGGCAAGAACACTGGAGTGGGTTGCCATTTCCTTCTCCAAGGCATGAAAGTGAAAAGTGAAAGTGTGTCAGACTCTTCGAGACCCCATGGACTGCAGCCCACCAGGCTCCTCCATCCATGGGATTTTCCAGGCAAGAGTACTGGAGTGGGGTGCCATTGCCTTCTCCTAAATGGCATTTAAACACCTACAAACATTTGGATATTCTACAGTTTCTCATTCTCTTTACCCTTGGAAGTTTTTATACAATGATATACCTGTAATTCAGGCCAAAATGCTTTTCTTTTGTTTCTTAACTTACATGTTTGCTAATGAAACAGCAGGGTTTAAATGTAAAAGGAGGGAGATAGGAATTAAGTCACCCATGTATCTACTAGGATTTCTGGTTTGACATTGTAGGTTGACCTTGTAAATGTTGCCCAACCTCAGAAATACTTCTCATGTGTGTAAAAATAAAGGTTAGATATGATATTCATGGCCAGCTCTAGGCTGTGATATTTCTCGATAGTTTCCTTTTTTTTCTGATTCCTTCACTTAATCTGTTTAAGATTTAATAAAATTATAGCCCAAGACAACAAAATAATTTCTTGAGATATTACTCTTTATTTTTCAAAACCATAAAATTGAACTATTTCCTGATAAGGCATCTTTCACAAATGAATCAGTTCAGTTCAGTAGCTCAGTCATGTCTGACTCTTTTCGACCCCATGAATCGCAGCACGCCAGGCCTCCCTGTCCTTCACCAACTCCCAGAGTTCACTCAGACTCACATCCATCGAGTCAGTGATGCCAATGAATCATTCAGTCTTAATTCAGGTGAATTTGGGTTAGTTAAGGTTTTTACACACAAGAGACCAAATGGTTAGTAGTCCCTGGAGGACAATCAAATGGGCCATTTGATTTGGTAATTTTGGACAGTAAGAAAAACTTCCATTGCAGACATATTTTTTCTTAGCAGGTGAGTCATTAAGAACAGCCGCTATTTATATCAGCTGCTCTTTATAAAACCAGAGGATGATTAAGTGGAAACAATCTATTCTTTTGTGTGAAAACTGATATAGATTCATTTGGTAAGGCTACAGAGGTTCTGTGACTTTTCTGAGTCCTACTTACCATTCTGCAAACACAGATGCTCAGGATATCAGTGATGGAGTGGAGCAACTGGCTCATTACCTGGAATATAACAGAAAAGAAATTTCCTAAAAGTTACTATTATTCAGTGCAAAGGAAAAAAAATAGGAAGACATAAATACAAGGAAAAACAAGAAAAATAAACATTTTCAAAATGGAATGCTTATCTTGAGTATCTTTTGAGCCATCCTGGAATCAGTTCAGCTCAGTTCAGTTGCTCAGTCACATCCAACTCTTGGTGACCCCATGGACTGCAGCACGCAAGGCTTGCCTGTTCATCACCAATTCCCAGAGTCTACTCAAACTCATGTCCATCAGGTCAGTGATGCCATCCAACAATCTCATCCTCTGTCATCCCCTTCTCCTCCCACCTTCAGTCTTTCCCAGCATGAGGGTCTTTTCCAATGATTCGGTTCTTCACATCAGGTGGCCAAAGTATTGCAGTTTCAGCTTCAACATCTGTCCTTCTAAGGCATTTTCATTCAGGACCGATTTCCTTTAGGATAGACTAGTTGGATCTCCTTTCAGTCCAAGGGACTCTCAAGGGTCTTCTTCACAACCACAGTTCAAAAGCATTTATTCTTCATCACTCAGCTTTCTTTATAGTCCAACTCTCACATCCATACATGACCACTGGAAAAACCATAGCCTTGCCTAGACGGACCTTTGTTGGCAAAGTAATGTCTCTGCTTTTTAATATGCTCTCCAGGTTGGTCCTAGCTTTTCTTCCAAAGACTAAGCATCTTTTAATTTCATGGCTGCAGTCATCATCTGCAGTGATTTTGGAGCCCAAGAAAATAAAGTCTGTCACTATTTTCGTTGTTTCCCCACCAATTTGCCATGAAGTGATGGGACCAGATGCCATGATTTTAGTTTTCTGAATGTTGAGTTTTAAGCCAACTTTTTCACTCTCCTCTTTCATCACTAGGCTCTTCAGTTCTTCTTTGCTTTCTGCCATAAGTGTGGTGGTCATCTGTGAATCTGAATTCTCCAAGCCAGAATACTGGATTGGACAGCTTTTCCTTTCTCCAGGGGGTCTTCCCAACCCAGGTATCAAACCCAGGTCTTGTGCATTGCAGGTGGATTGCTTACCAGCTGAGCCACAAGGGAAGCCCCATTCTGGAATAGACAACACTAAAACATGGAGTGAGAAAAGAATAAGTGCTCACTATTTTTTTTTCCTAAAATATTCACTAGCTACCTTGTGCCTAGTTTAAGAATCAGTCTCCTGTACCTTTTCTTTCTTTTTTTTTTTTTTAAAGTCAAAGTACAGAAGGGATTGTTGGAAGTGGAAAGAAGTCAAAATAATGTAACCTAATATGAGCTAGACCTTAGACTTCCTGCTGTGGAAGTGTAGCATTCCTTTGCTGATGTTCTTTGATTTGAGGGAAAATGCAAAACAACTTCAGGAAAGTGGAGAAGGCCCTGCTACCGCTGCTGCTAAGTTGCTTCAGTCGTGTCCAACTCTGTGCGACCCCATAGACGGCAGCCCACCAGGCCCCGCCGTCCCTGGGATTCTCTAGGCAAGAACACTGGAGTGGGTTGCCATTTCCTCCTCCAATGCATGAAAGTGAAAAGTGAAAGTGAAGTCGCTCAGTCGTGTCTGACTCTTAGTGACCCCATGGACTGCAGCCTACCAGGCTCCTCCATCCATGGGATTTTCCAGGCAAGAGTACTGGAGTGGGGTGCCATTGCCTTCTCCGGAGAAGGCCCTGGTGCGACTGAAAAGGGAACGTGGTATTTATTATTGCTGCAGGCAATCTAGGAAACACCCAACAAAATCAGAATAAAAATGAATTTGGGAAATACAGATGGGCTTTAATATTGCACTCACTTTACAGAAAGCCATTAAATGTTGGCTTTGTCAAATGCAAAAAAAAGAACAAGTAAATATTTTATATCAGACATGTCCAATTCCCCAAAGTTGAAACCAGTATTATTACATTGGCTTATAAAATAAACTAAAGAAAAAATAAAAGAAAAAGTCTGAAAAACTTTTTATCATTGCTCTGACTTGGGTGTGCCTCTATAATGAATTGCGTCTGAAAGGAAGAACAATATAAATGTCCACCCACCAGGCTTAGAAGACAGAGAATGAAACTCATTTATCTCAATTGCTGGATAAGCCAGAGATATTTTAGGCAGAAGTTATAAACTGATGGGATTTTTGTTTATCTGATGTGAATAATAAAACGAAAATTCTGAATGTCAGCTTGGCAGGCAGAAAGAAAACTACATTTGGTCATTGAAAAGATAGATTTCCTTATGATGGCAGGTTTTTAAATAAAGATTTAAGAAAACATGACTCTCTACTGTGAAATGAAGTAAATATTGCTATTGCAGGTGAACACTTTTTGAAACTAGTGGGGTATTTCTTTTTCATTGTATGACAAAAGTAGAGAAAATTATTAGTTTAATTCAGGGCAAGCTGCAGTGATACAGCTTTTGAGTAATTGTTAGAATTCAGAGAATATTGTATAAGAATTACTGTCCTCCTTCAAATGTCAACTTCAATCATACTTTCTCCCTGAAGTAACAATCTCTGTTAAAGAGGATGTTTCTCTCAAGGTGAGAAAGGACCTTTTTTGTTCAATAGTAAACAAGTACAGTCTTCTTTTAGAAATGCCAAGTCATTGGTATAGTCTTTTGTTTGTAAAAGAAGATCCAGGGAATGACATTCTGCAAGATTTTCTGTAAATATTATGACACCATGGTGGAAATATTCCAGAAAATATTGTGTGCTGTACCTCCTGTCTGGAGAATCTTTAAGATGTTTCATAGTATGACTACTTAAGAAGCTCTGTGAGTTATTAACCCTAAGAACCTAGTTTAAAATATATTTTTCTTATGTTCTGTTCATAGCACAGTTTCAACACAAGTCCCTTTGATTTCAAAAAGTGTGATTAGACAGAACACACAGAATGCCTAAATAACCCTTGAATGGATGTGAACAGAGTGGAAAATCTCTTTCTCTAAAGTTACAAGAGTGAGTCAAGAACTGACATATGTGTGATTTGATGACAAAAGATATTGGAGATCAAAATAAGGAACTGGGACGATGAAATAAGCATCCTACCAACATTTTTCATTTATCTTTCTTATCAGAGAGTCATGTTAGTGGTTTATATTTCTTTCGGGAATCTTTCTATTATAGTTAGAGAATATGACTGTTTGGAATATAGTAATAAAGAAGGACCATCCCTCAAAAGAGCGATTGGGATTAAATGTATGGGGAAAAGTATTTTTTAAAAGGGAAAAAAAATGGTTTGTACATGTTACAAAATGTGTGGGAGAGTTAAGATGAACTAAATTTTATATATTTTAAGAGAATAATTAAATTTAAATTTATTTTGCAATGTAAGTTTGTGAATCTTTATAGTCAGAAAATAAAACATCAAATAACAAAACAATCTTTTTAAAAACAAAGCTTACAGTTTTTGAAGAGGTCCAGAAATTTTCAATAAACAAAATAGATAAATAAAAAGTGTATAATGGATACCTAATTACTCAGTGTATTTTATAATTAAATACTGATAGGTAGTCAGAGGAAATTTTTCAAAGAAAAGATTGTTTTAAAAATTTAAAGCACTTACTAAGTGGAAATTATAGTGCATTAAACTACAAGGTTTTTTTAAATTAAACTTTTATTTTCATAAAGTTAATAGCATAGATTAAAATACTAAAATTAAGAACTAATTATGGGTGAGGATCAGTTCTTCACATTTATGGAATATCCATACTTAGCAATTGTTCTTGAACTGATACATAAACTAAGTTATCACAATAATACTTTATGTGATATATATTGTAGATGGTGTTTTAAATTTACAATTCATGAATCTGGGGTTAAAGAATTTATTAGGTTGATTAAATTTGCACTATCTATCAGATAAGAGGCTAGATTGTCGTGCAGTAACTAATGACCACAAAATGCGAGTGCTTAAGATAACTAATGTGTATTTCTATTTTGAGTTACATACACATCTTGAGTTAGCTGAGATTCCACATCATCTTTTCCTGAGATTCCACTCTAACAGAGCAACTTCTACATGAGAAGGAAAAACGCATGATAGACACATGCTACTCTTCACACTCTTATCCAGAAATAGCACACAGCATCCCTGTCCAGATTCCCCTGCTCTTGAGTCAAACTTTATAATCTTTTCTCAGACAGGGCCACTTCAGGAAGGATCCAACATACCTGGTGTTATAAACCACAAATGTCCACTATTCCAGTTCTATCCACTGCAGTCCCTGACCTACAAGTTCATGATGTACTCTGCATATAGGTTAAATAAACAGGGCGACAATATTCAGCCTTGACCTACTCCTCTCCAGATTTGGAACCAGTCTGCTGTTCCATGTCCAGTTCTAAATATTGCTTCCTGACCTGCATATAGGTTTCCCAGGAGGCAGGTCAGGTGATCTGGTATTCCCATTTCTTTCAGAATTTTCCACAGTTTGTTGTTATCCACACAGTCAAAGGCTTTGGCATAGTCAATATAGCAGAAATAGATGCTTTCTGGAACTCTCTTGCTTTTTTGATGATCCAGCAGATATTGGCAATTTGATCTCTGTTTCCTCTGCCTTTTCTAAATCCAACTTGAGCATCTGGAAGTTCACAGTTCATGTACTATTTATTGAAGCCTGGCTTGGAGAATTTTGAGCATTACATTGCTAGCATGTGAGATGAGTGCAATTATGTGGTAGTTTGAGCATTCTTTGGTATTGCCTTTCTTAGGGATTGGAATGAAAACTGACCTTTTCCAGTCCTGTGGCCACTGCTGAGTTTTCCAGATTTGCTGGCATATTGAGCACTGGCATATGCAGCACTTTCACAGCATCATATTTTAGGATTTGAAATAGCTCAACTGGAATTCCATCTCCTCCACTAGCTTTGCTTGTAGTGATGTTTGCTAAGACCCACTTGACTTCATAGTCTAGGATGTCTGGCTCTAGGTGAGTGAAGTTGAATACATAGCAATAGAAAATATTTAAAGCAAAGTACAAAGACTGTGACAAAATAAATCGAGTATCAATGAACTGTGAAGAAATATCAATGCAACTAAGATGTATTTATTTGGAGAGCCAGAAGAGAGAAAATATATGTAATAATGGTTAAAAAAAAGCCTTTAAAGAAAAACAATTACAATAGAAAAGAAGAAAGAAATACAGCATATAGTATAATTAAACAAATTAACTTTGGTTTAAAGTGATAAGGTTAAAACAGTGAGTATTGATGATAATGACACACAATCTACCTATATGTTGTATACAAGAAACTTTAATTTAAAATACCCATGTTGGATAAAAATTGGAAAACATACCCAGTAAACATTAATTTAAAAAAGAACAACTGGAGTGGCTATATTAATATTGAAGTAGAGTTCAGAATAAGAATGATCCCAATTAGTAAAGAGGGATATTTCACAATGATAAAAAGATCAACTAATCAAAGAACATTGTAATTCTAAATGTGCAAACATCTAATAACAGAACTTTCAGTTCAGTTCAGTTCAGTTGCTCAGTCGTGTCCGACTCTTTGCGACCCCATGAATCGCAGCACGCCAGGCCTCCGTGTCCATCACCAACTCCCAGAGTTCACTCAGACTCACGCGCATCTAGTCGGTGATGCCATCCAGCCATCTCATCCTCTGTCTTCCTCTTCTCCTCCTGCCCCCAATCCCTCCCAGCATCTTTAGGATATATGAAATAAAAATAATGGAACTGAAAGAAGAAATGAGAATCTAGGCTGAAAGGCAAATAGTTTAAAATAAACAACATTAAAATATACCCTGCCTACACCAACTCTAGGATTATTTCTCTGTTTTGAACCCCTAGTTCTTCCATTGATAAAGTCTTCTGAAAGCACCCTTCTGTCCTCAGATATATACTAGGGAATTACGTGATAAAGTGTTGTCCTTAGTGGGATAGTTCTTTACAATATATGGAGGGAGAGTTACAATTTCAGAAGATTATAGAGTTAGTAGTTAATGGAAGAGTTCCAAAAGATGACAAATGCATAGAGAGGAAATGAATTTGGTGTAAAAACCCACTTATGTTATTCCTATTATACAACACTGTGGACTTGAGCATGATTTATTAAAATAGTAGTTCTCTCGATTATTTTAATTTTCTATAGTTCTTAATTTACATCTTATTTACTGTTCTTTTTTCACCCTAGTAATTTAAAACCCATAGTTGAGACACTGATAAGCTCACCAAATATTTAACACTGAATACAGAACTAGACCTAATTTCCTATCCTTCCTTGTAGTTACAAGGGTCCTGGTGGCAGAGCTGCCATCACTGAAAGGTGGGCAGAAGTGATTTATGCTCACTTCTTTAGTGAGCAGACATCTTAGAACATTCCTGAGATACTTAATGCTTTCTCTTTCCCACTGGCTTTCTGAATGCAACCAATCCATCAAGGACTCCAAGAATTCAAGGAGATAATGGAGCCAGGAGAAAGGAAACACTTAAAATAAGGTGCCCAGAGTGGGAGAAGGAGAGGATGGAAGAAATTAGGAGAGTAGCACTGAAACATAACTATCACCATATGTAAAACATGGAGCCAGTTGGAATGTGATGTAAGATGCAGGAAGTTCAAATCTGGTCTTCTGTGACAATGTAGAGAGGGGTGATGTGGGATAGAGGAGAGAGGGAGGTTCAAGAGAGACATTTGTATAACTATGGCTGATTCATGTTATTGTAAAACAGAAACCAACACAATATTTTAAAGCAATTATCCTCCAGTAAAAAATAAACTTAATAATAATAATAAAACAATGTGCACAGGAGGTCCTACAAAATGGTCAGACCATATTTGATTGTGTGGGTGAAAAAAACAGGTTTCTATTGTGTTAATTTACTGAAATTTTGGTACATTTGTTGCAGTTCTTTAAATGACTGATTAATAAAACATTTTGAAATTCAGCAAGATATTTTGGGTGCACAGTGCCTTATTGCTTCATATGAAACATTTCCATATGAGTTGGTTTTCTGGGATGGTAAATGAGATCCCTGTTTTTTGTTTGTTTGGTTTTGTGACAATAGATTATCAAGCTGGCTTCTTGCTCCTGATTACATTGGTTTTATAACTTATTTGGGGAAATATTGTCATCAAACTTTTTCATAACTTTGCTTAACTGTAAAATGACGACAGAAGACTGAAAACACTACTACCATTGCTAAGGTTCCTTCACAAGTTGGGAAAGAACAATGGATTTTTCTTTTACAAGTTTATATTCACACATTTCCTAATATGATGTTCTTCTGGCTGGTTTTACAGTCAAAACTGCATGTCCAGTCACATTATATAATGAAGTAACAATCAGGAAAATCATCTTTATTTCTTGATAAACTCATTAACCCATTTTATGATGCAATTTAATAGAGAGTAACATTCATTGTAAACAGATTCATCTCAAAGTTCCTACTTCCGCATAAGGTAACTGCATTTATTAAATCAAATACAACATTACAAGGTCCCAGTGTAATTAGAAAATGAATTTGAGCTATTTTTCCATATTTACATCCTTCATATGACTACCAAATATCATGCTAGCATGTTGGATTAATTTAACTCCAAGTTTAAAAGTGCCATCACAAAATGACTATACTTACATTAAAATAATACTGTACTTTTGAAATAAATTGAAAATAAGTTTATACTTGATAAGATAAAAAAAGATTTTTTTTGACTAAGAAGATTTTATTTTTTTTTTCATTTTTGAAAGTAAGATATGCTGTTGTTAATCATGATTTGTTTTTTTATACTGAAGCCAAATCTTCAAATATATAGTCACAGATTTAATTGTATTTAAAATTTTAATTATCTTCAATATTTCATTAGAACAATGTTTACTAAGCATTTACTACAAGTAGATCATGGAAACGGAGAAGACAATGGCACCCCACTCCAGTACTCTTGCCTGGAAAATCCCATGGGCAGAGGAGCCTGGGGTCGCACAGAGTCGGACACGACTGAAGCGACTTAGCAGCAGCAGCAGCAGATCATGGAAAATATGTGGTTACATTAAAGTGAATAATTGGAATCAAAGATAACACTAATATTTTGCATACATGCATGCTAAGTCACTTCAATCATGTCCAACTCTATGACACTATGGACTGTAGCCTGCCAGGCTCCTCTACCAATGGGATTCTCCAGGCAAGAGTACTGGAGAACCCTGTTGCCATGCCCTCCTACAAGGAGATCATTCCAACCCGGGGATAAAATCCATATCTCTTATAAGTCTCTTGCATTGGCAAGTGGCTTCTTTACCACTGTTACCACCTGAGAAGCCCTAATATTTGATATCTCCCTGGTTTTCTTTCTCTATCCTTTTTTGTTTCTCTATTTGTTAGATATAAAATGGAGTATGATGTGTGTGTTAGTATCTTGTACATAATAATCTAAATGATTGAGTAATTTCATTTTGAGGTATTCGTATGTGTGTGAATAATACAAATCACAGATAAGGGGGAAAAGTCCTTTTTTTCACTATATTAGGAGGATGATTCAAAGGAGAATTTTTTCATACACTGTCTAGAATGTGCTGCTCACTAAAAATAATGTTTACATTTAATGTTTAAAAATCATTTTATTTTTCAAAGAATTCTACCAAGTAATTTTATTTTTTCTAAAACATGAAACTGCTCATCTTTCTCTAGAATTTTTCCATAGAAAATGATGAAATAAATGTACTTTTTAAAATTTAAAATAATTTTAAGATATACATTCGGACAGTTCTTTGAACAGAAAACCAAATATTATTTTCACTTTACTCATACCAGAGTTCAGATAATCACTGCTTAGCACCTAAAAGTCTTGCTTCATTTTTCCCCCCACTTGGACAGTCCTGAGAACTTAATTCATTGTTTGTTTGGTCTACTAGGTAAAATAAATTACATTTTATCAAGGTTGATAAAATTTTATGTTTTCACATCTATTTTATTTCTTCATCACTGCAATAACTCCATAAGTGTGTGCCATCACTGCTTAATAGAACCAAGAAAAAGTCAGGATAAGAAACTTGACTGATGATAGACACCTAGGATATCTGAAGGTCTAGAGCAGACTGGCAAAATATTTAGTGAACACCTTAGATGATGAGAAGATGATAACACTATTTTTATAAAGGTAAGGAAAGTTCTTCGTTAGCATTAAAACACCATACACACAGACAAACGTTCAGACCAAGTCTAATGTCTAATCATGTGCTCCCCTGACTCCCTGGTTCTAGTCATTAGCTTCTCTTAATAGGTCACTGCAGAGCCCCTTCCTGATCTATCTGTTTCTCCTGTGTCCACATTTGCCCTCTGGCAATAACCGTCTGCAGAGCAGCCAGGAAAATCACCTTGAAATGTCAGTGAAGCATCTTCCGCCTGTGCTCAAAATCTTCCATATTATGCCATTCCACTGAAGATGAAGTCAGGTTCCTTATAATGGCCTACAGAATCCCACTCATTCTGTGCACCACCCTTTACCTCCCTTATTTTCATTTTCTCACCTCATTCTGCTTCTGTCATACTTGCTTCCTTGCTAGATGTGCAACCCACCACACCCTCACCTTCCTCAAAGATAGCTCACAGGTTTTTGTTTCAGGTTAGAACCCATATCCCCTATATGTCTTCTGTACTTGGATCACTTCCACAAAGTCTTTGATCAAACATCTTCTTACTGAGATCCAACCTGAATACCTCACTGAACAGCCAACCCTCCAGATCACCCTTACCTTACTATATTTCTTTTTCTTTACTTTTTAAGCTTATTGAAGCATAATTAAAATTATAAAAATCATGTGCTTTAAATTTACAATTCAATGATTTTTAAAATATTTACAGATTTGTACAGCCATAACCATTAAACTATTGCACAATTGCACTCATCTCACATGCTAGTAAAGTAATGCTCAAAATTCTCCAAGCCAGGCTTCAGCAATACATGAACCATGAGCTTCCAAGATGTTCAAGCTGGTTTTAGAAAAGCCAGAGGAACCAGAGATCAATTTGCCAACATCCATTGGATCATCAAAAAAGCAAGAGAGATCCAGAAACATCTATTTCTGCTTTATTGACTATGCCAAAACCTTTGACTGTGTGGATCACAATAAACTGTGGAAAATTCTGAAAGAAATGGGAATACCAGACCACCTGACTGCCGGGGTCCAGCCCCGGCTGATCCAGGGTATTCGAAGGAGAGATGGTGTCGGCGACCTATTTATTTAAATATTCATCAAAGATATAAAGAGTAATAGAATGAGGATAGCTCAGTGAGGAAATTCAGTGAAGAAAAGAGGCTGAAATAAGGATAGCTCAGTGAGGAAATTCAGTGGAGAAAAGAGGCTGAATAATTCAGCCAGAAGGTGAGAGAAAGAATGACATGGGGAGACCAAGTTTCAGTGAACAAGGCCCACACTTTATTTTTCGAAGTAGTTTTTATACCTTAAGTTATGCATAGAGGATAATGGGGGAAGGGGTGGAGTCATGCAAGGACAGCAGTTCCTGATCCTAATCGAAGCCAGGCTTTCAAACTTATCATATGCAAAAGTTTAGGTGATTTGCATCATCTTCTGGCCAGGAGGCCTGTTAACATTTTAAGAAACTTATTTTTCTCTAAAGGTGATTATTCTAAAGTCAGGCGCCAGCCTCCAAAAAGCATTGGATAAAGTTGCATTCCTATAGGGCAAAGGTGAGGTGGGCTCAATCAAGAAAAGAATTAACTCAAGGGTCCAAGGTTACAAACATTGAGGCTACTACTTACATTTCTATACATCCATTATATCAATCAATACACTGCCAAGGACACAGTAGGTAAGGGATATGGAGACTTAGCAGCAAACATTGGCCCAATAAGTGAAAAACCCTTTACCAATACAATTTCTAATCAATCTTTTAACTACTCAAAGGAATCTGTGTTTAGACAGTTTAGAACATCTCCTGCCTCTCACAGTTGGGAGGCTCTGAACAATCACATGTGGCGGGAAAAACCTATTCAGGCAGGCTAGAGGATTTCCAAAGGAGTTTGTAGGTTGAAACACTGTCACACCCGGGAATTATTAACTGGATCTGTAAGCTAACTCTTTTTTCAGAGAGAGGTAGTGGAGGACAGCCCCCCGTAAAGTCAGAGGTGTAGGTGAAAGCACAAAGCAGAAAGTAGGCAGACTGTGGTTTTGGGGTTAGATGCTCGAGAATTTCCAGGGGGACTCCTGAGGCTCGATCCCACCTTTGTGTATGCCAAGCCTCCTTCCTCGTGACCTTTGCCACAGGTGGAGCTCGCTCCCATCACCTGACCTGTCTCTTGAGAAACCTGTATTCAGGTCAGGAAGCAACAGTTGGAACTGGACATGGAACAACAGACTGGTTCCAAATAGGAAAAGGAGTACATTAAGGCTGTATATTGTCACCCTGCTTATTTAACTGATATGCAGAGTACATCATGAGAAATGCTGGGCTGGAAGAAGCACAAGCTGGAATCAAGATGGCTGGGAGAAATATCAATCACCTCAGATATGCAGATGACACCACCCTTATGGGCAGAAAGTGAAGAGGAACTAAAAAGCCTCTTGATGAAAGTGAAAGAGAAGATTGAAAAAGTTGACTTAAAGCTCAACATTCAGAAAACTAAGATTATGGCATCCAGTCCCACCACTTCATGGGAAATAGATGGGGAAACAGTGGAAATAGTGTCAGACTTTATTTTTCTGGGCTCCAAAATTACTGCAGATGGTGATTTGCAGCCATGAAATTAAAAAATGCTTACTCCTTGGAATGAAAGTTATGGCCAAACTAGATAGCATATTAAAAAGCAGAGACATTACTTTGCCAACAAAGGTCTGTCTAATCAAAGCTATGGTTTTTCCAGTAGTCATGTATGGATGTGAGAGTTGGACTGTGAAGAAGGCTGAGTGCCGAAGAATGGAT
>NW_011495081.1:12404663-12407452 GCF_000754665.1 Bison bison bison | reverse complement strand
CTTTTGAACTGTGGTGTTGGAGATGACTCTTGAGAGTCCCTTGGACTGCAAGGAGATCCAACCAGTCCATCCTAAAGGAGATCAGTCCTGGGTGTTCACTGGAAGGACTGATGTTGAAGCTGAAACGCCAATATTTTGTCCACCTCATGCAAAGAGTTGACTCATAGGAAAAGACCCTGATTCTGGGAAGGATTGGGGGACAGGAGGAGAAGGGGATGACAGAGGATGAGATGGCTGGATGGCATCACCAACTTGACAGAGTTTGGGTGAACTCTGGGAGTTGGTGATGGACAGGGAGGCCTGGCGTGCTGTGGTTCATGGCGTCACAAAGAGTCGGACATGACTGAGTGACTGAACTGAACTGAACTGAACCATTATCTAATTTTTAAAAAATCTTTATAAATCTTTGTCCATTTACAATCATTTGCTATTCCCTCAAAGAAGTCATAGGCAACTACTTACTTATTACTGTCTACAGTGATTTATTTGGGGACATTCCTTGTAAATGGCCTCATAAAATACATGTTATTCCATATTTAGCTTCTTATATCTAGCATGATGCTCCTGTGTTTCATTCATGTTGTAACATGTATTGGTAATTATTTCCTTTTTATTGCTGAATATTATTCCATAATATGGAGTGATATACTCCTTTTTGTTTATCCTTTCAGCAGTTGATGGCATCTGGGTCATTTTCAATGTTTTGGCTATTATGAACAATGCTGCCATAAACATTCATGGGAAGTTATTGTGGGGATATATGTGTTCATTCTTCCTATTGTGTATGCTCAGTCATTCAGTCATGTCTTAACTCTGCGACCCTGTGGACTGTAGCCTGCCAGGCTCCTCTGTTCATGGAATTTCCCAGGCAGGAATACTGGAATGGGTTGACATTTCCTACTCCAGAAATCTTCCCCATCCAGAGATCGAACCCATGTCTCTTACACCTCTTGCATTGGCAGGGGGATTCTTTACCACCGCGCCACAGTTTTACAGCATCCATGACCTTCAAATATATCATAAATATGCTATTTATTCTTTAAATTACCTGAAAATTTTGGTTGAATGAATAAAATAATGCTCACACATAGTATATTTCTGTTTCTAGATATATATTTTTAAGCAGCATATTTCTTCTTGCTTCCACTTTTTCACTGAATATGTATTTAGTCTTTTCTATGCTGTAGAAATATGTTAGGATTAATATGTATAAAAGTGTGTGGGAAGGGAAGGAAATAACTTTCAAATGATAAAAAGGAACTGAGGTAGGTAAAATAGACCCCCCCCAGAGATATCTACGTACTAATTCCCAAAATTGTGAATATGTTAAGTTACATGTCAAGTGTGAATTTAGATTACATACAGATAGGGTTAGGTTTGTTAATCAGCTGACCTTAAAATAAGAAGAGTATCTTATGTTATTCAGTTGGAGGCATCGTAATCACAGAAGTACTTTGTAAGTAAGAGAAGCAGAAAGTCTGAGTGAAAATAAGAAATGGATGGTAGAAACAGTGATATGAGAAAAAACTCAGTCTAAGATTGCTGGCTTTGAGGATAAAAGGATTCAGGAAATATGGGCAGCCTAGATGCTCTTTATTAAAGGCAAGACCATAGACTCTTCCCTAGAGGTACCAGAAAGGAATGCAGCCCTGCTGATCCCTTTATTTTAGCCTGACCCACTTCAGACTTCTTTTAGAAATATAAGATAATATATTTGCATCATATTAAGCTACTAAGATTGTGGTATAGCAGCAACAGAAAGCTAATAGAGAAACCATATGTACTGACTTACACAGGAGGATAAGAGGCGGGGCCTGATTACCCAACTGTGTTAATAAACTCTTGCTTTTATATACATATACTATACTCAGCCCCAAATAAATTTTCTAAGAAGTAGGAGTCATGGTCTCTGCTCTTGAGGGAAAAAAAAAAAAAGCTTACAAACTAGTCAGACTTCCCAATGGGAAAACACAACCATATGGCAGAGATGTTAGAAGCACACAATTGTGCCAACAGGATAATCAACCATCATTTACATGGCCAGCCATCCCAGAGAACTGGCATCCAAGGGGCATCACTGCAGCAGCTGTTTCCGTGGCCCCAAATCCTTATGATAGTGACTAAAAAAGAAACAAGCACAGAGAAAGCCTCTGAGATCTTGAACTTGTGAAACCGAGAGGCAGCAAGGAATAATAAAAGGTATATGGAGCTACCTTAGACCACTAGGTACTTATCTCAACTCTATCCCACAATAGGCTTGTGATCTTGGGCAAGTGACCTAAGCATTATCTCTTTCCTTACCCCTAAAATGAAGCTGGACCCTTCCAGTTATTCTCTGGGAACTGGTGAGATCACTTCCAAAATAAGCTAAATATGCTTTCTTGATTCACAACTTTTTTATAAAACAGATATAAGCAAGGACAATTTTAGTACCAGGAAAAAGTTTATGTGGAAAATTTACTTAATATCCAGAAAATAATTATTAACTACCTGTTTTTTTGCCAGACAGTTTTACACCCTTATAAAAACATTAACACTTGCTAATTTAAACACAAAATGTATAATATATTTAGAAAATATGCATATTTACAGAGTACATATATAGAAAAGGTATATTATATAAAGCATGAAAGTTTTATAAACAAGCCAGTATATGTTTGAGATTCTGAATACATAACTGAAAGAATAAAAGAAATTTTGATATGGTCACAGTATCAGTCAAAGTTCCCAGAGAAAGATAACCACCAACAGGAGACATATATATATATATATATATATATATACCTCAT
>NW_011495081.1:12394439-12404563 GCF_000754665.1 Bison bison bison | reverse complement strand
CAGTGTCTATGTAGCCTCATAAGGAATTATTAATATGTCAAATGACTATGGAAGCTGTTCCAAGAACAACAGTCAGCCACTTGGACACCCAGAAAAGCCAATGGTATAATTTCCAGTTGAAAGCAGGAAGGTTCAAGACCCAACAGGAGTGAATGTTTTAGTTTGAGCCCCAAAGTAGTAAAAGACCAGTGTCACTGATCAAAGAAGTCCAGTAGGAAAATTGTCTCTTACTTGGGGGTCTGTTAGTGACCAAAAGCTGTTAATTTCACAGAAGACTCTAGTGGTCTCAGGAATACCTAGAAAAGAACTATCTATACCTCAATAATCCCCTTGCAATTATGACCCAAACTATGGTGGTCAGTTATTCAGAGATGAAAATAATTTTATTTCATCAGGTAAGCCAGAGAGTGGGGTGGATGGATAAGAGATACAGTACCTGAACAGTCTATGCCAAAACCATATGTAGTTTTAAAATTCAATTATGGGCCATCCTTGGTGGTCAAATGGCAAAGAATCTGCCTGCCAGGGCAGGGGACACGGGTTGGATCCTTAGTTGAAGAAGATTCTACATGCCGCAGGGCAACTAAGCCTCTGAGCCACAACAGAGAAGAGAAGCCACAGCAATGATAAGCCCAGCCCTGTGCTTGAGAGTCGACCTGCTCACTATCGCTAGAGAAAGGCTGAGTGAAGTAACAAAGATGCAATAACCACCCCCCAAAAAAATAAATAACTAAAGTATATGAATGATGTACTTCTAAAGAAGAAATGAAATTATTCCAGAATAAACAACTTCGGGTCATCACAAGGTATAACAATTTTTACTTGTACCAATAAAATGTTTTTAAGAGGAAAAACTCTTTAAAATAAATCACTGTTTACTGCAATGTGTCTTTATAAATATATGTACATAGACTGTACATATTTAAGCAAAAATATGACTCTCTTACTGAAGTCACTCAGTGGTGTCCGACTCTTTGCAACCACATGTACTGTAGCTTACCAGTCTCCCCCATCCATGGGATTTTCCAGGCAAGAGTACTGGAGTGGGTTACCATTTCCTTCTCCAGGGGATTTTCCCAACCCAGGGATCGAACCTGGGTCTCCCATAGTGCGGGCAGACACTTTACCATCTGAGCCACCAGGGAAGCCATGATTCTCTTATTTAGATATTATTTTGCCTACTTTTAATTATTATTCCCAAATATTTCTTGAGGCTTTATGATCTTTCCTGGAAAAGTCAATTTCTTTCAAAATTATGATAGTAGTTTTTGAACAGCATGAATGAATTAAAAGTAGCTATTGTTGCTTTCCTTTTAATAGAGTTTAAAATACAAGTCAATTACAGAATATGTTCTCTCATTTTCTCAATAAGATTTTTAAAAATGTAAGTCTATATGCGTAATTTAGCTAAAGCAACTAGGAAAAATGAAAATATTTTTAAATTAAATAAAATAATAGCAAGTACTCCAAAAATCCATTTTTCAAAGGCTCCTCAGTAACAGTGTTTTATTCTATAAGTATGAAAGATTATAATCTTAAATAAGGAGCATTTATTAAAAACCATCATGTATTCTGCCACCTCATTATCTGTATATTATTTTACTTAATTATCACAGAAACCCTATTGCTTAAATACATCATCATATTTATACACTTACAAGAGCTTATATATCTGGTGACAGAAATAGCAGTGCAAGCTCAGAGCTGTCTTAATACAGATCTATAGTCTTAAGAATTCACTAAGAATATTTAAGTGCTGTAACTTAAAAGTCTCAGTTTTCTCATCCATAAAGCTGGAATAATGATAATGGGCTCAGGCTTGTGTATGAATATGTGTAAGAAGAACAAGGATGTAATTAGATAAATATCATATGAAGTTCTTTAATTCAGTTTCAGGAACAAGCGAGGTACCACCATTGGCTTCTCCCTGCTGCTGCTGCTAAGTCGCCTCAGTCGTGTCCGACTCTGTGCGACCCCATAGACGGCAGCCCACCAGGCTCCTCTGTCCCTGGGATTCACCAGGCAAGAACACTGAAGTGGGTTGCCATTTCCTTCTCCAATGCATGAAGGTGAAAAGTGAAAGTGAAGTCGCTCAGTCGTGTTCAACTCTTCGCGACCCCATCGACTGCAGCCTACCGGGCTCCTCCGTCCACGGGATTTTCCAGGCGAGAGTACTGGAGTGGGGTGCCATCGCCTTCTCTGGGCTTCTCCCTAGAAGATTTTAAACAGATACTACCTATCTGGGTCTCAAGTTTATTATCTCCAGAATCAGAGAAATACACACTTTGCTATGTTGAACTGCAGAGTACTTGTCATAATGTATATGAAAACTCCTCATGATGTATAATGTGCATATGTATATATATGTACAGGATGCATGTATAATCAATGTGACACATTTCTGAAGTCCTTTATAGTTTTCAGTTTATACAGAACTCTAAATGTGTTTACTAGTAGTATAAATAATCATTCATATTCCATATTATATCTCCTAAATAGACATTAAACATTGTTTCTATGTATTAAACTAGTTTTCCTGCTTTGCTTTTTTTTTTTTTAATGGCACTTCTGGACTTTTTTTTTTCCTTTAAGGAATGAGATGATAGCTTCACCCTTTCTTTAGGTGTGAACTACATCTCAATGAATCTGATGCATATTGTTTCCAAGTACTCTCCTCAACTTCTTTTAAAAATGCATTTTTTAATAAGCAATAATCTGTTGCTACAAAAATATAAATTAAAAATATCTATCCCAGCAACATTGAGGCATTTTTGCTTTTGTTTTTAAACTAGTGGCTTAAATTTTTCAGTAGTTATTATCTAAGACAGTAACTTCAGAATTGTGAAATATTATTTACCTGATTCCAATCCAGTTAGAATCTACACAATATTGAATTGGGCTTTCCAGTTTGGCACACTGGTAAAGAATCTGCCTGCCAGTGCAGGAGACATAAAAGATGTGGGTTTGATTTCTGGGTTGGGAAGATCCCCTGGTGTAGGAAATGGCTACCCACCTTAGTATTCTTGCCTGGAAAATTCCACAGACAGAGGAGCCTGGCCAGCTACAGTCCCTGGAGTCATAAAGAATCGGACTGATTAAGCCCTCTACTGCACTGCAACACTGAATCTTAAAAAAATATATATATATATATATTTATTTATTTATTTATAAATCAAGCTTACCTCGTGACAAATAGCAGCTCAAATATTACAGTCAGGTATTAGATAAAAGAGGATATTAAGTGGTAAGTGCAACAAATAAATATATAAGATGAAAATTCATTATGGTAAAATGACCAATGTTTATATTAAGGATATTGGATCTTCAGAAAAGACCCCAATAAAATCAATAATTTTTTGAGGTATATATGGGATAAACATTAAAATAATTCCTATTTTAAGATTAGATTTAAATTGTTTTGGTATAAATTGTTAAAGAAAATCATTACAAAGCTGCTTTATGCTTTAAATAGATAGCCGTCTTAGATATCACTCCAGTATTATTGCCTGGAAAATTCCATGGAGGGAGGAGTCTGGTGGGTTACAGTCTACAGAGTCGGACATGACTGAGCATGCATTTGTGCACACACATAGCTTATTAGATACATTTTTTTAAACTCCTAGAAATTCATTGAAATGTAATTGACATATGTTAGTTTCAAGTACACCACATAATGGTGTTTATATACCACATAATGATATTTGCATATTTAAGATATAGCTCTTAAATTATGAATGCATTATTAAAGTCCCAAACTAAAAGAATGCCCATTAGAATCCAAGCAAATTGACATTTAAAAATTTCTACTATCATTTTCCAAGTAACGAGGACAACTTCAATACCAGGCACTGTTTATTTGTATTTCTTGACATTTCATTTACATTACACACTTATCAAATGCACTAAGTATTTTATTTTAAACTAAATCCCTTTTCCCTAGCATATTTTATTAAAGTATACCATGCCTAAAAAGAGCCCAAAACTTAAGTGTACATACCCATAAATTATCAAAACATGGATGCTTATGAAACCTCAGAAGAGGACAATAAACTAAATACCTGATGTCTCTGGTTTTCCCTCAGTCACAATCCCCTCCTTCTTCCCATAGGTACCTAATATACATTTTAAAACAGATTAATTTGCTGATATTAAATAAACATTTATATGGAAGGGTTCATGTATGTATTTATTATATGTTTTTTATATTAATATTTTATTTTCCCTTATTTGACTTTAGAAATAATGTTTTGCTGTACAGTTCTCTAATTCTCTTCTCTGTTAAGCTTTTCTCTCAGGTAACCCACAAAGAGCAAAACTGCTAAAATGGAAGATAAGCCTTCCCTGGTGGCTTGGTGGTAAAGAATCCACCTGCCAATACAGGAGATGCAAGTTCTATGCCTGGCCTGGGAAGATCCCCTAGAGAAGTAAATGGCAACCTGCTCCTGCATTCTTGCCTGGGAAATCCCATGAACAGAGAAACCTGGCAGTCTATGGGGTTGCAAAAGAGTCAGACACTACTTAGTGACTGAACAACAAGATTGCTTATGTTTGAAATCAGTAGATGATTCCAAAATTTTCTGCAAAGTGTTGGTAGAAGCATTTAGAGCATTTTTTTTTTTTTTTTTACCAGTCAACACTTTAAATAGACAAATAATCAGCTATAGCATCCCAGGTGGAACAGTAGTAAAGAATCCACCTGACAATTCCGGAGACACTAGAGATATGGATTGGATCCCTGGGTCAGGAGGATCCCTGGAGTAGGAAATGGTAAACCACTCCAGTATTCTTGCTTGGAAAAGTCCACGGAGGGAGGAGTCCGGCAGGCTACAGTCCATGGGACCACAGAGTTGGACATGACTGAGCATGCACACGTGCACACACATAGCTTATTAGATACATTTTTTAAACTCTTAGAAAAGTATTGAAATGTAATTGACATATATTAGTTTCAAGTATACCACATAATGATATTTGCATACACTATGAAATGATCACCACAATAAGTCTAGTAACCATCTTTCCCCATACAAAGTTATCAACATGTTATTGACTATATTCCTTTTTCTGCATATTACACCATTGTGGCTTATTTACCCTATTTATAGCTGAGGTCTGTATCTTTTAATCCCCCTCACCTCTTTTGCCCATTCCCCTATCCACTCCCTTTTGGCAACTACCCTGTTTGTTCCCTGTACCTATGAGTCTGTTTTCATTTTGCTTGTTCTGTTTTGTTTTCTATATTCCACATGTAAATGAGATCATGCCATATTGTCCCTGGCCAGCTAGCTGCTTGGCCTGAGGCCTCCCAATACTGGTGCACACAGGCTGCTGGACGAGGCCAGTTACCAGCATTAATAAGCTAGAATGAGGATTCCAAAATGATGCTTGCCAGCACCAGCGTCTTCATGGTGGAATGCACCCCACTAAAATAGCTGCTGGCAGTATCTAATGTCCCCAGGGGGAACCCTAGTTGCCTCTTCCTTCTCTCGGATACTTTCCAAAATCAGCAAATGGGTCTGACCCAGGGTCCTCCTTTCAAATGACTACCTCTGCACTGGGACTTGGAGCCTGTGAGATTTTGAGCATGTCCTTTAAGAGAGGGGTCTATTTTCCCTAAAGATCTCTGTCTCACCTGTACTCAAACCTCACTGGCCTCCAAAGTCGGACATTCTGGTCGCTCATCTTTCTAGGGCAAGATACCTGGAATGGGGAGCCTAACGTGGGGTTCAGAATCCTCACTTCTTGGGGGAGAACCTCTGCAATTGGATTATACTACAGTTTAATCACCTACCTGGGGTCACCTACCTGGGAGTGTAGATCTTGGCTATACTGCATCTTTGCTTCTCCTAACCATCTCCTTGTTTATCCTTCTTTATAGGTTATTGTAGAAAATCTTTTCTGGAATCTTCAGGTTGTTCTCATAAATATTTGTTCTATGCATGCACGCTAAGTTGCTTCAGTTGTGTCCAACACTTTGTGATCCCATGGACTATAGCCCTCCAGGCTCTTCTGTCCATGGGGATTCTCCAGGCAAAAATACTGAAGTCGGTTGTCATGCCCTCCTACATGGGATCTTCCCAACCCAGGGATCAAACATAAGTCTCTTTATGTTTCCTGCTTTGGCAGGCGGGTTCTTTACCACCACCGCTGCCTGGGAAGCCCAGTATCAAGAACACTATTTTCAGCTGAAGAACCCACCTGCCAATGCAGGAGACACAGGTTTGATCCCTGGTGTTGGAAAATACTGCACACTGAGGAGCAACTAAGCCCATGTGCCACAACTTACTGAGACTATTTGTTCTATAAGTACTTGTAATTTTGGTGTGCCTGAGGGAGACAGTAAACTCAGGGTCTTCCTACTTCATCATCTTGGACACACTTTCCTAAGGTTCACATCTTCATTTTAAATTAGTTTAAGTAGAACTATACAAAGTTGGAGAGCCAAAATATTAGTAATACTGATAAATGATTCTGTTTACTCCATAAATATTATGCATACACTCTTTGCACTGAGTAAAACTGAGTCTCAGGAGTAACAGCCCATGACGACGCAGCCTAATGTTTCAAATCAATGGAGGCATCCACAGTTCACGACAAAGTGTTTATCTTCATGTGTGGGTGCTCAGCTGCTCAGTTATGTCTGACTCTGCCACCCCATGGACTGTAGCTTGCTAGGCTCCTCTGTCCAAGGATTTTTCCAGGCAATTATACCGGAGTGGGTTGCCATTTCCTCCTCCAGGGGGTCTTCCCAACCCAGGGATTGAACCCATTGGCAGGTGGATTCTTTACCACTGCGCCACCTGGGAAGCCCACTTATCTTCATAATGTGGTATAATTCTGGTTAAGATGCAAATACTTTTGGGAATGTGTTTTTCCTCTTGAACTTCATTAATTACATCAGGAAATGCATGCATGTTAGAATCTACTTCTGGTTTCTCAATATGCTTGCTTCTTTTGTTTGTTTGCTCTCTGCCTATGTCCAAGGTAGTTTTCAAAATCCTGATGTTTTCTACCACCGATAGCTACTTTTTCTATTTTGGGCATGCAGATTACTAAAGACTTCCTAGCATAGCCGCTGTGAGGTGTGAGTACTGCAGGAAGCATAAGCTGATGTGAATTTTCCTTAAGCATTCCTTTCACATACCCCAATTATCTGGGCATGGCAACCCACTCTAGTATTCTTCTCTGGAGAATCCCATGGACAGAGGAGCCTGGCAGGCTACAGCTCATGGGGTCACAGAGTAGGACATGACTGAAGCGACTTAGCATGAATGCATAGAAGCAAGATGTTGGATGATCTGATTATATCTTCCATCGTATTTCAAGAGAAATCAAGTTTGGGCTCATTTGTTTTTTATGGCTTTTCCAACTTTAGTGATCCAAGTTCTGGTTTACCTTCCTCCTTGTTAATACTTAATTTGTCTTAGTTTTTCCACCAGTTTTACATGTCTAAGAGTTTTCCATCTGGAATCAGGAGTACATTGAAGAGAGCTCCAGACAGAACGCTGCTCTTCTTTGTTTTCATCTAATGCATTTTGGTTGGGACCTTATTCTAGTGTCTGGTGGTCTTTGCTCTTTAAAGAAAATAGGATAGAAGTGATGATATCTGTGTGCCACTGTTGTCAAAGCCCGAGTTACTTTTCTTCTTGTCTGTTTGTATGCTCTTAAACTTTCCTCTGAACCACTTCTCTGTATTGGCCCATTTAAAATAGTAAACTTTTACTTTTAATTACTGGATAATTCTTCAATTCTTGAATTCTTTCTGAACTCTATCATCCCACACATTGTTGAAGAGTCGCCACCGGTGACTTGCAGTAACATTCACAGTCAGCACGTGGGTTACCCATTCAAAAGATCTCCTTTAGATGGAGACTGCGTTACAGGGTTTTACTGTTGTTCAGATCTCCAGTGAAATTTATGATCAGGTTCATTTTTTTAGCTCTTTAGATCCTTCCACATTTTCAATCTTTTTAGTGTTGTTTAAAGCTGAATTAAAATCTTGAAGTTTCTTAAGTTTGGTAACATTCCCCCACCCCCACTGGGATTATTTTAGTGGTAGAAAATCCTGGTGCCAATTGTCAATATGATCTCTATTTATTGTTGACATAAGGAGAGTTCCTCCAGGGGGAACATTACACAGTCAGTGTGTTTGGCATTCTGTCTAATGAGACCTTCTCTTAGCCTATTCATAGCACCTTTATGGATTTAGGGTCTGGGAAACCAGTCTGGGATCCCAAAGACTGTTATAATTTATACTTCAGTCAACATGTGAGTATCCTGTTTGTGCTGCCTTCTTGCCAGCACCTCACATGTCAATATTTTTTTAAAATCGTAGCCATTCTGGTGGCTGTGCCAGAATGTGTCTATCACTGTAATTTTTTTTTAATTTTATTTTATTTAATTTTACAGTAGTGTATTGGTTTTACCATATATCAAAATGAATCCACTACAGGTATACATGTATTCCACATCCTGAACCCTCCTCCCTCCTCCTTCCCCATACCATCCCTCTGGGTGGTCCCAGTGCACCAGCCCCAAGCATCCAGTATCGTGCATCAAACCTGGACTGGCGACTCGTTTCATATATGATATTATACATGTTTCAATGCCATTATCCCAAATCATCCCACCCGCTCCCTCTCCCACAGAGTCCAAAAGACTGTTCTATACATCAGTATCTATTCTGCTGTCTCGTATGTAGGGTTATTGTTACCATCTTTCTAAATTCCATATATCGCTGTAATTTTAATTGACATTTTCTTTATAATTATTGGTGTTGATCTTCTTTCCAATGTCTATTGGGAATTGAATGTCTGCTTTTGTGAAGTGTTTGCTCAAGTCTCTTAGTCCTTTCTCTACGCATTGTCTTCTTGCTTTGCTGATTTACAGGGCTTCTTTACCAATTCAGAATATGAGTCCATTTCTCTTATATGTGTGGCTAGTGGTTTTTCCTACTCTGTTGACTTAAATATCTTATTGTGAAAATTTTTAAACATTAGAGAGATAATTTGTGAGAAAACTATAATGAATCTATAGGTACCATCATCCAGTTTTAAGAATGAGTACTCCATGGACCACCTAGTTTTACTTTTTTACCATATTGGTTTTTTTAAAGTCAAGATTCCAAGATATCAAATCTCTTTTTATTTGTAAAAAGACCACCATGAATCTCTAAAGGATAAGAACAAATTTTTACAATGTAACTCAAATGTTCTTCTGAGTTATAATGTCTCTGGTGAATGACAGGATTTTTTATATTTAATAGAGTTTTATTTATCAATCCTTTCCTATATAAACAGTGCTTTGTTTTATTAAATGCTTTCCATACTTTAAGATTTTAAAAAGTTTCCTATATAATTATTTAGTTAATGGATGTTCCTTTAGTTTTGGATTTAAAATCAATATGGGTTTGATTTGTGTGTGTGGTAGGGGTCAGGTTGTTCTCTATTTTTAATATATAGGTATCTACACAGCACCTTAATTGGTTTGGTGCACTATGTTCTGTATTGACATATTATGTTAAATATCTATGTATGTGTTAGTTTATTAATGAACTTTCAGTTCTGTTCTATATGTGTATTTGTCTAACTTAGCAGCAACATTACACTCTTTTAATTATAGTTTGAAATAACTCCTGTTAACTAGACAACAAATATTCCAATGATGTCCTTCTTGAAAGATTTCTTGGCTATTCTTGGAACTCTACACATTTCAGTGTATTTTTTGGAATGAACTCAACTTTACAAATGAAAAACTAAGTGTTGAAAATTATGAGAATTACATTTAATTTATAAAGCAACTTGAAAAAATGCACAATGCTTATAATACTCAAGCTTCCAACCCAAGTGCATGGACTGTCTGTTAGCTATCACTTTCTATCTATCAAATATCTATTCATTTATCTGTCATCTCTGTATCTTTTATTCTAAATAATTTCAGTAGTTTTCATTTGCACATGCATAAGTCTTATACAATGTTTGTTAGATTTATTCCTGCTGCTGCTGCTAAGTCACTTCAGCCATGTCCGACTCTGTGCGACCCCATAGATGGCAGCTCACCAGGCTCCCCCGTCCCTGGGATTCTCCAGGCAAGAACACTGGAATGGGTTGCCATTTCCTTCTCCA
>NW_011495081.1:12393877-12394339 GCF_000754665.1 Bison bison bison | reverse complement strand
CTTAGCGACCCCATGGACTGCAGCCTACCAGGCTCCTCCATCCATGGGATTTTCCAGGCAAGAGTACTGGAGTGGGGTGCCATTGCCTTCTCCGAATCCTACTTATATGCTATATTTTAGTGCTTTTTAAAATGATATTTTATATAATATTATTTTTATTTGTTTGTTGCTATTATATAGACATTCTCTTGCTTTTTTCACTGATTTTCTATTTAGCTACCTTAACAAACTACATTACTCTGCCAACAAAGATCCATCTAGTCAAGGCTATGGTTTTTCCAGTGGTCATGTATGGATGTGAGAGTTGGACTGTGAAGAAAGCTGAGTGCTGAAGAACTGATGCTTTTGAACTGTGGTGTTGAAGACTCTTGAGAGTCCCTTGGACCGCGAGGAGATCCAACCAGTCCATTCTGAAGGAGATCAGCCTTGGGATTTCTTTGGAAGGAATGATGCTAAAGCTGA
>NW_011495081.1:12386569-12393777 GCF_000754665.1 Bison bison bison | reverse complement strand
GAATGATGCTAAAGCTGAAACTCCAGTACTTTGGCCACCTCATGCGAAGAGTTGACTCATTGGAAAAGACTCTGATGCTGGGAGGGATTGGGGGCAGGAGGAAAAGGGGATGACAGAGGATGAGGTGGCTGGATGGCATCACTGACTCAATGGACATGAGTCTGAGTGAACTCTGGGAGTCGGTGATGGACAGGGAGGCCTGGTGTGCTGCGGTTCATGGGGTCACAAAGAGTTGGACATGACTGAGCGACTGAACTGAACTGAACTGAACAAACTACTGATAAATGTATATGCAAATCTCTTTGGATTTCTACATATTCTCCATGTTCAGTTACAGAATCTGTGAATAATATACTTTTTTCTGATTATTTTAGCTTTTACATTTCTTTTTCTTAGACAAGGAATTACTGAGAGGTGTGGTAATTTACCCTATTAGAAGCATAGACAAATAAATGAGTTTCTTTTTTAATAAAAGTACCTTAGCATCTAATTCAACTCAATGTCAAAGGAAAGCATCACATCTAAAAACTTTGCCTTTTACTTAATTTTGAAAAATTCATTTATATCATAAAGTAGGTCCATTACCGTTTCTCCAATGATGTTCACTTAATATAGTTTTCTGTACTGAAATACTAAGCATATACATTTTTACCTTCTGACTGTCTGACTCTTTCTATTTTCTCCAACTATCAAGCATCCACTCCTGTAAATAGTTGAAGCAAAAACAATCACAGGACGTGGTCAATCTCCAAGGAACAGTTTTTGTATACTAAAGAAAAAAAAAAGCCTATTCCCAAAATGTTTAATACATACATGCATATATCTAATTTCATAGAATGTTTAATTTTAAAAATCAGTATGATAGCCATCATATCCTAATTTTAAAAACAAAATAAAACTGAATCTTAGAGAACTTAAGGAACATATCCAAGTAAATTCATTAATAAGCAGTGTATCCCATACAGAAAACATAATATCTCTAGTTCTCTAGTCTTTGCCAGTTTACATATCCATTGCTTGCTTGCTATATTTTTTTAAAGTAGAACAAAATTTATCCGATATTTTTTTTCAAAGTATAAGAGAATATGACTTTCCAAGATATGAGGAATCTTTCCAGGATATGAGGATATAAAGAAAAGACTTTTCTTTAAAAGTCTTTAAGAATAATAAATTTTTAAAAACACAAAAATTGTTCATTACATCTAATTTTGAAGATAGAAAATTGACACAGTGACCTGCATATCCAAAAGGCCTTTTAAATCTACTTTGTTAGGATTTTATAAAGAATTTATGGGGGAATAATGTAGTGAAGAAAACAGCAATAAAAAAGACAAATGATAAGACCTATTATGTTTTCACCAGATGCTTTTCTTTAAAGATTTTAAATTTCTTAAAGTAAGATTTTAATTCATGTAATAATTTATCTCAACATTTTACATTAGTATCTTCCTGATTATATCCCACACATTAATATGAATATAAAACATTATACATCCCCTATTATTTAATTTAGCTTGGCTGAAAGGCAGAACTTGAAGCCAGAGAGTAAAAGTCTTGACTAGAAAATTAATTAGGAAAATAGTGGCTATTATAACTCATTTTGTGAAGACAAAGCATCCAACAAGCTGCTATGCTTTTTTTTTTTTTTTTTTGATTGTCTTAAATCGAGGATGTGTATTTCTGGAAAAATATAATTATACTTTTTTTTTTTTGTTCAATTGGAGTATGGTTGCTGGATAAGTTTAAGAATAATAACTAATAAATAAAATACATTTTAAGTTAAATCTATACAAATTCAAAAGCTTGTCTTTATAGAGTTTTTCTCAGAATCTTTCTATAATGAAGAGCAAAAGATAATCCTTAAATACTTATAAATTTTTGCTTTACTAGTTCCAAGAACTTTAACTTATAAATGTGAAACTAAGAGTAATTGTTAGAAAGAATTATTTTAGAACACTATTTTTCATATTGAGCAAATTTGTTCATTAGAAAACATAGCCACAAAAATCACAGTGGAAATGTCTTATCTTTCCTTTATTTAGTGAGCAGAAACAGAAATAGAGATGGTTTTTACCTGTTGCATGATTTTGATTTTTTTGGTCCAAATAGCTAACCCACATAGATCAGCATTGATACAAGTTCATTTCTTTCCTTCATGTGTATATAATATATTATGAGTATTTTATAATGTCCCAAAATACATACTTTAAAATTATCTGAGGAATTATATAAAACCATCACTAAGCATATTTAATCTAAAATAATAATTTCAATATTATCATAGTATTCCAACTTGAAGACTAGGCTGGGGGACTGAAAGTATGTTTGAGATAATATAGACATTTAAAGTGACTTCTTTCTTATAAAGATTGTCTAAGTCGAATGCCAGTAGGAATGTACGCATGTGTTTTTATAGCATATATGTTTGATTCGTCAAATACACACCCTGTCCTGCAATGGTAAAGTCACACTTCACGGCAGGTTGTACTATGGAGGATAACATCCTGTAGATGCCAGACCTAAAATGAAGAAGCAGCATGATAGGGCTGATCTGGGTTTGGTTCATGAAGTGTTGTCACAATAGCTTTTGTGATTTTGTTTTCTTCTTGTGCCTCATTATTTTATATCTAGAAACCAACAAATAATTTAAATCAGGAACTAGAAAACTATGGCCCAGAGGCCAAATAAGCCCCACAAACTAAGAATATGCTTTATACAGTTAAATCATTCATTTGAAATGGTTATTTAAATATCTAAGTAATATTTTTAATTTTTTTATCTTGGTCCATAAATCTTAAAAGATTTACTATCTAGTCCATTGAGATATGTTTGCCAAGGCTCTTCAAGATTGTTCCTGGAGTGTATACTTCATTGATTCCTTGCTTCAAAATAAAAACATATTTGGTTCTTTACCAGCCAAAGTTAAGTCAAAAATCAAAGTATTTCAAATAGAAACCAGTTAATAGAAGAAAGAGAGGTTTACACAAGTGTTGAAAAGCCTTGGGTAAATCTTCTGGTGGGGCTTCCTAGGTAGCATAGCGGTAAAAAAAAAAAAAAAAAAAAATCCCCCTGCCAAGGTAGGAGATGCAGGAGACAGATGCAGATTTGATCATTGGATTGAATGATCCCCTGGAGAAGGAAATGGCAACTCACTCCAGTGTTCTTGCTTGGAGAATTCCATGTACATGGGAGCCTGGTGGGCTACTGTCCATGGGGCAGCAAAGAGTTGGACATGGCTGAGCAACTGAGGATGCATGCACAAAACTTCAGGTAGCATTTTGATGACCAGAAATCCAAGGTTACTAGTTGAGTTGTACCCACCCAAAATCATACACTGATCTCTAACTTACAGTACCCCAGAATGTGACTCTATGGTTGTACTTGTAGAGAGAGCCAATAAAGATGTGATTAGTTAAAATTAGGGTGGACTCTAATATGCCTTGACTGATGTCCTTATAATAAGAGAAAATCTAGACATACAGAGAGAGATGCCAAGGATGTGTATGCACAGAGGAAAAATCAAGTGAAGACACACCAAGAAGGTGGCTGTTGGTAAGCCAAGGGGAAAAACATAAGAAGAAACCTGCTTTGCCAACACGTTGATCTTGGGCTTCTGGCCTCCAGAACCATGAGGAAATAAATGTCTGTTATTTAAGTCATTCTGCTTGTGTTATTCTATTATCGCAGTCCTAGCAAACTAATCCAAGAAACTGCCACCAGTGATCCCTGTTACTATGGGACCAAGTCATGTGGTTTTCAAAAGGACACCCAAATACGTTTATCAAAACATGTCAGTCATCCCATGAAGTGTATACACCTGCTTCTCTTCTACTTATCTCATTCTGAGAGTACATCTCTTTTGCCTCTCTTTAGGATAACCTAAATTTGAGTTTTCTGGCTACAAAGTCTGGGAAAAGCATTTTCAAGATTCGAGCACCTGTGATGTTTATAAGCAAACAGGAGCAAATTAATTATAATGCGGGGCAAAAGAAGCAGAGATGTCCTGTCCTACAGTCATCAGTACTCACATTCTTCCAGCTATGAGTAATTCTTGAATGACACAAGAATCATATCATGATTTAGTCAAACATGATGCAACTCTCCGGAGAAGGCAATGGCACCCCACTCCAGTACTCTTGCCTGGAAAATCCCAGGGATGGAGGAGCCTGGTAGGCTGCAGTCCATGGGGTCACTAAGAGTCGGACACGACTGAGCGACTTCACTTTCACTTTTCACTTTCATGCATTGGAGAAGGAAATGGCAACCCACTCCAGTGTTCTTGCCTGGAGAATCCCAGGGACAGGGGAGCCTGGTGGGCCGCCGTCTGTGGGGTCGCACAGAGTCGGACACGACTGAAGTGACTTAGCAGCAGCAGCAGATGCAACTCTCTCTTAAACTTAGATGTGCTCATCTTCTCCTTACAAAAAAGAGCATAAAGTTAGGATTAAGATGACTATGATCATCTTTTTGATGCTAGTTTATTTTTACTCCACTAACAATTCCCTTTGGCTATACTGAAAGTAAAGAAATAATTGCAAATTCCATTTTCAGATAGAAAATGTGAGCCAGCAGACAGGTGCTTCCTCATGGAATAGCTATAAATTGTATTTTTAAAAATACATAATTTATCTACTTTCAGGCAGTGGAAAGATTCAGAGATAACTAAATGGCTTAAGACATAGGCATTGGGAGAACCTCAAGGTCTCAGAAGGTTGAGCAGACTACATCACCTTCTACACCTTCTATCCTGAGAATACTTGTTGATTTGGGACATGGATACAATTCTGAGAAATCAGGTGCAAAACTTGAAGAAAATCCCAGTAAAAGGGATGAATGAGGAGGCAAATTGGAGAATTTCTCAAGTTTATTGGGAACAGTTTCAAGTACTTGATGGGTTTCCAATTTAGAATATTTATCCAAGGTAAATGAAATTGACTGATTTAGATTTTAGGATCCAGTGGGGAGGAAAACCCTTCAATATACATTGAACTGCTAGCTGAAAACCCAAGAGTGTTGGGGTAATGTACAGACAAACTGAGTAAGATGAGCCTTACCAGAGGTGTACCCTAGCCCAGCTCAGCTCAGCACCTCCTTGAATTTTCTTCCACTCCATTTTGCTAGTGGTCAGTAAGGTTAATTCATTTTAGAGGAAGTGAAATCATCTTGAATCACTACACTTTTCACACTTAACATTTGTAATTCCTTAAAAAATTATTATGATTTTTTTTAAAGACATTAATGGAAAATAAAAATTTTTTAAAAATCAAAAGGGAAAATATAAATTGTCCTCTAGATAGTCCAGATATTGAAAGTGATTGACAAGAGCTATAAACATTTGTGATTATTATGTTCAAGAAAGGGAGAAAAGTGATGCTAATTGAAGAATTTCAGAAGAGAACTAAGGTCTATAAAAATCAAATTAAACAGGAATTCAAGAAATGGAAAAGTATAATATGTGAAAACCAGAACTTATCAGGTGGGTTTAAGAGCAGATTAGACACAGCAGAATTTATTAGAAATTGCCACTAAATCCAGTTTATAGTCAACCAACAAGTAAATTACTAAAGCCATTGACTGCTCTCAAGCTACTGATTTCAGATTATCTGATAAATACATCTATGTTGATTAATTTGGTCCAATCTAACATGATGCCCCTGAATTTGATTTAAAGCCTCAAAATTAATTCATTCAATTCCTAAAACTAGTCCCAGGTTGAGACAAAGAGAGAGAGAGAGAGAGATAATAGATTGATGATAGATTCTTTAAATTCTTTCCATGTCCATGCTATATTCTCCTAATCCAGATTTCTCATCTGCATAGGGAATGCTGATTTTTGATGTCTAGCTATGTGTCTGGATTTGGCTGTGATCTTGTGAAGAACACTATCTTCTTGAAGAATGCTTAGGTGAAAACATTATTGTCTCTCAGATGAAAACATTGTAATCTCTATAACCATGCAGCCTGAAAGATATATGAAAGGGCTGCCGCCCATCTAGTAAGGGAGTCTCAAAGAATTTGATATTTTCCATTCATCTTAATTCATTCAAATATTCCTATTACAATGACCTGGATTTCACTCTTTCTTATTGAACTTATTAACTCACAATAACTCACAATATCACACTTAACGAATTTATAAACTTACATTCTGTTTTAATTTAATCAAAAGAACTTTGTTTCAGGCTTAAAAATGATTGACACTTTTCCTATATGATAAACAATTACAGTTAGAGAAGGAAATGGCAACCCACTCCAGTATTCTTGCCTGGAGAATCCCAGGGATGAGGGAGCCTGGTGGGCTGCCATCTATGGGGTCGCACAGAGTCAGACATGATTAAAGTGACTTAGCAGCAGCAGCAAACGATTACAGTAGTTATCTCTGATGAGGATGGAGCCAAGACTTTTAAAGTCTGAAATTATTTTATAGCTATAGTATCTCTGGAGAAGTCAGAGGCAGCCATTCAGTCTGCTATCATTTAGCCTAATTCTAACCTCAAATTCTGCTGGGTTAGCACCTTGGTCTCTCAAACCTTGTCTTCAAAAGACATACCATTCTAAACAATTATACATTTAAGTTACTACCTACTGAATACCAGTGACTACTGGTATCCCATGTTCTCACTGATTATAAAAATGATCTTCAAAAAAATGATATTTGGTTTCTATTATTGACAATATATTTTCTAAAATCAATTCTAAGAGCAAATAATAGATTGGTCTTTAATCAGTACAGGAGTACAGAAACAACTTTAAATATTACAGCAAGTTCTTAAGTAGAGTGAATTAGAGACTTAAAAAAAATTCTTTGGAAAGTCTGATTGAGCAAAAGTTATCAAAGCTTTTACTGGAGCTCAGGAGATTAGGAATGCAGAGAATACAGGATATTGCCTTTTAAAAAAATGTGATGTAATTACTATTAATGTTTAAAATAAATCAAGAAAGAAAAAACTAACAATGGAAAAAATAGGGAAAAAATAGCTTTGGTTTAAGTGAACTAGTGGTAGTGCCAAAGATGCTTAGCAAAATAATTATTCTAATGACGAACTAAAAATGAAAACCTTAAATGTACGGACCTAACAGAAGCAGAAGATATTAAGAGGGGGTGGCAGGAATACACAGAAGAACTGTACAAAAAAGATCTTCACGACCAAGATAATCACAATGGTATGATCACTCACCTAGAGCCAGACATCCTGGAATGTGAAGTC
>NW_011495081.1:12383958-12386088 GCF_000754665.1 Bison bison bison | reverse complement strand
ACCTGACCTGCCTCTTGAGAAACCTGTATGCAGGTCAGGAAGCAACAGTTAGAACTGGACATGGAACAACAGACTGGTTCCAAATAGGGAAATGAGTACATCAAGGCTGTATATTGTCACCCTACTTATTTAATTTACATGCAGAGTACATCGTGAGAAACGCAGGGCTGGAAGAAGCAAAAGCTGGAATCAAGATTGCTGGGAGAAATATCAGTAACCTCAGATATGCGGATGACATCACCCTTATGGCAGAAAGTGAAGAGGAACTCAAATGCTTCTTGATGAAAGTGAAAGTGGAGAGTGAAAAAGTTGGCTTAAAGCTCAACGTTCAGAAAACTAAAATCATGGCATCTGATCCCATCACCTCATGGGAAATAGATGGGGCAACAGTGCAAACAGTGTCAGACTTTATTTTTCTGGGCTCCAAAATCACTGCAGGGGGTGAAGACGCTTACTCCTTGGAAGAAAAGTTATGACCAACCTAGATAGCAATTTGAAAAGCAGAGACATCACTTTGCCAACAAAGGTCCGTCTAGTCAAGGCTATGGTTTTTCCTGTGGTCATGTATGGATGTGAGAGTTGGACTGTGAAGAAAGCTGAGCGCCGAAGAATTGATTCCTTTGAACTGTGGTGCTGGAAAAGACTCTTGAGAGTCCCTTGGACTGCAAGCAGATCCAACCAGTCCATTCTGAAGGAGATCAGTCCTGGGATTTCTTTGGCAGGAATGATGCTAAAGCTGAAACTCCAATACTTTCGCCACCTCATGCAAAGAGTTAACTCATTGGAAAAGACTCTGATGCTGGGAGGGATTGGGGGCAGGAGGAGAAGGGGAGGACAGAGGATGAGATGGCTGGATGGCATCACTGACTCGATGGACGTGAGTCTGAGTGAACTTCAGGAGTTGGTGATGGACAGGGAGGCCTGGTGTGCTGTGATTCATGGGGTCGCAAAGAGTCGGACACAACTGAGCAACTGAAGTGAAGTGAACTGAACTGAAATGTCACCATATTTTTGTTGATAGAACAATGTGTCAAATACCAACAAAGAACATAATTTTCTTTAATGCAAGATACAAGAATTTTAACTGTTGTAGGCAGTTGCATACATCAGTAATAATATTTTCAAATCAGAGGTGCATGCTTTCTTGGCACTCAGACATCTCAAAGGTGCTTAGCTAAGAATAATACTTGTTGTTATTGTTTAGTTGCTAAGCTGAGTCTGATTCTTTTGTGACCCATGGACTGGAGCCCACCAGGCTCCTCTGTCCATGGAATTTCCTAGGCAAAAATACTGGAATGGATTGCCATTTCCTTCTCCAGGAGATCTTCTGGACCTAGGGACTGAATCTGAGTCTCCTGAATTGCAGGCAGATTCTTTACCACTGAGCCACCTGGGAAACACTTTGATTTAATTAAAACCCCACTAATTCCTTCATGTAGCTATTGATGATGTCAAGTAAAAAGAACACAAGAGCATATGAAATAAAGAATATATGTCTAGTCACTCAGCTGTGACTGACTCTTTGTGACCCCATGGACTGTAGCCAGCCAGGCTCCTCTGTTCATGGCATTTTCCAAGCAAGAATAGTAGAGAGTGTTGCTATTTCCTCCTCCATTGGATCTTCCTGACCCTGGAATTGAACTCATGTCTCCAGTATCTCCTGCATTGGCAGGCAGATTCTTTACCATTTAAGCCACCTGGGAATCCCAAAGAATACATACATATATGTGTATATATATATATATATATATATATACACACACACACACACACACATGAATATATACATAAGAATATATATATATGTATATATGCTGCTGTTGCTCAATTGCTTCAGTCGTGTCCAACTCTGTGCGACCCCACAGACGGCAGCCCACCAGGTTCCCTCATCCCTGGGATTCTCCAGGCAAGAACACTGGAGTGGGTTGCCATTTCCTTCTGCAATGCATGAAAGTAAAAAGTGAAAGTGAAGTCACTCAGTCATGTCCGACTTTTCGGGACCCCATGGACTGTAGCCTACCAGGCTCCTCCATCCATGGGATTTTCAGGCAAGAGTACTGGAGTGGGATGCCATTGCCTTCTCCGAGATATATATATATATATAATATATATAATATATATATATTATAT
>NW_011495081.1:12366359-12383837 GCF_000754665.1 Bison bison bison | reverse complement strand
AAGCAAAACACTTCATAATTATAAAATAATCAATTTACAAAAGAATATTTAGCAATTTTAAATGCACATGTACCTAATAACAAAGCTTCAAAATACATGAAGCAAAATGGAAAATACAAAGAAGAAATAACCACTGTTGGCAGTTTTAACAGGTTGGGTACAGTGACTGACAGAATGAATAGCAACAACAAATAACTTACAAATAAAAGACTATACAATAACTTGAAAAGCTCTACCAACTAACTTGACTTAGTTGATAGCTTTAAATGGCACAACAAATTACCTTTTCAAGCGTGTATAGAACATTTAACAGAGTAGATCAAACTGTGAGCCATAAAACAAGATTCAGAAAATTCAAATACTTGAAATAACAAAGAATACTCTACAACTACAACCTTGATAACAAAACTGCTGAAATAATATAAAAGAAACTCAAACAGCAATATTCTTCAAGAAAGAGATACAAAATTCTTCTGAAAACCTAATCATCTATTTCCAAAAATTAACATTTCATGACCAAGAGGGGTATATTCTGATATGCAGAATTGAGTTTAAATTCAAATATCCATCCATGTAATTTACTATATCACAATATAAAGGAGATACAGTACATGAGCTCTTCAACAGATGTAGAAAATGTTTTTGACAAAATGATGATTCTTTATTAAGACGTAATTCTTCCTAAATTGATCTATAATATAATGTAACCCACATTAATGCTTAGACATGGTAAGACATATATATTACATACCTATTGTCTCTCCGGTACTCTTGCCTGGAAAATCCCATGGACGGAGGGGCCTGGTAGGAGCCTGGTAGTCCATGGGGTCGCTAAGAGTCGGATACGACTGAATGTCTTCACTTTCAATTTTCACTTTCATGCATTGGAGAAGGAAATGGCAACCCACTCCAGTGTTCTTGCCTGGAGAATCCCAGGGATGGGGGAGCCTGGTGGGCTGCTGTCTCTGGGGCCGCACAGAGTCCGACACGACTGAATCGACTTAGCAGCAGCAGCAGCAGCATTGTCTCTATTCCTGACAGTGCTTCTAAAACCCTTGTAATTTCATGAGTGAAAGTGGTGCTAGGTATATTTGTGTGTGTGTGTAACATTGGTCTTTTACGTGGATTCTTGAAATAAACCTCTTAAAACCCTTGTAATATCCAGAGCAATAGCAGTGTCTTAGACTGAGCTTCCAAATCCCTTGCAGTTTTCTAGGTAACAAGAGCACCTTTTGTTATAAAGAGGCAACTCTGGGTGGGCTCTTAGTGTTGGGGAGGGGCTGGTCATGAGAAAGACCAAACCATGATTAGAAGTTTGGAAATTCCAACCCCACCTCCTAAACTCTGGGAGGGTGAAAGGAGCTGGAGATGGAGTTAACAATCAAGCATGCCTATGTAATAAAGCCTCCATAAAAATATATAAACTGCAATATTTGGAGAATTTCTGGTTTGATGCTGAGAGAGTAGCACACCCCAACTGCATAGGGACCAATGATTCTGTGCTTGGAATGCTTCTAGAACTCTTCTGTGTACCTCTTCATTTCACTGTTCATTTGTATCCTTTATTACCTTTTATAATAAAATGCTTATATTAAAATAATGTATCATTGCATTTATATGGAATTCAGCCTAAGGCAAAACTAATCTATGTCAAGACTTCTGGGAGAAATATCAGTAACCTCAGATATGCAGATGACACCACATTTATAGCAGAAATTGAAGAACTAAAGAGCCTCTTGATGAAAGTGAAAGAGTTGGTTAAACTCAACATTCGGAAAACTAAGATCATGGCATCTGGTCCCATGACTTCACGGCAAATGGGTGGGGAAACAATGGAAACAGTGAGAGACTTTATTTTGGAGAAGCTCCAAAATCACTGCAGATGGTGACTGCAGCCATGAAATTAAAAGACGCTTGATCCTTGAAAGAAAAGTTATGACCAACCTAGACAGCATGTTAAGAAGCAGAGACATTAGTTTGCTAACAAAGGTCTGTCTAGTCAAAGCTATGGTGTTTCCAGTAGTCATGTACGGATGTTAGAGTTGGACTAAAAAGAAAGCTGAATGCCAAAGAATTGATGCTTTTGAACTGTGGTTGTGGAGAAGACTCTTGAGAGTCCCTAGGACTGCAAGGAGATCCAGTAAGTCAATCCTAAAGGAAACCAGTCCTGAATATTCATTGGAAAGACTGATGCTGAAGCTGAAACTCCAATACTTTGGCCACCTGATGGAAAGAACTGACTCATTTGAAAGACCCTGATTCTGGGAAAGGTTGAGGCAGGAGGAGAAGGGGACAACTGAGGATGAGATGATTGGATGGCATCACTGACTCAATAGACATGAGTCTGAGCAAGCTTTGGGAGTTGGTGATGGACAGGGAAGCCTGGCGTGCTGCAATCCATGGGGTTGCAAAGAGTCGGACATGACTGAGTGACTGAACTGAACTGAAAGAATCTATGTCAAAGAAATTATTATGCTGATTTTCTATTTGGTAAGGATTAAGAGGATTTTATACATAAAGATTTCTGCTGAGATAATAGATATGTCCTATTTCAAGCTTGGTGGGATGGCTGTATTTAGGAGTAATTATCAAAACACATACCAAATTTGAATGGGTTTATTTTATTTAAATAATCTCTCAAAGAGGTAGATTTAAATATCAAATAATTAGATGTATTAGTTATGCTATATTAATTACAAGAAATGCTATGGAGGTTTATTAATTTCTAATCCTCCTTTCTGTGAACTGTAACAAAACTGAGGGGTCAAATCAACTTCTAGCATGACTAGTACTTAGTCAATTATTTTCAAAATTGGTCAAAATATGTTGTCACTAAAAACAATGCATAATCATGTTGAATACCTTGTTAGTTAAAATACATAGGATCAGCATGAGCCAGTTTACCTTTATCCTAGATAAAGATCTTTCCAGTGCATATTTTTAGTAGTGTGGTTCTACTAACTCCAGTTTCACTTCATTTTCTTGTGTAATATGAATTTGGGTGTATATAAGATTATTAATTTGAATTTTATAAAAGAGGTAGTAAGAATTTAAGACATTAAAAACTGAGGACAGAATCCTTCGAGATTTTTATACTATCTCCCCTCATTATTTTACACTTCCTTCCACCATATCTAATCTATCAGCTTTTCTTTAAGAAATTTATTTACTTTTTTTCAAAGAAACAAACAAATTAAAAGTATTGACACATAAGCATTGTGAATATGTTTTATTAATTATTTAATTAAAACAACAGATATCAGTGGTTTAGAAATTCATTAGTCCTCTTTTGAAGGGAACAAAAGTACATAATGTGCTTGAATCACAGTTTTCATACATTTTGGCCTCAGAATCATTACAGTCTTAAAAATATTGAGGATCCTGAGGAGTCTTTGTTTATGTGGTTATATCTATCAATACTATTCATATTTGGCATTACGACTGAGAACTTTTTAATTACTTATTTATTTAAAATAATAAGTGAAAGCGAAAATCACTCAGTCCTGTGCACTTCTTTGCAACCCTATGGAATGTAGCCTGCCAGTCTCCTCTGTACATGGAATTCTCCAGGCAAGAATACTGGAGTGGGTAGCCAACCCTTCTCCAGGAGATCTTCCCAAACCAGGAACTGAAGCCAGGTCTCTGGCACTGCAGGCGGATTTTTTGCCATCTGAGCTGTTATGAAAGGTAGTTGTATTTAAACAAAAATAACTTGTAAGAAGAGGAGCATTCTTTTTTTTTTTTTTTTGCAAATCTCACATCTTGAAGGACTTGTTTAATAGAAGACAGCTGGATTTTCAATCTGCTGTGATGTGCTACTAAGGTTGAGGTATATTAAAACAAACAAAACAAAATGAAACAAACAAAAAAGAAACCCAGTCACACAAATGGATATATATTTAGATGTGGTAGTAGTACTTGCAAACTCTGTTAATATTATTTTGGATATCATTGCTCATGCTCTGAGAAAATACACGAAGGGACAGCTTCTTAAAGGTTACTTTTAATGTAAAATCTGAGTTCCTATCAATGAACTTTTCTTGCTATATTACATAAAAATACGTTGCATAGATCTTTTACTCCTCGAAAGATCTGTACCAAGATGAATTCATCATATTGATTCACTGAGTTATGTACAACTTCCAAATGTTGACTCAATTCATTGTGTCAAAAATTGTGTTTATATAAAATCCTACAGATTTTATCAGATCCACTTTTAATTTCTGAGAAATTGTCCACCTCATATGGCAGATACAAGTCTTCTAAAATTCTTATTCTCAGTTGAAATATCAAATTGTATCATTGATACATTGATACAATCATTGACACAAAGTCAACCTATAACCATTAAAAAAGTCTACTCTTTTCCTAATGGTTATAGGTTGATTTTGTTCCTTTCTAGAGAAAAGTTCACAAGTACCTGTCAACGTGCATAGTTCTCCTATCAGTTGCTTTCTCAGGTAAAAATGGTGTTATGGGAAAAAAGCAACTAATTCAGCATAACAAACAATCGTACAAGTGCTTTTCCTATAGACAGCCACTTACTATGGTTTTTTTACAAAGTGCTTCCCATTTTGTAACACAAAATACTAAATAAAATAAAATGTACAAAAGTGTTATTTTATACAGTAAATATTTTTCACCCTTCCATCAAGGACATTCTTGTGTATTACTGCCATTGATTTTTGTTGGTGTGTGTTTGGTTGCTGAATTAAAAAAAAAAAAAAAGCACAATGTGAGAGTTGCAAGTGGTGTTTTATTTGGGGTAAACTGAGGACTATAGCCCAGTAGACAGCACCTCAGATAACCCTGAGAAACTGCTCCACAGAGGCAGTGGAGAAGATCAGTAAATATGCGACTTTGGTGAAGGGGGAGTACATGCAATATCTTTTTGCAGAAGGTTTCTGATAGTCACAGGGACCATTAGTTAGCATGAAGGATTTTAGTGCTTTTCTAGATATGAGGAGATACAAGAATTGGGCTCATAAAATCAGCTCCTAAAAGCATTTATTATCTGAAGACCTTTTCTTCCAGTTTTTCCCAGAGCACAGAGTGCCCCACTTCTACTCTCCACCCTGAACTCCTTTGAGGGGGTGTTGGAGCTCAGCACCTGCAGTAGCATACGATTTAAGCCTTGGGGAGGTGGACAGCAAGCGCCAACCGCAAGTGCCAATTTGTAGCTGACATGGTGAAGAACACGGTGATTAATTAGTAGGGCCTGGCATGGCTGTCATGTTTTACCACTTTCGTTTTTGTAACATCAGGATAAATGTCAACACAATAAAAAAGTCCATTGATGTCTTAGTGTTATTATGAAAACAGTTTGATCTCATAGAAATTAAAAAATGTTTGCTCCTTGGAAGGAAAGGTATGACAAACCTAGACAGCATATTAAAAAGGGGAGACGTCACTTTGATGAAAAAAGTCCATATACTCAAAGTTGTTTTTCCAGTAGTCATGTAGGGATATGAGATTTGGATCATAAAGAAGGCTGAATGCTGAAGAATTGATGCTTTCAGTTTGTGGTGCTGGAGAAGACTCTTGAGAGCCCCTTGGACTGCAAGGAGATCAAACCAGTCCATCTTAAAGAATACAGTATACTAACGCATATATATGGAATTTAGAAAGATGGTAACAATAACCCTGTATACGAGACAGCAAAAGAGACACTGATGTATAGAACAGTCTTTTGGACTCTATGGGAGAGGGAGAGGGTGGGATGATTTGGGAGAATGGCATTGAAACAGGTATAATATCATATATGAAACGAGTCACCAGTCCAGGTTCGATGTATGATACTGGATGCTTGGGGCTGGTGCAGTGGGACGACCCAGAGGGATGGTATGGGGAGGGAGGAGGGAGGAGGGTTCAGGATGGGGAGCACATGTATACCTGTGGCAAATTCATACAATATAATACTGTAAAGTTAAAAAATAAAATTTAATTTAAAAAAATTAAAAAAAAAGATATCTCAGATTCTTAAAAACAAAACAAAAAAAACTAAAGAAAATCAATCTCGAATATTCATTGGAGGGACTGATGCTCAAGCTCCAATTCTTTGACCACCTGATGTGAAGAGCCAAGTTATTGGAATAGACTGATGTTGGGAAAGATTGAAGGCAAAAGAAGAGGGCACCAGAGGATGAGATGGTTAGATAGCATCATCCACTCAATGGACATGAATTTGAATAAACTCCAGGAGATAGTGGAGGACAAAGATCCTGGCGTGCCCCAGTCCATGGGGTCACAAAGAGCTGGACACAATTTAGTGACTGAACAGCAACAACAACATAGATACTTTAAAAGATGTTAAGAATGTCCAAATCTTCCTAGACCACACTTTGAGAATCACTCTGCTAAAGCACAGTCAACCTGAAACTTGCCATAAATGTGTAGTGTGTTTTGAGCATCAGTTTCTTTTCTAGAAGAAGAGCTCTTGCATTTCAAATGGGTGATTAATTAGAGTTCAATTAAAAGAGTCTCTGATATCCATATGAATAATATAGGAGAACATACCATTTTCTCCTAAAGTAGAATTATTTACAAATCTATTATTAGTTTGCTCTATAATTTGGATGACATATTGAAGGGTGTATTTTATAGGCTCCATTTTATAGATTAAGGAATTGAGACCACTGTTTGGTAGAGACAATAATAGATGTTAATTCATAGGACTATGATTTTGTTTAAAAACATTTCAGTCTCACATGAGAGTTGGAATTCAGGGAAAAGGGAAAATGTTGCTTTGAATTTATTTTCACTAAGAAATATAATATTTATATTTATTATATGTTATATACATTATCTCTTCCTGATCAAAGCTGATGACAGTAAAATATCCAGGAGACCTTAGTTCAAACAAAAATAATTGTACTTAATTGAAGGACATCATTGTTAATCCTAGTCAATAAAATTGTTAATAGATAATCCCCTATAAAGACACCAGCTTAGGTTCAGTCTTTAAAATGGCATCTTCTCCTGAATATCTATAAAGACAAAAGAAGAAAGCTTTTTTAAAATATAATTTATTTTTAACTTTAAAACTTAAAGTAATCAATTCCATTATTTAAAGTTTCTTTAATGTAATTTCCTCTAATACTCTGCATTACTTCATTAATCTCATTGTTTGGTATTCTAAACCAATACTCCATTATTAGATTTGTTTTTTTGCTCTGGTGCCTGCTCTAGGTAGAAAATTAGTTTTTGAACAAATTCAATATATCTGGAAAAAATTAAATGTCCTGAATTACCAGTCTGTTATTTGAATAGAATTTTATTTTCCTGCAAGAGAACTTTGCAAGTATCAGTGTCTTGAACTTCTGGGGCTGAATCCCAGTGTCTGGTTCCTAGAGATGTAAGCACTTCATTGGTTAGAATTTTGGCCTTTTTTTCTGTCCCGTTATATTCTAAGATACAAATATAAGATGAGAAAAATAAAAGTTTCGTTCTTAAAGAGAAGAATATTTGCACTATGCTCATGACACCTAGACTGCTGCCTCCCAAATCAGTCAAATGGGCTATTATAGCACTCTGTGCAAAAAACTGCTGATGTGCTTATTGAAATTTCTCACTTCACAATCGTCCTGGCAGTGACCACAATAGCCATTATACTTTCTATGTATAGTAATCTTTGATTTAAATGTAACCAGAATCCTGGCATTCATGTAAAATTTAAGTTGTTCTAAAATTCAAAGTCTCCCCAAAACTTTAGTGAGAGTAGTGTGTCTCCAATAGTATCAGCATTAGATGACTTACATGTACTTTCTGTTGATAATCCTGGCTACCTTGTAGGGCCGTTCCCAGTATCCATCAATTCACATCTAGGTTTTCCTTTTCCTCCCATTACTTTTTATCTAACTGTCAGCATTTTGATTTTTGGTTTTGCTTTGGCTTCTTTTTTTTTTTTTTTTAAAAGGAACATTTCCTCATTTTTCTTTATATATCTCCCAGTATAAACCATACTCTGTCTCCTTCATGGAAATATTGAGAGCCACACCCTGAAGACAACTGGAATAGTCTTACAATCTCACCATTAACTCAATCTAAAATTCTGAGAAATGTTGGCAAGTGACAAAGCAGCGGCCACCAATTACACCAGAGAGATTGCTATTGGCTCCATCCTGCCATGTGTGTTTTGTTAATGTGCTGCTGCTGCTGCTAAGTGCTGTACTCTTTAAAGATACACTAACAGGCCCTAATATAAAAAGGTTAAATAACAGAAGCCTGACTGCTGTCTATTTCAGTGCTTTTCATCTGCAATAACATCCTCATCAAAATTCAGTGACAATTCTTAACATTTTACTAGATAATTAAATTGAAGGCCAGGTGAGTTGTCTCAATAAATTATAAAAATGCATTAATTACCTCCCATCTCTCTTGGATCCATACCGCATTTTTAATTTTAAGGCTAAAATCATTTTTTTTTCTTTCAAAATTGTTTCATTCACTTTGTTCTTACTTCAAAAATGTCTCAGACACTGCAACTAATGGATTCAAAATGAATAGGATGAAGTAGATGCCTTTGAAAAGTTGTAACCTAACAGGATAATCAGTAGGCAGTGTAAGTGCCATATGAAAATGCAATTGTGCCAAATGGTATATTCTGGATGATTTCTGTCAAATGTGATGCTTGGAACATCATGTCTATAAATTTACCTAATTAGTTTGTGCAGGATGAAAAAAAAAAGAACAAAATTTCTAAAGAATTATTGTCAATGTATTCACAAGAGTGGATTTAGCACTCTGAAGTGCCCTCAGTTTCTAAAAACCTGAGATAAGTCACTTTGAATAAGTCACTCAACCCTCCTAGCCCCACCTTTACCACCTGAAAAAATACAGGGAACAAGTTATGGAACAGTCTCCTTGACAGTTCCATAGATTTCTGATGAATGGATGCTTCCGAGTGCCCATTGTTTACCGTTTCCACAGACAGGACTTGCTTAATGAAATGGCTAATTAGATTCCTGTAATCCTGTAGTCTTTGTGCGGGAGGTGACATTTTGGCAGCATTTCTCTCATGGCTTCTTCAGTGTGATAGGGAACATTCTCCCTTAGCCAACTTGGCTTTTGTTGTTTTGCTGGAATGGCAGTTCCCTCTGTTGGTGTAATGAAATCACTGCTCTCCCAAATATAGGTCCACCACTCAGCAGTTAAATTAAAAAAAAAAAAAAAAAGGAATATGATCATCTGATTAAACAGGCCCATGTTCAAAATCCATTTGCAAAATCAAATAACAGACTTGGATTGAGTTCAGAGTGGAGAAAGGACTTACGCATTACTACATAGTGTTGTACTTATTCATTGACAGGCAGAATGTGGAAGGATCTGAAGTCCCAAATTCTTATTCTTATGATCCATAAGAAGCAAGTCTTTCAAAAAGCAGGGACAGCGAGACTACTTTAGGCAGAATTTTGCAGACCCTAACATCTTTTTAGAGCCAACAAGTAAAAGACTAGGACCAAAGAGACAACCCCAGTACAAAATAAAACTTATTTAAAATACTTGGACAATAACTAGTATTATCATTCAAAATTTGATAATTATTAAGTGTAAAAAATATAGAGCATTTTAACTAATATAACTTTATTTTCTAGCAATTCTCCTAAATTTTATTTTGAGCTCTCAGGGTGACAGAAATTTGGTATTAATCATGTTGAACATCTGTACTTTTCTAGGAGATTATATCAAAATTTTTACTTTTCAACTGATTTCAGTGTGGATGTTAGGTATAGTTCCCAAAGCCAGAGATCCACTCAAGTGTCTACAAAGATACCTTCAATCCATTCAGACCTCTGTCTTAAACCCACACAGATTATACCTGAGACATTTCTTCAGATTCATATGTCCCTGCTACTTCTGTGCTATTCAGATGCATGGGAGCCATTTATTGACCTTCAGACCAGGCATAAGGAATACCTTTGATTCTGACACCATAATTGTTAGGGGAGAAACACCGTCTGAAGTTGCACATCCTGGCCAGGCACCACAGTAACCATTTTCATGAGTTACTTTAAGACAGAAGATCCTGGTAGGGAACACGGAATTAACAAGTCACCACCAACTAGAAGAATTTGAGAAAAGGCAAAAAGAGATGCCCGTCTATACATCCTACCAACCTCCCAGAATCCTTCTAACTGGAGTCTACCTTGACTGAGTGGTGCACACGCTACCAGGAAGGATGCTGAGTCAGAATGATTGGCCAGAGACAACCCAGAAACTAATCCCATCACCATAACCCCTGAGACTGCAAACCACATGGCAAAACAGTCTTCCTGGGTTCCCTTACTCTCCTGCTTTCCACCCCAGTTCCCCTTCCTAATAAATTCTTTTGCTTTGTCAGCATGTGTGTCTCTTCAGACAATTCATTTCTGAGTGTTAGACAAGAGCCTATTCTTGGGGCCTGGAAGGGGTTCCCCTTCCTGCAATAAGCCTACTTGGATACACAATAGAGTGTATACACGACTTCCATTCCTGCCCCCAGGCCACTTTGTTCATGAGCCCACTGAGCAATGACAGAAGTAGCTGAGGAATAACTGGTATCCACAGAGTAAGCCATCCTATCCACTTGATTATTAACCTCATTCTCTGCTGAGGTCATCTTTGGTGACATTTGCCTTAGGACACAAATATCTTCATGTTTTTTTACCCATTCAAAGGAGTCTATTCACATATTTCTTCCTCAGATTTCTTCCATCGCCGTTTTTCAGTCATGTTTCTTTCACGTCCTTGAACTTCTGTTCAACCATTGACTAAAGCCTATGAGTATGAGTGAGTGAGTGAAAGTTTCTCAGTCGTGTCCAACTTTTTGCAACCCCCTGGCTATACAGTACATGGAATTCTCCAGGCCAGAATACTGGAGTGGGTAGCTTTTCCCTTCTCCAGGGTGTCTTCCCACCCCAGGTATCAAACCCAGGTCTCCTGCATTGCAGGTGGATTCTTTACCAGCTGAGTCACAAGAGAAGCCCTACAAATCAGTATGTAATTCCATGTCTGACTATTTGTGCTTACAAGTAAAGCAAACAATGACTTTGTTCCTGAAATTCTGTGAGAATTTCCCTTCATCACTGTCCTTCAGGGTTATCCCAGAGAAGGCTTGCAGCATTGCAGCTGTCTACTTTGGGGTGGTGCCTGAATATTCTTCAGGACCAACTGTAAACTAGGTTTTCCCCTCTTTGGTCAACTGATCATAGAGAATTTCCCACAAGACTAGAGGTACAGGCTTGGAACCTGGAGAGAGAAAGAAATGGAATAGGAGTAGGGACCATGGGCATTTGGATAATTTCTTCATGTAACTAACATGCCTTCAGAGCATCTCAGGCCATTAATTACAGAGGTCAAGAAATCACATAATTTGCTGTCTAGAAGCCAGAGAACCACTGGAAAGAGAGATTAAATTCATTCTGAGTCCAAAAGCCTGAGGACCAGGGAGCACAATAGTACAAGTCTAAGTGCAAGGTGTAGATCTAAGAACCAGGAGTGCCAATGTTCTAGACAGGAGAAGACAGACATCTAGCTCACATAGAAAGCAAATATGCTCTTTCTCCAATTTTCTCTTCTATTCGGTCTACCAATTCAAATATTAATCTCTTCTAGAAATATTCTCAGAGATAATTTACCATCACAAAACTTCAAAATCCTGCCAGGTCTCATCATCCGCATTGGGTAATCCAAGATACTTAACCTTGACTAGAATATATCCTACTACAAGTTCATTCAGTTTCAATTTCAATTCAGTCTCTCGTTGAGTCTGACTCTTTGCAGCCCCATGAACTGCAGCGCTCCAGGCCTCTTTGTCATCACCAACTCCCAGAGTCGACACAAACCCTTGTCCATTGAGTCAGTGATGCCGCGTAACCATCTCATCCTTTGTCATCCCCGTCTCTTCCTGCCCTCAATCTTTCCCAGAATCAGGGTCTTTTCCAATGAATCTGCTCTTTGCATCAGGTGGCCGAAGTATGGGAGTTTCAGCCTCAACATCAGTCCTGCCAATGAACACCCAGGACTGATCTCCTTTAGGATGGACTGGTTGGATCTTCTCTCACTCCAACGGATGCTCAAAAGTCTTCTCCAACACCACAGTTCAAAAGCATCAATTCTTTGGTGCTCAGCTTTCTTTATAGTCCAAATCTCACATTCATACATGACTACTGGAAAAACCGTAACCTTGACTTGATGGACCTTTGTTGAACAAAATAATGTCTCTGCTTTTAAATATGCTATCTAGGTTGGCCATAACTTTCCTTCCAAGGAGTAAGCATCTTTTAATTTCATGGCTGCAGTCACCATCTGCAGTGATTTTGGAGCCCAAAAAAATAAAGTCAGCCACTGTTTCCACTGTTTCTCCATCTATTTCCATGAAGTGATGGGACTGGATGCCATGATCTTCGTTTTCTAATGTTGAGTTTTAAGCCAACATTTTCACTCTCCTCTTTCATTTTCATCAAGAGGCTCTTTAGTTATTCTTCACTTTCTGCCATAAGGGTGGTGTCATCTGCATATCTGAGGTTATTGGTATTGCTTCCGGCAATCTTGATTCCAGCTGGTGCTTCCTCCTGCCCAGCGTTTCTCATGATGTACTCTGCATATAAGTAAGGAGCAGTGCCTATGCTTTGCTGGAACAGCCATGAAGAGTTACCCCACATCCAAGGTAAGAGAAAACCAAGTAAGAGAGGGCACTGAGAGAGGGCATCAGAGGGCAGACTAACTGAAACCACAATCACAGACAGCTAGCCAATCTGATCACATGGACCACAGCCTCATCTAACTCAATGAAACTAAGCCATGCCATGTAGGGTCACCCAAGATGGGTGGGTCACGGTAGAGAAGTCCGACAGAATGTGCTCCACTGGAGAAGGGAATGGCAAACCACTTCGGTATTCTTGCCTTGGGAAGCCCATGAACAGTATGATAAGGCAAAAAGATAGGACACTGAAAGATGAACTCCCCAGGTTGGTAGGTGCCCGATATGTTACTGGGGGTCAGTGGAGATATAACTCTAGAAAGAATGACGGGATGGAGCCAAAGCAAAAACAATACCCAGTTGTGGATGCGACTGGTGAAAGAAGCAAGGTTTGATGCTGTAAAGAGCAATATTGCATAGGAACCTGGAATATTAAGTCTATGAATCAAGGAAAATTGGAAGTGGTCAAACAGGAGATGGCAAGAGTGAATAGCGACATTCTAGGAATCAGCGAAGAAAGATGGTCTGGAATGGGTGAATTTAACTCAGATGACCATTATATCTACTACTGTGGGCAGGAATACCTTAGAAAAAATGGAGTAGTCATCATAGTCAACAAAAGAGTCCGAAATGCAGTACTTGGATGCAATCTCAAAAACAACAGAATGATCTCTGTTCGTTTCTAAGGCAAACCATTCAACATCATGGTAATCCAAGTCTATGCCCCAACCAGTAACACTGAAGAAGCTGAAGTTGAACAGTTCTATGAAGACTACAAGACCTTCTAGAACTAACACCCGAAAAAGATGTCCTTTTAATTATAGGGGACTGAAATGCAAAAGTAGGAAGTCAAGAAACACCTGGAGTAACAGGCAAATTTGGCCTTGGAGTACAGAATGAAGCAGGGCAAAGGTTAATAGAGTTCTTACAAGAGAACACATTAGTCATAGCAAACACCCTCTTCCAACAACACAAGAGAAGACTCTACATATTGACATCACCAGATGGTCAACACTGAAATCAGATTGACTATATTCTTTGCAGCCAAAGATGGAGAAGCTCTATACAGTCAGCAAAAATAAGACTGGGAGCTGACTGTAGCTCAGATCATGAACTCCTTATTGCCAAATTCAGACCGAAATTGAAGAAAGTGAAGAAAACCACTAGATGATTCAGGTATGACCTAAATCAAATCCCTTATGATTATACAGGGGAAGTGAGAAATAGATTTAAGGCACTAGATCTGATAGACAGAGTGCCTGATGAACTATGGATGGAGTTTCATGACATTGTACAGGAGACAGGGATCAGGACCATCCCCAAGAAAAAGAAATGCAAAAAAGCAAATGGCTGTCTGAGGAGGCCTTACAAATAGCTCTGAAAAGGAGAAATGAAAAGCAAAGGAGAAAAGGAAAGATATACCAATTTGAATGCAGACTTTCAAAGAATAGCAAGGAAAGATAAGAAAGCCTTCCTCAGCGATCAATGCAAAGAAATAGAGGAAAACAATAGAATGGGAAAGCCTAGAAATCTCTTTAAGAAAAATAGAGATACCAAGGGAATATTGTATGCAAAGATGGGCTCAATAAAGGATAGAAATTCTATGGACCTAACAGAAGCAGAAGATAATAAGAAGAGGTGGCAAGAATACACAGAAGAACTGTACAAAAAAGATCTTCACTACCCATATAATCACGATGGTGTGATCACTCACCTAGAGCCAGACATCCTGGAATGTGAAGTCAAGTGGGCCTTAGAAAGCATCACTATGAACAAAGCTAGTGGAGGTGATGGAATTCCAGGTGAGCTATTCCAAATCCTGAAAGATGATGCTGTGAAAGTGCTACACTCAATATGCCAGCAAATTTGGAAAACTCAGCAATGGCCACAGAACTGGAAAAGGTCAGGTTTCATTCCAATCCCAAAGAAACACAAAGCCAAAGAATGCACAAACTACCACACAATTGCACTCATCTCACACGCTAGTAAAGTAATGCTCAAAATTCTCCAAGCCAGGCTTCAGCAATACATGAACCGTAAACTTCCAGTTGTTCAAGCTGGTTTTAGAAAAAGCAGAGGAACAAGAGATCAAATTGCCAACATCTGCTGGATCATCGAAAAAGCAAGAGAGTTTCAGAAAAGCATCTATTTCTGCTTTATTGACTATGCCAAAGCCTTTGACTGTGTGGATCACAATAAACTGTGGAAAATTCTTCAAGAGAGGGGAATATCAGACCACCTGACCTGCCTCCTGAGACATCTGTATGCAGGTCAGGAAACAACAGGTAGAACTGGATATGGAACAACAGACTGGTTCCAAATAGGAAAAGGAGTACATCAAGGCTGTATATTGTCACCCATATCGTCACCCTACTTATTTAACTTATAGGCAGAGTACACTATGAGAAACACTGGGCTGGAGGAATCACAAGTTCATTATTTCCCACAAATATTCTATGTAGTCTTTTGCATCACCATTGAATTTTTAATTTTACCCATCTATTTTAAGACTTTAAAATAAATGTATTTGGGGGGAAAATCTAGTGTATATTTAATTAAGTAGATTCTAACAAAAATTTTAGCTATTACTGTATCATTATGCAGCCACTAACATAAGTATATTCTAGGTAAAATGACAGAAACTTGTACAACGAAACAATGAAGAAAGCAATCCATGCAAAGGGGCTTAGCAAAAGGTTAAAAACAATGTAACCTTTCCCAAATTATTATTATTATCACTATTTTGCTTAATAAACATTTTAATGAAGAAGCCTACTAAATATTTTGAAAGAGAATAATTCTCATTGAGAATTGTCCCCTTTACATTAACAAGGAGGATGTAAGAAAGGAAAGGATTTTTAAAAATAAACACTTAATTTTTTTAAGTGGGTCATCAAAATTGTTTTCAATTCCAAATGGAATTTTCAATATGGACAATGAAGGAAAAGTATCCATTTACTTCAGGGGGAAATAAATATAACATGGGAAACAATTGAGAAAATCACTTCTATTAGTACACAATTTTACAATCATTTTTCAAACTACAATCATGCTTAAGGAAAATAAAATTTGAAGAAATCAAAGGAATTCAATTGAGTCATTAATATTCTATGCAAGTTCAGTAGTCAACAATCATTTTTATTTTGATGTATTTATTCCTTGGTTCACTTGTAATGTCCTGAATATGCTGAAACAGACCTTCAAATAGCACAAAAGAGAAGCTAATTCAGTATCTGCTGAAGGAAGAAAAAAATGTTAAATGCTCAATTAAATAATTATTAAATGTTTTAATTTCCCTGCAATCATTCTAGTTTCCAATTCACATAAGACAGAGTGTGAATAATAGAGCCATCTTACAATTTGACATTCTTTCTAAGCCATTAACATCATTTTTTTTTCCTCTTCTGATTATTACCATCACTTTGGGGAAAATACTATTTGCAAATAAATAGCATGTCCTTTAAAACTCTTTTGCTGTGCAATTTAGGATAAGGAAATAAATTATTTATCTCAAAAAATATTAATGGGTCTCTACTAGATCTTATTTCAGATAGATTCCCTTTACTTGCAAAGAGAGTTCTGATTTCTCTTAGGATAATTTTAAAAAACATGATTATCTTTCTTCTTAGTGACAGAGTCATCTGTCATGCAACATCCCCAGTGAAGGCATATACACTGAATACCTTAAAAATAGATCAAAAGTAAATGCAATGCAATGCAATGCCTTTTTGCAAATTGGGTACCTTTTAACTAACTTATTTTCCTACCATGAGGCTGTGGCTTTTAAAGAGCTTTATAAAAGCAAATAAGTGGTTTTATACTTTTTGAGATTTCTTAAGAGCATTTGTGTCTTCTTTATTTGGGCTTTTGCATAAGAATGAGGCTGGGAAAACGTGCTAAAGTGCAAATAAGTCATGTTATCCACAGGATTTTTGCCCTAAATAGGAAGTAATCTCAGGTGTGGCCACTTTCATGATTTAAATACTTAGGTTATGCATTAAAATTCATAACCTTCTTTTGGATTGATCCAGACCAGATAAAATTTTAAAATAGGAGCATAAATGAAAGGAAAAATGAACAGTTGCACTCGGTACTAAATAATGTTGAACTCATTCTAGTCATTCTTTTGTGTGTACTCTATTCAAACTCCATTGTATAACAGGTATACCTGATTCACTGAAATGAGCAGAAACCATGGAGCAACACAGAAATGAATTAGAACAGAGTTTAGCCAGATACTGGGCAAAATAACTATTCCTAAAAACATAAGTTTTGTTACCTACAAAATTAGCACAATAATGGCTATCATATTTTTGCTATAAATATTTGAATTGCATGAGATAAGCATAAATTACTGTAAAAAGATTAATGCCATGTTACCCAGTCATGTCTGACTCTTTGTGACCCCTTGAACTGTCCCTCTATCCATGGGATTCTCCAGGCAAGAATACTGGGGTGGGTTCCCCTTCCCTTTTCAAGGGGATATTCCCAAACAGGGATCAAATCCAGGTGTCCTGCATTACAGACAGATTCTTTATCACCTGAGCCACCCATAAAACCCATAAAAAGATTAATAAATTAGGATTAAGAGCCACAAATTAGAGCTTCCTTGGTGACTCAGTGGTAAATAATCCACTTGCCAATGTAGGAGACACAGGTTCAATCCCTGGTCTCAGAAGATCCCACATGCTGCAGAGCAAGGAAATCCTTGCACCACAAGTACTAAGCATGTGCTCTGGAGCTCAGGGGGCCGAAACCACTGAGCCCCCTTGCCACAACTACTGAAGCCCTAGAACCCT
>NW_011495081.1:12309823-12366259 GCF_000754665.1 Bison bison bison | reverse complement strand
CGAGAAAAGCCACTATGATGAGAAGCCCATGCACTGCAACTAAAGAAGAGCCTCTGCTCACCACAAACAGAGAAAAACCCATAAAGCAACCAAGACTCAGTACACCCCAAAATAAATAATAATAATAAAAAAGCCAGCAATCAACCTGTCAGGGGAGTGTGTAATGTCCTTGGTTCTGTCTCGTCACAACAAAAATCTGAAGTGACAGATGTTAAAGCCCTTGGCGTGTCACAGCTCTTGGACAGTGTGACAGCTCTGTGTTACAGCTCAATTTTATTTAGAAAATAAAAGAAAATACATCCTCAAGGGGTGAGGGCAAGCTGACCCAAAAGACGTGAAGAGAAGAGAGAGAGAGTGAGAGAGAGCACGTGTGCGTGGGAGAGAGAGACCCCTGGCCCTTTGGCTCCTCTTTTTATATGTTTTTTTGTTCCCCCTGGGCCTGCCCTATGTAAACTGGGCTAGCCAGGAATGCTGATTGTTCTACCTGAGGTCCTCACTCCAGTCCTCAGACCTTCCTTTGTTTTATTTTTGCAGGCTTTTCCCTTCCTTGTCTTTTAGCCACCGCCATTCTGGACTTCTTTTTCCTATTCTAACTACCTAACAAACCCACAAATTATAGTCAACTGATCATTAATAAAGGAGCAAAGGCTATACAGTGGAGAAAAGATAGTCTTTCAATAAACGGTGCTAGAACAGCTGGACACCTACTTGAAAAAAAATTAATTTGGACACAGAATTTATACCTTTCATAAAATTAACTCAAAATGGATCATAGATCTAGATGCAAAAAACAAAGCTATAAAACTTCTAGAAAATAACACGAGTAAATATAGATGACTTTAAATTTGGCAATGAATTTTTAGTTACTGCACTAAAGATAATCTGTGAAATAAATAATTGATAAGATGGGCTTCATTAAGATTAAGAATTTCTGCCCTGGAGAAAAGACACTGTTAAGAAAATGAGAAGACAAACCCAGCTGGGAGAAAATACTTGCAAGAGCCATATCTAATAAAGGACTGCTATCTAAATATATAAAGAACCCTTAACAACAAGAAAACATCAATTTAATAGAAGAAAAGGTCAAACATCTGAATAGACATCTCTTCACAGAAGATATCCTGATGACAAATAAGTATATGAAAAGAGATCCCAGGACATATCTCATTAAGGAACTGAAAAGTAAAACAATATGGGCTTCCTAGGGCTTCCCTGGTAGCTCAGCTGGTAAAGAATCTGCCTGCAATGCTGGACACCCAATTTCAATTACTGAGTTGGGAAGATCCACTGGAGAAGGGATAGGCTATCCACTCCAGTATTCTTGGGTTTCCCCTGTGGCTCAGAGAGTACAGAATACGCCTGCAATGCAGGAGACATGGGTTCATTCCCTGGGTTGGGAAGGTCTCCTGGAGAAGGGAACAGCTACCCACTCCAGTATTCTGGCCTAGAGAATTCCATATACAAAGGAGCCTGGCAGGCTATATAGTTCATGAGGTCACAAAGAGTCAGACACGATTGAGCGACTTTAATTTTCACTTTCAGGGACTTCCCTGGTGGCAGAGTAGATAAGAATCCACCTGCCAATGCAGAGGACAGGTTCGATCTTTTATAAGGGAAAATTCCACATGTCGCAGAGCAACTAAGCCTGTGCACCATAAGTACTGAGCCCATGTGCTGCAACTACTGAAGCCTGAGCTCAAGAGCCTGTGCTCCAGAACAAGAAAAACCACCGCAATGAGAACTCCTCACACCACAACAAAGTAGCCCTCACTTACTGCAACTAGAAAAAGCCCACACAAAGAAACAAAGATCCAGTTCAGCCAAAAATAAATACATTTTAAAAACAACAACAAAAACCCAAAACAATAATGTGATACCACTACACACCCAGCAGGATGACCAAAAAGCAAAACACTGATATTAAATGGGGATGAGGATGTGAAGCAACAGACATTCATCCATTGCTGGTCATAACACAAAATAGTACAGCCGTTTTGGAAAACAGTTTGGCAGTTCACTACAAGACTAAACATTCTCTTAACAAGAAATCTAGCAATCAAACTCCTTGGTATTTTCCCAATGAGCTGAGAATGTAGCCACGAAAAACTCTACACGTAACTGTGGATAGCAACTTAACTCATAATTGCCAAAACTCAGAATCCACCAGGATATCCTTCAGTGGGTAAGTGGATAAATACACCATGGTACATCCAGACAATGAAATATTATTATTCATGAAAAAAAAAAGCGGTGAGTTGTCAAGCCATACAAAGACATGAGGAACTTTCAGTGTACATCACTAAGTGAAAGAAGCCAGTCTGAATGATACTGTGCACTGTGAGGATCTAGCTATCTGATGCTCTAGAAGAGGTGAAACTGGAGACAGCAGAAGATCAGTGGTTGCCAGTGGTTAAGGGGGAAGGAGGGAAGGGTAGGCAGAGCACAGAGGAGTTGCAGGGCAGTGAAACTATCCTGTATGACATTGCAGTGGTGGAACATTTTTCTAAACTCCTAGAATGCGCAACACCAGAAGTGACCCTTGATGTAAGCTATGGACTTTGAGTGATATTGATGGGTCAGTGAAGGTTCATTGATTGCAACAAATGTAGCACACTGATGCAGGACATTGATGTAGAGGCTGAGTGGAAGGGAACTCCATGTACTTTCTACTCAACTTGACTCTCAACCTAAAACTGCTCTGAAAATAGTCTATTAAAAAATAGTCCTGTAAAACAGTAGTTACAACTAGCTTCATAAGATAAGGACGTCAAACTATCAGAACAAATTCATCTTTTTTCATTTGCTATATTAGAAAGTATTCTTTGTCCCATCTATCAGTAGGAATAAAGGGATTTTGGTTTTCTCTGAAAAAGACCTCAGACATAAATCTTCTTTCAAGGTTTAGAAAGCCTTTGCAATCTCTAACCTCAAAACTGAGTTCTGAATTTTCTATTATTATTTGTATGCCAGTGTCAGTGGGCAATTGGTCTTATGTTCATTTACCTTTATTTGTTACTCCAACAAAATTTTGTAAAGAGTTCAATAAATCTTGAGAAGCAAGGGAGGAAAGGGAAAAAGGAAGCAGAGGGAAATAAAAGCAATGGTTTCTGCACAAGAAGATTGCCCAAGCAAACGATCTTTGCCTAACTGCAGTTGAGGCAAACAAATGGTAAAATGTCCCCATGCACAGCAATATTTAATAATCCAAAGTGCAATAGCAATAAAATCAAAGTCCTCACTAGCCAAGTGTCCAATATGCAAACCAAGGAAATCTTACTGTACCCAGAGTTCATGCCCAATTTTCATTCCCTAAGAGCAGGACTCATATGTCACACAACGTCACTTTGTAACTATCTGCCAACTTTTGAGAGATTATGTCACTTAGTGTCTTTCTGGCAAGTGTAACATGAAGGGCATCCATCAGTAATAAGTGACAGGACCCATACCTGTTGAGCAGCTTACCTCAGGAAGCTAGAGCACTTCATACTGTCAGTGTGATATCAGGCAAAGAAAGAGCACAGGACATAAATGAAGATCACATAACATAACTGACTTTGCATAGGTCAGAAACTAACTATAAAAACAAGAGCAAGGGAATGTGCTCTTCAGAAAAGAAGCACTCCATTTGGATTGGAATTCCAACTCCAAGATTTACTAATCGATGTCCTTATTCATGCATTCATCCAAAAGATTGTGTTCAGTGTTCCAGACACTGGATTATATAACTTCAAGGTGACATTTCTTGTTGTTTTTCAGTCGCTCAGTCATGTCTGACACTTTGCAACCCCAAGCATGCCAGGCTCCCTGTCCTTCACTAAGAGGAACTTAGTCATTTTTACAATTTCCATTTTTCATCATTTACAAAAGGATGTTTAAAAAATGTAAAAAGGTATTAATAATAATTGCCTAGCCTGATGGGAGGGGAGCTTGGAGGAGAATGGATACATGTATACAAAGGGATGAGTTCCTTTGCTGTTCACTTGAAACTATCACAAACCTGTTAATTAATATGAAATAAGAAGCTTAAAAAATAATAATTGCCTGCCTAAATTAGTACAATGATTTTAAAAATTGAGTGATATAATATTTTGTCAATACTTGAAGAATATACACTATGAATATGTTATTTTTAGATAATAATAGTCACATCTTCATCTATTGTGATATACACATAATTCATATTTAATCTTTATCTTTCCTAACTTGTTTAATTCATATACAAGTCACATTTTTCCCTAGTCTTGGAAACATACACTTTTTTTCTACAATTATTTAGAACTGAAAGTAACATTGCATTGATATGGGCTTTCTTAGTGGCTCAGATGGTAAGGATCTGCTTACAATGCAGGAGACATAGGTTCTGTCCCTGGATTGGGAAGATCCCCTAGAGAAAAGAATGGCTACCGACTCCAGTATTCTTGCCTGGAGAATTCCATGGACAGAGGAGCCTGGCGGGCTATAGTTCATGGGGTGGCAAAGAGTTGGACGCGACTGAGCGACTAACCCTTTCACTTTATTGCATTCATACTTGAAGTTCAGCAAAGGTTATTTAATTGTGTGTGAGAGTGAGGTAGGGTCAGGTCTTTATTTGTATCCAAGATCATCAAATTCCATACAATAAATGCCATAGTTGGAAATGGAAGTCCCAATTCTAGGCTACTGGGAAACAGAAAAGGAGTGAAATTAAGGATTAAGGGCTGCCTGTTACTAAGCTGCACAACACTCGTTGTACTAGAGATGGAATGATTCAATTCAATTCCACCACAGAATGATGTGAAAATAAAACTGATGGGAGAGCAAATGGAAACAGCTGTGTTTTACTGCAACACAGACAGTCTGCACATTTTGCTGCTTATTTATAATGAAAACGGAAATTGTAAGTGACAGGCTGAGGGTAGTTTATAAAGCAAATATTGTGAAGCCTTGGAGGTGCTACTGCTTTATGAAAGACAAGCAGCTTTTTTTTATTATTATTATGCATGGTCACTGAATTCTCTTAAAATGATGGAAGCAAACACTTAAATATCAAAAGGAGAGTGCTTGGGATTAGAGTAAAATAAAGTTTCATAGAGCCCAAAATGTATGTTATGATTTTTTAAGTTCTAAGGTAGAATAAGTTATTGATCAGAATTTATCTGATTTAGACACCTTGGGCTCTAGCCCCTTAGAGAGTAGGGTCTGTTCTGCCCACGTGATGAGGCATCCAGAAGCAGGTAGAACAATGCTGATGCCATGGCTCAATGATCTGGATAGTGACCTAGGAGGCAGTTTGGTTCAGATATTGGTCAACTACATTTGTGCACTGTGATTGCCAACCATTTTCTCTAACAGCCAGGCTTGCAGCTGAGTCTGGATGCGTTCTTACATACTTTTATTATTCTATAAGATTTGCTTTGCAGAAGTCTGTTTATTGCTTCCTACTTTGTTATAACGGGTAGGAGGATTTTCTGAACGCCCTCCACCTTCCCATGCCGCCACACACACTAGATCTAAATGATGTCTTGTAATTGTGTTAGTCACTCAGTTGTGTTCAACTCTTGGCAACCCCATGAACTGTAGCCCACCAGGCTTCTCTGTCCGTGGAATTCCCTAGGCAAGAATACTGGAGTGAGTAGCCATTCCCTTCTCCAGGGGATCTTTCCAACACAGGAATTGAACCTGGGTTTCCCGCATTGCAGGCAGGTTCTTTGCTGTCTGAGCCACCAGGGAAGCCACAAGTGATATCTACTTGGTAGTAAAAATGACCTACGTTCAGAAAAATTTAATAATAATCTTAAAATCTTAATAATAAATGGGAGACAATATGATCCTACTTGGATTTTTAAGTCCCAGTTTCCAAAGCAAAGTGATGTGTGGGTTAGAAAAGACCTGGTGCTTGAAGTTTGGAATATTTGTTAGGCAATTATTCACAATGAACATCCTTTGAAGATTAATTATATAGAAAGGAAGCATTTAAAACAAGTTATACAACGTTTTCACTGTTATGGCATTTTTAACATAGCCCATGTCAGTAGAGATGCTTCCCAGGTGGTACTACGGTAAAGAATACACCTCCCAATGCAAGAGACACAAGGGATGTGGGTTTGATCCCCGGGTTGGGAAGATCCCCTGCAGTAGGAAATGGCACCCCTCTCCAGTATTCTTGTCTGGAAAATTCCATGGGCAGAGGAGTCTGGCAGGCTAAAATCCATAGGGCCTCAAAGAGTTGGATATAACTGAGCAACTGAGCACAGCACAAATCATTGGGAATATCATTCTCTAAGAGTGGTTACTAAAAAAGGGAAATGTTTTTAATTTTAGTTTTAAACCCACTGTGTCCAATATCTCTGTACATTCAAAAGGGTAAAACTGGATATTTATGCTACTATAGCTTCTTATATTCAGGGTGTAATTATCTCTTCAATATTTCTTTGCCAAATAAAGTATCTCCATCTTATTCTTACATCTTACATTTTATTGTAGGTCCACATTATTTTTTCTTGTAAATTAAAACCCCTTTTAATTTTGATCTCTATATTTCTTTGGGACTAAATTATAAGAATTCAAAATGAAAGTGTGAAGCAGTCATCCAGAGGAGAAAAATTTCAAATTAATTCTTTTTATTTCATTAATATGGGGAAAATAATGTTGTATAATAAAATAAATTATATTATTTAGGTAATTAGAGGAACAGAATTTCTACAAAAATACTGTTTCCAACTGCTTATGAGACAGGATGACTCATTTAACTCTGACGGCCTCCAAATCTGAAATGTCAGAACTCACAAATGTAGAAGTTCAGACAAACTTCAGAAAGTATTTCCTTCAAGGCCAGAGATAGTTTTACAAGGTTTCCAAATGCTGCTTCTAGTACTCACTGCAAATTGCTTAAATTCGCTAAATCTAAAAACACTCATTTCTTTTTTCTAGGCTAGATAGGATCTAAGGAATCTTCTAATTTAAAATATACATCTCACTCTGGTAAACTTGCTTCAATATACTAATCCTTGTTCATTTAGTCAACAAATATTTATTTAAAAGTATCATTGATACAAAATATACAGGGCACAAAGATGAAGAAAGAGGAGGAGAAGAATTGGTCATGGTTCCTTGTTTGAAAGAACTTATAGACTAATGGTGGCAGAAGCAAGAGAGACAGGTAAAGAATGACCACATGGCTTCCTAAGAAATAACTATATATATTTTTCATATATCTGTATTTTTTACTTTCCTCAAAGATTTATTTTGCCTTGTTTTCTTTTGACTTCTAATAGAGAAACAAGTGTGTGAACCAATTTGCTATACTGTGGTGTGTCTTCCTCTAATATATGGGGTACTACTTAATAATTATCAAACCCTTAAGACTGAAGAAGGCTTACAAGATGGATAGTAGAATTCACATCAGTTGCCATGATAGAGAGAATCTCTATGACTTGTTTATTATTGATTACATCTGTTTCGAATGTTAAGCCATCTATCATACAGACAAATCATTTCCACCATCCATGTTTATCAACACAAAACATGAAGAAGTGAAAAGAAATGGTACAGGATACTGAGGATTATAGTGTTTGTAGCAGATAAAGAAGCATATTTGTAAACCAATTAAGTTTTGGAGCCACAAGTAAGTTAAATTGCAGAATGAAACTAACTATATATTAAAATATGGATCAATGACTGGTTGAGGAACAGGAGTACAAGCTTTAAAACATTAAGAATATAAATCCGAAGTTCACAGTGGAGAGGTAATACAAAAATCACCTAGGTAATATTTTAAAATGTTTCAAGAATATATGTCTTAATGTAATAGGAAAATATAAATCTGACTCCATATTGGATCTGTTTCTATTATTTAACCTTTGTACTGTATGGCTCTGTCTACAAGTTAAGAATGCTGCCTATAGCCTGAAATATACTGGATAATCCATTCTCAAGGCTCTGACCTTTAAAGATATATCACTTTCCTATTCATATAGAGATAAAAAGTTGCAGAACAGAGAACATTGTTTTGTTGGAGGTTTGCAGGAATATCATAACCTGACCTACGTGGACAGATGCAAGAATAAAGGATTCTGATCAAGTAGTTCTCAATAACCAACCACACCCCTTCCCCTTTTAGTATAAAAGAAGCTTGAATTCCAACTTGAGTAAGATGGTTCTTTGGGACCCTAGTCCACCCTCTGCTCAGTCTGGTGGCTATCAGAATAAAGTCACTATTCTTTACCCACCTACTCATCTCTTGACTTATTAGCCTATTGCGTGGCAAGCTGTACAAGATTGGAATTGGTACCAGTAATGCTCAGAAATAATTGTGACAAACATATTTGGATTGGTTTAGGGTAAAGATCAGAGAAGGCAATGGCACCCCACTCCAGTACTCTTGCCTGGAAAATCCCATGGATGGAGGAGCCTGGTAGGCTGCAGTCCATGGGGTCGCTAAGAGTTGGACACAACTAAGTGACTTCACTTTCACTTTTCACTTTCATGCATTGGAGAAGGAAATGGCAACCCACTCCAGTATTCTTGCCTGGAGAATCCCAGGGACGGGGGGAGCCTGGTGGGCTGCCATCTGTGGGGTCGCACAGAGTCAGACACGACTGAAGTGACTTAGCAGCAGCAGGGTAAAGATATCCACATTTGTAATCTATGCCAATTTTAAGTCTCTGTATCCACACGTTAAACTGAAAAAGTAATAGAATTAAAATCATCATCATTATTGGTTTTTTCAAGCATTATTTATTCATTGAATTTTTGTTGTTGTTCAGGGTAATTGAACTTTCTATTTTATAATCACCTGGACTTATTATGTCTTTTCTTTGTAGTCCTGATACATTTTCCTTAAGGAAGTGCTGATGAAAATAAATGACATTAAATACATTATCAGGATGTGTTGAACTACTGACTACCTTAACATTGCTGCAAAAAGAAAAGACAAGAGAAGAAAAGAAAAGAAAAAAAAAAGAATGATTATTGAAATACACATAGCAGGATACATATTAATTAGAAGTCCAAGTTTTGAAGTTAGATATAGGTAGGTTCTAACTTCCATTCGATCACTTATTACTAGTATGATTAACCTAGTTATTCAAACACTCCAAATTTTAACCTTTTCATGTATAAGTGGAGATAATTTTAAACCCCCAAAATTTTTTGTGAGGTCTACATGATTTACTATGTATAAAGTATTAATGCAATGCATGTCCTCAAAAGAATGGTTATTGTAATTTACTCTCCAATAATATACCTCCTGGGTACAACACAAATAACATTTGGCTCTCACCATCTGCAGTTACTCAAAATGATCATTTCATCAACATTGACAATGCATGATATGTGACTGAATGTTTGAGCAAGAATTGCAACATTTTGGTAAGGTTTTACTCTATGCTTAGGTTCCTTAAATTTAGGAAAAGAGCCTCTGTTTTTGTAGTAAGGAGGGTAAACTCCCTTATCTTGCACATTGCATTTTGGGGCAAAATATTTAATAATCCTGACATTGTCTCCTATTCTGCAAAATGGGAATAACCACTCCTAATAATTAATTTAGATGAGCTATGTAATACTGATATAATTCTTTTCTACCAGCAACTCCACTGCAGAGCAAGTGAACTGTAACTTTGCAATATCATTTTTCACTGTGAAAGTACTTTCAGTAGATTCTTGGAATTACAACATCACTAATTAATTTTAGCACATAGAAAGTGTTAGCAAGTTTAAAGGACAGTATCAGAACTGTAATTTAGCAGCTGCTATCTTGATGCTCTACAAAAAAAAAATTATGTTTTAGCTTTGCTAGATTCTTCAGAGAATTTTGTAGGTGCAGTTTGATGTAGCTGTTACTGAAGTTTCCTCTCCAAATGAATTAAAGATAATATTCAAATTACCAATTGACTATAGCTGCATGATTTCTGAAGTCTTCACTTTAAAAATAATTCAGGTGACATAAGACTGAAAAAACTAACATAATGAACTAACAATTGATTTGGAAATTATTCAGTCTTTTAAATATGTCTTTCTATAACTTAGCACCGACATATATTTTGACAATTTTTTTCTGTCTATATATTTTACATATTCACTAAAGAACTAACATCCCTTATTATTTTTTCTTATTGATCTAGTCATTGATAGATCACTGATAGATACTCCATTGATATCACACCCACAGTGGATATGTCAGGTGGAAGAGAGAAGCTGTGTCAAACCACTATTTCTTTCTCACTTTAAATTTACTGATTCAGCCAACTATACTGTATGATTTAGAAAAGAAAAATAACCTCTGATGGGCCTAAAAGTGCTTAACAAACATCATTGCAATTCTCAAAATGTTTTTACTGTCTGCTTTATATCAGCCTCTGCCAAGAATATCTATAGAGCAGTTTTAATACATTATAGTATAATCTTAAAACTCACCACAATGGGAGAAACACTATAGCTTAATATCAAATGAGGCAATCTTGGATTCATTGTGTCTATTACAATACACTTTTCTACTGATGCATGCTTCATAAGATTATTTCATTTTCTGGCCTTTAACGAAAAGGGATTTTGATTGTTTTCCCCTTCAGATGCAACTGCATTTTTACCTCTGCTCTTCTTGCAAGTGATTTAAAATGCTCCTCAAAAGAACTGACACTTTCAGAGGAAGAAATGAGGAAAAAAAGGGTAATAATAACTGAGGCAAGGTACATTCTTACACACACACACACACACAGAGAAATAAATACAGGTTACCGTTGTTAAGTTGCTAGGTCATCTTCGACTGTTTTGCAAACCCATGGACTGTAGCCTGCCAGACTCCTCTGTCCATGGGTTTTCCCAGGCAAGAATATAGGAATGGGTTGCCATTTCCTCCTCCTGGGGATCTTCCAGATCCAGGTATCAAACCCACATCTCCTGCACTGTGGGCAGATTCTTTAGCACACTTGAGGTCACCAAGGAAGCAAATATATACATATACATACATAACCATTTGCTTTATTAACAACCTCTACTCTTCAACAACATTAAGTATTGAATTTTCTACAGATGTATTCATGCATTTAGAAGTTACACTCTTTATAATAAATTATGATATTAAGAAAGCAATATGAAAGTTAATGCTGATTTATATTATTATTGTATCTGAATAAATTTCCCGACATAATAGCTCTTTTTCACTCACTTGTTATTAAGTCTCTAATGTATTCTACTAGGTGCTAGCTAGATCCTGGACATAGATAGTAGGTAATATAGGAAATATTCTTCTTTTTCTCCTGGGATCTTATTCCTTGGTAGGTTATGCAAATATTCATCAAATAATCACAGACATATGTAAGTATAGATGGTAGGAAATGTTATAAAGGAAGAGTAGTCAGTTTCATAGGAGCATTTAACAAAAAAAGCCTTATCACAACATGAGAAATTATACCTAAAGAATAAATAAAGGACACCAAAGAATATAAATGGATGCTAATAAGAAAGATGGGAGAAGTACATTTTATGTGCAGAAATTCTATAGACATATTTTAAATGACCCACAGAATGATATTGGTGGTTTTGAGAGAATAAAAGATAGCTGGCATGGGGCTTGAGAGAGTGGAAAACTATCTATAATGTAATCTGAGAAGGTGGCAGCAAGCCAGTCATGTTGGAATTCGTACGCCATGGTAAGAATATTGTGTTTATCCTACAAGGAAGAAGCTAATGAGGGATTTGAATCCGAGGGTTCAGTCAAGGTGATTTATTTGCATGCATTATTTGTGTGTGTTTGTACTCTTTTGCAAAAGATATCTGTGCTTCAGTAGGGAGAATGTGTTTCTTACTTATAAATTCATAAATAATGAATCTGGGTTTCTGTTGGCTTTTTTAATTCCACCATAATTGCTTTCCTGTTGGAAAAGGCTTTGAAAATGTGATGTATATTTTAAAAATATGAACATAAAACAATATGAATCGGTACATGATAACCTGACAAAACAAAACACCAGGCCCATATGGTTTCAAGGGGAACTTTACTAAACATTTAAGGAAGATTATATCAATTATTTCAGAAAACAGAAGAGATCGAACCCAGGTCTCCCACATTGTGGGTGGATTCTTTACCCTCTGAGCCACCAGGGAAGTCCAAGAATACTGGAGTGGGTAGCCTATCCCTTCTGCAGCGAAACTTCCTGGCCCACGGATCAAACCGGGGTCTCCTGCATTGCAGGCAGATGTTTTTGGCCAGCTGAACTACCCAGGAAGCCCAAGCAGAAGTAAACAATTTCAATTCATTCTATGAATCCAGCATTTTACTAATATCCAAACAAAGTAAAAGGACTATACACCGATACCTCTTAAGAATATAGATGTAACATCTTAAAAAAAAAAAATATATATATATAATCAAATTGAATCCAACAGTGTAGAAAAAGAACTATCCTCAAAGATCAAATGGGATTTATTCTAGGTATGCGAATCTGGTTCAACATCTGAGACTGAATTAATGTAATCCATCACATCAACAAATTCAAGAAGAAAAATCATATAATCATATTAATAGATACAGAAAAAGGATTTCCAAAATCCAAAACCTATTCATGTTAAAAGCTCTCAACATAGGTAGGCTTCCTCAACTCCATCTTGTTTGCAGAAGATATGATTGTCAATGTAGAAAATCCTAAAGAACAAAAAAACAAAATCTCCTGGAACTGACAAGCAATATAAGCAAGGCTACATGTTCTTTCTATCACTAAAGTGACCTGGGGAATCCCAGAGGATATAAGTTTAATAGACAAAAGTCAACTGTTTTCCTATATACCAGCAATGAATGACTGGAATTTCAAAAAAAAACCACAGCACCACTGACATTAGTCCTAAAAATACTTAGATGAAAACCTAATAAAATATGTACAATACCTAATATGAGAGAAAAATATAAAACTCTAATGAAAGAATCAAAGAACCACATAAATGAATGGTATTTTATGTTTATGGATTAAAAAAAAATTGTGATTGGTGTCAATATTTCAGTTCTTGATTAAAAGCATTCCTAACTAAAAATTCAGTAAGTTATTTTGTAGATATCAACAAACTGATTCTAAAACTTACATAGAAAAGCAAAAGACTCACAGTAGCCATTACAATATTGAAGAAGAAGAACAGTCGGAGGACTGATATTACCCAATATTAAGACTTGTTATCAAACTATAGTAATTAAGACAGAATGGCATTGGTGAAAGAATGGATAAGTCAGTGGGACAGAATAGAGTGTCTAGAAACAGACACACAACTATAATCAACAAATCTTTGACAAAAAAGCAAAAATTGTACAATTCAGCAAGGATAATTTTCTCAAGAAAGGGTGCTGTTATGGCTGATTCATGTTTGAATTGGTAGAAACCAATGCAGTACTGTAAAGCAAGTATCCTTCAATTAAAATGAATAAATTAAAATAGAAATAAATGGTGCTGGAACAATTGGACATTCCCATTAAAATAAATAAATAAAAGAACTGACCTTACATGCTTCACAAAATTAACTCAAAATTGATTGTAGACCAAAGGTAAAATGCAAAACTATAAAATTTCTAGAGGATAACATAGGAGAAAATCTAGGTAACCTTCAATTTGGTAATGAATTTTTAGGTATAACACCAAAAGCATGATCCATGAGGGAAAAAAATGATGTTAGACTTCATTATAATTGGAAACTTCTGTTCTATAAAAGTTACTATTAAGAGAATTAAAAGACAAGCTACAGATTAGGAGAAATCTTTGCAAAAACTCTATCTAATAAATGCCAGGCATTCAACATATATAAAGTACTGTTAGAATTCAAAAATAAGAAAACAAAAAAACATAATTAAAAATTAAACAAAATATCTGAACCAATGAATAAGTCTATGAAAATATGCTCAACATCATATGTCATTAGTGGATTACAAAATAATAATAATAATAATGTACCACTACACACCTATTTACTTATTTTAATGGCTAAAATACAAAATACAGACAACACATTCAATTGCTAGTGTAAATGCAAAATGGTAAAGCCACTTTGCAAGATACTTTAGCAATTTCTTACAAAATGCAATCTACTCTTATTGTGCATGAATGTGTGCTAAGTCTCTTCAGTCGTGTCTGACTCTTTGCAACCCTATGGACCATAGCATGCCAGGCAAGCCACTCCAGCATTATTGCCTGGAGAATTCCGTGGACAGAGGAGACTGGCAGGCTACAGTCCATAGAGTCTAAAAGAATTGGACACAACTGAAGCTACTTAACATGTACACATGCACAAAACAGGCAAGGAAGTTGGCCTGAGGCCTTGAACCCCTTGACAGAGGCCTGACCAGGCTCTGGTCAGCAATAGCTAACGCTAGACAGAGACCACGGTCCAGGAGCTGAGTGGCAAGCCTCCCTCAAGAGGGGACAGAGAAGAGGGTCAAGTGGGGACTCTTGCCCTGGTGTAAGCAAATAGAGTACAGGGTCCCCAGAGAAATAGAACCACTCTTGGCTTTCTTGACACAAAATAAGCAATTTTTGGTTTAAGCCGTTTTGTGATCTAAGCCTGGCCACAGTGCTTACCCTTGAACAGCTCTCAGTAATTACTGATCTTAAGGGAACAAAGGAATGCAGGAACAGAGGAAAAGCAGTCAAGAAACAACAGTTCGGTGATAAAAGGGGTCTCAGTTCCTTCTTAAGGGATGCGCTGACCAATCTGATATTGACCTCAGGTAACTTGGGCCTGCAGGGTCTTGGAGTGGGGCTTGGGTTTCCAGCCAGAGACTGAGGTTGGGTGGTAACCGTTGAATTCTCTGCTTAAGAATACTGGAGTGGATTGCCATGCCCTCCTCCAGAGGATCTTCCTGACCAAAGAATTGAACCCTCATCTCTTAAGTCTCCTGCATTGGCAGGCTTTACAACTACAGCCACCTGAGAAGCCCACTCTTACCATATGATACAGTAATTACATTCTTTGATATATACCCAAATGAGTTGAAAACTTATGTCCACATGAAAATCTGTGCACAAATACTGATAGCAAGTTTATTCATAATTGTTCAACATTGGACACAGTCAATGTATTTTTTAATAGGTAATTGAAAAAGAAAAAAAATGCCATTTATTTTTTCCATAATGTATCATGTGAAAAAAAAATCACTTGGATTTTAAAAGAAGTGGGGAAATATTTTATATCCTATCAATGGCATAAAAGTAATTAATACACAAGCGGTCTCCTAGAATATGAACATTTTAACTTGAAATTGGATTGTTGTACAGACTATTTATTTTTGAAAGGTAAAAAAGGAAGCATCTTTTATAATTATCATAATTATTTAATTTATTTAACTATAGTTGATTTACATGTTGTATTAGTTTCAGGGGTATAGCAAAGTGATTCAGTCATATATATATTTTTGTTCAGATTCTGAGATTATTATTTTATTTAAAACATATAAATGTACATAATTTGTCAAAAAAGACTAAAGACTTTTTACTTTGTAAATATGCAATATACTTGATCTTCCCTGGTGGCTCAGATGGTAAAGAATCTTCATGTGATGCAGGAGACAGGGTTCAATCTCTGGGTCAGGAAGATCACCTGGAGAATGGAATAATGGCAATCCACTCCAGTGTGCTTGCCTAGAGAATCCCATGGACAGAGGAGCCTGGCAGGCTACAGTCCATGGGGCTGCAAAGAGTTGGACATGGCTGAGTGAGTAACATACACACACACACAGAGCATACTTTGTATCTCAGTTTCCTGAGAAGATGGTAATGCCTGTTCTTAGAGTCACTTTCATGAGTAAAAGAAAAAATGTGTAACTAAACAGTATTTGATATCTTGGTTTCTTTCACTGTTCCTATGTATATTCAAATACAATGCAGAAGCACACTTACATATCCAAATACAAGTTTATATTTCTTATAGTTTCAGAATTCTAGTTATGGGACTAAGCATAGCCTGCATCTGAGGCAGGGGTCAGCTTAATATAAGCGCAGTGGTAATTAGTCTGAAGGCTCTCAGATCTTGAACAATCAGCTGTAGAGAGAGGCTGTATAGTTGATGCTCTGAACGTGCACACATCTCATAGTTCCATACCACGTTAAACTGCAAAACCAGTCCTGCCATTCTCCTATTTACAGAGACTCCAGAGAATCAGAGGGCCTGAGTGCTGAGGATGACTGAAACCAGAGGGGACGATCTCCAAACAGGCAGTGGTGGTCAAACACTTTCATTTCCCGCGAACAGGATAAAAGATTTTGCAATCTAGATAAGCCTCTTTTCATAGATTGAATCCACTCCAAAGGGCATATGAACTGTTGATAGCCATCAACTCTAGGAATCAGTTTATTTTCTAAATCCCAATGCCTTGTGTGTCTAATATCCACTTTCATTTTCTCATCTTTGTGGAAATTATGTTCGTATTGTTCTGCTATCGGTAAAAATGTGTACATGGAAACTTAGGAGGAAATTTGTTCTGACACCATAAACAGTAAATAATTTTGGTCTGTTTATACTGATAAGAAAGCTGATGTGTATTCTTTGTCATTTCCCTCTCCACTGTTATTACTAATATCTAATTTTGAAAGCATGGTCTTTGGAAAATGATAGTGGTTGTTGGGTTGTTTTAAAGGAGAGGTCAGTTTCTCATTTTAGGCATGGACATGAGATTTTCAGATAGTCTGATGGTGTTGGAAAGTACCATTCAGTCTTTTGTCTTCTAGTATGTTGAGCAGCAGCCCTGGCATTCATAATTCCTATTGTTTATTTCACACTCTATCTGTTGCAATTCCTTCTCTTACTGTACCCTAATTCCACATATTAAGATTAAAAACATCACAGGAACTGCACTTCAGGATGAATACCCCACATCCATTCTGAAAGTGAAAGTCGCTCAGTCATGTCTGACTCTTTGCAACCCCATGGACTATACAGTCCGTGGAATTCTCCAGGTCAGAATACTGGAGTGGGTAGCTTTTCCCTTCCCCAGGGGATCTTCCCAACTCAGGGATAGAACCCAGGTCTCCCTCATTGCAGGCAGATTCTTTACCAGCTGAGTGACCAGGGAAGCCATCCCTTTTGAAGTCCAGGAATTTATCCAATACTCAAAAAAAAAAAAAAGTTTTGTGTGCACCTGTTGCCAAACAGGCAATGGTACAGGATAGGAGCTACAACAATGCAAAAGATAAGTAAAATCTAACCATATGAAGTTTACATTCTAGAGACAACAATTGATCAGTGAATATATAACCATTGATATGATGATCATATATGTTATAAAGAAGAAAACAAAGAGATAGATTAGACAATAATGACTTGAATTGGGCAAGATTTAATTCAGGCAGGGGCTCACTAAAATTCTGTTAAAAGTAACATTTAAGCTGAAAAACAGAAGAAAGAGTAAAACAGACAAACAGGGGAAAAACCTTCCAAGCAGAGGTAACATCAGGTAAACTATTGCTGAGCCAGGAAAGAACTTAGTATACCTCACATCTGAAAGATGATCAGTAAAGATGTAGTCCACGAGTCATGGTCAAAATTGTACAGTAATGCTGGAAATATAGTGGATCATGTTCAGAAGGGCTGGTCAGACTGAAGGTTTAGGAATGACATTTCAAGCTTATTTTTATTTAACCAGTAGACCATGGAAATACTTATACAGGAAGCAAGAGACTTACATTTAGATTTTTAAAAAATAAGTTCTTGCTGCTAAGTGGCAAATACATTATGGTGAAATGTGGATAAGAGTTGGTCACATAGAAGAAAATGTTGGTTTGGATTAAAATAGTATATAAGGGAGATACAGAGAAGAGGACCCATTTAAAACCTACTTTGGAAGCTGAATTGGTAAGATTTGTTGATGGACTGCATGCAAATAGGAGGAAAATAAAATAATTAAATAATTGAAATAGGAAAATTAAAACCACCAAATCAATAAATAGTATTTAGTTAAGAATTTATTGAGCATATAAGAACACTTCACAAACTGTTGGGAGCTTTTGAATTTAAAACCGATATGAAGCTCTGGGGTTTGATGTTATTATAGCATGGCTTATAAAGTAAAAATGAAGAAGTTGTTTAACCTTTAGAATAATTGGCTACTGCAATGGGGTTTTCCAGTTGGTGGAGGATTGCTTAAAAGTGAGCATCTTATACCATATTTAGGAAGGTGACCTAAGTTTCTTGCATGATTATCAGAGGCATTGATTAGAAATAACCTAAGTCTTATAGCTTATTAAGCAAGATGTGCTTTTGAATATGTAGCTTATATGGTTTTTGTCTCCTAAGGAAATTCTCAAATCCAGTCTCAATTTGTATTTTTAACATTTCATAGATTTCTGACATAAGAATTTGCAATATGGTGGTGCCATTTCCTGGCTTTCCTAGTGGCTCAGAATCTGCCTGGCAATGCAGGAGATGCTTGTTCAATGTTTGGGCCAGGAAGATCCCCTGGAGAAAGAAATGGCAATCCACTCCAGTATTATTGACTGGGAAATCCCATGAACCCAGCAGGCTACGGTCCATGGGGTCACAAAGAGTCAGACAGGACTTAGCAACTGAGCATGCCCACAAGGCGCCATTCCCTAAGGTAGGGAAGTTTAAAGCAAAAGCAGTGGGAATCAAAGTCATTTTATAGTCAATTTAATTTTGAGGTAGCATCAACTAGTGCAACCAGTACAGTTGCAAATCTTTATAACTCATATGTGAAGTTGAATGACATAAAAGAGATGACTTATTCAGGAATAGAGGAGATTGCCTTGAGATGGAGAAGCACATGACATGCTGAGAAACTCAATGTTAATAAGTGTTTGAAAATAGTTTAAATTGTATGTCTTCATGATTCATCCAGGTACACATGACAAAGAATGTTTTCATATACATGTTTATGATAAAGCTCAGCTTGTGATTTTTTGTATTGGCTTTGAAATGCTGTAGACAGATTCCATCCCAAGTTTAAACTCTCAATTTTCAATTCTACAAAATAATTGTATTTCATGAAATCATGGCACCGTCCAGATTATTCTGTTCAATGCTTGCTTTTTCATTGAATAATTGCACCATGTTTAAGTTTCCTTTGGCTAATGAAGGCAAAAATTGAAATTTTAAAAGCTAGCACACTGGGGAAGAGAGTTTTTTTTCCTCCAGAAAAATATGCACAAACCTAATTTTACTTTGCGATTTCTATTCCCCTCTGCCAAAGGCACACTTCTCAGGAATAATACTATATATAAATCCCTTTATAATGCTGATGCCGTAGGTAAGCATGTTTCAGCCAGATAAGTAGCAGCCACCAGCCTTGTTAGGAGATCAACATGTTATAAGATTTTGACTGAATATGGTACTTGTCTTTGGGGACAAAATAGCATCTGAGTGTTTTTCAAGATAAAAGGAAATTGACAATCCCTCTAATCTCAATTTTACGGAAGAAGAAATGAAGGTGAAGTCAGTTTCTCAAGGTTACACAGGTAATTAGGGGCAGAACTTGAACTCAAGTCTCCAGACTGGAGGCCCCAGAGTGAACACCCGATGGACCCAGCGTGCATTCGTATCTGATGGAGCAGTCATTTCATCACTGAGCTCCTACTGAGCCTGTCTGACTTTTGGTGATACAGTTGTTTAATTGGAGTTATAATCCTCACTACAAACAAAAAAAAACCAAAAATCTCCGAGGGCCTATGGGAGTTTAAGAATTGGCCGAGACAGATCCAAAAACAGTTTTACTTTCTTCCACATCACTAGTTGCCATTCCTTCCAGGGTCTGAACAACAGCTTCTATGTCACTGTGACTCTAAGGTTAAGAATATTGAGGTTTAGAAAAGCACACAGATCAATCATTTCTACCTTATATATTGCTTTGCTTAGTGCTAGGTTAGTTCAGTGATGTCTGACTCTTTGTGGCCCCATGGACTGTAATCTGCCAGGCTCATCTGCCCATGGGATTCTCTAGGCAAGAATACTGGAGTGGGTTGTCATACCCTCCTCCAGGGGATCTTCCCAGTTCAGGGTTTGAACTTATGTTTCTTATGTCTCCTGCATTGGCAGGTGGGTTCCTCACCACAAGCGCCAGCCGGGAAGCCACATGTTGCTGAGGAGTTTTATAAATTGCAGATGTTGGGAATAACATTGGATAAAATGGTAGTGCATACATTTAGATGTGCAAGAGATTGATTAGTATTTTACATAATAGATGACATATTTGTTAATAGTCTCAATTCTGACAGGTTGTGAAAATCCAATCTTGGTCAACTGAATATCGCTACCCATTCCCTGAATAATGTAGTGGGTACAGTAGCTGACTTATGACACTGGTGAGGGGCAGGTCTGGAAGTTGCGGATGTGTGTGATTGAAGATGTGGTTAATTGAAAGAAGGGACATTCTTGCTCCATCTTGTCTTCACTAACTGGTCATAAAGAGTTCTCCTGGATCTTCCTGCTCCTCATCTGATGCTGAGTATCTCCATGCTACCTGAGTTGCACTAATCAGGTGACCAAGCTGGGTCTTTCACTGGTGAATGTGATCTCTAGCAACACTCCTAATACCTCCTACACTATTCACCAAACAGCCATTTCTATTTTGGGATCATGTGATTTTTTTTTCCCATGTTATTCCATGAAATTCTGTGGTGTCCCAGTTCTACTCTTAAATTTCTAAATGTGTGTGTGTGTGTGTGTGTGTGTGCTTGTGTTTCTCACCACCATCCCTAGGCCTTCCGAGGACGAAGAGCCTGGTGAAAAACCAGCATCTAAGTTCTCTTTAATTCTCCTCCCACTTCTTCACTGGTAACAACCGAAAACGTCACTCAGCCTGCGGACAGCATAACCTGGCACCTCATCTATTCTACATCTGTTTTGTAAGCTTAAAATTCATTAGGATATGACATTTTGCAACCCCAAAACCATTTCCTTATTTTTCTACAAAAGTAAACCATGAAGAGCAAATCAAAAGCTGAGATTTTGTTTCATTTTTGTTTGTTTTTCCATATGTTTTCAAATTTCTACTTATTTAGAAATATTCAATGGAATAGCTTCATTTGTGGTTTAAGTATGTTACTTTACAGGAGGATGATTCTCTCCCTGAGTGTCACTTCGGTGACCTGCTGTGCTACAAAGAAGTTATTTTAGGAACATTTTTAAAAAATCATTCTTTTTGGCTATCAGGATCTTCACTGTACCATGAAGATCTTTATTGGCAGTACATGGACTCTCTAGCTCTGGTGCAAGGGCTTCAGAGTGCATGGGCTTTAGCAGTGGCATGTGAGCTCTCGAGTTGCAGCATGTGGGCTCTCTAGTTGTGGCACACAAGCTGAGCTTCTCTGAAGCATGTGGAGTCTTAGTTTCCTTACCAGGAATCGAACCCACATCTCCTGCATTGCAAGGCAGATTCTTAACCACTGGACTGCCAGGGAAGTCCCTACAAAGAACATTAATTAATAAACTTGTTTTTTTATTTATTTAAGAAAATTTGTAGTGATAGTCCAGAGATTTTCTATGTACTCTAGACCAAGTTTTGCCTCTTGTTAACATCTTACATCACTGCTATGGTGTATCTGTCATACAAATGAAGGGATATTGGTGCCTTATTCTTAATTAAATTGCATATTTCATATTCTTTAGTTTTTCCCTAATGTCTTTTCATTTTAATTGTTCCAGGATCCCATAGTACTTTTAGCTATTGTGTCTCCTCTGACTCCTCTCGGATGTGATAGGTGCTCAGACTTCTCTTGTCTTTCATGACCTTGACAGTCTTAAGAAAAACTTTTTGTCTTCCTGAAAAAGGAATTTCATAGATCAAACCCTAGATTTGTCTGCTACTTTTTTCATGACTAAGACTGAGGTTAAGACTTTGGGGGAGGTCAAAAGCCATTCTCAGCACTATATAGCAGGATCCCTTTATCAACTTGAATTGTCACTGATGATGTTAGCTTTGATCATCTGGCAGAAGCAGTATTTGTCAGACTTCTCTACTGTAAAGCTTCTCATTTCTCCACTCTGTCTGTACGGTATACTTTGAAAGAAAGTCACTGTGTGTGGTTCACACTTAAGGGTTAGGAGATCATGCTCCACCTCACTGAGAACATGCTAGCTACACAGATTATTGACAGTTTTCTATATGGAAGATTTGCTTCTCTTTTCTCCATTTATTAATCGGATATTTTTATATGAGAATGGACTTATAGGGGTTTTCCAGGTGACACTAGCAGTGAAGAACCAGTGGCCAATGCAGGGGACATAAGAGATGAGGGTTTGATCCTTGGGTCAAGAAGATGCTCTAGAGGAGAGCATGGCAATCCACTCCAGTATTCTTGCCTGGAGAATTCTATGGACAGAGGAGCCTGGTGGGCAACCGTCCATAGTATCACAAAGAGACAGACATGGCTGAAGCAACTTAGCAGAGCATAGCACGTGGACATATATATATATATATATAACTTTCTATTCTATGTTACCATGCAATACTACACTCATTATTTTGTTGTTCAAAAAGTTCTAGATTTGAGCACTTGGAGTCCTTTCAGTTGGCTCTCATGTTCCTTCTCCTTTCCACATTGCTTTACTTTTGGAGTACTTTTATATTTCCTGAAACTACAAGATGCTCCAGGCTCAACTTGCGTCTTCCCTTCATCCATTTCTGAAATAGGCCATTTTTTTAAAGAGCCTTGGTTTCCTTCATTGGTACTAATGTTGTTACAGAATAATATTAGAAAGCAAGCTCTGAGTTCTGCGTATGCTCACTGCTAAAGGAATGTCATCTCATTGGCTCCTCTAGCAATCAGTGGTAGGAAATATATGCATATGTACTAATCTATGTAATACAAATGTTAAGGTTATCTTTGCATGCTTTTATATATTTCTATCAGTGCCTCTTATTAAGCTTAACATGAATTTATACTGATGTCTCTAATTCTAATCCAATATCACATAGTTCATTTAATAATGGATTATTGTGGACACATAAAGGAACACTATGTAATAGCAAGTAATGGTTAACACTTACTTAATACTATGTATGGAGGATACTACATTGCCTATAACTGAGTCAGCTTTACCTAGTAGCTATTTTGGAACCGCTATGTCTATATTTGGATATCACCTCTGCCAATTACTGACTGTGTGTCCATGTGTTCAGTTGTTGAATCAGTTTCCTTGCTTGATAAATGAGGATGATAATAATACTTGATTCACAAGGATACGTGTGAGGATACATATCACTGTCAGATGTAGAACTGCTTAAAATATGCGCTTCTGAACTACTGTTATAATTTATGTCATATTAAAATTTTATTATGGTGTCAAGATATATGATTCTGTTATATCAAAACTTGTTTGAGATGCACAAATATAAAAGTGAGCTACATACATTGTAGTATATAAACCACTGTTCCATTTCTAAGGTTAGGGCCTCATCTAAGCAATCAGTGAAGGTTAAGGAAAGAGAATCGATATGATGTATACTATTATACTCATTCATTGAAATATGGAAAGACCTTTAACTCATACAATTTTAGGGCTTTTCCAAATAAGGCTCAGGTAGAGTCCTTAAATGGTCTGGGTACAAATGGAATTAGGAACATGCTAAGTATTCTAGAAATTAATTAAAGAAAATATTTTGAGGAAAGCATGGAACATTCATTATGAAAGGGAATTGTAGAATATCATGAAGAAATGTAAGGTTTTTAATCTGGATGCATTTTCACGTTGTTTTGTAGATGTGCATGCATGCTAAGTCGCTTCAGTTGTGTCCAACTCTTTGAGACCCTATGGACTGTAGCCCCTCAGGCTCCTCTGTCCATGGAATTCTCCAGGCAAGAATACTGGAGTGGGTTGCCATGCCCTAATCCTCCAGGAGATTTTCTCAACCCAGGGATCCAACACATCTTTTGCGTCTCCTGCATTGGCAGACGGGTTCTTTACTACTAGCACCACCTGGATAGTGGCTATTTTGTAAACACTCATGATCAAATCACAAATTTTGTACCCCCATACACATACATCACATGCTGTTAGTCCTTTTATAATTTACACATTTGGCTGAAACATTGATGAGGTGTCGATTTCACAGCACAACACTCTTCATTGCTATAAACAGTTATATTTGTTATATTTGCTTTTAATTTCAATTGTCAAAATCTGGAGGATGTTCTTCTGTTTTTTTTTTTTTAACTTGCATATTTTCTGCTGCTTGAGTTATGAATGGATGACTTTCCTAGAAACTTGGGCTGTTGCATTAGAGAGAAACAATTACAAACTCTATTTGAACCCTGTTTACTTGTGAGATTGGGCAGGATATTTAACTTCTTTCAGTCTAAGTATCTTTATATTTATAATAGGAAAATTTGCATCCATTTTATAGGGCTGTCAAAGGCTGATATAATCCATAAAATAAGAACATGAAAACAAGCATGTCACAAGCACAAAATTTGTAACTAATATCACTTTGCCTCTATTAAAGAACTAACTACATTGCATTGTCTGTTCACTTATTTTTCTCCTCAACTGGTCTGTGAAAAACTTGAGGGCTAGAGCAACTTTCACAGCAGGTATTTATAAAATCAAGGATCATAAATTTAAAAATCGTTAATCATTTTAAAGCTGCTAAGCTATTAAGCATTTTCCTGCTTTCTTAGAGGGAGTGCATTGAACTTAACAAATCCCCTTAGCAATTTTCCAGTCTTTTGTGAAAATCTATTTTGTTTTAATGTGCTGAATATCTTTATGCTTGAGCAATCTTTGCTTTTTTTGCCTGCCTTTTGTTTTGCCCAGGTCTTCCCTCACTATATGCTATTACAGCAATTCTCTTTGTTGTACTGATATCCCTGCATATTTCAGTCTTTGCTCTTCATGATCATTTATTTCTTTTAATCTCTTATACATATACAAAGCAGATTATCAATCTTGAAAATATTGCTTATAGTATACTGTATTGATTCTGGGTTTAAATATTCATACATAAATATGTCATGAGCATGGATTTTATTGTATATTCTTTGGGACATCTAATTTTTGCAACTAGTATGTCTTTGATGTTGCTTTGTTTATGATTCTCCTACTTCCTTGTGGCTCAGACAGTAAAGAATCTGCCTGCAATGTGGGAGACCCAGGTTCGATCCCTGAGTCAGGGAGATCCTCTGGAGAAGGAAATGGCAACCCACTCCAGTATTCTTGCCTGGAGAATCCCATGGACAGAGAAGCCTGGTGGGTTACAGTCCAAGGGGCCGCAGAGAGTTGGACATGACTGGCACTTTCACTTCTTCCTTTATGATTCTCGATTGCTACAGAGGTACTATTTGTTTTGAAAGGTTGGTACAGGAAAGGTGAGATATTTATTACTTTTGCCATAACTATAGTACAATGAACATTTTTTTACCCAAGTTATGGCATGCATTGACATTATATCAAGTTATATCAAGTATCATCTCATTCAACTTCATTATTTTAGACATGAGGAAACAGATAAGTTAATTGACTCATGCAAATTTACACAACTGGCTATGAGAAGATATGAAAATTGAGCTAATAGATTTGAACTGATTCTGTGTAGTTTTGTACTATCTTATATTGTATAACATTTTCTGGTGCCAGAAATCCTATGTAATTACTATTTTTAATGGTACATGATGATTAAAACATATTTCTAAAATCCAAAGGAAATATGTTTGCTGTAATATGTAGCATTGATCTAGATAGCTACCAAAATGATATGAAAAGTGAGTTCTCTGAGCTCATGTTATGGCTGTGGGTTTGGAGGGTATTTTCTTGAGATTCTAAAATAAGGCTAGTCATGCTTTTCTACAGTAAAGTGGTCTTTCTAATTTCAAAGTCTATAAAACACTTTCCAGTGTGTTGGTTATTCCTATGCTTGAAAACTATGGGAACTGGAAAAGGAAGAAAGATCTTTAAAATGCAGATTACAGTTTTGACCCATGGGTTTAGCTCTTCAAACTTCGAATCCCTAAGAACATTTAAAGTATATTCCCTCTTAACTGACTTACAGAAATTTCAGATGGCTTCATTGCACTTCCTATTTTTCCCAGATGTCTCTAGATCATAACAGAGTTAGGAAATGGAGATTTACTTCCTGCTCACTTTTCTTCATAGTGTCCAAGCTGTGCTATTCTATTCTATGGCATTTTTATGTGATTTGTAGTTAGAAATGTGTAAAATTTAGATCTAATACTTATTAATGTACTATTCCATGTAAGTTCTGATAGGTAACAGATATGAGCTAGGCATGCAAACTTGGATTTGCAAACCAAATCATGGATTAGCAAATCCCATTTTTTACAAAGGCAGCTGATCACTTCATTGGCAGAGGAGACATGCTTTTTTTTTTTTTTTTCTTTTTGGAAGGTAAAATATAATTTGACATTATGAACATTTTATAAGATTCTGATACAATGTTGGCTCTTATACATTTAAGGAAAAATTTACCCTATATTTTGGGTCACTGTCATAGAGAAAGTTTCCAGAAACCAAAGATAGCAGGACTTATTTATAAATTATAAAAGACTGACCAAAATGTTTTAGCATATATATAATAATTACTATCAAGAGAGAGCCAAAGATAAGCATATATTTAAGCTATTACTATATTATTCTGAAACAGCTAAAACCTTAAAAATTAAGTTGACCAGAATTAAGGGCTATCAGATCTCAATCATATAGGCAGCATGAATGAACTTAGTGAGAGATAAGAATGCAATGACTTACAGAAATGACTGTCATCATAACAACATTTGCATAACCTTAAAAATTCTACAGAATGTTAGGTAGAATGATCTTCATGGTATTGGGTTGGCCAAAAATTTCATTCAGATGTGTCCACTACATCTTATGGAAAAATCCAAACAAACTTCTTGGCCAACCCAATGCTTATACTTTCCAGAATAAAAATCTACATTATTACATTTGATCCACAAAAGGATGCCATATTGTCAAATGGCAGCTTGGTAGCCACTTATCATCACCATTTTCAGGTAAAGAATACTTATTTGGAACTAATAATAGAATTTGAACTTGAACCTGGATCCTTCGGTTTCAAAACTCATGCCATTGTATTCTCTTTATTTCTCTATCTCAAAGGATAATGGTATTTCTTTTATGATAGTTCACATTAAATAATCAAGTTTAGCCCCTTATATTTATAATATTAGGTATACAGACAAACATAAACACATGTTGCTTTTTTCAGTGAGCTAAATTTTAAAATAGCAAGTATTTTTTCCAGGTCAAGGTTAAAAACATCAAATAGCCCCAGTAAGTCTTAACATTACACATCAGTCTTTGAAGCCATTCCTGACAGTTTCGCTCCTCAGAGGCAAACATTTTTAATGATTTTAACTTACGTTTCTATTCTCCCCCACTCCTAGAAAGGTGCATTTTCATGGAGCCTGGCATGCTATAGTCCATGGGGTTGCAGAGAGTTGAACATGACTTAGTGACCCAACAACAATAACATCTTCATTTGATTTGGATTGTTGTTGCTGTTCAGTTACTAAATTATGTCTCGTTGCGACCTCATGGACTGCAGCATGCCAGGCCTCCCTGTCCCTCATTATCTCCCAGAATTTACCCAAGTTCATGTCCGTTGAGTCAGTGATGCTCTCAAACCATCTCATCCTTTACCACCCTCTTCTCCTTTTGTCTTCAATCTTTCCCAGCTGACATTCTATTTGAATTGCTGCTTTTTTTTTTTTTTTTCCTTTTAATTGTACCCGTTTCAGGGCATGGATCAGTAATGCTGTAATTCCTTATCTGACTTGACTTCCAGCAAGACAAATTCTAACCAGTAGTAGCCTCAGCCCTGAAGGTTTCTCCTTTGGTAAAAGAAAAATTTAGTCTTTTAAGTCTTTTCATCATTTGTTAATCTGACTGTATAAGTAAGATTTACAATTCATGCTAAATTCTTGTTACAGATTCTTTAAAGTCAATTTGAATAAACATCAGTGGAAGCAAGTGAGCCTAGAAGTTCTAGTATTGAGTTTAGAAATAAGGATTATATTTTTGGTTCTGAGATGGAATAGAATTCAAGATGCTAAGAAACTTTTAAAAGAATTAAAAGGTCCATAGGACAAACAATCCTTTGTTAGCCTTTCATTCGTCCCTGTGTTCTTTTTTCTCACTCTTGCAAATCCCCACCATAGATATAGGAGGGCAAAAGGCTGCAAATACAGTAACCTCAGCATACATTAAACCAAACATTTTATCACATACTTTTCCCACAAAAAAATCACCTATTTCAGATGTTTCAAGAGCAAATTAAATTGCTTTGCATCTTAAGGGCATTTCTTCCTGCATCTTCCCTTTGATCATGAAAGTTCTCAAGATCTAAGCAAAATAGTTTGTTCATTTTTTTCTCTATTTCAGTCCTAGTAGCAGTGAGAAACCCTTTATCATGCTTTGGAAGTGTTGAAATAAGTTTGAAATAAATATTGAAATAAGTTTATCAGTAGACACTGAAACTGAAAAACACGTGTTCTCAAAATGAAAGCCAGTATCATGAGGATCATCAGTAGCCAACTCAGGGGGTATCCCTGGGTACCATGCAGAGATGGAGAGACTAGGACAATGATAAACAGCTTGTTCTAGGACAAACATGTAGTAAGATGCTGTGGTACCCTCTGATATGTCTATGAATCACTTGGAGGTAATTAATTTGTAGTAATGAGTCCAGTGGGGTTCACATCCTAAAATGCATGCTGGTCTAAAAATAAAAGCATCAATTTTCTAAACTCATATTTCTAAACTCAGGAATATATGGATTGCATATGTTGGGAAAGGGGAATTTCTTCCTCTATCCTTCTTGAGATCTTGTGGCTGGACTAATAATATAATTGGCACAAGGCAGATTAATAGGAGAAAAAGAAACAGATTTTAATTTACATGCATGAAGGTCTCATAGAAGTGGAATCTAAGAAGTGGCCTAAGGAGAAAGCTTTTATAATTTTTAGAGAAAGAAATAAATTTTTTGTTGTTGACAAATTGACAGGACAAAGAAGCTCAGGTTTTGGTGCTCAAATAATGAAGAATCTAAACAGAGTTTGGGCTTGAAGGAATACATTAAAGACTAAAGACATTAACAGCGCTTGTTAACACAGTTTCTTGGCCTGAATTCCCTGTCTGGTGATAAAGATGTCTCCTGGTAAAGTGAGGATACCTTTCACATGGATGATTTCTTTCTTAATTTTAGGGAGACAGAGGAGAGGGTCAATGTCCATCTTGAGTTGATCATTTCTCAACTAACTATAATTTAAAATAACCAATATACCATTGAGGCACATTTTCAAGCAGCCTATCCTGAACCCCAACATATATTTCCATGAAAAAAATTAACCCATATTTTTTTCTTTTTATCTGATTTTAAAATCTAATAGTAATGATGGCTATACAAAATTCTAATTACACAATTAGAAGACACTATAGTGATTATTGTTGCAGGCAAGATTATCCTGGCAAGATCAATGCAGGGAAGATTAATGAAAGCTCAAATCTATGGGTAAATGTTCCAATAGAAAAACATACTTGCATACTCTCATAGTATCTCCTCCAAGATATGTATTAAAGAAAATCAAATGGCAGCTTTGTGGCAGAGAAAGCCAATAGTCACCATTTTAACCAACTGATCAAGTTTAATTTCAATGGTAGTAAGACATAGAGACATTATATGTCCCCTGATATGAGCCACCATGAAAGGTATAACTCTTCCAGGGTTTAATCCAATCATTAGAGTACCAGACATACTCACATTCTATGCAATACCTAATCAATACTATTCAAAATGTAACAATCTTACAAGAAATAAAGAACTAAGAATCTGTCATATAGTAGAGGAGACAGTGGAGACATGGCAATTAAATGCAATGTAGACTAAATGCAAGATTCTGAAATAAATCTTGAAAACAAAAAGGGATACTAGTAGTTAAAACATAAATGTGAGTATTCCGTTTGTATAAAAGGATAGAAATAGATGAGTTTAGAGTTGAAAATAGTGAAAGACTAATAAAATTGAAGATTTTTACTTTCTGTCAAAAAAAAAAAAGAAATAGAAAGAACTAGTAAAATGTGAATAAGAACTCTAGGTCAAGTAATATGATTGTATAAATATTGCTTTTATGGTTTCAATAATCACATTATAGTTGTATATATATTAATGTTAAGGATGTTGAAAAAATGGTATATGTGAACTCAGTATGATTTTGTAGTCTCTGTAAGATTCAATAAATCTAAAATTACTTCAAAATAAAAAAATCACAGCCTAAATATTCATAAATAACAATACCATGTTATGTTTTAATACATTTTAATATACTTTTCTATGGAGGGATATTATATATTTAAAGAAATATAGAAATTATAAATATACATCTCAATAATCCACCACAAAGTGACTGCATCCATTCAACTACCACTTAGGTCAAAAAATAGAACAATATCGGCCACCTTGAAGTATCCCTATAACCCCTCCAAAAAGCTAACCCATCTCCTCTTACCAGAGTAACTCCTATACTGTTTTCTAATAGCATAAAACACTTTTGATTTTAAATATTATATAACAAATAACAATCTATTCAATAGTGAATGAGAGCTTTATTTGTCTTATATTCTCACCAACAGTTGGTTTTGTCTTTTTAATTTAACCATTCCGGCAAATGCAAAGGGAGTTTCTGTTATAGTGTCACCTGATTTTATGATATCTGTGTAAAAATTTCAGTGAAAACAGGGAATTCATATAAACATTTTAAAATTATTCAGCACATGGAGTGACATAGTAGTCACATTCTAAAATCTCATTTACAGATCCCAGAGGAAGCCAGACCTTTCCCCAGAAGATTGGTCTTATAAGATAAAGTGAAGTGATGGTGTTGAACATGTCATGCCTTGGAATTGTTTAGGTGCTACAAGCTTTTACTTGTTGGTAAAATTCTTTCACCAATTAACATTCTGAACATGATACAAGACATACACAGAAAAGCCGAATATTCTCCTGTGATAGAAAGCATGAATGTCTTTCAACTATATAGATGTTTAGCACCCATTTTATTTCAATATTTGGCTACCTTGATTGCTCCACATATTATGTTTTTCCAAATAGAAACAGAATTAGCCCTATTTATCAATGCATGTATTGATAATCTGAAAAACCTTTATAAAACATTTAAAATTATTTCTATATGACTTTAACATTTCCCAAATAGCCCAATAAAGCCTTCATGAATGTATTACAATGATTTGCTGTAAAACAGAACTATTTTTTTTTGCGAACTAAATTGTCTGAGTTAGAGCAAGAATGACTGATAAAGAATATCAAGTAAAATAATGTCACATTTAGATAAAGCTTCTTATACAATTCATATTTGTATTTTTAATTATTTCACAACAAACTTATGAGATTCTTTGTTACAGTCTCAGTTGTATATTCAGTCCCAGAGAGAGTTATATAATAAATGCCAACATGTAATTTGATTCAATTATGTTTTATGATTTCTTATAGCTCTATAATCAGAGTATATGTTCTATCATAGTGTATTTTTTGCCCACAAAAATAAAAGAGAAGGAAAGAAATCAAATTGTTGTTGGCTCAATGTATAATTATGCACATTTTATAGCTGAGCAAACTGCAATTACATTACATGCAAAAGACTACATGGCTGTTATATGGCAAAGTTTAAGTTTAAAGTAAGTTCTTTTAATTAAAATGCATTTCTGTATAGTATTTCCACTTGCTCCTCACAACTTTCATTCTGAAGAATGTATCCTTGGAATTAATGAGAAATTATAAAATTGTGAACTTCATTAGACCTTTAAAACTGTTTATTGTCTTCTGTCTACTGTCTTCTTTTTTTTCCCTTCTCCCCTATACAGCTTACTTACTACCAGTTTTTCCTCTTTTTCCTCCTCAAGAGAGAAGTATTTGAAATAAGTTCAGTTGTTAGCAATTGTCTCAAGTATGTTCAGGGCATGACTTTATTATGGCTACCAAACCAGAAACAAATTTTAGTACCTCTTTGCTTAATATCACAAGAAGATACACAGAAATTTGAGTCTTACTCTTCTCCTATTGCTAGTGGAAAAGCCAACTCTATACTCGTCTGTGAGACAGGGGAGAGTGAGAATTGAACTTGACAAATCTGGCAGCTGGGCTGATGCTTGACCTTTCCCTATGTGTCTGGCTATTGGAATAAGACGTGGCTGTTATTTGCCAAGCTGGAACCAATATTAGAAGTTTTTCTCTCCGAAAATTTGACACCAAGAAATCTACTTCCCTCCTCACCTGCAGCATTTTATTCTCATGTATATGTGTGTTTTGTTTAGTTTCATTTTCCTTTGACTCGTTTTTATTTAAGAAAGAGGTTTAGTGTACTTCTCCGTTTTGTCAGTGAATGCCAGTATGTAAATAAAGATTAGGTTTGCCTGCGTGTATTAAAAAACTCCAAAATAAAATGAAATTGTATTTCTCTCTCATAGATGATTAGCAATCGGGGGTTGGCAGAGCTGTTCAACAATATAAAAAGTGACATTCCACTTTAATATCATGCACTGGTACCCTGGAAGCCTCCGTGTGACTAGATACAGCTGTGGAGCTGACAGACAACAAAAAGAGTCAAGTTGAGGAATCACATGCTCTCTCTCTTTAAGGAATCTTGTTGGAAATTATAAGCAAACAAGAAAATGTCCACTTATATTTCATCTGCCATAGTCACTATGCCAAACAGCTCCAGGAGAGGATAGTAAATGATCTCATAATTGAATTCTACAATAATCTATCAATTCACCTAGTAGCTGTGGTTGACAGAGTTTACAATTGTTTGTCTCTGTATGTATAACTTTATATATACATACATATATGTATGTATTTATATTCCCAAATGGTGATAAGTTTGAATATATCTTACAATTTGCAGAATTTGGAGTGAAAGTAGCAAGCACTTACAGGTAGCCCAGTGGTAATGAATCTCCCTGCCAAAGCAGAGATGTAGAGAAACGTTTGATTTCTGGGTTGGGAGGATCACCAGGAGAAGGAAATGGCAACCAAGTCCAGTATTCTTTTTTTTTCCCCTCTTCTTTTTTTTTTAATTTAAATTTATTTATTTTAATTGGAGGCTAATTACTTTACAATATTGTATTGGTTTTGCCATACATCAATATGAATCCACCATAGGTGTACACGTGCTCCCCATCCTGAACCCCCCTCCCACCTCCCTCCCTGTACCATCCTTCTGGGTCATCCCAGTGCAGAAGCCTGAGAAATCCCATGGCAGCCTGGCAGGCTACAGTCCATGGGGTTGCAGAGAGTTGGACACCACTGAGCAACTGAACATGAGCATGAGAGAAAGCACTTCAGTATCCATTAAAGGAATATTTTAAGTCAAACTATAATTGTTCACAAAGGAGAGGCAATTGAAAATATTAAGCTATTTAAACTAGCTAACTAAAAAGTGCAACTTTTTACACTAAGTTAAATAATAATAAAAGGAAAGGCATTCTTAAGAAAAATACCATGATTCAGCACTAGATGACACAGCTTTGGAAAATGTGGGAATAATAATCAAACCTATTTTCAATCATTAAAATATAAGAATCACTTTTTCCCTATTTAAACAATCAAGAAATCAATAAAATTTGCCATTTTAAGTTCAGTTCAGTTCAGTCACTCAGTCGTGTCCAACTCTGCAACCCCATGAACCGCAGCATGCCTTCATTCTTTCTAGTTATTTCTCCACTGATCTCCAATAGCATATTGGCATTTTAGCTATAAATATATATTTAATTTTATGTGTATATATATATATATATTATCTAGAAATAAATTTTTGAAAATAACTCGTCTAGGGAGCCATCACATAATAAAAATATTTTGTTGGTCAATCAGCCTTTTCAAGTTTTATGAGGAGTAAACTTTCTCAAAAATGTCCTGGAAAATAGAATGTTTGGCTTTAGATATTGTTCAGTGACAGTGTTTTGAGTCAACTTTTGTGCTAAAACTATCTTGAATGTTTTTTATATAATTAGATAAAATATCACTTGCTTCATTTTACACAACATAAGGCCATTAGTCATAAAAATGGGCTTTTATGAAAGATCCACTTGAAGTTTCATTTGCTGACATTTTACTAAGGAGAACAAGTAACCCTCTTACAAACGATTACAAATTCCTACATTCCATCAACACATCCCATTAAAATCTATATTTTTGTGCAACTGCTTTTAATATATAAATAAATAAATGATGTATTATTTCCCCAAATGTGCTAACTACTCTGCTTTGTCAAGTACATGTTAAAGGGGAAAATAAATGCTAGGCTTGGGAGCAGGTTTCTTCTAAAATAAAGGATCTATGTACTGCAAATATGTTTAGAATTAATGATTACTTAGATAAAAATGTGTCAGATTAAAGGGGGGAATATTTTGGGGGAAGTTCATCAAGTTAGATATAAAACAAGAGTTTTTGTGTTTGTGTGTGTGTGTATAGGAAGAAATAAGATAGAACTGAGAATTAGTTGACATTCTTGTAACTTATAATCCAACAAACTGTGGATAATTGTTAAAGAGATGGGAATAACAGACCATGTAACCTGCCTCCTGAGAAATGTGTGCAGATCAAGAAGCAACAGTTAGAACTGAACATGGAAAAATGGACTGGTTCAAATCTGGGAAAGAAATACATCAAGGCTGTATATTGTCACCCTGCTTATTTAATTCATATGTAGAGTACATCATGCAGGATGCCAAGCTGAATGAAGCACAAGCTGAAATCAAGATTGCTGGGAGAAATATCAACAACCTCAGATATGCAGATGACACCATGTTTATGACAGAAAGCAAAGAACTAAAAAGCCTCTTGATGAAAGTGAAAGACGAGAGTGAAAAAGCTGGCGTAAAACTCAGCATTCAAAAAACTAAGATCATGGCACCCGGTCCCATCTCTTCATGGCAAATAGATTGGGAAACAATGGAAATAGTAACAGGGTTTATTTTCTTGGTTTCCAAAATCACTACAATGGTGACTGCAGCCATGAAATTAAAAGACACTTTCTCCTTGGCAGAAAAGCTATGACAAACCTAGGCAGCATATTAAAAAGCAGAGACATTACTTTGCTGACAAAGGTCCATCTAGTCAAAGCTATGGTTTTTCCAGTAGTCATGTATGCATGTGAGAGTTGGACCATAAAGAAAGCTGAGTGCTAAAGAATTGATGCTTTTGAAATGTGGTGTTGGAAAAGACTATTGAGAGTCCCTTGGACTGCAAGGAGATCAAACCAGTCAATCCTAAAGGAAATTAATCCCAAATAGTCATTGGAAGGTCTGATGCTGAAGCTCTAATACTTTGGCCACCTGGTGTGAAGAACTGACACTAGAAAAGACTCTGATGCTGGGAAAGATAGAAGACAGAAAGAAAAGGGGATGACAGAGGATGAGATGGTTGGATGGCATCACTGATTCAATGGACATGAGTTTGAGCAAGCTCCAGGAGTTGGTGATAGACAGGGAAGCCTGGCATGCTGCAGTTCATGGGGTCACAAAGAGCTGGATAAGATGGAGTGACTGAATTGAACTGATAACTTACATCTATTTAGTTTATACTTCATCAGTTGTCTACACAAACATCTATAGAGTCAATAAAAAATTAATCAATCTATGGAAGAAATGGAAACTTTTATTGGAACCAAATTGAGGATTATAATGCAGGAACAGTCTCTACAAAACTCTGAGAACTGTTCAACCAGTTAGAGGTCAAAGCATAATTTTACAAGTTTTTAGAGAAGCAGTTGTCCATTACATGATATGTTACTGACAGTTTGCAAAATCCAGAGTGAAAGTACAAAGTGGTGGGTCATTGTGACCCCTTACAACATCAAGAAAAATGTTATCTTTCAAAGAGAGTCTTGTTGATGCTAAGATAATGTTTCTTTTTATGGCTGAGCAAGTATTTCTGCCAAGGGGAGATGTTTGGTCAAAGGGCATAAAGCAGATACACAGAGCTCAGTAGAGGAGAAAGAGGACATCAAAGGACAGAGAATATTGTTTATGTTTTTCTGTCTTGCCATAAAATATCTATTTTATTTTACAATAGCATAGTCTTTTGTATACAAAACTGAAAAAAATTCACTAGTGAAAAAGAAAAAAAAAAACTAAAGTAATAAGAAGGTCCATATTTTTGAAATTTACCAGTTTTCTGCAATGGTAGCTGCAGATGTTAACCACATCTACTTATGCTGAGCACTGAAGAATTGATGCTTTCGAGTTGTGGTGCTGGAGAAGACTCTTGAGAGTCCCTTGGACTGTAAGGAGACCAAAACAGTCAATACTATAGGAAATCAACCCTGAACATTCAATGGAAGGACTGTGCTGAAGCTGAAGCTTCACTACTTGGCCACGTGATGGGAACAGCTGATTCACTAGAAAAGACCCTGATTCTGGGAAAGATTGAGGGCAGGAGGGGAAAAGGGCAACAGAGGATGAGGTGGTTGGATGGCCTAACTGACTCAATGGACATGAGTTTCAAAAAATTCCAGGAGAATGTGAAGGACAGGGAGGCCTGGTGAGCTGCAGTCCACGGTGTGGCAAAAAGTTAGAGATGACTTATTGATTAATCAACAACAACAACTGGTGTATTACACATAATGTTTGATCTCACTTCTTTTCCTTCTCAGATGTCATAATCCTGAAATTCCCCAAATTAAAAAAAAATGTAGGTTGAATCTAATTATATCAAGATACTTTAAAACTTCCGTCTAAATAATTTAGGACCCGGAATTTTCTTTATCAATAGAAAAAACAAAATGCAACTATATTTTCATATGATACCACTCCTTTATATAATCTGGCACAATCATTTACTAAACTATCGTGAGACTAGTTGTCCAACAAGCAGCAAAACCAATCTACCAACACCAGACTGTGGTGAGGGAAAACACATCATTTATTGCAGGGCACCAAGCAAGGAAAGGGGCTTCCCAAGTGACACTAGTGGAAAAGAACCTGCCCGCAAATACAGGAGATCTAAGAGATGCAGGTTCAATCCCTGGGTTGAGAAGATCCCCTGGAAAAGGGTATGGCGAACCACTCCAGTATTCTTGCCTGGAGAATCCCATGGACAGAGGAGCCTGGTGGGCTACAGTCCACAGGGTTGCAGAGTCAGCAACCCTGACTAAAGCAACTTAACAATCATGCACATAAGCAAAGATAATGGGCAGCTTGTGTTCAAAAGACCTATATTCTCCAAAGGCTTTCAGGAAAAGATTTTAAAAGGCAACATTAGAGGTGAGGGTTGTAGGGTATTTGATCAATTTCTGGACATTTCTCTGATTGGTTGGTTGGGAAGTAACAGGATGATGTTTCTAGAATTTTACTCATCAGTCTTCTGGTTCCAACGAGTCTGGGGCTTATGTGCTTGGGGTTAGCAATAGCCACCATCCTCCACTGAATAGGGGTGACATTTTCTTGCATAACAACTCAAAGATATACCTCAGATTGAGATCCTGTGACTCTCTACTGTTCTAATCATTAACCACTTGAGTCTGTTCTTTGGAACTTGGGGAATGCCAAACAAGAACTAGGGGACATGGAGGGTCCTGCTCAATCTCAGTTGCCCCTTTCCTTTGATACACGTCCATCCTGAGGGAAAGTGGAGTGGAACAAGAAAGGGAAGAAAGTTTTGCGTAGAGAAGTTTATTACAAACTCTGAAGGGCAATTCACTTTTAGGTGGACTCGGCTTCACAACAAGGTGACTATACAAAACTAAACCCAATTACTGCAAAAGAAAAGAAAAGAAAAATTGTGTTATTAGATTCAGAAAATTGAAGCAAAAGGCCAGCCTTACCACCTACTTTATAATCTGGGTCTGCATATTTCATCTTGCTAAGCCTGTTAATTCCCACAATATAGAAGAAATAAGAATCACCTTTTAATATTGTTTTGCAAGCTCAAAGTACTATATGTGCATTTCTGGAATTTTCACAAGATAAACACTATAAAAATAAAATACTACAGATATCTTAATAATTTTTAAAAATATGATGGAAATACAAATTTTCAAAAACAGGAATTCTCTTTAAAATAGAAGTCATTTTCCCCAATTGAAGTAGTAGTGTTTTTATCAATTCTTGGAGAAAATTTGTACAAAACAACACCCTTATGGAAAAGATTTACAAAGCAACACTTTTTTTTTTTTAACATATCAAGGAAATGATCTAAGCACACCCCCTAGAGTAATGCTCTTTTTAATTTGATATTTTAGGTGTTGGACAAGAAAAAAGGTAAGCCATACCCCAGAGTTATTTAGCTACATGTGCAATTGTGAATTTTTTCAGAAGTTTCAGGAGTACGGTGATTTCTTTAAAAAAAAAAAAAGGCGGGGGGGATGGGGGTAGTATTGCAAAACAGAATGCAAATTTAAATGTAACTTTCCCTATTACCTTCCTGGCTCCTCAGTCTTATGAGGAAGGGTTGTAATTGGATTTATGTGAAGATGTTGCTGATGATGAGGGAAGAAAAAGAGAAGGCAACAGCTCCAGAGGCAGCCCCATCTGGAACACCTCTGCCAAGCCAAATGTGAGGGGAAAAAGCATAACTTGTTTTTGTTGGTAAAGTCAGCAGATGTGACCTGAAGATAAATAGGCAGCAGATGTGATGACTTAGTCTGCTTTTGCATTGACAAATGTGTCCATAGCCATCATAATTGGGAAAATGCTTCAGTTGCAAAATCCACCCTAAGTACCAAGCTTATGTTACTTATTCTCTTAGCAGTTCTTAGGGAAGCATAGAGAGCATACCAAAACTCTCTCTGTGCCATCATCTAGGAATGTTCATTTAAAAGAAATTCATTTAAAAGTCATTTAAAATTATGTGTTGCCTGTTATACAGATTATAATGAAATGTATTCTGTTGGAGTTCCTATTAAGAAAAAAAGAAGAGAAGGAACAAGAAAATGAAGAAAAGAAAAAGATGTTTGGCAGAACCACCATGGAAAAAGATTAGGAAAGATTCAATGGAGCTGGCAGATGAGTGTCAAATAGGAAGGCAAATAAACCCTGTCATTAATGTTGGTGTCTCATTTCTGAAGGTGATATTTACTTCCTTGGAAAAGATCAATAGGTCAGTTATAGAGCTTCTGGCCCATCATTCTGAATAGTGAAGGAAGCTGCTGATCAATTATACCTTTGCTGATGTGGATGCCTAACAGTGAGACTGATGCCCAGCAGGCACACGCTCCAGGGCTAAACAGGAACAGATGAGGAATTGACAAGGACACAAGGTAGATAAGAGTTGGCTGTTTCCCAGCCCCTGTCTCACGTATATCTACTAAACAAGCCTATCTCTAAATAATCGCAACAGTTACTGGATCAACTGCCTTCAAAGACTCAGGAACATTGTCAGAAGGCAAGAAATGAGGAAACTTCTATCAGATGTGTAGCATTTGAGGTAATGTCAACCAGGGAGGCAGAAATACCATACACCCATGCTTCCTGTTTGACCAAAAACTGCCTGGTTGTAGTTTTTTAAGTTGGAGAAAAGGGAAGATATAGGAAGATGTATCTCCCTCGCTTTGGAGGAATCTCTCAAACCAGAGAATTAAAGGAAAAAATGATATCAATTCTGAAAGCCAGGTCTGCTTTTAACTCTCACTCCAACCCTTTATTTTGTCTGAGTGATACACTAGATAGGCAGGTAATGCAGTTACTGAATTATTTCTCACCTATTCTTTTCCTTTTTTTTTTTTTTAGCACGTACAAGATAAATTTAAACAATAATTAAAACCCTATTTCATTTTTTATACACTCATTTTTCAAAAAAATTCTGGATGTCATGAGTGAGATTTTATTGGTTGATAATTCAAATTACCCGGACATCCATTTTACTTTTATATGCTCCATAATAAAATAATCTCTTTCAGCTGTTTATCTTACTATTACCTTCCATGTCGATTGTCAAACCCAGAGTAAGCCTCCAGCAGCTAAAACAATGTCCAGAGACCTAACTGGAACTGAAAATAGTATTTTCTAATGCAAACTGCATCTGCATGTAAAAAGGATATGATAGAACAACCTCCTGATCTAAGACCATATCTAATTTCTGTAAATGATGCTAAAATTTAAATGAATCATGACATGCCTTAGTCCATAAAAGGCAGCAACAAGGACACTTGCTGTTGATCATTTTGTTCCCCCTGTGCTAAACAACAGGTTCTCATTAGTTATCTATTTTATCCCTGGGCCTGGAAGATCCCCTGGAGAAGGGCATGGCAACCCACTCCAGTAGTCTTTCCTGGAGAATCCCATGGACAGAGGAGCCTGGCGGTTTACAGTTCAGAGGGTCGCAAAGAGTTGGACACAACTGAAGTGACTTAACACATACTCAGTGTATATATGTCAGTCCCAATCTCCTAATTTATCCCACCCCATTCCCCCTTGCTTTCCATACATTCATTCTCTATGTTTTGCTGTCCATCTTGAATTATGACTTATTATTAGTTTTCCGGGCCTCTGTTTCTGCAATATCTAATATGGGTGTTGAAGTAGAAGAAACTATGTCAGGTTTGTGTAAAGCATGTAGTTCAGAGCAGTACTTGATGTACAGTCAAGCATATGTGGGGTCTGATGGCCTGATTCTGACTTTTACTAACTGTGTGACTGGAAAAGCTCTTTAACCCTCCAAGTTTCAGGTTCTTCATCTGTAGAATAATAACTTCATCTTATAATGGTTGAAAATGAAATGAGATAATTGGTAAAGTAGTTAGAATGGTGCCTGAGAAAACGCTCAATAAGTATTAGTTAAATTCTCTTTAACTCAATCTCTATCCATCTCCTGGTGAACTTACAAGGAACAATTATACAGAACTCACCCACTATACCCTGAGATCTTTCTGACATTGATTTCTGGATCTCAAAGCAGAGACCGCCCCTGAGTGTCTGCATGTGTGGATTTTGTTTTAATGCATTGTGACAAGGTTTCAAAACCTTTTTCTCTGCCCCTCTCCACTTCTCTTGAGAAACCTATATGCAGATCAGGAAGCAACAGTTAGAACTGGACATGGAACAACAGACTGGTTCCAAATAGGAAAAGGAGTACATCAAGGCTGTATACTGTCACCCTGCTTATTTAACTTACATGCAGAGTACATCATGGGAAACGCTGGGCTGAAAGAAGCACAAGCTGGAATCAAGATTGCCGGGAGAAATATCGAGAACCTCAGATATGCAGATGACACCACCCTTATGGCAGAAAGTGAAGGGGAACTCAAAAGCCTCTTGATGAAGGTGAAAGAGGAGAGTGAAAAAGTTGGCTGGAAGCTCAACATTCAGAAAACGAAGATCATGGCATCCGGTCCCATCACTTCATGGGGAAACATGAAGAAAATAGATGGGGAAACATTGGAAACAGTGTCAGACTTATTTTGGGGGGCTCCAAAATAACTGCAGATGGTGATTGCAGCCATTAAATTAAAAGACTCTTAATCCTTGGAAGAAAAGTTATGACCAACCTAGATAGCATATTCAAAAGCAGAGACGTTACTGTGCCAACAAAGGTCCATCCAGTCAAGGCTATGGTTTTTCCAGTGGTCATGTATGGATTGTGAGAGTTGGACTGTGAAGAAAGCTGAGTGCCAAAGAATTGATGATTTTGAACTATGGTGTTGGAGAAGACCCTTGAGAGTCCCTTGGACTGCAAGGAGATCCAACCAATCCATTCTAAAGGAGATCAGTCTTGGGTGTTCTTTGGAAGGAATGATGCTAAAGCTGAAACTCCAGTACTTTGGCCACCTCATGTGAAGAGTTGACTCATTGGAAAAGACTCTGATGCTGGGAGGGATTGGGGGCAGGAGGAGAAGGGGATGACAGAGGATGAGATGGCTGGATGGTATCATGGACTCGATGGACTTGAGTCTGAGAGAACTCTGGGAGTTGGTGATGGACAGAGAGGCCTGGCATGCTGCGATTCATGGGATCGCAAAGAGTCAGACATGACTGAGTGACTGAACTGACTGACTAAACTGACTCCACTCCTCTCCAAAGTAGACATATTTATTCAAGAATCTTGTTTTATCCTCCTACCCCCAGAGCCCTGCTGTTTGTTCTGAACTAAAGAGAGATTAGCTTTAGTTCTTAGTCAATAAAACTAAAAATGCATTGCTTTATAAAGTGTCATTCAAATTCATTATTATATTTTATGGGGCAAGAGGGTTAAAGGGCATGAGAGTAGAACATGTTATATTTGTTCTCTAAGTCCATCCAACACCCTGAATCACTCTCTGTAACACCAGTTTATTTACATCTATAATTAACTTTCAAAATATATAAAGAACTTTTCCCATTATAATCTGTTCAAGTATAAAGGAGATACTGAGATTCTAAGCTTCCTAGATGTGTGAGATAGTAGAAATTTGAAAATGAAGGCTTTCATCCTGGGTTAGCTGGTTACCAGCTAACTTACTCAGAATAAGTTATATGTCTCCTTTGATCCTCAACTCACTCATCTACAAATTAGAGATACTAATTATACCTACTGTAATGTCTTCTAAGTGTTCTTCATTGAACATATCGGCGCCTGTTCAGTTTTCTCTCCACTAGAAGCACTCCCATCATCCTCAGGGACTTCGTGCTGAATATAGAAATTTCAATCTGCATTCTTGCTCATCATTCCCATCATCAGTCAGTAAACTTCTTTGTCACTAAAATCAGCCACATTTCATTTTGGCCTCATCCTGGAACTTGTCAGCATGTGCATTTTTTTTTAAACTGCATAATCACTGAGTTGTATAACTTTGTGACCGACAAATGAAATGTTTTTTACACTATTCTATTTTGACTGTTCATCCATACTTATAAGATCCATAATTTTTGGAAGTCTATTTTTCCTTGCATTACATGATTCGTCATCTTTCTTAACTTCCTCATTTTTTCAGCTAAGATCACATAATTTATATACCTCATTAGGATCTTTGCCAACTTTGTTACTGCTGATCAGTCAGTAACTCATGTCAGACTCTTTGCAACCCCATATACTACAGCATGACAAGCTTTCCTGTCCTTCACTATCTCCTGAGTTTGCTCAAAATCACATCCATTGAGTAAGTGATGCTATCTAAACATCTCATCCTCTGTTGCCCCCTTCTCCTTTTGTCTTCAATCTTTCCCAGTATCAGGGTTTTTTCCAATGAGTGAGCTTTCTGCATAAGATAGCCAAAGAATTGGTGCTTCAGCATCAATCCTTCCAATGAATATTCAGGGTTGATTACCTTAAGGATTGACTGGTTTGATCTCCTTGTAGTCCAAGGGACTCTAAAGAATCTTCTGCAGTGTAACAATTTGAAAGCATCAGTTCTTTGGAGCTCAGGCTTCTTTATGGTCCTACTCTCAATCCATACATGTCTACTGGAAAAACCATAGCTTTGACTATACGGGCTTTTGTCAGCAAAGTGATGTCTTTGCTTTTTAATATGCTGTCTAAGTTTGTCATAGCTTTCCTTCCTAGAAGCAAGAGTCTTTTCATTCCATGGCTGGAGTCAACATCCACAGTGATTTTGGAGCCCAAGAAAATAGTCTATCACTGCTTCTATTTTTTCCCCTCCTATTTGCCATGAAGTGATGGGACCAGATGCCATGATCTTTGCTTTATCACTGTTGAGTTTTAAGCCAAGTTTTTCACATTTCTCTTTCACTGTCATCAAGAGGCTCTTTAGTTCCTCTTCACTTTCTGCCATTAGTGTGGTATCATCTGCATGTGTGAGATTGTTGATATTTCACCTGGCAATCTTGATTCCAGCTTGTGATTCATCCAGCCTGGCATTTCTCGTGATGTACCCTGCATATAAGTAAAATAAACAGGATGACAGTATACAGCTGTGTCATACTCCTTTCCTAATTTTGAATCAGTCATTTGTTAAAAGTAAGGTCCTAACTGTTGCTTTCTGACCTGCATGTGTATAGGTTTCTCAGAATACACAGTACAGTGATCTGGTATTCCCATCTCTTTAAGAATTTTCCACATTCTGTTGTGATCCACATAGTCAAAGGCTTTTGCATAGTAATGAAGAAGACATAGATGTTTTTCTGGAATTCATTTGCTTTTTCTATGATCCAACGAATGTTGCCAATTTGATCTCTGGTTCCTCTGCCTTTTCTAAACCCAGCTTGTACATCTGGAATTTCTCAGTTCACATTCTGTTGAAGCCTAGCTTTTAGGATTTTGAGCATAACCTTACTAGCATGTGAAATGAGCACAATTGTCCAGCAGTTTGAACATTCTTTAGGACTGCTCTTCTTTGGGATTGGAATAAAAACTGACCTTTTCCAGTCCTGTGGCCACTGCTGAGGTTTCAAAATTAACTGATCGAACTAGTGCAGCCTTTGAACAGCATCATCTTTTTGGATTTGAAATAGCCCAGCTGAAATTCCATCATCTCCACTAGCTTTGTTTGTAGTAATGCTTCCTAAGCCCCATGTTGATTTACTTATTTTTATACCCATCTAGCAAACTGCCAAAATAAGATTCAACTATTCTATACTATTTTATGTATGAGTTTCAAAAAAGTCATAAATTTAGTGTTACTTTAAATTCATAAAATCTGCATAGACTATATCCTCAGATTATGTATTATGCAAATATTAATTTATACTACAAGAAAACCCAGTCATGCAAGTGAACATAATTAATATTTCCTGGTATTCACCTCCCTCCGGGTGAAAAATAAAGAGGTAGGTGGTACATAGATGATTATATACATAAATTATACTAGGGAAATAATGTTAGAAAAGTACAATCACACAATACATTATATTTTAGAAAAAATTACTGAATTGAAATACACATGAATTTAACCAAAGATGAAGAAAATGTAATGAATTTGAATGAGATCTTAGATTCTAAGAAATTTTACTAAAGATATGGCTGTCATCATGGATTTTTTTTAAATTTTATTTTATTTAACTTTACAATATTATATTGGTTTTGCCATATATCAAAATGAATCTGCCACAGGTATACATGTGTTCCCCATCCTGAACCCTCTTCCCTCATCATGGATTTTAAACTGTCATTTTAAATTTTAGGTACTACCAATCTGCTTCTTCTCTTTATAAACCACCAATTTCCTGTCAGTTATATTAGTGTGTCCTGTCTGAATGTGTTTTTGTAATCCTAATCCCCAGTTGTTTAATTTCAGGTCTACATTTATATGGATAAAACATTCAACAGCTGTCTTCTTACCTTGATGACTTTATTACTGAGATCTTTGTTTTCATATCCTTTTGCCCATACTGATTTTTTAGAACTACTTTTTTAGTTCAGTTTGGATTTTTTTCTATACCTTAAAAAGTGTTTTTTTATAATATAGAAAATAATGAGGATTTATCACAGTAATATTCTTGCATTTTCAAACATTTCTTTCATTAATCTTCATATATTATCTATATATTCAGGGGATATTCCTGACTCAAGGATTGAACTTATGTCTCGTGCATTCCAGGCAGATTCTTTACCATTGTTGGTTAAAGCCCTGTCAGATAGAATAGTTAACAACATTTCACAAGTAGGGTTATGGACGCTAAAAGAACTTTATATTCTTAGCCAAGAAAATGTACCAGTTAAGTATGAGAGGTGTATTTTATTTTTAAGTCTTCTAACTACATGTCAGGTTTTACACTTCTGTGAACTTTCTCTTCCAGTTTACAGTGTTTGATGCCAGCACCATGTATCTCTGATCATTCAGGTTATACAAGTCAAGCCCATCCTTGAATGTATATTCAGGTGGTGTTGATAAACACGAAGGGCACTAAAGCTATTCTAAAACAAAAGAAATGCTAGTTAATTTTTGACAAAGAGGTGAATTTAGAATCACTTCAAAATAATTAGGAAATACTCTGCTGTAAATATATGCTTGAAATGATTTATTTTATTGTGATTTTCTATACAGCACATATTTATTGGATCACATTTCATTACATATAGATGTACACACACATATGTATATGATACATATTTGAAAGAAATAAGCAAAGACCTATAGTTGAGTGCTTATCTTGGTCCTCTCATCCACCATCTAAGTCTATACCAAAAGATCTACCCACCTAGAGAACCTGGAATTCCACCTGGCAGATACTCTAATTGCTGGCACATGTGACTAAGACAAAGTTCGAAATTCAAGAGTTGTTAAACCAAAGGGTACTTCCAAGAACATTTTGGCAAACTAGTGTGTGTGTGTGTTAATTTCAAATTAAATTACTTCTTACTTGACCACATTTAATTAAAAATTGGGCAAAGCAACAGGGTTAACAGTATGTTGAAATGGAACCCTCCAACTACCATTACTAGAGGATTACTTAATCTTTGGAAAAGAGAAAATAAACTGATCTGGGTAAGGTAGCATCTTATGAGAGGCTTGGCTTCTCTAGTAGCTCAACTGGTAAAGAATCTGCCTGCAATGCAGGAGACCCCAGTTTGATTCCTGGGTCAGGAAGTTCCACTGGAGAAGGGATAAGCTACCCACTCCAGTATTCTTCGGCTTTCTTTGTGGTTCAGCTGGTAAAGAATCCACCTGCAATGCAGGAGACCTGGGTTTGATCCCTGGGTTGGGATGGTCCCCTGAAGAAGGGAAAGACTGCCCACTTGAATATTCTGGCCTGGATGCAAAGTGTCAGAAACGACTGAATGACTTTCACTTATGAGAGTTAGGAAATTCTTTGAGATTATTCAAATAACAGAAGTACTTCATTTCAGTCTCTTAGCCATGTCCGACTCTTTGAGAGCCCGTGGACTGCAACACACCAGGCTTCCCTGTCCATCACCAACTTCTGGAGCTTGCTCAAACTCATGTCCATCGAGTTGGTGATACCATCCAACCATCTCATCCTCTGTCGTCCCCTTCTCCTCCTGCCTTCAATCTTTCCCAGAATCAGGGTCTTTTCAAATGAGTCAGTTCTTCGCATCAGATGGCCAAAGTATTGGAGTTTCAGCTTCAGCATCAGTTCTTCCAATGAAAATTCAGGACTGATTTCCTTAGGATTGACTGATTGGATCTCCTTGCAGTCCAAGGGACTCTCAAGAGTCTTCTCCAACACCACAATTCAAAAGCATCAATTCTTAACACTCAGTCTTCTTCATGGTCCAACTCTCATATCCATACATGACTACTGGAAAAACCATAGCTTTGACTAGACGGACCTTTGTTGACAAAACAATGTCTCTGCTTTTTAATATGCTGTCTAGATTGGTCATAACTTTTCTTCCAAGGAACAAACATCTTTTCTTCCAAGGAGCAAGCATCATGGCTGATTCACCATCTGTAGTGATTTTGGAACCCAAGAAAATAAAGTCTCACTGTTTCCCCATCTATTTGCTATGAAGTGATGAGACTGGATGCCATGATATTAGTTTTTTGAATGTTGAATTTTAAGCCAACTTTTTCACTCTCCTCTTTCCCTTTCATCAAGAGGCTCTTTAGTTCTTCGTTTTCTGCCATAAGCATGATGTCATCTGTATATCTGAGGTTATTCATATTTCTCCCAGCAATCTTGATTCCAGCTTGTGCTTCATCCAGCCCAGAATTTCACATGATGTGCTCTTCATGTAAGTTAAAGGAGCAGGGTGACAATATACAGCCTTGACATACTCCTTTCCCAATTTGGAACCAGTCTTTTGTCCCATGTCAGGTTCTAACTGTTGCTTCTTGACCTGCATACAGACTTCTCAAGAAGCAGGTCAGGTGGTCTGGTATTAGGAAATTCTTTAAGATTATTAAAATAGCAGGAAGTAACTAGTCACTTTAATTTATTTTCTTTCATGGTATATCCGTCTCCTCAATCTTCTGTTTGTAAGCACAGAAAAGCTAAATGAAACATTAAAGCACCCCCCTCATATGATAAAACAAGGTTGTGACAACATTGTCAGATAATTTTGTTATCATTTTCATTTTTTCTTTCAGCATTTTTTTTTCTTTTTGCTAAGAGTATCAGTAAAGCCTGGAACTGCAGGTTTCATTTTATTGCAGTCCACAGCAGGTGAAATGATTCGAGTAGAGTGGGAAAAGAGACATCCATGTCAATAATTTCATCAATGTTTCTTTTTCATTCCTTCTACAGTCGTGCTGCTGAAATATTGTCTGAGTGCTTTGCCATTACATGGGGAGAAGCAACGGCAGAACATGATTCAAAACAAACAGTTTCATAGTCACATTGATGAAAAGAGTAGAAAAGTTTGTCTTTGGGGTTGTTTACTGTTCTGAATAGCAATCAGTCGCTTGCAATTGCAGGTAAAAGCTCTCTGCTAAATTTATCATAGATTTGTTCCCTGACACTATTTATTGGAAAAAAATAGATCTTGGGGTCAGACTTTAGTGTTTAGGAGGTTCTTAATTCAATTTGAACCTTACTTTCCTTAAACATATAAAGTGGGCACCCAATCTCTAAGATTCCTTCTCATTCTAATAGGCTAAGGCTCCATATAGTTTTCATTTTACTCAAATACCAAATCCCAATGATTGAATCCAATAGAATTTGATGCCATTCTTATTTCTACATCCTTTTTCTCTCAGATCAGGTAATATCAAGTTCCTCTTTTAAAATTATTATATTAAAAATTGTGTCAAAATACACATAACATCAACTTTACCATCTTAACTATTTTTAAAATTAAATTTTACAATGCTGTGTTGGTTTCTGCTATACAACGTGAATCAGCTATAAGTGTATATATCTCCTCACTCTTGAGCCTCCCTCCCACCTCCTTCATCCCATCCCTCTAGGTTGTCACAGAGCACCAGGCTGAGCTCCCTGTGTTATACAGAAGGCTCCCACTAGCTATCTGTTTTACAGGTTGTAGTGTATATATGTCAGTGCTGATTTCTCAATTCACCCCACCCTCTCCTTCCCCTGCTGTGTCCACAAATGTCCTCCATTTGTGGACAATAGTTGAGACTTGTGAACATCTTAGCCATTTTTAAGTGTACAGTTCAGAAGTGTCAAATATATTCACACTGATGTGCAATCAACCTTTTGCACATTTTCATCTTGCAAAATGAAACTCTATGTCATTAAACAATGGCTCCTTACTCCTTCCACCCTTGAAGCTACCATCTATCTTAATGATTATGGTAACAGCACTTAAGGGAAGCTCTGATGGCTCAGATGGTAAAGAATCTACCTGCAATGCAGGAGACACAGGTTCAATCCCTGGGTCCTGAAGATCCCCCTGGAGAAGGAAACAGCAACCCCACTCCAGTATTTTTTACTTGTCTGAAAAATTCCATGGACAGGGGAGCCTGGTGGGCTACAATCTATGGACTTGCAAAGGTGGACATGACTGAGTGACTAACACATTACAATAGCACTTAACATGAGATCTACCTGCTTAAGAAATTTTTATGCATACAATACAGCGTTGTCAACTGCAGGCATAATATTGCACAGCAGATCTCTAGAACTTACCCATCTTGTATAACTTAAACTTTATATCTCTTGACCATCACCTCCTGATTTCCCTCTTCCTTGAACCCTTGGCAACCACTATTCTATTCTGTTTCTTTGATTTTGACTAGTTTAGATATTCATATAAGTGGAATCTTGCTATATGTGTCCTTCTGTGATTGGCTTATTTCACTTAATATAAGTATTTTCATGTGCATCCACAGTGTTGTATATGACATGATTTCCTTCTTTTTCAAATCTGAATCATATTCCATTGTAGGGATATAACCTGTTTTCTCTATTCACCTGTTGATGGATGTTTAGGTTGTTTCTGTATCTTGACTATTGTGACTAATACTGCAATGAACATGGAGGTCTGTATATCATTCTACTTTTGTGAGTTTGACTAGATACCTCATATAACTGGATTCACACATCATTTGTCTTTTTGAGATTTTTATTTCACTTGCATTTGATATTCATCTTGCACTTTATATCTACTGAACTGTCACCAGGTTTTAACGAGTTAGAAGAAATCACCGCAACCCTGAGCTTAGGGGTATACAACTACAGTGGCTGTTTATTACTATCTCACATGATTTTGAGGATGGGCTGGGCTCAGGTAGTCAGTTTCTGCTTCAGAGTCAATCATGTAATTACAATCAGACAGTGACTGGGGCTGGATAATCTCAAAGGTTTCCTTGTATATACACATGATGCCAGCTCTCAGCTGGATCAGTTGGCCAAAACATCTATAGTCAAACTTTGCCGGTGAGATAAGTTTTGTCATGGATATTAGCTGGGTCCTAAAAATGATTGTTCCAAGAGTCAGGTGGAAGATGTATGACCTTATATCATTTTACTCTGGAAATCACAAAGCATCACTTCCTGAACACTATATTTATTAGAATCTAAGTAGCCAATGGTCAAGAGGAGAAGAATTAGATTACTATATGCAAGAGGGGAGGAATTCGGCTCTAACTCTCAAAGGGAAGAATGGCAAAGAATGTAAAAACATGTTTTAAAATCACAGTAAACAATGTCAAATGACAACATGTTTTCCTTTTTTTTTTTAACTGTGAGACTATTACCATAAGATTTCTAAATGCTCTTTCAATCAGGAGAGTATGAGATTAAAAGTAAATCAAAATTGAAGGTTAAAAACATGACCAATATTCTGTCAGTTCGGTTTATTTCTCTTTTTATTTCTACAGAATTTTGGAACAACATAAAAATTTGGAATGCCAGACTAAAGTATTTAAAACAACAGACAAGTTACAGCTCAGTTCATTATATTTTATTTTTTTTAACTTTACGATATTGTATTGGTTTTGCCATATATCAACATGAATCCACCACAGGTATACACATGTTCCCCATCCTGAACCCTTCTCCCTCCTCCCTCCCCGTACCATCCCTCTGGGTCATCCCAGTGCACCAGCCCCAAGCATCCAGTATCGTGCATCGAACCTGAAATGGCAACTTGTTTCATATATGATATTATACATGTTTCAATGCCAATTATACATGTTTCAATGCCATTCTCCCAAATCATCCCACCCTCTCCCTCTCCCACAGAGTCCAAAAGATTGTTCTGTACATCTGTGTCTCTTTTGCTGTCTTGTATACAGGGTTACTGTTACCATCTTTCTAAATTCCATATATATGCATTAGTATACCATATTGGTGTTTTTCTTTCTGGCTTACTTCACTCTGTATAATAGGCTCCAGTTTCATCCACCTCATTAGAACTGATTCAAATGTATTCTTTTTAATGGCTGAGTAATACTCCATTGTGTATATGTACCATAGCTTTCTTATCCATTCATCTGCTGATGGACATCTAGGTTGCTTCCATGTCCTGGCTATTATAAACAGTGCTGCGATGAACTTTGGGGTATACATGTCTCTTTCAATTCTGGTTTCCTCAGTGTGTATGCCCAGCAGTGGGATTGAGGTGCTGGGAAAACTGGTCAACCACTTGTAAAAGAATGAAACTAGAACACTTTCTAACACCATACACAAAAATAAACTCAAAATGGATTAAAGATCTAAACATAAGACCAGAAACTATAAAACTCCTAGAGGAGAACATAGGCAAAACACTCTCCGACATACATCACAGCAGGATCCTCTATGACCCACTTCCCAAAATATTGGAAATAAAAGCAAAAATAAACAAATAGGACCTAATTAAACCTAAAAGCTTCTGCACAACAAAGGAAACTATAAGCAAGGTGAAAAGACAGCCTTCAGAATGGGAGAAAATAATAGTAAATGAAGCAACTGACAAACATCTGATCTCAAAAATATACAAGCAACTCCTACAGCTCAATTACAGCTCAGTTCAGTTCAGCTCAAGTAGACATATCTTTTATTAGACAGACACTCCCAAAACATAGGAGCTGGCTGACCCCAAAGGAGTTGTCCTAATCCCTCTTGTCTTCCTGCTTTTTATACTTCCCTTCTCCTCCTTTTGGCTATGCCCTGTGCAAAAGTGGGCTTGTACCTACCAACAATCAATGAAAGGGAATGGAAATGGGCATACACTCAAGGCCAATTGACAATTGGAAGTTATATACCAGCAGGCTCTGTTGTGTGTGTTTTCCCATAATTCAGTGTGTTATAATCAGATGTATATATGTATAGAATATTAATGAAACCTTAATTGGCTCCTAGCTGCTGAATGTTACTTGAGGAAGCCCTTGTGATTAGTTTCTATTCACTGTGCTGTGTGACTAGGGCACATGGGCAGGAGCCGGAAAAGTTTCTGTGGTTATTTTTGTAGCACATCTGTGAGCTCTCCTGGGATCAGCTTGCATATTTTTCAGCTAGGCCACCCCTTGTTGCTCATGCCTAAATTTCTACCTAATACTTCCATTACTTGATATGCAAACTTAACATCAAGTTAGTTTGGGAAAGCAAATATTATTTATGAGAAGATTTGATATTTCTAAAAGTAAGCATTAAAGGTGTCAAAAATGATTTACTATATAGACACAATTATCCAGGAAAGTCCTGGAGAATTTTCCCCAGTGAAAGGACAGAGAGGAGAGAGAGAGAGAACAAGAAAAATGAATTAGTGTGGTCCCAAACAAAGACATCCAGTATTGGAGATAGACGCAAAGGAGAGGCTCAATGTGACCAGGTAAGAAGTCTAGAAATGGGTTCAAAGAATCCAAGAGAGATATCTTGGGCAGGGTTGGGGGCTGGGGAAGGAACATGCAAAATATTCTGGCAGATTTCACAGTTTGGAAACTGAATTAAAATATATTTAACAAAACTCATGGAAAGAAATCTCACACAGCTGAAGATACACTTTACTTTAAGAAAACAATGCCTTTTCTTCCTTCTTTCCTTCCTTCTTACCCCTCTCCCTGCCCCTTTTTCACACTCCTCCCTTTCTTTTTCCTTTTCTGTATTTTGGTTTACACTGTGCAGGGAAAGTAGAAATATGAATTCAAAACTAATCTAGATCAAAAACACATATGCCTCTTTGGCTAACAGAACAAAAAATTTTATTAGCAGCCAAATAATATCACTATAGAATAGTGAAACATCCTATATGTGTATTTTATTTTATATATATATATATATTATTTTTTAATCTGTTTTATTTATTTATTTACTTTACAATATTGTATTGGTTTTGCCATACATTTACATGAATCTGCCATGAGTGTCCATGTGTTCCCCATCCTGAACCCACCTCCCACCTCCCTCCCCATGCCATCCCTCTGGGTCATCCCAGTGCACCAGCCCTGAGCACCCTGTGTCATGCATCAAACCTAGACTGGCAATTTGTTTCACATGTGATAATTTACACGTTTCAGTGACATTCTCCCATATCATCCCACCCTTGCCCTCTCCCACAGAGTCCAAAACACTGTTCCATACATCTGTGTCTCTTTTGCTGTCTTGCATATAGGGCTATCGTTACCATCTTTCTAAATTCCATATATATGTGTTAGTATACTATATTGGTGTTTTTCTTTCTGACTTACTTCACTCTGTATAATAGGCTCAAATTTTTAGAACTGACTCAATGTATTCTTTTTAATGGCTGAGTGATATTCCATTGTGTATATGTAGCACAGTTTTCTTATCCATTCATCTGCTGATGGACATCTAGGTTGCTTCTGTGTTCTGGCTATTATAAACAGTGCTGCAATGAACAATGGGGTACACGTGTCTCTTTCAATTCTGGTTTCCTTGGTGTGTATGCCCAGCAGTGGGATTTCTGGGTCATATGGAAGTTCTATTTCTAGTTTTTTAAGGAATCTCCACACTGTTCTCCATAGTGGCTGTACTAGTTTGCATTCCCACCAACAGTGTAAGAGGGTTCCCTTTTCTCCACACCCTCTCCAGCATTTATTGCTTGTAGACTTTTGGATAGCAGCCATTATATATTTATATTGGTATTCTGTAAATTAAATTTTTTGACTTAACACAACTTTTCTTGTTTTACTAAAATTGCTCAATGTTGTTATTTTAATCCAATAATTCATAATTTCCCAAGGAAATTTACTATAGTCAATCCAAGTGAGGTTTTGTGTCAGTACAAATAATTTTAGATTGAATATTCTTCATTCCTGTGTTTAGTTAATTAGATTTTATATTTAACAATATAATGGTGATAATGGCATATTTCAGTGTAAATAGTATTTTATTCTAGTTTTATTGCCATCAGACACACTTTCAGCATCACATTTCTCATTATTTAGATATAATACTCTATCCACAAGTGTATTTTTCAAAATATATCATCCATGTCTCCTATTTCAATGTGGATTCATTCCTTTGCCTTCTGTTTAAACCTATTAACCCTTTCTTATGCAGCTTTCTGCTTTTGTTCATTGCCCAATTTACTTCATTTCTGTATTTTGGTCTCAGTTTGTATTATTTGATTCACTCATGATACTACAATATCATTTTAAGTTATCTTTCACTTCATTTTGGCCATTATATGTTATATTTCTACCATCTGAAATCTAATTCATATCATTTTGAAGCATGTACTTGTCATTGTGTGTCCAAATATAATTGTTTTCTTTTATTTCCTATTATCTTGAATTCAATTACCCTTGTTCATTTCTCATCTATTTATATTATTTTCAATTTGATTTTCTAAGGCTCTGGTTCTGCTAATATTACTTTACAATATAGTGTTTTCCTGCTTTCATGTACTTGATTTTCATTTATGTTTGTTCAGTTCAGGATATACACAAATGTTCACATACACACACACACTTTCTTCTAGAAACAATATTTTTAGAGTTTTCCTCTTAACTTCACCTTTTTAACAGGGATTCGAGTGAAATATCCTTGCTAAATTAATCTCATGTTATTTTAGTCAGAAATTCTGTTATTTGTATAAATATACTTTCTTTACATTCACATTTTTGGGTTGATATTATTCTTTTCTATCTTCTGTTTGAACTAGCACAGTTGGCTAAGTTTCACAACCATTAATCACTGGTGAAGATATTCTATTTTGAATTTAATTCTAAATTTTCTTTTCATATAATTTAATAAAATTGTAATGGTGAACTTAGATCCTGTATGTACTCTCTCAGTTTGAATCAGGGGAGTAAGATTATAGTTTTTACTTTATCATTTACAGAAGAAAGTTTTAATCCTACTTGACTTTCACAGTCATTTATTCAATGTCATTATGTACTAAAAAAATAGGCAAATGTTAGGTTTGTATAATTATTAAAATAATAAGCATGACCTCTTAAATTTTTTTTTTCTTTTTATGACATTGGATTTTTAATTTAAAAGCATTATGCTTTAGAAACATGAGTTTGAGAGCCATCTTCAGTGCTAAATGTTGATAAAGTGTGGGTCAACCTCCCCTTCCTTCAGTATTCTTGGGCAACCCTATTAGGCCATTGGGATGGAGGTCCCATCACTGTGGCATAGTGGAGTGGAACTTTTGAATTGAAGACAGAGTGAAAAATCTGAGTATGCCTTGATACTTGTCTGTTACTCACCTCTTTAGGTCATCCACGATTTTTCAACCAGCTCTCCACAGGATTGGATATCATTGGTTTAGCTGGCGAGTGGCTGACATCAACTGCCAATACCAATATGTAAGTCCCACATATTATTTTCATGTAAGCAACCATGTTGTCTGAATATGGCTTGTTGGGGTAAAAGTCCAATTCCAATGGTTCTATAAAAATTTTTATGACATTTGCCTTCGTTGTCTTTTCTCTTAAAATCTTAGGTTTATCACAGTTCTGAATTAATGATGGATGGTTGATAAACTATATTTTAATTGAATAATGCAGTTTAATAAGAACATGGTCATAAGAAGTAATAACTCTAACTTTTAAAGTTTAGTGTGAAACTTCATGTTAAAAGACTTAGCATTTCTTAGTGATATGTTTAAAGAAGTCATGTTTTGGGGTACGATCTTGGTCCATTTTCCCACCCAAGGATATTGCTCCTTATCATTTAAGTCATATTTTCTTCAAAATTAAAGGGGACTGTAAAGCCACAAACCAATTTGATCAGCCTATGCTGAACCAGAAATTCTAAAACAATTCATGTAGTGATAGTCCTTTGAAAGGAATTATATATTCATTTGAAAGGAATTGTATATTGCTTTGAAAGGAATTATATGTTCCTTTCAAAATAATTGATTGTTTTTCTGAATGTGAAATTTTTTTCATATTTATTTAAGTAGGCAAAGCCAAAGTCTTCCAAAGCCTTTGCTTCTAAGTTCTTGTAAATTTATTTGAAACTGATCTAAAGTCCTGGTGGGTATGAGGGGTGTGTGTGCAAGTAATATTTGGGTACTCTTCTGGTAATCACCCTACAGTTTATTCTTACATGCACATGCCCTCTCTGAAGACAAAGACAGATTACTAGTTGATGGAAAGTCATCATAACCTACTGAGTACTGTCTTTTCTTTAACTTTATGATAATGTTTACCACTCTCTGTATATCCAGACAATGGTACTACATTCTATGAAAGTATCCAGAGGGAAATAATATGGTTATTGCAACAATTTTTAAGTGACTTTATAAGAGTTATATGGATTTTAGTCACTAGAAATATTTGGAAAATAACTATC
>NW_011495081.1:12297672-12309723 GCF_000754665.1 Bison bison bison | reverse complement strand
TATCATAAAGTTAAAGAAAAGACAGTACTCAGTAGGTTATGATGACTTTCCATCAACTAGTAATCTGTCCTTGTCTTCAGAGAGGGCATGTGCATGTAAGAATAAACTGTAGGGTGATTACCAGAAGAGTACCCAAATATTACTTGCACACACACCCCTCATACCCACCAGGACTTTAGATCAGTTTCAAATAAATTTACAAGAACTTAGAAGCAAAGGCTTTGGAAGACTTTGGCTTTGCCTACTTAAATAAATATGAAAAAAATTTCACATTCAGACCTCTTAAATTTTGATGCCAGAAAAATAAATTGAAAATTTAAGGCACTTGAGTGGAAACTTATCTTTGCTTTCTTTTTTTATGGGCTTCTTAAAATTTCCCAGAAAAGGTGCTAGAGATTCACATAATATTTAAGATAGGTTTGTCTTATGGTTATAACATATTATGCTCCATTTGTTGGAATTTGTCAAGTAGAAAAGATTTATTTTGTCCATATTCTCTCCCTCTTTTCAATGGAAGTTCTGATACTTCATTTTCTAGAAAATGGGCCTGAGTTCATATGTGAATTATAAAGGCCTAGCTTAGTTGACATTATTTCATCTATATATCAACTGGCTCATTTAGAGCAGTGCTTTTCAATAGAACTTATGTGATGATGGAAACTGTCCAATATGGTAGCCACTAGTGATATCAACAGTTAGGATGTATTTAGTAAAAATGTGAATTCATGTATTATGTTATTTAATTAGTTTTAAATTTAAACATACATGTATGGCTAGTGACTTCTATAATAGTGCTGTAGAAGTATAGTAGTATACTATTTTAATAGTATTTAATAGTATTATACTAAAGCATAATAATACTTCTATAATAGTATCATTTTTCAATATGTATTATTGTCAAGACACCCAAGACGATCAAATGACATAAAACCTAATGAAACATCATAATATGAATTCTCAATAAAATGGAAAAAAAGATTTTTTTTTTTTTTTCACAAAAAGCTCTACAGTGTGACTCAGAGACTTGAAAAGTCTTTTCACTTTTGTTTTTTTTTCAAAAATTTGATAGCTGAGAATATCTATTGATTAACTACAAGCTAGGACATTTTCTCTAGAAACAGTAAAATTGGAATGAGATAAGGACAAGAACAAATTGTAGTCCTTCAGGGACTGACAAATTAAACCAATGTTTTATTGCGGGACTGAACTGAGAGTCAGCTAAAAAACATTGGGAGAGAAATCAGCGGAAGGGTCTGAAAACATTCACAGTAACTTCAACTGATCTTTACCAATAAGTTACCTTCATAAGTAGAGGAATATTAGAGAGTACGTGTATTAAGCCAAAGCCAAGTCTTGGAAGTTAACTAAACTGAATGCTACTTTTCAAAAGTTATTTTATTTTATAGTTTTATAACATATATGTGGTACAAAAAGGTCCATTTCTAAACAGAGATTAAAAACATATAAGCATAATTGATATTTCTAAATGAAAACTACATTTCATGTTTCCACAATTCATATGAAGCCAATTTTACTTCAAAAAGTTAGTGTTCCAATACAAACCTTATAAATTGCAAGACAAAATAATGCAGGGAAGGTTTATTATACATATGTATCCAGTGACCTATAGAAAATTTTGTAAGAGTATCAAACAGGAAAATACAACAAACATTCTCATGCAATAGTCAGGCAAAATATCACATTGAAGAAAAAATTTTATTGGTTCCAAATGCTTGCAAAAATGCTTGAGAAAAATTTAGAACTTCAAAAGTTTAGACTTTTGGGTTCAACTACACCAGGTAAAGAACTAAGAAACTGACATTCTATCCTTACAATAAAAGGATGAAGAAACTGACAACCAATTACTTTTCTTGAACTCATCAAAAACTAAGGCTATAAGACAAACTGCTACCATAAAATCTAGGGATTTAGGAAAATCCAGCATCAGAGCCAGGATTTGCTTAATGGGAGCAGAAATTGAGGGAGTCACAAGCTGGTAGGAAGACCTTTATAGTAATCAAATAATTTGCTGGTGGCTTGAATGCTCACAACTCTGAGAGAGAGAAACTTCTGGGGCCACAATATGAGGAGGGCCCTGCCCTTGCATGGGTTTTACCTCCAAGGAACCTTACTAGGTTCTCAAAATGAAGATCAGATAAGGATCTCAGACAAGTAGCCCCAGAAGGATGAAGGAAAGAGTCATCTTTGTGAAATGTGTCTAACGTCTTCTTCCTGACAAAGGCTTCCCTCCAGGTTAAAAGTCTTTATTAGAGCCTTATCCCAGCTGGGAAGATGACAGTGCCCTCCCTCAGCCCCCTCTAGCCTTTCTGTCTCACCAGAGTGGAGAAATAAAAGTTCTACAACTGAATAAACACTCATGCAGTCACAAGTCAGGCCAAGGCCCACTAGAGACAATGAAATAGTCACGATATTATAGAATGCTTCCTCTCTCCAATATGTGCTCACCACACAAACAGGGAGTCAGTCTAATAACATGGATTATAAATAAAAGAGCTGCGAGACCCAGACTCTCTCCCAGGAAGAGTCTGTAGGATAACCCAAAGTCAAGGCTTGAAAGAAAAACAAAGACATTGGAGGAATTTGACGTCTCTGGGACCTACAGCTACCACAAACATTTGAACATAACCAGTATTCAGATTAACATAAACTCTCACACTAAAGGCCCATTTACCTAACTTCCTATTATCTGATACTGTAACCGAAAGTGGGGGCTGGCTGCTGACCACTCAAAAGCCATTATAGAGGCAAGGTTGATGGAAAGAAAAATTAACTTTATTGTGGATGCCAGCAGCAGGGCATGGCACGGGAGGCGGGTGCTGTGAACTCCTGTCTGAAAGTTGACTCTTTCTCACAGACAATCAGTGGTCAAGAGCTTTTATAGATAGAAGGAGGGAGCTACAAGCAGAAACAGCATAGTCAGCTCTGACAGTCATCTTGAAATCAGTCATGCAGTGGTCTGACCAGATCACCATCTTGATTAAATAAATTTAGTCTTCACTTCCAAGGGTGGTTTGCTTCCATTTCCTTGAGGTCAGTTCTTAGAATCATGAGGAACGTAAGTCACAGCTACAGTCTTGTCATTATGTAGTTAACTTTTTCTGCTTCGGGGTGTGCCAGTACCTATAATACAGTCCACAGGATATGGCTCAGAATATTATCTATAGCTCATGAAAAGGAACTAAATATCCTTAGCTATGTCTATGACTAAACTATTATTATTTAGTTCTCTTGAACTATTTTCCTTTGTTTTTGCATTTTCTCACTTCTCTGATTAAACATATTCTTTGCCTGAAGTTTTTTTCACAGACAAATGGCAGGATGAGGACATGGGGGGCAAGGGCCATAGGGCACTGCTCCATTTCAATATGTCTGGCTTCCAATTAAAAATAAAGAGGCACACTGAATGGTAAGAAAAACATAGACAATATAAAGTATGATTTAGACCCAAACCCAGAGATAAGACACAGATGTCAAAATGCTCTGATAGGGAATTTAAAATGCCTACAATTAATATGTTAAGGGCCCAACGGAAAGCATAGACAACGCACAGCAACAGATGGGTAATGTAAGCAGAAATGTGAAAACTCAAAAGGTTAGTGAAGTCTAATATCTGCTTGCATAACTCTTTATCTCTAAATTAGCTGTGGAAATTTGCATAATGACTCCTTGAGAATAAAATGAGATATGTGGGAAATGATGTTGCCTAGCATTTTAATAGTATTTTAAGAGTTTACAATGTATTGCTGCATATTGTATTTCATTAGGCCCTAACCACAGATCTGGGAAGTAGAAAATCAGGAAGTAGAAAATCAGTATTGCCCTTGCACAGAGTAGGGTTCAGAGGCTGTATCAATCTGCTTCAGACAAAGTCATGCTGTACAACAAACAGCATACACACTTTAGTTGCAATATCGGGACAGGTTTATTTTTCACTCAGATTATGGGTCAGTCAAGGATGTGACTTTCACTCCTTATTCTAAGAAACTAGTTGAAAGAACACCCGGGACATTGTTTTGACAGCTGGCAGAGGGGAAAAAAGAAAGCACTGAGAGAAGGATGAAATAGCTGTTAAGGTCTTTGGAGAAACAGTACATGCCACTACCTCTCAATTTGCATTGGCAAAATCCAGTCTTACGACCAAACTTACTGTCTATGTTGGAGGAGTTTTAATCTGTCCAAAGAGCAGTTTTAGTAGGGAAGAGCAATTATTTAGACAGTAATAGGTTAATCACAGATATTGGAGCTTATTCAAGATTTTGTGATGGCATCGTTTGAATATAAATTCTCTGCATCCAGCTCTAGTGCTTTATAGTACATCATTTAAAAATAAAGATCCTTAGAAAATAAAATCAAATAATCATAATTTCAGAGGAGGAAATGACAACCTGCTTCAGCATCCATGCCTGGAAAATTCCATGGTAGAGGAGCCTGACAAGCTAGAATCTACGGAGTCGCAGAGTCGGACATGACTGAGCATGCATACAATTATAATTTTAGTATCACTGATTCAGTATAGAAATACCTCCATCTGTATATCAGTTAGAAGTAGTATCAACTGCATATTTTTCTACTGAATAAATGGGAGCTTTATTTTCTTGCATAGTAAGAATTTCTAGGTAGATAGTGCCATGTCTGCCACAGTGGCTTCACGATGCTATCAAAAACACAGACATTTAAGCTTTTCTGAAAATGTTGCTAATGTCTTTAGCCTATCTCTGCATAATCATGTTAGCATTCAGTTTAGAAAGATGGTTAAATTCAAGGGGCAGACATTTCATATCAAATGAAAACTTATCCCTGACTCTATTATAGCAAACTTTGTATTTCACAATAAATGCAAAATTGTTTGATATTTTACTTAGGAATTTTATCTTTTTAAAACTATTGATTTTAAACTGGAGAATAAAACTGAAGTAAAAACATATAGTTCCAGACAAAATAGACTTTCATATATAAGCAATTATAACAAGCAGCACTTCACATGGTTAACTAAACCAGAATATGTAACAATAATTTTAAGCTTGTGTGCACCTGATAAATATTTCCAGGATATGTACTATAAAAATTAATGGAATTATTTTGAGAAATAGAAACAAAATTATGATGGAAGGTTTTTATATGACTCAGTAATTGATAGAACAAGCCTACAAAATAAGTAGTAAACACAGAAAATTTGAACAACTGGTTGACAAAATTAACAAATGGAAGCTTATGGAATATAGCATAAGTTTATGAGACATAAAAAACAAAAATTTTAGACTATATGATTTAGTTCATGCTCACAGAAAATCTTTATGTTGACCCACAGAATTTAACACACATGATAACACATTTCAAAGGATGAAATATTATAGTTCATATTCTGACTACAATGCAAAAATACTATTTAGAAACAAATATAAAAGATATGTAAGAAGTCCTCATGTTTAGTAATAAAAATAACTCATTTGTTAAAGAAGCAATTATAATGGAAACTAGAAAGCAATTTTCTCAAACCAAAGGATAAAAATGTTAAACATAAAGGTCCTGTGGAAATGAAATAAGGCAATAGAAGTAAATTCACTGCTTTAAATTATTATACATTTTATATAAAAAATAAAAATGATAAAAATTAAAGAGTTAAATATATCTGGAGGTTAGTATAAGTATGCAAAGAAATTTAGGGAGAGTAAAAGATAGGGAAAACAAATATTAATATAAGATCAGAAATTTAAAATAAGAGTATGTACTTAGCACAAGGGATATCAAGGCACTTTTTTTTTTAACTTTAAAATCTGAAGCATTCTGATGGGACAGATTCAAAAGAAAAAGAAGGGAAGAGGAGCGATATCGAACAATATGGAGAATATTTAAAAGAAAAAACTATAGATTCCACGTTATTGGAGAAATAGAAAGGCTGTGTTAGCTTGGGCTGCTATGCAACTAATTACCATAGAATGGGCAGCTAAAACAATAGCCATTTATTTCTCATGCATCTAAAGACTGGGAAATCCAAGATCAAGGTGTTAGCTGATTTGATTCCTGGCGAGGGCCCTCATCCTGATTTGCAGATGACCAATAACAGTCTTCCTGTTTTATTCTCACATGGTACACAGAAGGAGCCCTAGTCCCTTTTTCTTCATATAGGGACATTAATTCCACTATGGGGGCTCCACCCTCCTTAATTAATTTTCTCCCTAAGACCCAACCTCCAAATATTATTACACTGGTGTTCAGGGTTTCAACATATGAATTCTAGGGGGACATAAGCATTTAGTCTATTGCCAGGGTCTTTAGAAAGCCCCCTGCCAACACATTTTAATAATTAAAAGATGAGGACAGTACCCTAGAAAGTTAAAACTTAGTAGAACTTATTTAGGAAGAAATAAAAATGTTCATGATTGTAAAACTATTAAAAATTCTGAATCAGTGGGCAGAATCTTTTATTAAAAACATCTGCATGCCCATAGATCTTCACTATTGAGTTTCATTAAGTAATTAAAGAATAAGTAATTCTAATGTTACACAAATTTTTCAGGAGAATAGAGAAAACACTCTTCAAATCAACTTATGAGACTAACACAATACTGATGATAAACATGAAAAAAAAAGATTATGGGAAATAATTTTATGTGAATCTCACAACTGAACAACTATTCAATATTCTAAATTTAATACTAGAAAAGACATCATCCATATATAAAATTATAATCTACCATGACCAAGCTATGTTCATCCCAGGAATATAAGATTAGTTTAACATTACAAAATCAAATGAATAATTCACAGGAACATGTATCATATAATATCTCAACAGTTACAGAACAATTCTGAAAGCACTCAACATCAATTAATAATAGATATACAGATGGATAAATAAAATGAGTGGCAAAATAAAATAAGAAGCAGCTATATTTAACCAGATCAAGCTCTTCTCATTTTTGAGATATTAGGTATTTAGAACCAAAATAACAAAGATAGGTGATTAAAGTTACGATAGTTTAATAAGGATTTTTGACATATCAAAAAGTAATCATTTGTAGAAGCCACTAGTTTAAAAGTAAAATTTTATACAGACACTGATGAAAAATATTCATAACAAGAATGTTATAGTTGGGCTTATGATAATTCTGAGACTATGTTTCCCATTCTGTTTGGCAGCCAGGCATAGCAATGCAATTTATGCAAGAAAAAAGGAGAAATACTGTGTGCCTTAAGACACTGGGTATACACCTTTCAAGTAACTGTCTTCATCTCGTGAGTTAGAATCATCTTATAGTGGAAAATCTACTTCAATCATGCAGATAAGAAAAAAGTGCTCTGGGAAAAAAGAAGTTAAAAAAGAAAAGATAAAACATAAACTTTCAAGAATTATGTGGAAGAGACCACCTACACACCTAGTCCAATCACAGTTGAGCTGAGTTCAGTCTCTCAGTCGTGTCCAACTCTTTGTGCCCCATGGATGGAAGCACAACAGGCCTCCCTGTCCATCCCCAACTCCCAGATTTACACAAACTCATGTCCATTGAGTGAGTGATGCCATCCAACCATCTCATCCTTTGTCGTCCCCTTCTCTTCTAGCCGTCAATCTTTCCCAGCATCAGGGTCTTTTCAAATGAGTCTGTTCTTCACATCGGGTGCCCAAAGTATTGGAGTTTCAGCTTCAGCATCAGTCCTTCCATAGAATATTCAGGACTGATTTCCTTTAGGATGGACTGGTTGGATCTCCTTGCTGTCCAAAGGACTCTCAAGAGTCTTCTCCAACACCACAGTTGAAAAGCATCAATTTTTCACCCCTCAGCTTTCTGTAGAGTCCAACTCTCACATCTATACATGACTCCTGGAAAAACCATAGTCTTGACTAGATGGACTTTGGTGGCAAAGTAATGTCTCTGCTTTTGAATATGCTGTGTAGGTTGGTCATAACTTTTCTTCCAAGGAGTAAGCGTCTTTTTATATCATGGCTGCAGTCGCCATATGAAGTGATTTTGGAGCCCCCCAAAATAAAGTCTGCCACTGTTTCCACTGTTTCTCCATCTATTTGCCATGAAGTGATGGGACAGGATGCCATGATCTTTGTTTTCTGAATGTTGAGCTTTAAGCCAACTTTTTCACTCTCCTCTTTCATCAAGAGGCTCTTTAGCTCTTCTTCACTTTTGCAATAAGGGTGGTGTCATCTGCATATCTGAGTTTATTGATATTTCTCCCAGCAACCTTGATTCCAGCTTGTGCTTCATCCAGCCCAGCATTTCTCATGACAGCAAAGGGCTGTCATACAAGAGAAAAACAGACATCTATTTTCTTCTTTAAACAAATTAAAACATTGATTAGTATATTTAGTTGTACATGTTTGCTCAGTCACTCAGTTGTACCTGACTCTTTGCGACCCCATGGACTGTAGCCTGCCAGGCTTTTCTGTCCATGAGATTTTTCAGGCAAAAATACTGGAATAGGGTGCCATTACCTCCTCCAGGGGATCTTCCTGAATCAGGGCTCAAACCTGCATCTCCTGCATTGACAGGATAGTTCTTTACCAGAGCCATCTGGGAAGCCCAGTTATACATAGGTGCCTATTTATAAAGAAGTTTACCTATTCAAAGAAACACCATAAGAAGGACCAGGGAAATGAATTGAAAAGGTGTGCAAGAATTATAAAGAAAACAATAAACTTCCTCTGGCTGATAGTAAAGAAGACAAATAACCAGGGAGATATACTATGATCATATTTTAAAAGAATCCCATATCTGGTAAGATATTCCAGATCTTACCAAACACTTACTTCATCATTTGCTTCCAAATTTTATATGTAAAGGCAAAAACAAAGAATGGCAAGGTATTATGAAAAAAGAAGCACAAAGTGGGGAAACTTGCCCTCAAGATGTAAGATATATTATTATACTGAAAGTGAAAGTCACTCAGTTATGTCCGAGTCTTTGCGACCCCAAGGTTATGCAGTGCATGGAATTCTCCAGGCCAGAATACTGGAGTGGGTAATTTTTCCCTTCTCCAGGGGCTCTTTCCAACCCAGGGATCGAACCCAGGTTCCCGCACTGCAGGCAGATCCTTTACCAGCTGAGGCACAAGGGAAGCCCCAATATTATTATAATTCCTTCATAATTAAGGTAGTAATGGACAAAAAAAAAGCCAAATATTCAAATACACAGAATTAGAGAGGTCAGAAAGTGACCATTCAAATATGGATATAATATATGAAAGAGAGAATGCAGATCACCTTGAAAAGTTGTTTTCAATAAATGCTGCTAGGAAAGGAGCTTATTCATGGGGAAAAAATGATTGTCTTTATGGAAAATATGTCTTCCTCACAGTATACCATTTCAGTTGTATTCAAGACTGAAAGTAAATGAAGAACCTTAAAATCTTTGAGGGGTATCTCCTCACAGCTTCCCCTCTTGACATTGAATGTGGAGTAGATCCTCTTGGCCCTCCTGTGCCAGCGTAGCCACCGCTCCTTGGACGTGGGGTCCACACTTTGCTGGAGCAGACGTGAATAGATACCCCACGTCCAAGGTAAGAGAAACCCAAGTAAGACGATAGGTGTGGTGAGCCATCAGAGGGCAAACACACTGAAACCATACTCACAGAAAACTAGTCAATCAGGCTACACGGATCACAGCCTTGTCTAACTTAGTGAAACTAAGCCATGCAGTGTGGGGCCTCCCAACACGGGCAGGTCATGATGGAGAGGTCTGACAGAACGTGGTGCACTGGAGAAGGGAATGGCAAACCACTTCAGTATTCTTGCCTTGAGAACCCCATGAACAGTATGAAAAGGCAAAATGATAGGACACTGAAAGAGGAACTCCCCAGGTCAGTAGGTGCTCAATATGCTACTGGAGATCAGTGGAGAAATGACTCCAGAAAGAATAAAGGGTGAAGCGAAAGAAAAACAATACCCAGTTGTGGATGTGACTGATGATAGGAGCAAGGTTCGATGTTGTAAAGAGCAATATTGCATAGGAACCTGGAATGTTAGGTCCATGAATCAAGGCAAATTGGAAGTGGTCAAACAGGAGATGGTAAGAGTGAACGTTGACATTCTAGGAATCAGTGAACTAAAATGGACTGGAATGGGTGAAGTTAACTCAGATGACCATTATATCTACTACTGTGGGCAGGAATCCCTTAGAAAAAATGGAGTAGCCATCATGGTCAACAAAAGAGTGAAAAATGCAGTACTTGGATGCAATATCAAAAATGACAGAATGATCTCTGTTCATTTCCAAGGCAAACCATTCAATATCACAGTAATCCAAGTCTATGCCCCAACCAGTAATGCTGAAGAAGCTGAACGGTACTATGAAGACCTCCAAGACCTTTTAGAACTAACACCCGAAAAAAGATGTCCTTTTCATATAGAGGACTGGAATGCAAAAGTAGGAAGTCAAGAAACACCTGGAGTAACAGGCAAATTTGGCCTTGGAGTACAGAATGAAGCAGGGCAAAGGCTAATAGAGTTCTTCCAAGAGAATGCACTGGTCATAGCAAACACCCACTTCCAACAACACAAGAGAAGATTCTACACGTGAACATCAGCAGATGGTCAACACTGAAATCAGATTGATTATATTCTTTGCAGCCAAAGATGGAGACGCTCTATACAGTCAGCAAAAATAAGATGGAGAGCTGACTGTGGCTCAGATCATGAACTCCTTATTGCCAAATTCAGACTTAAATTGAAGAAAGTAGGGAAAACCACTAGACCATTCAGATATGATCAAAATCAAATCCCTTATGATTATACAGTGGAAGCAAAAAATAGATTTAAGGGCTTAGATCTGATAGATAGAGTGCCTGATGAACTATGGACAGAGGTTCGTGACATTGTACAGGAAACAGGGATTAAGACCATCCCCATGGAAAAGAAATGCAAAAAAAGCAAAATGGCTCTCAGAGAGGCCTTACAAATAGCTGTGAAAAGAAGAGAAGCAAAAAGCAAAGGAGAAAAGGAAAGATATAAGCATCTGAATGCAGAGTTCCAAAAATAGCAAGGAGAAATAAGAAAGCCTTCCTCAGCAATCAATGCAAAGGAATAGAGGAAAGCAACAGAATGGGAAAGACTAGAGATCTCTTCAAGAAAATTAGAGATACCAAGGGAACATTTTATGAAAAAATGGGCTTGATAAAGGACAGAAATGGTATGGACATAACAGAAGCAGAAGATATGAAGAAGAGGTGGAAAGAATACACAGAAGAACTGTACAAAAAAGATCTTCAAGACATCCTGGAATGTGAAGTCAAGTGGGCCTTAGAAAGCATCACTACAAACAAAGCTAGTGGAGGTGATGGAATTCCAGTTGAGCTATTCCAAATCCTGAAAGATGATGGTATGAAAGTGCTGCACCCAATATGCCAGCAAATCTGGAAAACTCAGCAGTGGCCACAGGACTGAAAAAGTTCAGCTTTCATTCCAATCTCTAAGAAAGGAAGTGCCAAAGAATGCTCAAACTACCACACAATTGCACTCATCTCACACACTAGTAAGGTAATATTCAAAATTCTCCAAGTCAGACTTCAGCAAAACATGAACCATGAACTTCCAGATGTTCAAGCTGGTTTTAGAAAAGGCAGAGGAACCAGAAATCAAATTGCCAACCTCCTCTGGATCATGGAAAAAGCAAGAGAGTTCCAGAAAAACATCTATTTCTGCTTTACTGACTATGCCAAAGCCTTTGACTGTGTGGATCACGATAAACTGTGGAAAATTCTGAAAGAGATGGGAATACCAGACCACCTGATCTGCCTCTTGAGAAACCTATATGCAGGTCAGGAAGCAACAGTTAGAACTGGACATGGAACAACAGACTGGTTCCGAATAGAAAAAGGAGTACATCAAGGCTGTATATTGTCACCCTGCTTATTTAACTTGTATGCAGAGTACATCATGAGAAACACTGGGCTGGAAGAAGCACAAGCTGGAATCAAGATTGCTGGGAGAAATATCAATAACCTCAGATATGCAGATGACACCACCCTTATGGCAGAAAGTGAAGAGGAACTAAAAAGCCTCTTGATGAAAGTGAAAGAGGAGAG
>NW_011495081.1:12265522-12297572 GCF_000754665.1 Bison bison bison | reverse complement strand
AAAGAGGAGAGTGAAAAAGTTGGCTTAAAGCTCAACATTCAGAAAACTGAGATCATGGCATCCGGTCCCATCACTTCATGGGAAATAGATGGGGAAACAGTGGAAACAGTGTCTGACTTTATTTTTTTTTGGCTCCAAAATCACTGCAGATGGTGACTCCAGCCATGAAATTAAAAGACGCTTACTCCTTGGAAGGAAAGTTATGACCAACCTAGGGAGCATTTTGAAAAGCAGAGACATTACTTTGCCAACAAAAGTCTGTTTTGTCAAGCCTATGGTTTTTCCAGTGGCCATGTATGGAGGGGAAAGCTGGACTGTGAAGAAAGCTGAGCACTGAAGAACTGATGCTTTTCAACTGTGGTGTTGGAGAAGACTCCTGAGAGTCCCTTGGGCTGCAAGGAGATCCAACCAGTCCATTCTAAAGGAGATCAGTCCTGGGTGTTCTTTGGAAGGACTGATGCTAAAGCTGAAACTCCAATACTTTGGCCACCTCATGCGAAGTGTTGACTCATTGGAAAAGACTCTGAGGGATTGGGGGCAGGAGGAGAAGGGGACGACAGAGGATAAGATGCCTGGATGGTCTCACCGACTCAATGGACGAGAGTTTGGGGGAACTCCGGGAGTTGGTGATGGACAAGGAGGCCTGGCGAGCTGCAGTTTATGGGGTCACAAAGAGTCAGACATGACTGAGTGACTGAATTGAACTAAATCTTTGAAAAAATTACAGAATATCTTCTTTTTCTCCAATAAGGCATGATTTCTTAAATTAGATACTTTCAGGAAAACCCTCCTAAAAAGAAGTGATTTATAAATTTAAATATATTGAAGTGAAGAAATTCTGTTCAGTTAAATGCTACACAATAATTTTCAAAAGGATAAACCATGAAATGGGAGACAGTATTTGCAAAATGCATAACTAGTTACTCTCTAAAATTTTGAAAGCCTTATAAATCAGTGAGAAAAGACAAATAGTGAAAAAGAGTAAAAAGTTAAAAAAGCCTTTTACCAAAAGGAAGCATATTGAAAGTTCTGCCTATATATTAATAATCATGTATATACAAAATAAAATCCAATGGAGATTCTATTGCACAATTTAGTCAGGATAAAATTTTAACAAATAAAATAAGAAGTTCTGGTGAACTGTTTTCTTGTCATCAAAAGCATACTAATTGAAATACTGTGTGGCCTTAGGAAAATTTCTTAACTTCTCTGCGCTTCATTTGCCTCTTTTGTAAAAGGTAAATAATTAATCCTCATAGAATTCTTATGACAATTACATGATATATGTAAAATGCTGAAAAAAAAGAAGTGCTTCACCACTATGTTTAGAATGGATTGCCAACAAGGTCTTAATGTATAGCACGTGGACCTCTGCTCTGTGTTCTGTGGTGGCTTGGATGGGAGGAGAGTTTAAGGGAGAATGGATATGTGTGTTATGTATGGCTGAATCCCTTTGCCCTTCACCCGAAACTGTCACAACACTGTTAATCAGCTATACCCCAATACAAAAAAAAAGTTTAAAAAATAAATAAAATGTAAAAAGGCCAAGAAGTTCTGGTGAGATTATAGGTCCATAAGAAATTCTTTGACAAAAACTAATTCTGGCGAACTCACCTGCTATAGCTTGCCTTTTTGATTGCCTGGGATAATGTCAGTCACACTCATTCCCATATTCCTGTAGAGATTTCTATCAATAAATCTATCATATTACGTTTACCTGTTTGTTTGAGTAGAATATCACAAGCTTTTGAGAATAGAAACTGGAAACATCTTCATACTTCCATAAATTTCGGAGGCAAACGTCTCGAAGGCATTCAATAGATGATATGCAGTCTAGCAGAATGACTAAGAGCTCCAGATGGGACAAATTACATGCATGACTCTAACACATGACTAAGGTAAAACTAGATGCTTAACAATTTGAATGATTATTTTCATTTTCTTTTTTTCTCATTGACTAATCAATACTGTTGACTGTGAATGCTTATTTTCAATGCTTCTCCGTTTTTCTGTCCCTCTTTTGGAAGACTGCATGGCCTATTCTGTTTCCTGTCCAGGTGAGTACATCTGAGAAACTCAATTAATATTGGAAGAATCACCATATACAATGAACCACAGTCCCTACTGTTATTTTTCTTTCTCTTCCCAAGAAAACTTTAAAGCAGAAACTTCAAGGAACATAACTTCATTAGCAATGACAGTTAAACTTATAGTTTATGAAACTTTTCTATTTTCCTTGTTTGCAGAATTTATGAGATACCAAATGTGTTTAGGAACATAATTTTATGTAACACCCTGGCCTTGATATCAAAAGTGCTAAAACTTCTAATTGTATTTCAAGTAGTAAATCAACCTAAACTTCTAAAAGAGAAACCTGAGAGATAAAAGGTATTTGTGTACTGTTAATGTTCATATTTTTATACATTCCCAATAGTATCTTTATTTAAATGCCTATGCATTGCTACACTGTGATAAGATAGAACCTTAATTCTAACAAATTCACACTCTTATACCCTAAGTACAGCAACCAATAAGGTAACATCAACTGATTTAGATAGACTCTGTGCTATGCATTATCTTTACCAAGAAGCAAAGATCTCTGAATAGAGTCTGTCACTCACTGATGAAACTTTAGAGTTGAACAGACTGGAGAATAGCACCATTTTTTTTTTCTTCCTATTGCATTTTCTGGTGAGTATTTTATAAAACCAACTGGGAGACGCTCAAAATTTTAACAATATATATTTTCTACATTGGCATGGTTCTCTTTCATACAGGAAAATCATATCATTATCTACTCTGCAGCAAGTGGATTTTCCTCTGATTTTTACTGTTTTTTTTTTTTTTAAGTTCTATTTAGAAAATCGAAATAGCTTTCTATTAATATCCCACCCATAAGACAGCCAGCTAGTGCTGCTTTATTTCAACAGCATATTTGGATAGAAAAGACAGCTTGTCTTCCCATCATATGCCTCAGAAGATTAAAACACTGGATGACTTAGATAACCTGTACTGAGATGTTGCAAAAAATTTTTTTAAAAATATGAGTAATGCAACTTAGTTTGCATTCACATCCACCTGAAACATATTTTTCTATGAATTAAACTAGGAACTCATTTCTTCATTTCACCCTGATGATTATGAACTTTTACATGACCAAATCTTCTACTGATTATTACTTGATCGAGAAAAGTGTCACAAAAGTTAAATCAAATCAAATGGCATTCCTGAAGAAAAATGCTCATATACACTCATGCCTCCTACTCCATACCCCCGCCTTGGCTACACTGCCAAGTCAAGGTTCCTGGAAGAGAAAATAGTATTACAGAGACCATGGCTTATAGGTGTGGAGGAGATCACCTACTCTGTGTGTCTTTTCAAAGCCTCTGCAAAGGCATTTGTCACTGTCAAATCTATGAATATGCATGCTTTGGTTGAGGATGAGCCACAGCACAGCTATTCACTGTAGTTATAAATCAGCCGCTCCTTGGAATAGCATTTCTTGTTGATACATAGAGGTTAGCAGAAAAGAGAAAGTGTTCTCCCTACCATTTCTTACTTCTGAAATCTGTTCCCTTAGGAGATGTTAGGGAAAAAACTGCCATTCTGTTAATGCTTTGTGAAAAGTATTAACTGTCAGCATATCTGTACTCACTTCCTCCATCTGTTTCTTTTAATTCAATTTGTCTTTAATGTCCCAATCCTCTAATTATCACCTGTGTCATCTAAATTTAATAAGTAAAATCATGAGTTATGGTTTTGATCTTTCTTTGGGGTCTTTATTAAGAGTCCAGGTAAAAGTCTAAATAATTTTCATGGTTTTCCCTTAATTTTCTCCTTGGATGAAATCCTGAAAAGGAACATACAAACTTGTTTATATACTACAATTTCATGAATTCTGCTGCATTTCTAATCTCAAAAATCTATGTGACAATAAATATGCATTATATTTTTAAAAATATTCAGAGAAAAGCAGAGAATAAATCATTGAATCCATCATTTGGGGAAAATTCATATAATTAGCAATTTCAGTGTTTTGGTACTCACACTACAAGAATGGAAGTTAAAAACTCATTTAAATTCTGTATGATAATAATACTTTAAAGTGTTTATTATAAATGCATATAGCCTTTCTTTCTGTTATTTGGGTACATATAGGAAATCTGATTATTGTACTTAGTAAGGTATGATTTTAGCACATGAAATACAAACTTCTACCTCAATTGAGAGCACAGGCCAAGAAATGTATGTAAATTATTGTATTTAAACCTTATTTAACCTGGGATCTCTTCTGATTTCATTCTGTAAGGAATGTTGCTTACATTTTATAAACACTATTTTCGCAAACTAAAACTAAAATATATGGCTGTTTAATTACTAATAACTCTTTGTGACTCCATGGACTATAGCCACCAGGCTCCTCTGTCCATAGGATTTCCCAGGTAAGAATACGGAAGTGAGTTGCCATTTCCTTCTCCAAAATATCTTCCTGACCATGGGATTAAACCCTTGGCTCCCACTTGGCAAGTGGTTCTTTACCACTGAGACACCAGGAAAACACTTAGTGATGTTAGGTTAGTTGAATTTACCTGCTTCAGGTCTCTTTCCTTTTCAGATCTGCTTTTCAGATTTCCTTTTAGACTCCTTTCAGAACTGCTCTTCTAACTTGGCCCTATTTCCTTTTTTAATGACCAAAAAAAGAGTACAATTTAAAGATAGAATTAATTACACCTTTCTCTCTAAATGTTTCTTTGCATACAAATACACAAGATATTTCTGCGGTAATAATATTGCAGAAATGTGGGATTCTGTCTTCTTTTATTGGAGAAGGCAATGGCAACCCACTCCAGTACTCTTACCTAGAAAATCCCATGGACAGAGGAGCCTGGTGGGCTGCAGTCCATGGGGTTCTTAGGAGTTGGACACGACTGAGCGACTTCATTTTCACTTTCATGCATTGGAGAAGGAAATGGCAACCCGCTCCAGTGTTCTTGCCTGGAGAATCCCAGGGACAGAGGAGCCTGGTGGGCTGCCGTCGATGGGGTCGCATAGAGTCGGACACGACTGAAGCGACTTAGCAGCAGCAGCAGCAGTCTTCTTTTATAAGGCTATACCTTATACACAAACACTTCTAGTGAATCTGTACTGTATTGCAATGACTTCTGTAATTAAGGGTCTAGGCTATGCGGTATTCCCCTTTTCTACGATGATATTTTTAAATACAGGACATCAAACGCTCACTAGTGCAACACCTGGATTGTCAATGCACCTTTGTCATCAGATGCAGGGGTTACGTGATCCAGCTTAATGTCCTTGGTGTTAGGAAATACTTTTACGTACTTTGTTACATCTATTATCCTTTGTGTGTACATGTTTGTGTGTGTGTGTGTGTGTGTGTGTGCACATGTGCTTATATGATAGGAACTTTATATAATTGTAGAGAAATTTTAAAACTATTTCCCCTAATTTTCAAGAAGGCCTCCTACTTTTACAATGAGACTTTCATTTGCTAGTTCTTGCATAGTACTCCTCTCTATCATATATACTAAATTTACTCCTGTGTTTGTTTTATAATCATTTCTCTTGTGTAACCTGTGAGCTTCATTTGCTATTCAGAACAAATATTGCTACCTCCATGAGGATCTTCTTGACTTCAATTTACAGAGAATTTTCATTTTGTATATACCTATAGTGCTCATTATAAAGAAAGCTGAGCACCGAAGAACTGATGTTTTTGAACTGTGGTGTTGGAGAAGACCCTTGAGAGTCCCTTGGACTTCAAGAAGATCCAACCAGTCCATCCTAAAGGAAATCAGTCCTGAATGTTCATTGGAAGGATTGATGTTGAAGCTGAAACTCCAATACTCTGGCCCCTGATGTGAAGAACTGACTCATTTGAAAAGACCCTGATGCTGGGAAAGATTGAAGGGGGAAGGAGAAGGGGACGACAGAGGATGAGATGGTTGGATGACATCACTGACTCAATGGACATGAGTTTGAGTAGACTCTGGGAGTTGGTGATGGACAGGGAGGCCTGGTGTGCTGCAGTCCATGGAGTCACAAAGAGTTAGACACGACTGAGCGACTGAACTGAACTGGACTGAAATAGGGCTCATAGCTTCCTCTGATAGAATATATACTTTGAAAAAATTATTTTATATTCATTGTATAATGTTCACAGTATAATAAGTATGTATTAGTTGATATGTTAGGGATAAAAGAAACCATAAAAATAACTTTTAAAAGCAGTACCAATTATTTCTCATTCACATCATAGAAAAGTAGGCGCTGTATTTATGGAGAGTATAAGTTTTAATAACTCACATGGAAAAGTCTAATTATTTTTGTTTCATACTCAACAGTCACAGTATTTGCTGAATATTGATGACCTTGAAGTATAACTCTCTATTTTTAATAAGACAGGTAATTAAGTTAACTTCAAATGTTGTTTTGCACAAAAAGACAAACTGTCAGATTCAGAAGAAAAATCTTTACTTGCACATTAAACACATTTTTTAAACCAATTAGCCAAAACATGTTTTCTTCTATTTGCTTAATATTTTTTTAAATAAATTGTAAGCAATCAACTTTAAGTCAGAGAAGAGCATACACAGAAGTGAATTATCTGCTTCTTCACTAATGAGATACTTATTATGGATTGGGCAAAGTGCAAAGACCTGGTCCCTGTAAAACCAAAGTACAGATGAAGGATGAAGAGTTCCTTTCTTAATTAGCAAGAAAATTCTACCTGACTGATACTTCAGTTTGATATGAATTTTCTCCTCCAAATTCATAGGCTCCCTCCCTAATTTATATCCTAAATGTAAGAACAGAGTGCTTTTTTCTTTTGGTTACCACATTATCCTACATGTTACCTTTTGTATTTCTTTTCAAAGAAGAGCATCTAAAGGCCAATGAGTGTCTGCATTTAAACAGATAGCTAGTGGGAAGCTGCTGTATAGCACAGAAAGCTCAACTCAGTGCTCTGTGATGACCTAGCAGGGTGGGGTGGGGAGGTGGAGGGAAGTTCAAGAGGGAGAGGATATATGTATACATACAGCTGATTCACTTGATTGTTCAGCAGAAACTAAAGCAACAGTGCAAGTGATTATATTCCAATAAAAAGAGATCAATGAAATTCTTTATCCTTGGAAACGGTATATATACTTCTCTGTTTCTAGCTACTGAAGCTTCTAATTGAGACAAAGGCAGTTCCAGGGCTTCCCAGGTGGGGCTAGTGGTAAAGAACCCCATCTGGCAATGCAGGAGATGCAAGAGATCCAGGTTCAGTCCCTGGGTCAGGAAGATTCCCCTAGAGGAGGGCATGGCATGCACGCCATGGAGAATATTACTGTCTGGAGAATCCCATAGACAAAGGAGCCTGGTGATCTACTGTCCAAAGGGTCTCAAAGAGTTGGACAGTCATGCATTGCAGAAGGAAATGGCAACCCACGCCAATGTTCTTGCCTGGAGAATCCCAGAGATGGGGGAGCCTGGTGGGCTGCCGTCAATGGGGTTGCACAGAGTTGGACACAACTGAAGGGACTTAGCAGCAGCAGCAAGGTGACTTGGCACACACATATGCACACACTCTTCTTAACAGTATTTCATCTTCCTTCTCTCTCTCCTTCCCTCCTCTTACTCTTCACTGCATCCTTCCCACCCCTCCTCCCCTTCTCTGTTTTCCCTTCTTATCTTTCTTTCCAAATTGATAAAGAAAAAACTAAAAATTAAACTCTTGGTGGAAATTCTGTGTCAAAATAAATCAAAATCATATTTAATGGTGGAGAAAACAATTTCTTGTCACATATAAAAGAGAAAAGCAATTCATTTAGAATACTAGCTATGCTGAAAATACACTTCAGTGTAAGAGATGAAAACAATTCTACATCTTAAACAACTGTTTTTATCCCAAATTTCAAACAAGAGATAAATGTACAATGGAAAGATTAATATTTTAATCTTAGTGAACCAGAATAATAATATATTTTACTTAAACATGTCCTATGTATTTGTTAAAATATTTCCTTAAGTTATCTTTATATATGTTAATATTCATATGATTTAGTTTCCAACGTGATTAAAAGTTTTTTTCAATAATGAATATATAGCTCTCTTTACATAGAAGCTCAAGTTAATAATAATCTGTCACAAGGGATCCTTCATTTGGGAATGACATATCTGTACATTTCAGAGTTAAACTTTATGAATAATTCACTTTGCCTTTCATTAGCTACTTCTGATTCCATATTTTATTAACTTTCCAAGATATATTTTTTTACTCCATACAGAATATGACCTACACATGACCCACTAATAAAAGAATCTGTTAGAGGTTAATAGAACAGTTAGGTCCAGCTTCACTTCCAACTTTTGCAGACAAGATGATTCTTAGAGAGTTAATGGTTTTCCCCAAGGTCCAAACAAAAGACGAGTCAAGCCAAGATATATTTAGAAGAAAAAACTGAGATCATGCCGAAGAAGAGCTCCAAAATGTCAGCCATATTTAAAAACTATTTTAATGCAGTTATGTTCTAAATATAAGATCATCTAAATGGCAAATGCAAACTTTTGAAGAAACACTAAAGAATAAAATGGATTGTGATGATCAGTTCACAAGGTCTACATATATCAAATCATTGTCATGCACATTAAATATCTACAATGTTTATTTGTCAATTAATCTCAATAAAGCTGGAATAAAAGATAATAAATTAGGTATGATTTACATTATATCATATTAAAATTTGAGAATAACAAAGTATACAAATCGAAATACACAAATTAATAACAAAATATACAAATGTAAATTTAATCATCCAAAACATATCTCTCATTGCACATATTCAAGTAGAATTATTTACTCTAGAGAATAATAGATTAAATAATAATTTTGTCCAGTGGTTTCCAACCAAATTCTTGGCTTCACTGTCTTTATGTAACTGTTAGTGGAAAAATAATTTTCAGAAATGATAATGACAGTAATAAAATACTGGTACAAAACTATGGTCATAACAGAGGTAAAGGCTTGCTAATAATGAGCAACTATTTAAACACACTGCATTCATTCCCTTGCTTAATTCTTACAACACCTATATGAGAAAAGTACTAATTCTGCACCCATCTGATAATTCAGAAAATTAAGGCTACACAAGAAGTTAAGTGATTTCCTCTTTCAGACCCCCTATAAGCTACAGAACCAGGATTGGAATTAAAGCAGCTTCATCTGAAGACCCATGATCTCAAAACAATAGGAGGGTGATGAGATGGATTTTGGCATATCAGCAATTTTGAGAGCACAAATGAACACACTCTAGCACACTGCACACAGTGTACAATGTACAGGATTTGAGAACAGCTGATTGCTACTAATTTTAACAGATATAAGAATCACATACCAAGAATTAAATAGACACAGTACTGTATAAATACACACACACACACACACAACACTGGGGAGAAAAAAAAAAAAAACGGGCTTAGTAGGAGTTGCCTAAATGATAATATTCAATTTGGGGAATGCTTGTTATTCAGCATTAAAGGATAAAATAATATTTTTTAAAAAGCTTTAATATAAATGATTAAATATAAAGAAAAATAATTAGCTATCAGTGAGACTTGTTCATGAGGACCAGTTTTAAACTTCCTCTCATCTCTTCCAAGGTAAGGAGAAGCAGCTGCACTTTGCTGGAGCAGCCGTGAAGAGAGATGCTACGTCCAAGGTAAGAGAAACCCAAGTAAGACGGTAGGTGTTGCAAGAGGGCATCAGAGGTCAGACACACTGAAACCATAATCACAGAAAACTAGTCAATCTGATCACACGGACCACAGACTTCTCTAACTCAATGAAACTAAGCCATGCCGTGTGGGGCCACCCAAGATGGATGGGTCATGGTGGAAAGGTCTGACAGAATGTGGTCCACTGGAGAAGGGAATGGAAACCACTTCAATATTCTTGCCTTGAGAACCCCATGAACAGTATGAAAAGGCAAAATGATAAAATACTGAAAGAGGAACTCCCCAGGCCTGTAGGTGCCCAATATACTACTGGGGATCAGTGGAGAAATAACTCCAGAAAGAATGAAGGGATGGAGCCAAAGCAAAATCAATACCCAGTTGTGGATGTGACTGGTGATAGGAGCAAGGTCCGATGCTACAAAGAGCAATATTGCATAGGAACCTGGAATGTTAGGTCCATGAATCAAGGCAAATTGGAAGTGGTCAAACAGGAGATGGCAAAAGTGAAAGTCGACATTCTAGGAATCAGAGAACTAAAATGGACTGAAATGAATGAATTTAACTCAGATGACCATTATATCTACTACTGTGGGCAGGAATCCCTCAGAAGAAATGGAGTGGCCATCATGGTCAACAAGAGTCCAAAATGAAGTACTTGGATGCAATCTCAAAAAGGACAGAATGATCTCTGTTCGTTTCCAAGACAAACCATTCAATATCACAGTAATCCAAGCCTATGCCCCTACCAGTAATGCTGAAGAAGCTGAAGTTGAACAGTTCTATGAAGACCTACAAGATCTTTTAGAACTAACACCCAAAAAAGATGTCCTCTTCATTATAGGGGACTGGAATGCAAAAGTAGGAGTCAAGAAACACCTAGGTAAACAGGCAAATTTGGCCTTGGAATACAGAATGAAGCAGGGCAACACTAATAGAGTTTTGCCAAGAGAACACACTGGTCATAGGAAACACCCTCTTCCAACAAGACAAGAGAAGACTCTACACATGGACATACCATCACCAGATGGTCAACACTAAAATCAGATTGATTATATTCTTTGCAGCCAAAGATGGAGAAGCTCTATACAGTCAGCATAAATAAGACCGGGAGCTGACTGTGGCTCAGATCATGAACTCCTTATTGCCAAATTCACGCTAAAACTGAAGTAAGTAGGGAAAAGCGCTAGACCATTCAGGTATGACCTAAATCAAATCCCTTATGATTATACAGCGGAAGTGAGAAATAGATTTAAAGGCCTAGATCTGATAGATTGAGTGCCTGATGAACTATGGACAGAGGTTCATGACACTGTAGAGGAGACAGGTATCAAGACCATACCCATGGAAAAGATGCAAAAATCAAAAGGGCTCTCTGAGGAGGCCTTACAAATAGCTGTGAAAAAAAGAGAAGAGAAAAGGAAAGATATAAGCATCTGAATGCAGAGTTCCAAAGAATAGCAAGACGAGATAAGAAAGCCTTCCTCAGCAATCAATGCAAAGAAATAGAGGAAAACAACGGAATGGGAAAGACTAGAGATCTCTTCAAGAAAATTAGAGATACCAAGGGAACATTTCATGCAAATGTGGGCTAGATAAAACACAGAAATGATATGGACCTAACAGAAGCAGAAGATATTAAGAAGAGGTGGCAAGAATACACAGAAGAACTGTACAAAAAAGATCTTCACGACCAAGATAATCACTATGGTGTGATCACTCATATAGAGCCAGACATCCTGGAATGTGAAGTCAAGTGGGCCTTAGAAAGCATCACTACGAACAAATCTAGTGGAGATGATGGAATTCCAGTTGAGCTATTCCAAATCCTGAAAGATGATGCTGTGAAAGTGCTGCCCTCAATACGCCAGCAAATTTGGAAAACTCAGCAGTGGCCACAGGACTGGATAAGGTCAGTTTTCATTCCAATCCCAAAGAAAGGCAATGCCGAAGAATGCTCAAACTACCACACAATTGCACTCATCTCACATGCTACTGAAGTAATGCTCAAAATTCTCCAAGCCAGGCTTCAGCAATACGTGAACCGTGAACTTCCAGATGTTCAAGCTGGTTTTAGAAAAGGCAGAGGAACCAGAGATCAAATTGCCAACATCCGCTGGATCATGGAAAAAGCAAGAGAGTTCCAGAAAAACATCTATTTCTGCCTTATTGACTACGCCAAAGCCTTTGACTGTGTGGATCACAATAAACTGTGGAAAATTCTGGAAGAGATGGGAATACCAGACCACCTGACCTGCCTCTTGAGAAACCTGTATGCAGGTGAGGAAGCAGCAGTTAGAACTGGACATGGAACAACAGACTGGTTCCAAATAGGAAAAGGAGTACGTCAAGGCTGTATATTGTCACCCTACTTATTTAACTTCTATGCAGAGTACATCATGAGAAATGCTGGGCTGGAATAAGCACAAGCTGGAATCAAGATTGCTGGGAGAAATATCAGTAACCTCAATAAGCAGATGACACCACCTATATGGCGGAAAGTGAAGAGGAACTAAAAAGCCTCTTGATGAAAGTGAAAGAGGAGCCTGAAAAAGCTGGCTTAAAGCTCAACATTCAGAAAACAAAGATCATGGCATCTGGTCCCAAAACTTCATGGGAAATAGATGGGGAAACAGTGGAAATAGTGTCAGACTTTATTTTTTTGGGCTCCGTAATCACTGCAGATGGTGCTGCATGATTTTAAACGACGCACACTCCTTGGAAGTAAAGTTATGACCATGAAATTAAACGACGCACACTCCTTGGAAGTAAAGTTATGACCCACCTAGATAGCATATTGAAAAGCAGAGACATTACTTTGCCAACAAAGGTCCATCTAGTCAAGGCTAGGGTTTTTCCAATGGTCATGTATTTATGTGAGACTTGGACTGTGAAGAAAGCTGAGCGCCGAAGAATTGATGCTTTTGAACTGTGGTGTTGGAGAAGACTCTTGAGAGTCCCTTGGTCTGCAAGGAGATCCAACCAGTCCATTCTAAAGGAGATCAGTCCTGGGTGTTCATTGCAAGGACTGATGCTAAAGCTGAAACTCTAATACTTTGGCCACCTCATGCGAAGAGTTGACTCATTGAAAAAGACTCTGATGCTGGGACGGTTGGGGGCAGGAAGACAAGGGGACCACAGAAGATGAGATGGCTGGATGGCATCACGGACTCGATGGATATGAGTTTGAGTAACCTTCGGGAGTTGGTGATGGACAGGGAGGCCTGACGTGCTGCTATTCATGGGGTCACAAAGAGTCGGACACGACTGAGTGACTGAACTGAACTGAATACTGACCTTTAAAATAAACTCTACTCTTGCCTGGAAAATCCCATGGGCAGAGGAGCCTGGTAGGCTGCAGACCATGGGGGTTGCTAAAAGTCGGACACGGCTGAGCGACTTCACTTTCACTTTCATGCATTGCAGAAGGAAATAGCAACCTACTCCAGTGTTCTTGCCTGTAGAATCCCAGGGATGAGGGAGCTTGGTGGGCTGCCGTCTATGGGGTCGCAAAGAGTCGGACACGACTGAAGTGACTTAGCAGCAGCAAAGGGTCCAGGACAATCATTAAGAATAGTATTTTTAGGCCTAGACTATAATAATAACTATGTTTAAGGCTTTGGTTTCAAATGCAAACACCTCTGAAAGTGGAATAATATAATAATATTCATCCTCAGGCACACAATGCCTGATGCCAGGTATTTGGTTGGAAGTAGAAGAAGGCCAGGTACATTTTACAATTTCAACTAATAAAGTCTATGTATATTACATACCAAACTATTTGAATTCAAAACTTAATAGGGAACCATCCCTACTCTACAATTTAGGTGTCAAAAAAAGACAGACCTACAAAGAAAGTATTGTACTGTATTGTGAAAGCATTATTAACCGACCAACATGGAAACTACAGTGGAAAAGCCACAAGTGTAGGCCAAAAGTCTAGGACAAATTCACAAAGGAATCAATGTATATGTTGGGACCTGAAAAATGAGTAGAATCAAGCCTGGAACATGTGATTTGAAGAAGGCTACTCCTGACAGAGGAAAGAAAAGACCCAAACATTCTACATGTGTTCTCTTTGTCTTGGAGTGAGGTGATGAACAGTCAAACTGGAAATTTCTGCTGGGTTCATAGTTTAGGACAAATCTAATGTAAATATAGGATTGCTTAGCATCTAATAGTAGGCAACTTATATTAAAGCAAGGAAAAGAGAGCACAGCAGTTAAAGTATAGGAAAACAATAAATTCTTTGCTATGAATCTTAGGGATAGTCACTGATATTCAAAGTCTCATTTGACTAGAGCAAGTATATTATATACATTTAATTGTTATAGTAAAAAGTGCTTGAGAGGCATATGATGGGACCTTAGTTCTTAGGCATAACAAGTAATCACAGGCAGGAGGTTATAACTGTAAGGATTAAAGGAAACACAGTGTTTTCTAGTGTTGCTCACCCTCTACCTTCTCCAGCAGAATCACAGTATGTGAAAAGATGAGTCCATAAAGAAGTAATATAGCAAATAATATGGATCAAGCTTTAATTTTCATATACTAATAAGTTTAGACTATTGATATTTTATCCTGAACAGAAAAAAAAGTGAATTTAAAGAGCACTGCTTTTGCTTAAAATAAAAACATGAATAATAGCTTTAAATCATAGGAATTGTTCTCCTACTGAATGTCATCAGTATAAAAATATGGCCTCTCAAGGACATTGGGGGGAAAAAAAAAGAAACAGTAAAGCAATTAATTCGGCTTTCTTCTCATTAAGTTCTCATAATTACATTCTCGGAATTAAGTGCATTTATGTGAGGGTCATACAGTTTTATTTGGATAGTAAAAGTGACTTTGTTCTGTCTTAAAAAAATGGACTCTTCATATAGGACATTAAACTCAAATAAAAGTTTCCCTTAAAATGATTAAGGAAAATACAGTTTCTAACACTGCATATTTTAATGATTTGTGAGCACTTAGTATTTTCTAATACACTAAATTTCATTTACATTTACAAGATTATAAAGATAAGTAAATCTGGTGATTTTTTTTTTTTCCTGTTGAGCAGTCTGGAATTCAGGAGAATGTTTGAAATAAATGAAGCTTTTGTCATATGATTAATTTAAAGAGACTGATATTTTTTGTGTGAATGAAGAAAAAGTCAATTATTTGAATACTTAACATTTAACAAGATTCTACCTTATATTTTATTGGAAAGTATTATGTGGTGAGAGAGGGCATTAAAGATGCCAGCTGAGTTTTGAAACAAATGTAATATAAATGAGCAAGATTAAAAGCCTAGATAAATAATGCAAAAGAGAGATGGAAATGCCCTCTCTATTTGTACTGAAACTGGTGGTTAATAATTTGGATTAAATCGGAGGAAAATGTGCTCTCCAGTACAGAAGTGCGGAATATGACCTCCTTATATTCATAGCAGGGAGCAGAGGAGAACATGTGTGGGAGGAAAGGGGCAAGGAGTCATATATGGTGACTCTTCTCACAGATGGGAGGACATAGGAGGTGTGATAAAAGAGCACTCACACCCCTGCGAACGTGATGCCCTGAAAATGCGGACCTTTGCAAAGAGAACATCCAAACCATGACTAAAATCCGTAGAAAATAAATTGTGTCTACCTTGGTCAGTATGTTATAGTTTGCAAAAATGGGAATTCCATGCAAGATTTTTGACATTGCTCTATAATGAGAAATAGTAAAAGTATTTTTAGTAGGTTTCCTGCCTTCCATTTTATATGCTCCACAATCTGCTGTCACACACACAAACAGAAGTTATAGTTCTAAAATGCCCCTTGGCCATTTCAGTTAAATAGCTCACTGGTCTCCCCAAGATAAAACCCAAATTCTCCAACAGAATATATAAAGTGTTCATAATTTGATAAATTACTGTTTCCATGCACTTCTTCTTAAGTTTTCTTCTATATATTTTAAGTTCTAGTCTTACTGGACTTCCTTCATTTTTGAAAATGTGGCATGGCCTTTACAGATTTCAAGCATTCAGGTATGCTATCCCTTGGAAATAGAATGGTGTTCTGTGGTTACTATATTTGGTTAACTCTGGTTATTCTTCTTTCCAAGTTTCAGTTCAGTTCAGTTGCTCAGTCGTGTCCGACTCTTTGTGACCCCATGAACCGCAGCACACCAGGCCTCCCTGTCCATCACCAACTCCCGGAGTTTACCCAAACCCATGTCCATTGAGTCGGTGACGCCATCCAACAGTCTCATTCTCTGTCATCCCCTTCTTCTCCTGCCCCCAATCTTTCCAAGCATCAGGGTCTTTTCAAATGAGTCAGTTCTTCCCATCAGGTGGCCAAAGTATTGGAGTTTCAGCTTCAACATCAGTCCTTCCAGTGAACACCTAGGACCGATCTCCTTTAGGATGGACTGGTTGGATCTCCTTGCAGTCCAAGGGACTCTCAAGAGTCTTCTCCAACACCACAGTTCAAAAGCATCAATTCTTCAGCACTCAAGATATCAATTTTCTTTTGAAACAAGATACAAAGATATCTATATATCTTAATATGTTAATGTACACATAAAATGCTATGTTTCTTTTGAAATAAGTTATATATATATATCATATATATAACTACAAGTAAGGTATATATATCTCGTATGTTATATATATATATATATATATAGTCTTCCCTGATAGCTCAGTTGATAAAGAATCCACATGCAATGCAGGAGACCCTGGTTGATTCCTGGGTCAGGAAGATCCACTGGAGAAAGATAGCTAACCACTCCAGTATTCTTGGGCTTCCCTTGTGGCTCAGCTGGTAAAGAATCAGCCTGCAATTTCAGAAACCTGAGTTCAATCACTGGGTTGGGAAGATCCCCTGGAGAAGGAAAAGGCTACCCACTCCAGTATTCTGGCTTAGAGTATTCCATGGACTGTATAGTCCATGGGGTTGCAAAGAGTTGGACATGACTGAGTAACTTTCACTTTTATATACATATAAAGAGGGGCAGAGAAAAAAAGTATTCTTCCCTCCCCTAGTATATTTTTTGTGCCCTCAACTATCCTTCTCTGACACTTGATATCCCCATTACTAGCTTGCATCTTATGCTGCACAGTAATGCTCGTTTACTCACATCTTCTGCTAAATACTTTACAGTGTTCAGCAAAGTGTCTGAAATATATTAAGATCTTAACAGTAAATTTGGAATGAGTGAGAGGCTGAGAGAATGTGTACATAAATAAATGAGGGAAGGAAGACTTACATGTTATTGCAGCAGAAAGTTGATTTCATAATTTAACTAGAATAGCATTTTCCAAAACACTTAGCTTTTATATGTTATGAACAGAGGCATCCATGAATAAAGTAAGTATTTGGAGACCTGATGGATTGGAGAAAGCTAAAAATCTGGCATCAGACCTGTCCAGAGAAATGGGACAATCTTTTATGAGGCATACTCACCAATGGGTTTTCCAAAGAACATTCATATCACCAATGCTGTCTAGAGGATTTCCCCACACACACCTTCATTAGTCCATCAAAACAGTGAATTTCTATCTAGGGGCATAGCTAATAATTTCACAAGATAAAAGGTTTTGTCATATTATGCTATTATAAAAAAGAAAGAGAACAAAGTACAATGGTAATAAAGCAATAAAATATCAAGCAAAAGCACAAATAAGTATAATAAAAAGAGGATTACATTCATCTATATGAATCAAAAATCATCTGCCCTGTGCTGATCTGTGCATTATGCCAGCTGGAATTTCCAGACAAATTGCTCCATCTTTCACAGATTAAACTAATGCTCTTGACTGAATGAATGCAGTTTATTGCCAGGGCATATGATGTAGAAATACTTAGACTATGAAAATCAAACAGATGGCTTGGCAAATTAATCCATAAGTAGCATGCCATAAGGTTAGTCAATGACAGTGACAGAAAAGTGTGGTCGTTGATAACGATAATCATAGGAAACGTGAAGGTGAAAAAGATCATGAAAAGGGGACGGGGAAGCCACTCTAACTTTTCTTATAAAACTACCTGATATGTCCATTCTGTATGTACTTTTTTAAAGTGACTGAGAGAGAAGAACTTTACTATTCATTAAAAAAGAAGTGATAAGTGGGCTATTTGAAACTTTGTGAAAATAGAGTCTTCTCATTGTCCCAAGCACCTAACCAGGGCTTAGAACAAAGGGTCATTGGTAGAATCAAAGGTAAAGTATTATTTCCATTATAAATATTAGAGTAACTTTATGTAGGATTATGTATAATTTAAAATTATTACTTGTAATCCATCCATGGCTATTATTCCCCAAATTCCAAGAGTTCATTATTTGTGTGATTAGAAATCTTCTTTAAAAATTAAAACATAAAAAACACAGAAATAATTAATACATGAACACAAACATAATTAATAACTTTTTCTAAAAATGTTATCTTTGCTCATAAACGTGATCATTCAATATACACTATGCAACCTGAGGTTCTCACCTAATGATGTGAGAAAAAGATGAAAAGTACAAAAGCATTTTTAAGTAAGAATACTGAAACAAGTTTAAGTGAAGTATTTTCTATTTAATCAGTGAAATGTGAAGTGAATTCACATTCTGGGTATAAGAAGAAAAGTAATAGCTTTGAATATTATCAAAAATCTTATTTGTAGAGCAAAATAACTCCCTTTTTTTTTCCCAAAGGAAAGATTTCTCCAATAAGGCAAAACTCCAACGTGTATGACTATTACCTGATGCTGTGTGCACATTGCTTAGTACCTGACACAGGTGTTTGCCTAGTTAGAGCACTGCATCAGTTTTTGAGGCAAACAAGCCCACCCCAAGAACACAAAACAAGCAAACAAACAACAACAAAACCATTTATAATTGCTCACTAGGCTGGAAATTCTTTTCATCTAGGCCAGCTTGTCTGGGCCTGGGTCTTTCACACTAGCTCACACAATGTCGAATGACTGCTCCATGGCAGTTAAAGGAAGAGATGACTGACCATTTATGTCCTATTACCTGTTAGACTAGTTCTGGCCTGTTCGTGAGGAGTTCTCTAAAGCAGCAAGAGAGCAAGACCCAGTGCCCAAATATTTTTTATCTTCTGCTTGAATCGTGTTTGCTAAAGGCCTATGGCCAATTTAAATTCATGATTCTAATTCTCTCTAAAGAATTAGATCTAAGTTACTTTAACTGTGAAGAGGCCACCTTACTATACACCAATATTGCCTTAAATAAATACATTTCTTATTTTTTTAAAAAAAAGCAGTCAAAATACAAACTCTAGATCTAAAATACTGACCCACTGTACAGAAGCACTTCCTTAATGTACATCCTTCGTGATTATTTTTAGGGAAACTGATGATTAGAAACTGCCAGATTCCAATTCCAAGTAGTAAATGGGTAAGGGATATTTCAGAGAGATAAGAATTGGTGGATGCTTTATTTTGATTACTTGTATTTCATGGGAGTATCAAATGTTAAATTGATATAAGAAAATGTGACATTTATGACATTTTTGGACTGTATACTTCTTTGCAATAATACACATGAATTTCACTTGATCACGTTAAACAGATCTAAATCACTAAACCAAAAAACAAAAACATTTCTTTGTCTCAGTCAATACTGCTTTTGTGCTAGATCCACACCATATTCATGAAACACTTATCACATCTACACATAATAATTTTCAACTTTAAAAGTGATTGGGTGGTAGATGAAAAATGTAATATAGCCCACAATAACAAGATACTACTGATGAATTAAGGGACATAAACACTTCAAGCTATAACTGGGGAAAACTGGCAGATTTTAAAACATAAAAATTGCATCTTCTGAATAAAGGTAAACTACTAATTCAAAATCTAAATATAAATCAGGAGGCTATTTGAAATAAAAATAAACACACCATGTAAAAATCTGTTAACATATGTAACATAAAGAAAACTGCTGTACATTGATATTCTTTCTGTCTTCTGACAGATTTAATTCACAATTTAAAAAATGCAAATATCTTTATCTAGAAATGTTTCAAATAAAATCATCCTGAAGAAACTTTGATCACATGTAAATTTTTATACTAGAGAATTATATTCAAGCACATTTTTCCTTGAAAAGTTGTTTCATACCATTCTTTATATTAACTTTCTTCCACAAATATAAAGTGAAGTAAATACAATGTGTCTAAAAATAGGTGTTCTAGAGGAGAATTATTGGTCTTGAATAATTTTTTCAGTTGTGTCTTAATAAATAAAATGCTGCTGCTGCTGCTGCTAAGTCACTTCAGTCGTATCTGCCTCTGTGCGACCCCATAGACAGCAGCCCACCAGGCTCCGCCATCCCTGGGATTCTCCAGGCAAGAACACTGGAGTGGGGTGCCATTGCCTTCTCTGATAAATAAAATGGAAGCTGATAATTCACACAATCCAGGTGTGAAATAAAATACATATTTTATGATAAGGTAAGAAATAGAAAAATAAAAATTCTCTGCACTTTAACCTCCTTCTCCCCTCTTCTGTGCATTGTATCTGCATTATATATGTATCAACCACACTTCTGCATTGGCAGGAACACCTGTTCAACCATAAAAAGCAACATTCTCCTAGCAATCACAAGACAACTCCTTCAAAGATAACATTCCTTCTTAATCCTGCAAGCGGTCATGATGACCTACCACTTTGTACTTGCAGATCTGTAATGTGTAAACTCTAACACACAATTTAATTCGTATCCTTCTGTTTCAAAAAAATTATATAACTGTCCTTTGACTTCCAACTGGTGGAACAGTTCTCTGAGCTTTCTAAGATGCTGTTCCTAGGTTATAATCCTCAATTTGGCTCAAATAAAATTTTCCATTTCTTTCTTAGATCTACTAATTAATTTTTCATTGAAATAGGAAAGCAGATCTAGCAAATACTTGATATTTGTAGTTCATTTCCTTTAATATGATATAATTATGAAAAATATATGTAATTTTTTTAAACTGGATGGATATCATAGGGATATTGTCATCCACAAAAATCTCTTTCAGAATTATTCTGAAACTTAGTTGGGGGCATTCTGTGGGGAGGGTGAGGATGAAATCAAGGAATGTAAACAGTACAATCTGTGTTCCACTGTTTTCTGTTGATCTCAGCCTATCCATAATCAGTGTTATGGCTGTACCAGACTTTGGGTTTCTTGAGACTGTAAGATGCCCTTCAGCAGTTACAATCTGGAAATTTTGAAAAGCAAAGATTTATTACTCTTAGGTTCTGAAAAGCATAGGGCATGTTGCCAAAACTTGGCCTTCATTCACCAGTATTGAATAGAAAAGGGGAATAGAAAGTGGAGACAGAGTTTTGGGTGAAATAGAAAAGAGAGTAGTTTTTATTCCTTTGCCAGACAAAGAGAACCACAGTGGGCTAGTGTTCTCAAGACCATGTGACCCACACCAGAAGGGGTGTGTTAGTCACTCAGTCATGTCCAACTGTTTGTGACCTCATGGACTATAGCCTGCCAGGCTCCTCTGTCCATGTAATTCTGTAGTCCGAGGGATCGAACCTGGGAATCCTGCATTGCAGGCAGATTCTCTACCATCTGAGCCACTAGGAAAGGGTAGTGAGGGGCTTTATTCTGTTCAAGGAGCAGGGTGTGATCAGCTCATGGACAATTCTTGGATTGGTTGGCATCAAGGTGAAGTTTCAAGCATCATCGATTTTCTGGTTTCAACCAGTCTAGCATCTATGGTCTCATGGTCAGCAGTTTTTATCTGGAAGGAATCTATTTCCTGTAAAAACAACTTAGGGATGTGTATTGGGCCTAATATATATAAATAAATATCTATCTTTAACTATCTATATATGTTGGGCCTTTGATGATTTGCTATGCGGCAGAATTATAATCTAACTCGTTACCAGTTCCTTAGTCCAACAACTATTTGTTTCTACATCTTCACATTTTCCAATTAACTCTTTAGTCATCATTTTACTTCAAAAGACCAGGACACAAGGACTTGCACATGGTTTTATGGCACCTATGGCAACACGATGAGGGTTCTAGGGTGGGGGAGAGAGAAGGAGAGAGAGCACTCACACCTGGGGATCTTGCTTTCATTGAGGTTGAAGGTAGGGGTCGAGGGCTTTGTGGGCTCACTCTTTGTTAGTGAAATTAAGTCACAAGAATGGGAAATTTAAAGAGCTGGGAAGAGAATAAACAAGTGGTCCAAATGGACAGCTAGGTAAGTCAACCAGGATTTCTAAAACAAAGGAGCCTGGCTCTGGATCTAGTCTGTGGTTGGCACTGGAACACCTTGGAATGCCTCTTTGAAATGGATGTTTCAGCAATCAGAGCTGAAGCCAGATATTTGCTTTACAAAAAAGAAAAATAATTGTCAGGGCTGGCACCCACTGGAGTTGAAACTTTGTAGTTAATGGCAGTTTAGCAAATTAATCTTGTAGTCTAATCAGAATAATTACCAATATTTTTTTTTTTAGCAGCAAATATACAAAAGCTTTGTGACTGCAGAAATGCCCCAAATAACTTATTTTGGATACACTCTCTTTGTTAGAGCTGCCTAAATGCTGTTAAAAAGCTGTACCAAATAAACTATTAAAATAACAAAAATAACTAATGAGGACAATGCTGATAAATCAGACCCCTGGGTTGAAAGGAATTAGACATTGTTTACATCATTGTTGAAAAAAGGAGACACTTATAAATCTATTCTTTTTAGACATTAGCTTCAAAGCAATGTTTACCTCATAAAACAAATGTTTAGTGTCTGCTGATAAGTAATTCACTCGTAAACACATACACTTTGCATACATAATTATCACAAAGTTTTCTGTCCCGCTTGTAAAATGATCATGTGAATGAAAATTCAAGACTTGATGAAAGCTACATTTCCTAATGTTAACTAAATTAGCTTTAACCTTGACTTTCCAAAGTCCATGAAACTTTATGACAAGGCTATACCTTCAGATAAAAAGATGCCATTCCCTATCTGTCTTTCATCATACTTTAGACTACTTAAAACTTAAAGATGGCCTTGAGGGTCTTATATAAATGGAAGAAGAAATACATAGGTACATCTATAATTACTCTCTTATCTCACAAATTGTCTTTCAAAATCTAATATGATAAAGCCCTGAAGGTTTTGGAAAATATGCTGAGTACATGTTCCAAGATTCAAAAGATTTGGATGTGATTATTGTTTCTCTGACCTTTTTTAATGAAAATGTGTATGTAACTCCAGGAAATAAATCATATAGTATAAAAATGGTATTATGAGGAGAAGATGAAAAGAAAGAAGGCTAAAGATTCAAAATCAAGTCAGAATATTATCTTCAAAGTCTGCAAAAAGCAGTCCATATTGATATTTTAGGAAGAAATGACCTTTAACTCTAAATATAGAAATTTCAAACTCTTAGATATTTTACAAGTAATTGTGTCTGGTATTATTAAGAATTTATATCTAGATGGTCAGCTTCTTTTAATGGTTGGAGATGAACTGAGATAATACCACTTCAAACTCTTGGCAATATTAATGCTACCCCAAGTGCCCTTGATTTTATAATATGGGCTCTTGTGTTCAAAAATGCAATAGCTAAGGTGACCCTTAATGAATAAAAAAGGGTGAGTGATGAAAGCAGGGGTGAGTGATGATGCCATGTAATCAGACAAAGTAGATTAAATAGGCATGGGGTGGACAGTGGCAGTTTTATCTCCATTTGCGTATCTAATTGGTGGCAGAAGCAACTTAAAGGCACCTCTTTCAGAATGGCACAGTTCCATATACAAATTATACTCCAGAGTTTTTCATACCCTCTTCAACTATTTCCTACCTTACCTATTGTCTTGACTGTTCTGACATACTTGCCTATGTGTCTACCTACCATCAGGGGAAGATTACTTGCTATTTTTGAGAAATAATTTAGCCATATGTCAAAAAGTCAAGTCCTATAAGATTCAGAATAATGGTCAGTAAATCTAAACTTTCTAAATTATAGAAAATTACTATGGTTGCCCACTTCTTGGAGAAGGCAATGGCACCCCACTCCAGTACTCTTGCCTGGAAAATCCCATGGACGGAGGAGCCTGGTAGGCTGCAGTCCATGGGGTCGCTAAAACTCGGACATGACTGAGCGACTTCACTTTCACTTTTCACTTTCATGCAGTGGAGAAGGAAATGGCAACCCACTCCAGTGTTCTTGCCTGGAGAATCCCAGGGACGGGCGAGCCTGGTGGGCTGCCGTCTATGGGGTCGCACAGAGTCCGACACGACTGAAGTGACAGCTGCAGCAGCAGCACACTTCTTAGCATTTATGTACATGATCGTTAAACAATCTGTGTTTTATGGTAAACAAAAATATATTGATATTTTTTTGAAATCAAGAATACTATTCCAGGTTATAGTAATTTCTCACAGTAGCAATTAATTCTGCACAACACTGTCTTTAATCAGAAATTAAATTATTTTGTTAAGAATCACTTTGTAATCATTAATCACAAGGTGCAGAAATAAGGTTAAGCAATATCTCCTGATCTTTAGTGATTTTTGCCACCACAAGAACAATTCATGAATGAACAGTTGGAATGATTCTTGAATTAATATGGTGTTATGAGTGACACAGTCAGAAACACAAACATTAATGGTTTCAGCTCTTTGGTTTTTCACTGTCTACACTACATCTTACAGGTTGCAGCTGTTGAGAAGAGTTGGAAACCTTGAATTGGAAGAGTACGTACTTCCATCTGATATGATGGAATACTGTTTGAAAACTATTTAGGGTATCCTTCTTTCTTAACTACCAGCATTTTACACACCGTGCTTACAAACTCACAAACACATGCGTGAATATTCATACATGCAAATATGTATGTACATATACACAAACACATACATGTACAACTTTTCACCCTTGTTTGTAGTCTTGAATTTCTTCCCATTGGAGAAGCTTCTAGTTTCTATACATTGCTTTATGAAAGAACTGTTTTAACAGAACTACAGCAGAAGGGTTTTGAATTTGAGGTCATGAGTAAAATAAAATTTAAAGAAAAACATAAAAGGGAATCTATAAATTATTATTCTGACTAATAAAAAAAAAACAACAAGTAATTGAAGTCCTAGACTAGGAGTGTACGTGTGCTCAGTCATGTCCAACTTTTTGTGACCCCAAGGATTCTAGCCCACCAGGCTCCTCTGTCCATGGGATTTCCTAGGCAAGAATAATGGAGTGGGTTGCCATTTCCTCCTCCAGGGATATTCCTGATCCAGAGATCAAATGTGGTTTTCTTGGGTCTCCAACCAGTCGGGAGACTAAGTAAAAAGAAACAAGGAGTGAATAAATGCTAACAGGTTCCTGAAAAGGGACTGTTTCCCAAACTGCCTCTACTCTCCCACATCGCTCTTCATCCTGACTCAAGCTTGGAGGAAAGCAGTGATAGAAACCACTTGCTTTTGAAACCCAAGGACAGGAGACCTTTGCTTTCTCTCTCGATTAAAGCCTGGGAAGGAGTGAAGACCTCATGGTGAGAATGGCGGCATGACTGGTTTGATCTCTCTGAGATTCTGCTATGGCCCCAGCAAGCTGTGTGTGGAAAAAGTAGAATTATTTCTGTGTATTCAAAAGCAGCATGAAAATGGTGAAGGACTATCAGAATACCAGGTGACAAAGCAGTAAAATAGATCCTAGCTATCTAGGAGAACATGAGAAATACTGAAAACTAAGATGCTTCCTCAAATCACTCGACCACATGCTAGGCTTGACATCTTCATAACAGGAATATAACATCAGCAGATATCAGTGGACAATGCATTGCATTATTTAATTATTACAGAAACATTAACATAATTTACAGATGGCACAGCTAGAATTCAAACTTAGAAATCTCTAATCATTATCCAATGATGCCTTAATTATGCTATTTGAACTCTAACTCAGTTCTATTTGTCAACTGAATGCATGAATGAATGAGTGTAATTTAATGAATTTTTCTATAAGAGCAAAGATACTAAATACATTAATGATAGTAAGTAATTGAAGATTATGAAGCAACTTCAATTCAGTTTGCAAGTGATTTGATAGAAATTTGATTTTGAATGTCATACAATAGTCTAGTCCTTATTTAAATTTCTGTCAGATAAATGTTGCTTTTAGACTATATCATGAAGTATATACTTTATCCAATCTAGTTCAAGGATACGTGTCTGGGAAATTATGGCCATATTCTGGCACCCATGGCTCTATCAAAATTTTCATTTTATGTCAAAGTTAGTAATGCATACAGCCAATTAGTTTCCATTATCCAAACTGAACTATTCTTAAAATCTTTCTGTAATATAATCAAGTTTAGCTCCATATCTGCAAGTCAATTTCATCAGTGTTATATGCTTGTTGCTTTGTAAAAGGAAAAATTACTTATGTTTTTGAACTACAAGAGACTGGTAACAGGATTAATTATAACAAAGCCAGAAGCAATTGTCTCCATGGAATGAAGAGAGCATGCATTTTTATCTCAGGGAGGCAAGCCATTTTTCCTCTGATGAAACATCCATAATCATATAATAAACACCATGCCACTGACTGATGATTTAAGTGATTTTTAAATATTTTTAATATTATTGTTTTTAAGATATTTCTGCAAAAAGTTTAGATTTAAGTGAAAATACTTATCTTTCCCAATATTCATTATAGGTTTATTTCTAAGATGCTCTTATTTTTCCTTGCAGGCATCCACTCCTTTTTTAGCAACATTTAATAATCAAACATTATTCCTAGCATACAGAAGTAAAAACTGAAGCTCTAGAGTTTTTCTTTTGAAAAATAATAAATGTTATCATTGATAATTTGTTGTCCCATAAATTTAAAAAGTGTCCTCATTATATCTCAAATGATGAATAAAAATGTATACTATAGTTTTAAAACCAACTATATGCTAATTAAGTTAACTTCACATACATAAGAAAATTCCACTCAACTGAAATGAAAATCTCATCCATATAATGAACTATTATAACCTTAGAGAGTATACTTGATCTTCAAGTACTTACTCTTCTATTCTGCAAAATGTGGAATCAGCCTGGAACAATCTCAAATTTTTGTTTCACCTTCAGCCACTATGGCCTCCCCTGATAGCTCAGTTGATAAAGAATCCACCTGCAACACAGGAGACCCTGGTTTGATTCCTGGTTTGGGAAGATCTGCTGGAGAAGGGAAAGGCTACTCACTCCAGTATTCTGGCCTGGAGAATTCCATGGACTGTATGGTCCATGGGGTCAAAAAGAGATGGACATGACTGAGCAACTTTCACAAGTCTAAGTCAGCCACTATATTTTTAAGCATGTATGCTCATGGTCAAGAAGAAGATACAGGAACAAGTTAGTTCCTGTTAAAGAGAAAAGCACAATAACCATGCAAGAAGCATGACAAGAAAACCTGGGACTTGAACTGACAAAGTGTGAAATACAACAGTGACCAAGATGAAGAGTTTTGATATAAATGACAGTCCATTTCTCACTAATGTCTGATGTCTCAGGCTCCAAATCATGAAAGTGACTGTAACATGAAGAATCTATAAATCTTCCACCCAGAATGGTTATTGGCCAACAGAAGGATGGAACAGAATAAACTAAATCAAAGATTAAAGGATTAGTACTTAATACCAGCTGATTAACGACAGAGAAATACTACATACACTAAGCTTCGCCATTTTACTAAATAACACAAAATTGACTTGTTATTTAATAGTTATATTTTAATCTTGCCAAATGCATGTAATGATATTATTTGAACTTCTGAGAATATTCATACAACAGAAATAGTTATCAATTCTGTATATATGGAGGAGAAGAAGTAGTTTTACTTTGTAATTCATTCTATAAAATTACAAAGATTCATGTGATAAAGAGGACCTTACCATTCGCCTTAGCTGGACTAAAATTTAGATAATCTTCTTCCTGACCAGAGGACCCCAGCACCCCAGCTTCCCTTTTCTGAATATATACTTTAGAAAACTTACAGTTGTAAATTCTTTCTCTCTCTGATATTTTTTTTTAATTTCTTTGAGATATATGAAAATCTTTAAAAAAAAAATCTTCTTGCCAGTTTTATGACCAGGAATGTCTTTCTCAAGGACCTAGAAGCAAATTCTTTAAAAGGTAATCATCAAGAAAGATTAAGACCTGTATGTCTACTCTCTGTTAAGGAATCTAATTTCAGTGGGTGTGAATTAGCAAACACAGAAAGCTTGATCACAAAGAAAACCATTTGCAAACTCAGGAATAACTCAGGGTGCTCCACATTCCTATTGATCAACCTCCCTCTAAGCTTTCTACTAGCTCTCTATCCTGCTTAAAAAATAAGAATAAAAAAGAACAGGAGAGGGAGGGAGAGAGAGCAAGAGAGGAAAAATAGAAAAAGAAAATAGACGAAGTGTAAACCTCTCACTTTTCCTTTTGGTGGAGTTGACCTCAGATTTCTGGGGCTCTCTCCTCTATTGAAATATCCTTGAATGAAGTTTTCTTTGCCTATAACTTTATGCAGAGCAAGGTTTGCCTTGACACATGTGTAAGCAGCTCCTTTGCCCCTCCTTTTCTTTCTTGCAGAAAAGGGGCAAAGGAGCTGCTTGTTTTTCCTTAAACCTTAATCATAAAGATGAGATCTTCAGGCAACATGTAACTTAGCTCCTAATTTCTGTTTTTCTAAGTATACACAAAACCTTACCTAACTTGTTGATTCTTTGCCTGGATTAGAAGGAATAAGGATGAAGAATTGAGTAATCAGAGGATGACTGACTCACTACCCCTGTGCATGTTCAGTCACTTCAGTTGTGTCTGACTCTTTATGACCCCATGGACTGTAGCCTGCCAGGCTTCTCTGTCCATAGGGATTCTCAAGGCAAGAATACTGGGATGGGTTGCCATGCCCTCCTTCAAGGGATCTTCCAGACCCAGGGATCAAATTTGAGTCTCTTATCTCCTGCATTGGCAGGCAGCTTCTTTACCACTAGCACCACCTGGGAAGCCCCTCACTATCCCTAGCTTCCCCTTAGTAAATTTTCAGGCAGACCACATGGGCAAGAGAACATCCAATTATAGTCAAACCATGAGAACAAGACAGCTTCCCATGACGCAATGGAAAAATGATGAAGAATCTGACCTCCTGCCTTAATGATCAACTGAGATTGTTTCCCCTTTAAAAATTGTCATGGTTAAGCAGAATCTTCAGAGTTGGTCTCGAATTCACAACAACAAAAAAAAGCACAACATGTGAGTTGCCAGTTGTTTTATATGGGGCAAAACGAGGACTGCAGCCTAGGAGACAGCACCTCAGATAGCTCTGAAAAATTGATCCAATGAGGCAGGGGGGAAGATTATATACATACATATATATATGTGTATATGTATGTATATATATATATATATACACATACATATATATTTTTGCAGGAGTTTTCTACTAGTCACAGGGAGCAGTCATCACCACAGATTTTAGGGCTTTCTATATTTGAGGGGAAGCAGGAATCCGGCTCATAAAATCAGCTCCTGAAAATATCTAATCATCTGAAGACCTGTTCTGCCAGTTTTTCCCAGAACAAAGAGTGTCTCATTTCTACTCTTCCCTCTGAATTTGTTTCAGGGGGTGTTGAAAATCAGCATCTGCAATAGCACCTGATTTAATCCTTGTAGCCCTAGATGGCAAGTGCCCATGGCAAATGCCAATTTGTAGTTGATGTTGGTCTCTGTTCATAAGTCCACTGTCTCCCCAGATGGCTTGCTTTTCTGAATAAAGTAACTGAATAAAGTAACTTCTCTACCAAAGTTTGCCCCTTGATCTATGGACTATTGAGTGGTGAGCTGCCAAACGTGCATTTGGGTACACATGTATGCATCCAGATTTTGCATCTTCACAATCAGAAATCTCTTGATTCTATTTGCAATGTGTGAGTGAAAAGTAAGGATTTTCTTTGGAAGAGAAAGATTTTTATCCACTATACAGACTCAAGATCTACCCAGGAGTTTTCTATTCATTTTGTTCCTTTATTTCTCTTGTTTGCTTTTTTGTTTTGCTTGGTTGTCTTCTCTAATTTGGAATCCTAAAAGCGACCTAAACCCTTTTAACAAACCTGCAAACAGAAACTTGAGAACCCTGTTTGTTTGTTTTTAACAATGATTTTGGCACCAGTAGAAGAGCTTTTCAGAGAAGGCAATGGCAGCCCACTCCAGTACTCTTCTGGAAACTCCCATGGACAGAGGAGCCTGATAGGCTGCAGTCCATGGGGTTGCGAAGAGTCAGACCCAACAGAGCGACTTCACTTTCACTTTTCACTTTCATGCATTGAGAAGGAAATGGCAACCCACTCCAGTATTCTTGCCTGGAGAATCCCGGGGATGGAGGAGCCTGGTGGGCTGCAGTCTATGGGGTCGCACAGAGTCGGACATGACTGAAACAACTTAGCAGCAGCAGCAGCAGCAGAAGAAGAACTTTTATTCATTTGTTTTTGTAGTTATTTAATCAATTGCTTCATTGATATTCCTTCCAGTTATTAGCATGCGAACACACAAAGCTGAGTAGGTGCTTTGTCTTTCTGCTCATAATTTCTTAGAGAGGGAGATCTAATTGAAATTTTATGTGTAAATGATCTTGGAAAGAGAGCAGTGGGCTTGAGGCAAGATCTTCATTCCCTGCCCAGGAATTGAACCTAGGTAGCCTGTATGAAGTGGAGAAGAACAGACAACCCACTCCCAGTATTCTTGCTTGGGAAATCCCATGGACAGAGGAGCCTGGTAGGTTGCAGTTCATGGGGTTGCAAGAGTCAAATATGACTTAGAAACTAAACAACCACCATCATCAGTCTGTATGAAGACTAGGAATCCTAGCCACTATACCAGCAAGAGCTAGAGGTCAGAGGCAAAATTTCCCTGGTTTGTGCCTCTGTTTGAAAGCAGGAATGTGACAAGGAGGCAAAAATTGTAAAGACAGGTGCAAAATTTATTATTAGAGACACAGCACAACAAATGGGAGAGCACAGTGAGAAACAGTTTATTCAAGACAGAAGCCAGGCTGAGATACACATCTAGACAAAAAGTGTGTGGGTGTCCTCTCTAGTGAGGAGGAGCACAGCAAAGGTGTGGTTAAATCACTTACATAGGACTGTTCTTCTGGCTCTTTGTTTTGTTGTTGTTTAGTCACTAAGTCATGCCTAACTCTTTTACGACCCCATGATCTTAGCCTACCATGGATTTCCCAGGCAAAAATACTGTAATAGGTTGCCATTTCTTTCTTCAAGGGATCTTCCTGACCCAGGAATGGAAACCATTCTCTGCTTGGCTGGTGGATTCTTTACCACTGGGCCACCTGGGAAGTTGTTGTTTGTTTTGACCAATTATCATTTTCCACACCTAACCTGCCAGAAGACTCTTCCTGACTTGAGTGTGCAAATTTTTTCCAAGATGGATTCCAACTCAGAGGCCTATGGGAAGCCTTGGCATCACTGATTTTGGGAGTGGTGCCCCTTCCAATTTGGACTCCCAAGGAGTCATTCTGCATATGTACAGTGTCTCCCTTGCACCAAGGATGGGAAATATGTGACCTCTTGATATTTCACTCAAACAGGGTTTACTCCCCTTCTGCCCTGAAATAACTGTTATCTTAAATTGTCCAGAGGAAGTAGAAACTAGCTTTCCCCTATTCCTGTTATGGATGTAACTGGTGATAGAAGCAAAGTCCAATGCTCTAAAGAGCAATATTGCATAGGAACCTGGAACGTTAGGTCCATGAATCAAGGTAAATTGAAAGTGGTCAAAAAGGAGATGGCAAGAGTGAACATGGACATTCTAAGAATCAGTGAACTAAAATGGACTGGACTGGGTGAATTTAGCTCACATGACCATTATATCTACTACTGTGGGCAGGAATCCCTTAGAAAAAAATGGAGTAGCCATCATGGTCAACAAGAGTCTGAAATGCAGTATGTGGATGCAATCTCAAAAACAACAAAATGATCTCTGTTCATCTCCAAGGCAAACCATTCAATATCACAGTAATCCAAGCCTATGCCCCAACCAGTAATGCTGAAGAAGCTGAAGTTGAACAGTTCTATGAAGACCTACGAGACCTTTTAGAACTAACACCCAAAAAAGATGTCCTTTTCATTATAGGGGACTGGAATGCAAAAGTAGGAAGTCAAGAAACACCTGGAGTAACAGGCAAATTTGGCCTTGGAATACGGAATGAAGCAGGGCAAAGGCTAATAGAGTTTTGCCAGGAGAACACACTGGTCATAGCAAACACCCTCTTCCAACAACACAAGAGAAGACTCTACATATGGACATCACAGATGGTCAACACCAAAATCA
>NW_011495081.1:12264940-12265422 GCF_000754665.1 Bison bison bison | reverse complement strand
AGGAAAAATATAAGCATCTGAATGCAGAGTTCCAAAGAATAGCAAGAAGAGATAAGAAAGCCTTCTTCAGCAATCAATGCAAAGAAATAAAGGAAAGCAACAGAATGGGAAAGACTAGAGATCTCTTCAAGAAAATTAGAGATACCAAGGGAACATTTTATGTAAAGGACAGAAATGGTTTGGACCTAACAGAAGCAGAAGATATTAAGAAGAGGTGGCAAGAATACACAGAAGAATTGTACAAAAAAGATCTTCATGACCCAGATAGTCACGATGGTGTGATCACTCACCTAGAGCCAGACATCCAGGAATGTGAAGTCTAGTGAGCCTTAGAAAGCATCACTACGAATAAAGCTAGTGGAGGTGATGGAATTCCAGGTGAGCTATTTCAAATCCTGGAAGATGATGCTGTGAAATGCTGCACTCAATATGCCAGCAAATTTGGAAAACTCAGCAGTGGCTGGGAAAGGGCATTTTTCCTT
>NW_011495081.1:12264426-12264840 GCF_000754665.1 Bison bison bison | reverse complement strand
GAAAAACATCTATTTCTGCTTTATTGACTATGCCAAAGCCTTTGACTGTGTGGATCACAATAAACTGTGGAAAATTCTGAAAGAGATGGGAATACCAGACCACCTGACCTGCCTCTTGAGAAATCAGTATGCAGCTCACCTGCATTCCTCACGAAGCAACAGTTAAAACTGGACATGGAACAACCGACTGGTTCCAAATAGGAAAAGGAGTACATCAAGGCTATATACTGTCACACTGCTTATTTAACTTCTATGCAGAGTACATCATGAGAAACGCTGGGCTGGAAGAAGCACAGGCTGGAATCAAGATTGCCGGGAGCAATATCAGTAACCTCAGATATGCAGATGACACCACCCTTATGGCAGAAAGTGAAGAAGAACTAAAGAGCCTCTTGATGAAAGTAACAGAGGAGA
>NW_011495081.1:12263333-12264326 GCF_000754665.1 Bison bison bison | reverse complement strand
GACCATCCCCATGGAAAAGAAATGCAAAAAAGCAAAATGGCTGTCTGGGGAGGCCTTACAAATAGCTGTGAAAAGAAGAAAAGTGAAAAGCAAAAGAAAAGGAAAAATATAAGCATCTGAATGCAGAGTTCCAAAGAATAGCAAGAAGAGATAAGAAAGCCTTCTTCAGCAATCAATGCAAAGAAATAAAGGAAAGCAACAGAATGGGAAAGACTAGAGATCTCTTCAAGAAAATTAGAGATACCAAGGGAACATTTCATGCAAAGAGGGGCTCAATAATGGACAGAAATGGTAGGGGCCTAACAGAAGCAGAAGATATTAAGAAGAGGTGGCAAGAATACACAGAAGAACTGTACAAAAAAAGATCTTCATGACCCAGATAATCATGACGGTGTGATCACTCACCTAGAGCCAGACATCCTGGAATGGGAAGTCAAGAAGGCCTTAGGAAGCATCACTAGGAACAAAGCTAGTGGAGGTGATGGAATTCCAGTTGAGCTATTTCAAATCCTGGAAGATGATGCTGTGAAATGCTGCACTCAATATGCCAGCAAATTTGGAAAACTCAGCAGTGGCTGGAAAAGGTCATTTTTCATTCCAATCCCAAATAAAGTCAATGCCAAAGAATGTTCAAACTACCGCAAAATTGCACTCATCTCAAACGCTAGTAAAGTAATGCTCAAAATTCTCCAAGCCAGGCTTCAGCAATATGTGAACCGTGAACTTCCAGATGTTCAAGCTGGTTTTAGAAAAGGCAGAGGAACCAGAGATCAAATTGCCAACGTCTGCTGGATCATGGAAAAAGCAAGAGAGTTCCAGAAAAACATCTATTTCTGCTTTATTGACTATGCCAAAGCCTTTGACTGTGTGGATCACAATAAACTGTGGAAAATTCTGAAAGAGATGGGAATACCAGACCACCTGACCTGCCTCTTGAGAAATCAGTATGCAGCTCACCTGCATTCCTCACGAAGCAACAGTTAAAACTGGACA
>NW_011495081.1:12262928-12263233 GCF_000754665.1 Bison bison bison | reverse complement strand
GAGAACACACTGGTCATAGCAAACACCCTCTTCCAACAACACAAGAGAAGACTCTACATATGGACATCACAGATGGTCAACACCAAAATCAGATTGATTATATTCTTTGCAGCCAAAGATGGAAAAGCTCTATACAGTCAGCAAAAACAAGACTGGGAGCTGACTGTGGCTCAGATCATGAACTCCTTATTGCCAAATTCAGACTTAAGTTGAGAAAGTAGGGAAAACCACTAGACCAGGTATGACCTAAATCAAATCCCTTATGATTATACAGTGGAAGTGAGAAATAGATTTAAGGGACTAGA
>NW_011495081.1:12249555-12262828 GCF_000754665.1 Bison bison bison | reverse complement strand
CCTGACCTGCCTCTTGAGAAATCAGTATGCAGCTCACCTGCATTCCTCACGAAGCAACAGTTAAAACTGGACATGGAACAACCGACTGGTTCCAAATAGGAAAAGGAGTACATCAAGGCTATATACTGTCACACTGCTTATTTAACTTCTATGCAGAGTACATCATGAGAAACGCTGGGCTGGAAGAAGCACAGGCTGGAATCAAGATTGCCGGGAGCAATATCAGTAACCTCAGATATGCAGATGACACCACCCTTATGGCAGAAAGTGAAGAAGAACTAAAGAGCCTCTTGATGAAAGTAACAGAGGAGAGTGAAAAAAGTTGGCTTAAAGCTCAACATTCAGAAAATGAAGATCATGGCATCTGGTCCCATCACTTCATGGCAAATAGATGGGGAAACAGTTGCTGACTTTAATTTTTCGGCTCCAAAATCACTGCAGATGGTGACTGCAGCTATGAAATTAAAAGATGTTTACTCCTTGGAAGGAAAATAATGACCAACCTAGACAGCATATTAAAAAGCAGAGACATTACTTTCTCAACAAAGGTCCATAAAGTCAAGGCTATTGTTTTTCCAGTGGTCATGTATGGATGTGAGATTTTGGACTATAAAGAAAACTGGGTGCTGAAGAATTAATGCTTTTGATCTGTGGTTGGAGAAGACTCTTGAGAGTCCCTTGTACTGCAAGGAGATCCAACCAGTCCATCCTAAAGGAAATCAATCCTGGATGTTCATTGGAAGGACTGATGTTGAAGCGAAACTCCAATATTTTGGCCACCTAATGTGAAGAACTGACTTATTTGAAAAGACCTTGATGTTGGGAAAGATTGAAAGCAGGAGAAGAAGGGGACAACAGAGGAGATGGTTACGTGGCATCACCGACTCAATGGACATGATTTTGGGTGGACTCGGAGTTGGTAATGGACAGGGAGGCCTGGAGTGCTGCAGTTCACCGGATCGCAAAGAGTCACTCATGACTGAGCGACTGAACTGGACTGAACTGAAAATGAGACAAAGTTCTACAGTCATCCTGTTAATGCCAGCTATTTAAAAATGTTAAGAAAGACTCAAAAAGTTAAATAATATATTTTGATATGAAAATCTATTTTGATAGCCACCTAAAGTAAATCAGGTGTCCGAGTGGCAAAGAGTCCACCTGCCAAGCAGGAGATGTGAGTTCAATCTCTGTGTCAAGGAGACAGCCTGGAGAAGGAAATGGAAACCCACTGCAGTATTCTTGCTTGGGAAATCCTTAGGAGAGAGGAGCCTGGCAGGCTGTAGTCCATGAGGTCACAATAGAGTCAGATGAGACTTAGTGACTGTACAACAAAGTAAATCTACTACCTCATATACATTTGATGGTGATTCCCTAATTCAAGGGTGAAAAGGGAAATGTGAGTGGAATCTGTGAAACAGATTAATGCTTTTGGACTAACCAATCAAGAAGAATTGAAATACAAAGCCCATTCACCCAGATAAAGAGTCTAATGAGGTTAAGGATTACAGAATCTCCTATGCAGATTCTGATTATGTGGAACTTCTGCCTCAAAAATGAGAGAACTAAAACACACATTAAAAAAGAAAAATTGTTGAGACCTAGCAATTACATCTTGTGGATTCCTTTTTACTTGTAAAAAAAGAAACACAATAAAAGTATGAAAAACTGCTTATTGTACAATAATTTTTAATAAGTAAAAGCTTTAAATTACCTAAATGTTCAATAATAGAAGAATAATTATGTAAATAAAGGATTTAGTTATAATAAAAGGAATACTAAGCAGATATTCAAAATCATGTTTTAAAAAATGACACAAAAATACTCACCATATAATTTTAGGGGACAAAAGTAGTAGGCAAATGCAATTTATGCTATTTGCATGATTACATGATATCATGTAAATATACATGTAGGCAACATTAAAATTTGTGGTAAAATAAAAATGTTACCCTCTTTGTGTTCAGAGATTATATATTTTTTTTTTCTCACATGTTTCCTCATGTTTGTAAACTCCTTGCACTAAGAATACCAGACCACCTGACCTGCCTCTTGAGAAACCTATATGCTGTTCAGGAAGCAACAGTTAGAACTGGACATGGAACAACAGACTGGTTCCAAATAGGAAAAGGAGTATGTCAAGGCTGTATATTGTCACCCTGCTTATTTAACTTATATGCAGAGTACATCATGAGAAATGCTGGCTGGAGGAAACACAAGCTGGAATCAAGATTGCTGGGAGAAATATCAATAACCTCAGATATGCACATGACACCACCCTTATGGCAGAAAGTGAAGAGGAACTAAAAAGCCTCTTGATGAAAGTGAAAGAGGAGAGTGAAAAAGTTGGCTTAAAGCTCAACATTCGGAAAATGAAGATCATGGCATCTGGTCCCATCACTTCATGTACAATAGATGGGGAAACAGTGGAAACAGTGTCAGACTTTATTTTTGGGGGCTCCAAAATCACTGCAGATGGTGATTGGAGCCATGAAATTAAAACATGCTTACTCCTTGGAAGGAAAATTATGACCAGCCTAGATAGCATATTGAAAAGCAGAGACATTACTTTGCCAACAAAGGTCCGTCTAGTCAAGGCTATGGTTTTTCCTGTGGTCATGTATGGATGTGAGAGTTGGACTGTGAAGAAAGCTGAGCACCAAAGAACTGATGCTTTTAAACTGTGGTGTTGGAGAAGACTCTTGAGAGTTCCTTGGACTGCAAGGAGATCCAACCAGTCCATTCTGAAGGAGATCGGGCCTGAGTGCTCTCTGGAAGGAATGATGCTAAAGCTGAAACTCCAGTACTTTGGCCACCTCATGCGAAGAGTTGACTCATTGGAAAAGACTCTGATGCTGGGAGGGACTGGGGGCAGGAGGAGAAGGGGATGACAGAGGATGAGGTGGCTGGACGGCATCACCAACTCAATGGACGTGAGTTTGAGTGAACTCTGGGATTTGGTGATGGACAGGGAGCCCTGATGTGCTGCAATTCATGGGGTCGCAAAGAGTCGGACACGACTGAGCGACTGAACTCACTGAACTGAACTGCACTAATAAAATACTGCTTTTATTATTTAAAAAAATAGGAATCCTAAAAAAATTAAATAACCACAAAGTTTCACAGCTAAGATTTTGCTCTACTTGTAAAATTAAACTGTTAGTCTGTCACAGCTTCATAGATGCTATAGAAAGACAGGAATTTGTGTCAGAAGCAAAGGACCTTATTATGCCTGACACAGCAGGCAATGAGTTTCACATTCACATGGGGTCTCTCGTCCTGCCATGCTCCATAGTAGTGAGGCAGAGAATGCTGTGTGTAGACAGGAGCCCAGGGATTCGGTTTAGAAATACGGAAGTTTGGGAGCTTCTAGGAAATCATCCCAACCTTTGCCCGTTAGGGAGATGATATCATAGCCTTCAGGGAACAAATCTGCTCTCTGCCTCAGAGGGAGACACTATCTCTTATCTTCCAAAGCTGTTAGCTATGAAAACATCCTTCAAAAGATAGCTTGGGACATATATAAAATATACTATATATAACAGCTTAATACTATATATAATAGTTTAATACTATATATATAGAAAGAGAGAGAAAGAAAAGAGAAAGAGTAAATGTAAACTATGCCAGAACTACTGATGATAAATATTTTTAGGAACTAATAATATTGTCTCCCTGTTTAAATACACAGTTTAGTAGATGCAATTAATAAATATATCAATGAATTTATATATATATATATATGTGTGTGTGTGTGTATGTGTGTATAATGTATATATCAAATATATTACTATTACACATTGTTGTTGTTCTTGTTGTTAAGTCGCTTTTTCGTGTCTGACTCTGTGTGATCCCATAGACGGCAGCCCACCAGGCTCCCCTGTCCCTGGGATTCTCCAGGCAAGAACACCAGAGTGGGTTGCCATTTCCTTCTCCAATGCATGAAAGTGAAAAGCGAAAGTGAAGTTGCTCAGTTGTGCCTGACTCTGCGACCCCATGGACTGCAGCCTACCAGGCCCCTCCGTCCATGGGATTTTCTAGGCAAGAGCACTGGACTGGGGTGCCATCGCCTTCTCTGACTATTACACATCATATATATATATATATGTGTGTGTGTGTGTGTGTGTGTGTGTGTATATACATACATACATATATGTATACATATATATACGTATAAATAAATACATACACATATATATACCTCTCCAGTTCAGTTCAGTCACTCAGTCATATCCGACTCTTTGCGACACCATGAATCACAGCACATCAGGCCTCCCTGTCCATCACCAACTCCCGGAGTTCACTCAAACTCACGTCCATCGAGTCAGTGATGCCATCCAGCCATCTCATCCTCTGTCGTCCCCTTCTCCTCCTGCCCTCAATCCCTCCCAGCATCAGAGTCTTTTCCAATGAGTCAACTCTTCGCATGAGTTGGCCAAAGTACTGGAGTTTCAGCTTTAGCATCAGTCCTTCCAAAGAAATCCCAGGGCTGATCTCCTTCAGAATGGACTGGTTGGATCTCCTTGCAGTCCAAGGGACTCTCAAGAGTCTTCTCCAACACCACATATATGCCTCTAATATGTGCCTGTTAGCCTTTGCCTCCACTCCATAGAATGTCAAGGTAGCAATTTTCAGAATACTGATAATCAGTCCTGTGAAATGATTTGATCATTTTCCTATGTTATATTAGGCTTTCAAAGTGATTTATTTGTATCATCAAGTCAACTTTTACTTGATTGTGATTTGTTTTGTCTTTTACTGCTCTTGTCCATTGCTAAATAAAGCATTTATAAGTTTCCTAAAACACATTTTCCTATAACATTATTTTAGTTTTCTGGCCCTTTGCAGAATCCATAGTAGTCTTCGGGAGGACTCAGAAGCAGTCATATGTATGATTCAGAAACACTTCTGAAGGAGGCAGTTGGATAACCACAGGAGTCAAGTTCACCTTGGAATGGACTCTGGAAGAGTTATAACTCTCCCTCACAAAGAAAATAACCCCAGGGCATCATTGCAGCTGCCCCCAAACTGTGTGATACGCTTACAAGACACAGTGCTGCATGGTGAGAATGGAAGCTTTCAAGTGTGAGGATTGCTGATAAAAGACAGTTGATGGCACTGGGGAAAGGATGTGTTTTCAAAGTAAGTAGAAGTGAGCAGTGCAAATTATACCTTAGAGGATTTAGAGTTCAAAAAGGGTCCTAACCTAACTGTAAGTGAGGAGACAGAAAGTAGTTCCAGCAGCTATTTTTTAACATATTTTTAAATTAATGTAAAAATCAGGAAACAACTGTTTGTTATAGTTAGCATTTCTGGAGTCCAGAAAGCAAAATTTCAACATTCTTTCATTTATAAGACATCTTTCCAGCCCTCAAATTATGGTTGAGAATGTATTAGGAAACAAGTATATAATTCTTCGTCTAAATCATGTTTGAATTTGGTACTGCAAAAGTAAGACTTGTAGAGGGATAGATGAAACCACTGTAGTGCAATGAATATGCTATAACTTTAGCATGTGTGTGTGTTAAGTCACTATAGCCCTGTCCCAACTCTCTGTGACACTGTGGACTGTAGCTTGCCAGGCTCCTCTGTCCATGGGATTCTCCAGGCCAGAATAGTGGAGTGGATTGCCATGCCATCCTCCTGGGGATCTTCCCTCCAGGGCATCTTCCCGACCCAAGGACAACATGTCATGTTTCCTGCATTGACAGGCACGTTCTTTACCACTAACGCCACCTAGGAAGCCCAGATAATAGAGTATACATTTTCTATCTCAATATCCCCTCAGCTGTGTCAGTCTTCAGACCTCTTAAAACCAGGCATCTGCAGATTCCTTAGAATACTCTGTTTATTCTCTACATTATATTTTTTTATAAATATGCACTCAGATAGTGGATTCAGTACAGATTTTTTTCCCCCTGAAATTGACCAGCACAGTGCTTTGTATGACATGTTCAATAAACAGCTATTCAGTGGATAAATGCCTAAACAAGCACTTATAGTTGGAAGGGAAAGGAAAAAGATTTAAGGTAAATGCCATAGGATCAATTTGGCTAGAAAAGTCCCAATAAATCACAAATCATTTAGTCTTTACTTCCATGTTAATTTAATAGCATGTCCTACTGGCACTGGAAACTTCCAAACTTGGCTGAGAATCTTGGGCAACTGAAACCATATATTTGAATAAGAAATCTTGTCATTTATTCAAATTGACCCATCTGTTTTATCTGATCATTTCTATTATGAAGTCAAAACAAAATATTATGTAAATATCTAAGCAGCTTTTAAAACAAACATGGGTGATTGCTTTCTAATGACATCTCAGTTACTAAATTGATGTTTTATTAGCATTTCAATATTATCAGAAATAGCTGTATTCTTCTTTGGGAATATGAAATCATACCATAAAGAATTTCAAATTACCAAATAAATGCTTAGTATTTCCATTGCCATATGTTTAGTCATTGACAATCTCATCAGTTCCTTCTTAATTTTAAACTCAATGGCAGAAACTCAAATTTTAAAAATTAAATTAAAAACATCATGAAATTCAAAGATATATAATCTTTTGGGAAGAAAGGCTAATTCCCACATATTTATATCAGGAATTTTGTCATGCAACTTTTTTTCTCCATTTTTTTTAATCTTTTCCTAAAGATAATCTTCTTTCTTAGAACAAATTTTTATTATGTAAACTCAACTATATATACATAAAATTTTGTTTTTGCCAGTCACATGAAAATGGGATCTTTTTCTAAGTGTGTTTTAGGTACAAATGTTTGTTATGAAAGGGAGCCACTGAGTGCAGTGAAGAACGGGGCAGGGTCAGTTGGAGGCTATAACCAGAGAGAATCAGACAAAGCTCTTCATCCTGGATCAAAAATCAGGATGAATTGTAAAATACCAGACAAGAGTACAGAGTAAAATTCAGAAGGCAGAATTTTGAACACAAGCCAATATGTCTCCAGGTTATTTATAAGACTCTGCTGCTGCTGCTACTAAATCGCTTCAGTCGTGTCCGACTCTGTGCGACCCTGTAGATGGCAGCTCACCAGGCTCCCCTGTCCCTGGGATTCTCCAGGCAACAACACTGGAGTGGGTTGCCATTTCCTTCTCCAATTTATAAGACTCTAGAATCTACAAATTCAGCCAAGGTCAAGGGGAAATAGTGTCTACATTAACTGGGATTCTCTGGATGCAAGTAACTGAACCAATGTAACCAAGGGAAAACAAGAGAAATTGATTTTAAAGATACAGAGGCTGACGCTTGATATTCAACAATAAGATGGCAATAGAATCTCAGCAAAGGACTGAAAATTAGAACTGGAAGTGTTAGGAATCTTCTGGTCTGCCTCTTTCTGAAACATTTTCAAAGCTTCTTTCAGAAGATGTATTCTCTTTGTTCATCCTTTTATACAGAGTAGGTAAAAGACTACCCACCTTCCCTCAAGAAACTACACAAAACTGAATTAGAATTTCTTCATCCTAATTCCAAGTATCCAAGAATGGTAATCTCATTCATTCAGCTTAAGTCAGGTATAAACACCAAGCTTATTCAACCATGCCTGATAGGAGACCAGTTAAGGTAAGAAAATAGGAAGATGGGGCATGGCAAGTGGAAATGAAACTCCTCAAGTGTTTACTCTGAAGTCTTAGAGTTCAGATAAATGCATAATTCAGTGTGGAAGATATTATCAAACTATGTTGGTAGGAATAAAAGTTTCTGGTTGAAAATTTGGAAATGAGCATAAGCATTAAAAAACAACCTGATGACTGAGAAATTATTTTTTAGAAATTCTGAAACAAATGTGTAAGCTTTGCATAAAATGAAGGTACAAGGTTGTTAATTGTATCTTGTTTACAAGAGCAAAAACAAGAAGAGCCAAACTAGGCTTTTAAAAATGGTGGTATATTCAGAGAGTGCTAGGATTAAAATGATACTGAAAGCTCAACAAAGGTCCGTCTAGTCAAGGCTATGGTTTTTCCAGTGGTCATGTATGGATGTGAGGGTTGGACTGTGATGAAAGCTGAGTGCCTAAGAATTGATGCTTTGAACTGTGATGCTGGAGAAGACTCTTGAGAGTCCCTTGGACTGCAAGGAGATCCAACCAGTCCATTCTGAAGGAGATCAGCCCTGGGTGTTCTTTGGAAGGAATGATGCTGAAGCTGAAATCAGTACTTTGGCCACCTCATGTGAAGCGTTGACTCTGGAAAAGACTCTGATGCTGGGAGGGATTGGGGGAAGGAGGAGAAGGGGATGACAGAGGATGAGATGGCTGGATGGCATCACTGACTCAATGGGCATGAGTTTTAGTGAACTCTGGGAGTTGGTGATGGAAGAGAGCCCTGGTGTGCTGCAGTTCATAGGGTCACAAAGAGTCGGACATGACTGAGCAACTGAACGGAACTGAACTGAACTGAAAGCTCAATATAATGTGAGAATTATTAGTCATTTCAGTAACAAAAGTGAAGTAAGTTTAGAAAATATTTATAATGCATTTCATTGACCCCAGATTGAAAAATGTCTCATTTAAGTCTCTGACTTAAAATGTCTCATTTAAGCTGTATCTGACTCCTTGAGACCCCATGGGCTGCAGCATGCCAGGCCTCCCTGTCCCTCACCATCCCCTGAAGTTTGTCCAAGTTCATGTCCATTGCTTCTGTGATGCCATCCAGCCATCTCATCCTCTGGTACCTTCTTTTCCTTTTTTCTTCAATCTTTCCCAGCTATCAGGGACTTTTCCAGTGAGTCAGCTGTTCACATCAAATTATCAAAATACCAGAGTTTCAGCTCTAGCAACAGTCCTTCCAATGAGTATTCAGGGTTGATTTCTCTTAAGATTGACTAGTTTTATTTCCTTGCTGTCCATGGGACTCTCAGGAGTCTTCTCTAGCACCACAGTTCAAGGGCATTTGGTGCTCCACCTTCTTTACAGTCCAGCTCTCACAACAATACATGATCACTGGGAAGACCATAACCTTGAATATATGCATTTTTGTTCAATCTCTTGAATAATAAATATTGATTAATTACAGTTTTTATTTTTTTATTGCAGGAAGGCCTAATACACACCAGAGCACTTCAAAACCACAAATCATGTCCCTCATTTAGTCATTGATAGGCAGCTGTTTTAGGAAAAAGTTATATTTGCTTAAGTTATATGTGAATTCCTTTGCTTTTTATGAATTAGCCATTGCATGTATATCAGTTAGTATGAAAACTCCGAGCTTTTTTCAGGTCAATATATCTTTATGGCAAGAGTATGCAAACAAAATTTTGATTCTAAAATTTTGAAATGCAAATTGATTTAAAGTGTAAGCACTTTAGCAACTCTGTGATCAAGAAAATGTCTCTCTGAGGACATGAAAACTAAAGTCAGAGAATTGAAGATTGTATTTTTATTGGGGAGGGTGAGCAGGATACTGAGGCAAAAGCAAGAACCTATGCAAAGTTCCAGAGACAGAAATATATATAAATAAAATTGATGTTTAAACCCAAAGTATAACAAATCCATTATCTCATGTCAATATAAATATTCATAGTGGCCACGGGACTGGAAAAGGTCAGTTTTCATTCCAATTCCAAAGAAAGGCAATGCCAAAGATTGCTCAAACTACAGCACAATTGCACTCATCTCACACGCTAGTGAAGTAATGCTAAAAATTCTCCAAGCCATACTTCAGCAATGTGTTAACCATGAACTTCCAGATGTTCAAGCTGGTTTTAGAAAAGGCAGAGGAACCAGAGATCAAATTGCCAACATCCACTGGATCATCAAAAAAGCAAGAGAGTTCCAGAAAAACATCTATTTCTGCTTTATTGACTATGACAAAGCCTTTGACTGTGTGGATCACAATAAACTGTGGAAAATTCTGAAAGAGATGGGAATACCAGACCACCTGACTTGCCTCTTGAGAAACCTGTATGCAGGTCAGGTACAGTTATAACTGGACATGGAACAACAGACTGGTTCCAAATAGAAAAAGGAGTACATCAAGGCTATATATTGTCACCCTGCTTGTTTAACTTCTATGCAGACTACATCATGAGAAACGCTGGGCTGGAAGAAGCACAAGATGGACTCTAGATTGCCGGGAGAAATATCAATCACCTCAGATATGCAGATGACACCACCCTTATGGCAGAAAGTGAAGAGGAACTAAAGACCTCTTGATAAAAATGAAAGAGCAGAGTGAAAAATTTGGCTTAAAGCTCAACATTCAGAAAAATAAGATCATGGCATCTGGTCCCAACACTTCATGGCAAATAGGTGGGGAAACAGTGGCTGACTTTATTTTTAGGGGGCTCCAAAATCACTGCAGATGGTGACTGCAGCCATGAAATTAAAAGACACTTACTCCTTGGAAGGAAAGTTATGACTAACCTACACAGCATATTAAAAAGCAGAGACATTACTTTGCCAACAATGGTCCATCTAGTCAAGGCTATGGTTTTTACAGTGGCCATGTTTGGCTGTGAAAGTTGGACTATAAAGAAAGCTGAGCACCAAAGAATTGATGCTTTTGAACTATGTTGTTGGATAAGACTCTTGAGAGTCTCTTGGACTGCAAGGAGATCCAACCAGTCCATCCTAAAGAAAATCAGTCCTGGGTGTTCATTGGAAGGACTGATGTTGAAGCTGAAACTCCAATATTTTGGCCACCTGATGCGAAGAGCTGACTCATTGGAAAAGACCCTGATGTTGGGAAAGATTGGGGGCAGGAGGAGATGGGGACGACAGAGGACGAGATGGTTAGATGGCATCATGGACTCAATGGACATGAGTTTGGGTAAACTCTGGGAGTTGGTGATGGACAGGGAGCCCTGATGTGCTGCAGTTCATGGGGTCGCAAAGAGTCGGACACAACTGAGTGACTGAATTGAACTGAATATAAATAAAGGTATGAATGCATGAATAAATGAAAGAATGAATGAAGAAAGAAGAGACTAATCTATGAATATAAATGGGAATCCTCCTACATTCTTGGTGGGAATGTAAATTTTTGTAGCCGCTATTAAAACTGTATGGAGGTTTCTCAGAAAACTAAAAACAGAGTTTCCAGACAAAACTGGAGTTCAAAAAAATGCATGCACCTGTATGTTCACAGTATGCACTATCCATAATAGCCAATCGTATAAATAACCTAAATGTCCATCAGTAGATAAATGGATAAAGAAGATGTGGTACCTATATACAATGGAATATTACTTAGCCATAAAAAGAATGAAACAATGTCATCTGCAGCACCATAGAGAGACCTAGAGATTATCATACTAAGGGAAGTAATTCAGAAAGAGAAAGACAGACTCTCCATTACTTGAGTGTGGGTGACCTCCTTCCAAAGACTACAGCATGGAAAGGAAAGAAAATCAAACTAGAGACTAACTTTCTTCAGCAAATAAACATGGCACACACCATCTCAAGTCAGGTGAACGAGTTTAATGTCAGCAAGGATAAGTCATATTGATAGTATGTACACTAGATATGATGTGAAGAAAATGGTACTTACCTGATAGTTTTGCTCCAAAACGCCCAGAGCTCCAGATTAACAATCAGAAACAACATAAAACACACCCAGACTGACATTCCACAAAATATCTAACTAGTACTCCTCAGAACTTTCAAGGAAAGTCTGACAAACTCCCTCAAGCCAAGAGGATTCTATAGAGAGACATGACTACTGATGGAATATGAAATCTTGGATGGGATACTGAAAAAAGAAGAATGGCATCAGAGGATAACACGGGAAATCTAAAACCACAGATTTTTGTTGATGATAATGTTATCAATATTGGTTCATTTATTGTGACAAATATACCATACTAATCAGATCAGATCAGATCAGATCAGTCGCTCAGTCGTGTCTGACTCTACGCGACCCCATGAATCGCAACACTCCAGGCCTCCATGTCCATCACAAACTCCCGGAGTTCACTCAGACTCACATCCATTGAGTCAGCAATGCCATCCAGCCATCTCATCTTCTGTCGTCCCCTTCTCCTCCTGCCCCCAACCCCTCCCAGCATCAGAGTCTTTTCCAATGAGTCAACTCTTCGCATGAGGTGGCCAAAGTACTGGAGTTTCAGCTTTAGCATCATTCTTCCAAAGAAATCCCAGGGCTGATCTCCTTTAAATGGACTGATTGGATCTCCTTGCAGTCCAAGGGACTCTCAAGAATCTTCTCCAACACCACAGTTCAAAAGCATCAATTCTTCAGTGCTCAGCCTTTTTCACAATCCAACACTCACATCCATACATGACCACTGGACAAACCATAGCCTTGACTAGACGAAACTTTGTTCGTTAAGTAATGTCTCTGCTTTTGAATATGCTAAGTTGGTCATAACTTTCCATCCAAGGAGTAAGCGTCTTAATTTCATGGCTGTAGTCACCACCTGCAGTGATTTTGGAGCCCAACATAGGAGCACCTCAATACATAAGACGAACATTAACAGACATAAAAGGAGAAATTGACAAAAACACAACAATAGTAGAAGATTTTAACACCCAACTCACATCAAAGGAGAGGTCATCAAAACTGAAGATTAATAAGGAAACACAGATTTTAAATGATACATTAAATGAGATGGATCTTGTTGATATCTTCAGGACATTCCATCTAAATGCAGAATATACCTTCTTATCAAGTGCACATGAAACATTCTCCAGAATGGACCACATCTTGGGTCACAACTCAAACCTCACTAAATTTAAGAAAATTGAAATGGTATCAAGCATCTTCTCTGACCACAACGCTATGAGACTAGATATCAATTACAAGAAAAAAACTGTAAGAAACACACATATGGAGATTAAACAACACTTTTCTAAATAACCAACAGGTTATTGAAGAAATCAAAAGGGAAATAAAAAAATTTCTAGAAAGAAATGACAATGAAAATAAGATCATATCAGATCAGTCGCTCAGTCGTGTCCGACTCTTTGTGACCCTATGAATCGCAGCACGCCAGGCCTCCCTGTTTATCACCAACTCCTGGACTTCACTCAGACTCACATCCATCAAGTCAGTGATGCCATCCAGTCATCTCATCCTCTGTCGTCCCCTTCTCCTTCTGCCCCCAATCCCTCCCAGCATCAGAGTCTTTTCCAATGAGTCAACTCTTCGCATGAGGTGGCCAAAGTACTGGAGTTTCAGCTTTAGCATCATTCCTTCCAAAGAAATCCCAGGGCTGATCTTCTTCAGAATGGACTGGTTGGATCTGCTTGCAGTCCAAGGGACTCTCAAGAGTGTTCTCCAACACCACAGTTCAAAA
>NW_011495081.1:12245433-12249383 GCF_000754665.1 Bison bison bison | reverse complement strand
ACCAATCTAGATGAACCTTTGTTGGCAAAGTAATGTCTCTGCTTTTGAATATGCTATCTAGGTTGGTTATAACTTTCCTTCCAAGGAGTAAGCGTCTTTTAATTTCATGGTTGCAGTCACCATCTGTAGTGATTTTGAAGCCCAGAAAAATAAAGTCTGATACTATTTCCACTGTTTCCCCATCTATTTCCCATGAAGTGATGGGACTGGATGCCATGATCTTCGTTTTCTGAATGTTGAGCTTTAAGCCAATTTTTTCACTCTCCACTTTCATTTTCATCAAGAGGCTTTTTAGTTCCTCTTCACTTTCTACCACAAGGGTGGTGTCATCTGCATATTGAGGTTATTGATATTTCTCCCTGCAATCTTGATTCCAGCTTGTGTTTCTTCTAGTCCAGCGTTTCTCATGATGTACTCTGCATATAAGTTAAATAAACAGGGTGACAATATACAGCCTTGACGTACTCCTTTTCCTATTTGGAACCAGTGTGTTGTTCCATGTCCAGTTCTAACTGTTGCTTCCTGACCTGCATACAAATTTCTCAAGAGGCAGATCAGGTGGTCTGGTATTCCCACCTCTTTCAGAAAAAATTCCACAGTTTATTGTGATCCGCACAATCAAAGGCTTTGCCATAGTCAATAAAGCAGAAATAGATGCTTTTCTGGAACTCTCTTGCTTTTTCCATGATCCAGCGGATGTTGGCAATTTGATCTTTGACTCCTCTGCCTTTTCTAAAACTAACTTGAACATCAGGAAGTTTATGGTTCACATATTGCTGAAGCCTGGCTTGGAGAATTTTGAGCATTAGTTTACTAGCATGTGAGATGAGTACAATTGTGTGGTAGTTTGAGCATTCTTTGGCATTGCCTTATTTTGGGATTGGAATGAAAACTGACCTTTTCCAGTCCTGTGGCCACTTCTGAGTTTTCCAAATTTGCTGACATATTGAGTGCAGCACTTTCACAGCATCATTGTCAAAATCAGGATTTGACAATGAAAATATGACGACTCAAAACCGATGGGATGCAACAAAAGCAGTTCTAAGAGGAATGTTTATAGTAATAGAATCCTACCCAAGAAACAAGAAAAATATCAAATAGGTAACCTAACATTACAGCTAAAACAACTGGAAAAGGAAGAACTCAAAAACCCCCAAAATTAGTAGAAGGAAAGAAATCATAAAAATCTGAGCAGAAATAAATGAAAAAGAAATGAAAGAAACAAACAATAATAAAGATTAATAAAACTAAAAGCTGGTTCTATGAGAAGATAAATACAACTGACAAACCTTTAGCCATACTCATCAATAAAAGAAGAGAAAAGAATCAAATCAACAAAATTAGAAACGAAAAAGGAGAGGTTACAGACAATGCAGAAATATAAAGGATTATAAGAGATTATTATGAATAATGACATGACAATTAAATGGATGACCTGGAAGGATGGAGAGATTCTTAGAAAAATTCTATCTTCCAAGACTGAACCAGGAAGAAACAGAAATTATGAATAACCCAATTACAAGCACTGAAATAGAAGCTATTTCATAGCTTCTTTTGGGAGATAATAAATCTCCCAAAAAACAAAAACCCAGGACCAGACAGCTTCACATGACAATTTTATCAAACATTTAGAGAAGAGCTAATGTTCTTTCAAAACATTGCAGATGAAGGAACACTTGTAAACTCATTCTATGAGGCCATCATCACCCTGATACCAAAACCAGACAAAGACAATACAAAAAAAGAAAACTACAGGGCAATATCACTGATGAACTTAGATGCAAAATTCCTCAACAGAATTTTAGTGAACAGAATTCAGGAACACATCAAAAAGCTCATACACCATGGTCAAGTTGGATTTATTCCAGGAATGCAAGGATTATTCAATATATGCAAATCAATCAATGTGGTACACCATATTAACAAATTGAAAGATAAAAACCATGTAATCATCTCAATAGATACAGAAAAAGCCTTTGACAAAATTTAGTACCCATTTGTGGTTAAAATCCTTCAAAAAATGGGCATAGAAGGAACCTACTTCAACATAGTAAAGGCCATATATGATAAGCCTACAGCAAACATCATTTTCAATGGTGAAAAACTGAAAGCATTCTCCCTAAGATCAGGAACAAGACAAGAGTGTCCACTTTCACCACTGTTATTCAATATAGCTCTGGAAATCCTAGCTATAGCAATCTGAGAAGAAAAAGAAATAAAAGGAATGCAGATCGGAAAAGAAGAAGTAAAAGTCTCATTGTTTGTAGATGGCATGATATTGTGCATAGAAAACTCTAAAGATAGTATCAGAAAATAACTAGAGCTAATCAGTGAATTTAGCAAATTTTTAGAACACAAAATCAACACACAGAAAATACTTGCATTTCTATATACTAACAATGAAATTTCATAAAGAGAAATTAAGAAATAAATTCCATTCACCATTGCAACAAAAAGAATAAATATCTAGGAATAAAGTTACCTAAGGAGAAAAAAGAACTGTACACAGAAAATTATAAGACACTAATGAAAGAAATCAAAGATGATTTAAACAGATGGAGAGATATTCCATGTTCCTGGGTAGGAAGAATCAATATCGTGAAAATGACTATACTACCAAATGCAATCCACAGATTCAATGCTGCTGCTGCTGCTGCTAAGTTGCTTCAGTCGTGTCCAACTCTGTGCGACCCCATAGACGGCAGCCCATGAGGCTCCCCTGTCCCTGGGATTCTCCAAGCAAGAACACTGGAGTGGCTCAGATTCAATGCAATCCCTATCAAATTACCAATGGAAATTTTCACAGAACTAGAACAAAAAATTTCACAATTCATATGGAAGCACAAAAGACCCCAAATAGCTAAAGCAGTTTTGAACAAGAAGAATGGAGCTGGAGGAATTAACCTTCCTGACTTCAGATTATACTACAAAGCTACAGTCATCAAGACAGTATGGTACTGGCAAAAAATCAGAAATATAGACCAAGGGAACAAGTTACAAAGCCCAGAAATAAACCCATGCACCTATGGGTATCTTATTTTTGACAAAGGAGGCAAGAATACACAATGGGTCAAAGACAGCCTCTTTTATAAATGGTGCTGTGAAAACTGGACAGCTACATATAAAAGAATGAAATTAGAACACTTCCTAACACTATACACAAAGATAAACTCAAAATAGATTAAAGACATAAATGTAAGACCAGAAATTATAAAACTCTTAGAGGAAAACATAGACAGAACACTCTATGATATAAATCAAAGCAAGATCCTCTATGATCCACCTCCTAGAGTAATGGAAATAAAAACAAAAGTGAACAAGTGGGACCTGATTAAATTTAAAAGCTTTTGCACAGCAAAGGAAACTATAAGCAAGGTGAAAAGACAACCCTCAGAATGGTAGAAAATAATAGTAAATGAAACATCTTTCAAAGGATTAATTTCCAAAATATACAAGCAGCTCATACAACTCAATGAAAAAAAAAAAAAAATCAAAAAGTAGGAAAAAGACCCAAACAGACATTTCTCCAAAGAAGACATACGGATGGCTAACAAACACATATTCAACATTGCTAATTATTAGAGAAATGCAAATCAAAACTACAATGAGATATCACCTCACAATGGTCAGAATGACCACCATCAAAAAGTCTACAAACAACAAATGCTGGCTAGGGTGTGGAGAAAAGGGAACACTCTTGCCTTGTTGGTGGGAATGTAAATTGATTCGGCCACTATGGAAGATGGTATGGAGATTCCTTAAACAAACTAGGAATAAAACTGCCATCAGTTCAGTTCAGTTCAGTTCAGTCGCTCAGTCATGTCCGACTCTTGTGACCCCATGAATCGCAGCACACCAGGCCTCCCTGTCCATCACCAACTCTCGGAGTTCACTCAAACTCACATCCATTGAGTCAGTGATGCCATCCAGCCATCTCATCCTCTGTCGTC
>NW_011495081.1:12242995-12245287 GCF_000754665.1 Bison bison bison | reverse complement strand
CTTTTCCAATGCGTCAACTCTTTGCATGAGGTGGCCAAAGTACTGGAGTTTCAGCTTTAGCATCATTCCTTCCAAAGAAATCCCAGGGCTGATGTCCTTCAGAATGGACTGGTTGGATCTCCTTGCAGTCCAAGGGACTCTCAAGAGTGTTCTCCAACACCACAGTTCAAAAGCATCAATTCTTCGGTGCTCAGCCTTCTTCACAGTCCAACTCTCACATCCATACATGACCACAGGAAAAACCATAGCCTTGACTAGACGAACCTTTGTTGGCAAAGTAATGTCTCTGCTTTTGAATATGCTATCTAGGTTGGTCATAACTTTCCTTCCAAGGAGTAAGCGTCTTTTAACTTCATGGCTGCAGTCACCATCTGCAGTGATTTTGGAGCCCCCCAAAATAAAGTCTGACACTGTTTCCACTGTTTCCCCATCTATTTCCCATGAAGTGATGGGACCGGATGCCATGATCTTCATTTTCTGAATGTGGAGCTTTAAGCCAACTTTTTCACTCTCCACTTTCACTTTAATCAAGAGGTTTTTTTAGTTCCTCTCACTTTCTGCCATAAGGGTGGTGTCATCTGCATACCTGAGGTTATATATGACCCAGCAATCCCACTCTTAGGCATATACCCTGAGGAAACCAAAATTGAAAAAGACACCTGTATCCCATTGTTCATTGCAGCACTATTTACAATAGCTAGAACATGGAAACAACTTAGATGTCCATCAACAGATGAATGGATAAGGAAGTTGTGGTACATGTACACAGTGGGATAATTACTCAGCCATAAAAAAGGAATGCATTTGAGTCAGTTCTGATATGGTGGATGAACCTAGAACCTATTATACAGAGTGAAGTGAATCAGAAAGAGAAAGATAAATATCACAGTCTAACACATATATATGGAATCTAGAAAAATGGTACTGAAGAATTTATTTACAGGGCAGCAATGGAGAAGCCGACATAGAGGATAGACTTACCGACACGGGAGAGGGGGGAGGGGATGAGATGTATGGAAAGAGTAACATGGAAACTTATATTACCATATGTAAAATAGATAGCCAACTGGATTTTGTTGTATGGCTCAGGAAAGTCAAACAGGGGCTGTGTATCAATCTAGAGGCGTGGAATGGGGCAGGAGATGGGAGGGAGGTTCAAAAGGGAGGGGATATATGTACACCTATAGCTGATTCATGTTGTGGTTTGATAGAAAACAACAAAATTCTGTAAAGCAATTCAATAAAAAAAATAGAAAAAATAAATAAATGTGCACTACAAAATTCATTAACATAAAGCATCAACTGACAGAGCTCCAGGGAAATACAGATAAATCAAGAGTTTTGAAATACAGTTGGACTATGTGGAGATTTGGGTGCCTACCTTCAAAGCAGTTGAAAATCTGCGTGTAACACTAATTGTTGTTCAATCGCTCAATCATGTCTGACTCTTCGCAACCCCATGGACTGCAGTATGCCAGGCTTCTTTGTCCTTCACTATCTCCCTGAGTTTGCTCAAATTCACGTCCATTAAGTCAATGATGCCATCCAACCATCTCATCCTCTCCTGTCCCCTTCTCCTCCTGCCCTCAATCTTTCCCAGCATCAGAGTCTTTTCCAATGAGTCAGCTGTTTGCATCAAGTGGCCAAAGTATTGGAATTTCAGCATCAGTACTGCCAATGAATATTCAGGGTTGACTTCCTTTAAGATTGACTGGTTTGATGTTCTTGCAGTCCAAGGGACTCTCAAGAGTCTTCTAGTTTTGGAATAAATGTTTCTCAGTTTAGGCTGCAGCTTTTCTGTCTTATATGCAGCAGTCCCACAGTTTCCTTCTTTTAGTTTTCCTTAAATGCCATTTTTAACATAACATTTAAAATTTTTAGAAATGTTTTAGATTTATATAATTTTTATGAAAAAAGTATAAATAATTCTCTCATACCCTACACACAGTCTCTCCTATTATTTAACATCATCCATTAGTATGGTATATTTGTCACAATTAATGAACCAATATTGATAACATTATCATCAACAAAAATCTGTGGTTTTAGATTTCCCGTGTTATCCTCTGATGCCATTCTTCTTTTTTCAGTATCCCATCCAAGATTTCATATTCCATCAGTAGTCATGTCTCTCTATAGAATCCTCTTGGCTTGAGGGAGTTTGTCAGACTTTCCTTGAAAGCTCTGAGGAGTACTAGTTAGATATTTTGTGGAATGTCAGTCTGGGTGTGTTTTATGTTGTTTCTGATTGTTAATCTGGAGCTCTGGGTGTTTTGGAGCAAAACTATCAGG
>NW_011495081.1:12205175-12242895 GCF_000754665.1 Bison bison bison | reverse complement strand
TGCGAAGAGTTGACTCATTGGAAAAGACTCTGATGCTGGGAGGGGTTGGGGGCAGGAGGAGAAGGGGACGACAGAAGATGAGATGGCTGGATGGCATTGCTGACTCAATGGATGTGAGTCTGAGTGAACTCCGGGAGTTTGTGATGGACATGGAGGCCTGGAGTGTTGCGATTCATGGGGTCGCGTAGAGTCAGACACGACTGAGCGACTGATCTGATCTGATCTGATCTGATTAGTATGGTATATTTGTCACAATAAATGAACCAATATTGATAACATTATCATCAACAAAAATCTGTGGTTTTAGATTTCCCGTGTTATCCTCTGATGCCATTCTTCTTTTTTCAGTATCCCATCCAAGATTTCATATTCCATCAGTAGTCATGTCTCTCTATAGAATCCTCTTGGCTTGAGGGAGTTTGTCAGACTTTCCTTGAAAGCTCTGAGGAGTACTAGTTAGATATTTTGTGGAATGTCAGTCTGGGTGTGTTTTATGTTGTTTCTGATTGTTAATCTGGAGCTCTGGGTGTTTTGGAGCAAAACTATCAGGTAAGTACCATTTTCTTCACATCATATCTAGTGTACATACTATCAATATGACTTATCCTTGCTGACATTAAACTCGTTCACCTGACTTGAGATGGTGTGTGCCATGTTTATTTGCTGAAGAAAGTTAGTCTCTAGTTTGATTTTCTTTCCTTTCCATGCTGTAGTCTTTGGAAGGAGGTCACCCACACTCAGGTAATGGAGAGTCTGTCTCTCTCTTTCTGAATTACTTCCCTTAGTATGATAATCTCTAGGTCTCTCTATGGTGCTGCAGATGACATTGTTTCATTCTTTTTATGGCTAAGTAATATTCCATTGTATATAGGTACCACATCTTCTTTATCCATTTATCTACTGATGGACATTTAGGTTATTTATATGATTGGCTATTATGGATAGTGCATACTGTGAACATACAGGTGCATGCATTTTTTTGAACTCCAGTTTTGTCTGGAAACTCTGTTTTTAGTTTTCTGAGAAACCTCCATACAGTTTTAATAGCGGCTACAAAAATTTACATTCCCACCAAGAATGTAGGAGGATTCCCATTTATATTCATAGATTAGTCTCTTCTTTCTTCATTCATTCTTTCATTTGTTCATGCATTCATACCTTTATTTATATTCAGTTCAATTCAGTCACTCAGTTGTGTCCGACTCTTTGCGACCCCATGAACTGCAGCACATCAGGGCTCCCTGTCCATCACCAACTCCCAGAGTTTACCCAAACTCATGTCCATTGAGTCCATGATGCCATCTAACCATCTCGTCCTCTGTCGTCCCCATCTCCTCCTGCCCCCAATCTTTCCCAACATCAGGGTCTTTTCCAATGAGTCAGCTCTTCGCATCAGGTGGCCAAAATATTGGAGTTTCAGCTTCAACATCAGTCCTTCCAATGAACACCGAGGACTGATTTTCTTTAGGATGGACTGGTTGGAACTCCTTGCAGTCCAAGAGACTCTCAAGAGTCTTTTCCAACACCACAGTTCAAAAGCATCAATTCTTTGGTGCTCAGCTTTCTTTATAGTCCAACTTTCACAGCCAAACATGGCCACTGTAAAAACCATAGCCTTGACTAGATGGACCTTTATTGGCAAAGTAATGTCTTTCCTTTTTACATGCTGTGTAGCTTAGTCATAATTTTCCTTCCAAGGAGTATGTCTTTTAATTTCATGGCTGTAGTCACCATCTGCAGTGATTTTGGAGCCCCCCAAAAATAAAGTCAGCCACTGTTCCCCCATCTATTTCACATAAAGTGATGGGACCACATGCCATGATCTTTGTTTTCTGAATGTTGAGCTTTAAGCCAACTTTTCAATCTCTTCTTTCAGTTTCATCAAGAGGCTCTTTAGTTCTTCACTTTCTACCATAAGGGTGGTGTCATTTGCATATCTGAGGTTATTGATATTTCTTCCAGCAATCTAGATGTCATCTGGTCCCACCATTTCATGGGAAATAGATGGAGAAACAGTGGAAACAGTGTCAGACTTTATTTTGGGGGGCTCCAAAATCACTGCAGATGGTGACTGCAGCTAGGAAATTAAAAGATGCTTATTCCTTGGAAGGAAAGTTATGACCAACCTAGATAGCATATTCAAAAGCAGAGACATTACTTTGTCAACAAAGGTTCGTCTAGTCAAGGCTATGGTTTTTCCTGTGGTCATGTATGGATGTGAGAGTTGGACTGTGAAGAAGGCTGAGCACTGAAGAATTGATGCTTTTGAACTGTGGTGTTGGAAAAGAGTCTTGAGAGTCCCTTGGACTGCAAGGAGATCCAACCAGTCCATTCTGAAGGAGATCAGTCCTGGGATTTCTTTGGAAGGAATGATGCTAAAGCTGAAACTCCAGTACTTTGGCCACCTCATGCGAAGTGTTGACTCATTGGAAAAGACTCTGATGCTGGGAGGGATTGGGGGCAAGAGAAGGGGACGACAGAGTATGAGATGGCTGGATGGCATCACTGAATCTATGGACAAGATCTGGGTGAACTCCGGGAGTCGGTGATGGGCAGGGAGGCCTGGCGTGCTGCGATTCATGGGGTCGCAAAGAGTCGGACACGACTCAGCGACTGAACTCAGAACTCACTGCCATTTTCTTAATAGTTTGGGGTTGATTTTGTAGATCTTTTTTCTTCTCTTGTATTTCTTGACTATGTAAATCCATTTAACATTTGTTGTAAAGCTGGTTTGGTGGCACTGAATTCTCTTAACTTTTGCTTGTCTGAAAAGTTTTTGGTTTCTCCATCAATTTTGAATGAGATCCTTGCCAGGTACAGTAATCTTGATTATAGATTTTTCCCTTTCAGCACTTTAAATATATCCTGTCATTTCATTCTGGCCTGCAGAGTTTCTGCTGAAAGATCAGCTGTTAATGTATAGGGTTTCCATTGCATGTTACTACTTGCTTCTCCTTTGCTGCTTTTAATAATCTTCCTTTGTGTTTAGTTTTGTTAGTTTGATTAGTATGTGTCTTGGTGTGTTTCTCCTTGGATTTATCCTGTATGGAACTCTTTGTCCTCTTGGACTTGATTGACTATTTCATTTTTCCCTGTTGGGGAAATTTTCAACTATAATCTCTTCAAAATTTTTCTCATACTATTCATTTTTCTCTTCTTCTTCTGGGACCCCTATAATTTAAATTCTGGTGCATTTGATATGGTCCCAGACATCTCTGAGACTATTTTCAGTTCTTTTCAATCTTTTTACTTTATTCTGCTCTTCAGCAGTTATTTCCATCATTTTATCTTCGAGCTCACCGATTTATTCTTCTGCTTCAGATATGCTGCTATTGATTCCTTCTAGAATGTTTTTAATTTCAATAATTGTGTTGTTTGTCTCTGTATGTTTATTCTTTAATTCTTCTAGGTCTTTGTTCATTGATTCTTGCATTTTCTCCATTTTTTTTTTCAAGGTTTTTGAGCATTTACTATCATTTTTCTGAATTCTTTTTCAGGTAGTTTTCCTATTTACTCTTCATTTAATTGGACCTTTGTGTTTCTAGTTTGTTCTTTCATTTGTGTAGTATTTCCTGCCTTTCATTATTATTTTTTTTAACTTGTTATGTTTGAGGTCTCTTTTTCCCGGGCTTCAGGGTTGAATTCTTTCTTCCTTTTGGTTTCTACCCTCCTAAGTTTGGTCCAGTGGTTTGTGTAAGCTTCTCATAGGGTGAGATTTGTGCTGAGTTTTTGTTTGTTTTTCCTCTGATTGGCAAGGCTGAGTGAGGGGGTACTCCTGTCTGCTGATGATTGATTTGTATTTTTATTTTGTTTGTTGTTTAGATGAGGCATCCTTCACAGTGTGCAAATGGTGGTTGGGTGATGCCAGGTCTTTTAGTCAAGTGGTTTTATTTGTGTGGCTTCTCACTATTTGATATCCTTAGGGTTAGTTCTTACGTAGTCTAGGGTCTTGGAGTCAGTGCTCCAACTACAAAGGCTCAGGCTTGATCTCTGGTCAGGAACGAAGAGTCCACAAGTGGTTTGTTATGGCATTAAATGAGATTAAAATGAATATCCAGAAATGAAAAACCAAAGATGAACCCCAGGCAAATGGCAGTTACAAAATCAGGCAAATAATAATTAAAATAATGGAATATACACATATACATATACACCCATGAACAAAGTCAAAACAGTCCAACACAAATAAAGTACAGTAGACTGACCTGGTGAACAAAGGAAATCAAAAATTATATTTACCAGTTAAGAACAAAACTCACTAAAGCACAAACTGGAAAACAAAACTAAAGCAATGTGATCAAACCTAACAAATATGTTGAAATGAAAGGAAAGAACGAAAAGAAAGAATAGATATGTAAAGTTAAATAGAGGTAGGTGAAGATTTATATACATTAAAGATTAATTGCAAGGGGAAGATAACAGTAGGAAAGCAAACAAAGGGATAAATGTGGAAAATATATAATAGGTTGAAAAATTAAAATTATTTTAAAAAATGGAATAAAAATGGAAAACTCCACAGAACTGCAAAAACCCAATGTAGAAGCATAGGCTTATAACAACAATAAAAAGTCTGACTGAATATACACATGTACATATACACCCATAACCAAAATCAAACAGTCCAACAAAAATAATTACAATAGATTGACCCAGCAAACAAACAAACAACAAAAAAATTATACCTACCAGAACAAAACTAAAGCACATACTGGAAAACAAAACAAAAGCAAGGTGCCAACTGGGGAATAAAGCAATGAAAATAAAACTAACAAATATGTTGAGATGAAAGAAAGAAAGAGTAGATATGCAAAGTTAAATGTAGATAAAGAAGTTTTATATACAGTAAGGATTAACTGCAAGGGGAAAAGAATAGTAGAAAAAGCAAACAAAGGAATAAATTTACAAAAATGATAATAGGTTTAAAAAATTAAAATTAGAAAAAAAGGGGAAAAAAAGGAAAACTCCATAGAACTGCAAAAACCCAATGTAGTGGCAGAGGTTTATAACAACAATAAAAAATGTGACTGAGAGGAAAAAAATAGCTCAAAAGCTTAATTAGGTTTCATAGTGCCAATAAAATCGACAACTACAACAGAGGGGAATAAAAAGGAAAAAAAAAATCTACAAAACAAGTCAAAACATAAGAATAGTAAATGTTTTTCCTGAGTCACTGCTGTTAGAGTCCTTTCCCTCACTGGGAGTCACAGTCCAGCTCACCTCCCTAGGATGCCCTCCAACACTGCTGATCTCTGGACCTGCTACGGGGCAGCTCAGATTCTAATCTGGTCTTACTCCTGTGTGTTCTTGCCTCCAATGTCCACAGCTATCAGAACTAGTGTGTTTTCTTTTGTGAGATCTCTCAATGACCTTTAATGTATTCCGTAGATGCAAAGTCTCCTTAGTTGATCATATGGACTTACTATACAGCTTGTACAGAAGGTGGGAAGGTTTTGGGTCTTCTTCCTTAGCCACGCTGCCCCTGGGTTTCAATTGTGGTTTTATTTCCACCTCTGCATGTGGGTTGTCCACTGGAGTTTGCTCCTGAGTCTGCCCTGGAGGACTTGGGTTTGCCCCGGTGAGGGCCAGCTGTGGAGGTCATGTAGCTGCTTGGATTGCAGGGGTTCTGGCAGTTACAGGTACTCAAGGGAGTTGGTAGATAGGGCAGCAGGAAATATAGTGCTCTAGAAGGTTATGGCAACCAGCATTGACCAATATGCTCCAGTATTCTTGCCTCGAGAACCTGCCTTCCCTAACAGAAGCCTGGCAGGCCACAGGCCACAGGATGACAAAGAGTTGGACACTACCAAAGCGACCCTTTGCACATAGATGCAAGACTTTTTTTTTTTTGCCTGTGACAGCTCTGCCCCAGTGAGAGTTGAGCATGAAGGTGGTGAAGTTGCTTGGCTTGTAGGGACCCTGGTGGCACCAAGTGTGCAGGGACACGTACTGCCTCTGCCTCAGGAGTTATGGCCCTATCAGAGTCTTTTTTCCGAGCATCTTGTAGCTGGCGATCAGAAGGCCTCTTTGGCCAGTCTTTCTCTGTAGTTCAACCCGCTCAGACTCCCTTGCCTAGGGTCCTTCTCTATTGTTCAGTGCATCAGGCATCAGAGGGGCCCCCCTGGCTGGGGTCCTACTCTGTTGATCAGCAGGTCAAGCTCCTAAATCGGAACCCTGGGTGGGCTCTTACTCTGTACTGCAACGCATCAGGTGTTTGATGGGCCTGTCTCTCGTTCAGCTGCTGCTGATGGCCTGTGGGGAGAGAGAGGCTATGGTGATGGCTCCACCCTGTATGTGTGACTCAGCGGTATCGCCTTGCTTCCATGGCTGCCCAGCTTTCCTCCACAGGCATTTCCCACAACAGTCTCCTCCCTCACATCCCCTCAATCCTTCTCTCCACAGTCAACAGCAGCCCTCGCTCTGGGATTTCTCCACAATCCCTAAACTCCGCTCCCAGTGGCTGCTCCTTTCAGGGGAGCTGCACCCTTGTTCGGGGTATGTAAAACTGTGGCAAAGACTGTCTGATTCTCATTCCATTTAGGCTGGACAGATCAGCCATTTTACTCTCAGCCTTAAATGCTTCTCCTTTGACTCAGACAATTGCCCTGATGTGGGGATCGACCCCTGCTTCAGTTCCCCCACCCCAGAGGGCAGTCCAGTCCTACTAACTCCTGTTTCCCCCCCTAGTTCCTTCATTCTACAGAGTTTTGCGTGGCTCTTTTTCACTGGAGGGGTACTCCTGTCTGCTCTTAGCTGGTGTTCTGTGCACTTCTGTGTCTGAAGGTGTATTCCAGATGTATCCATGGAGAGAGATATACTCCATGTTCCCCTACTTCTTCACCATCTTGTTCTCTGTCTGTAATGTGCATTTATATTTATAATGGTTTGATATGCCTGTTCAGTTGTTTATTTAGCTTCATTTTCTTTCACTGATTTTCCCCTTTTATCTAAATGTAATATTATTACCTGGTACAATTAGAAACCCCAGTGCATTTTATTTTATATTTTCCCAAGGCAAGAATACTGGAGCATTTCCTTCTCCAGGGAATCTTCCCCACCCAGGGATAGAACCCAGATCTCTCACGTCTACCTGCATTGGCAGCTAGGTTCTTTACCACTAGCGCCACCTGGGAAGCCCTCATATTTTCTACCTTTATCCAATTTCCAAATTTTCAATTTTTCTCAAATTTTGTTCTGTGAATTTATTTTTTCAAATTTTGACAACATATTGTTGAATATTTTAAAATTAATTAGAGAGTTTTTGCTTTTGAATTCATGAACTTGCCTCTTTTAACTTTACCATAATTACAGGTATATTAAGACTTATTTTTGATCATTATTTTTTTTTCCATTTCTTTTCTTGCTTTTTCCCCTTGCCTATTGATTAACTCTAGTTTTTTTTTTTTTCCTGTTTTAAGATCCATATTATTTATTATCTATTATTTTCTGAAATTAATATTTACAGTCATTTTAGGCACTTATCTGTTTATACTTGTGAATATCTGCACTGTTACTATTATTTAGCCTCTAAGTTATGTCCAACTTCTGTGACTCCATGCACTGAAGCCCAGCAGGCTTTTCTGTCATGTGATTTCCAGGCAAAAACACTGGAGTGGCTTGCCATTTTCTTCTCCATGGGATCTTCCTTCATCAGGGATTCAACCTTTGTCTCCTGCATTGGCAGGCAGATTCTTTACCCCTGAGCTACCAGAGAAGCCTGTCTGTATTGTGTACCATATATTTACTAGAATATGTTCTCATTTAACTTCTAACTACCATACTGAAATAGTGTTCATTTTATTTTCTGAGTCGTTATGGGTATATTTCTTGTTTTCAAATAAGAGCCTTTTGGACAATAATAAATTTCATAAGTTATTTGATCACCTTTTAGCCCCTTATATCTTTTCACGCTTCCTGAAATTAATTATCTCCTTTAAAAACTTCATTCCAGAGTATTTGCAAAGTGTATATCTGTATTTATTACATTCTCACATTTAAATGAAAAATGTGCCGGCTATAAAATTACAGGTTAAAAATCCTTTTTCATCTATTAACAAGAGCAGGCTACAGTAAGTTTTTACAATAAACTAGCCTGAATATCACAGTAGTTTATTTGTTGGTCATGTTACAGTCTGAGGAAGATCAGGCTGCACACCCAAACGTCCCTCTCCACACAGGGACTCAAGGAGCCAGGACAGAGAAGAGAGAGATCTTCACTTTCTACTCAAGTATTCCCCAAGTCTAGAGGAGTGCCAAGCACTTAGTGAGCACTCAGTGGATACTTGTTACATTAACTAGTGAATACAAAGTAAAGGAAACTATAGATAGAAAATAGAAAAAAAAAAATGTAGAGTTTTGAGTACCACTGAGGGAGTTAGTATTTGTAAAATAATAGGTGGTTTGTTTAATGTGTCAACATATGCTAAGAGGAATCACTGGGGGACTTTCTTCTAATTTAGAACACAATAAATTTGCATCTTTAACTGAGTGTGAAAAGATGCCTAGACATGTAACCATGGCGGTGGTTTTCTTAACAATGTGAGAACACTTCTTAAAACTCTAGTTCATTGTTAGATGTGAAAAGTAGGAGAATATAGAACATATAAGTCTTGCTGCTGCTGCTACCGCCAAGTCGCTTCAGTCATTTCCAACTCTGTGCGACCCCATAGACGGCAGCCCACCAGGCTCCCCCGTCCCTGGGATTCTTCAGGCAAGAACACTGGAGTGGGTTGCCATTTCCTTCTCCAATGCATGAAAGTGAAAAGTGAAAGTGAAGTCGCTTAGTCGTGTCCAACTCTCCGAGACCCCATGGACTGTAGGCTACAAGGCTCCTCCATCCATGGGATTTTCCAGGCAAGAGCACTGGAGTAGGTTGCCATTTCCTTCTCCATTATGATAAGTCTTACCAGTTTTCAATTTCTCCATCTCCTTCTTTAAATCACTTTTCCTCTAATTATGCTCCATAGTTTACTATCCCACACATTTTCAGTAGAAGTGTTGGGTAATATTTATTTTGATTTTGTTAAAAATCCAAAATAAAGTGTAGTCATTTTTATTATTAAATCAGGTTTATTCATTTGTATTTCTAATTGTCATAAACTTAATTGTAACTCTTAAAGAAATATCAGTTTATAAAATATATCTTCACATAAATAAACTTGTTTAGCTATAGAAATGTACTACCTAATAAGAAATCTCAATCTTAACTATCACACCTTTTATTTTATATTCATGGCTGCACATTAGAAAGCTCAAAATGTGGATTTAAGCAAAAAAAAAAAAAAAAAAGTTACATTTTCAAAGAACTTTAAGAGAATTATTTCCACTGCACTTCCTATTAATAAGTGAATAGTCTATCAATAAATCATTGCCTAAGGAAGCACTGAAACACCCTATAGAGGCAACTTTGCTCTTTTATGCTTCTGACTGTAATCCCCAAATTGCTGCTCCTTTAGCAAGGTGGATTTTCTGACATTTCATATATCATTAATTCTTTTTCTATTTTGCTTAATCTTACCACCCTCAGTAATTTGTCAGATCTTTTGAATTCAGACACACACGGTTGTATGCTAAAGGGACTGAAGCACATCAGGAATCTAATTTTTCCTGACAATTACATTATGTCACCTCGAGCACTGGTATATTTTACATTTCCATGTTTCTTCCTGATTTGATTGACATTCAACATACTAAATTGCCTTAGCTTTTGAATATATTTTCTTGATTATAGCCCCAAGAACTCTACCCCCTGATACATGCATATGCTCTGATTTTCAGAAGCAAATATTCTCATAATTAAAGAAAGCCTCTCTGTTATCCTTACTTAGCGGTGCCAAGCAATGGCTTTTAATTTAGGATTGGAGCCTTAAAACTTATTGGCTTATGAATACTATAATTCAATTTGATGCTTGGAGTAACAAAATTTCCCAATTCTTTAGCATTTAGCTTTTAGTTTAGGTAAAATCCCATAGTATTTATTGTCTATTCTATAAGAAGTACTGCTTGAAGTCTTATTTTTAAATGGATGTCTGAAAAAAAATCTAATTAATATACTGACTTCACCTAGCCACATTCCAAGCCTACACCATAAATCATTTTCCTGAAGATAGCAAAGTGATAAGGAAACTTCATTAAAAATTTCTTTAAATATGTGAAAATAAGACTGTTGCCTTTCACCTTGGTAGGGGAGCAAAACATGCTATTTGCAAATGCTTTTTTGGTAAGTGGATTATTTTGAGCTGAAGATAATCAAGGACCAAAAAGACTCTTAGGAAGAAATTTTGACCTTCCCTTTAACTGCCTAAAATAATTTAGATAGAGGGTTTATTTCCTCAGTAGAGCTATCACCAGAGATATCTGCAAAGAATACTGAATGAGTATGATTAGGAAATTTCGCAGGGCCTAGGAAAGAGCCCACTTGGTGTCTCATTGTGTCCAGAGTGGCACATGCGTCTCATGCCAACATTTGTTTACAACACGTTCACTCTTCCATCTCCATGCAAATTGCCTTCCTCCCCTTTTAAGTCCCAAACCACAGCTAGAAGCCCTCTTCTGTCTTTAGCTGAAGATGGTATTTAAGGTGAGGGCTTTGGCCTCTTCAGTGACTAACTCAGCCTTCCTGGCTCTCTCATGTATATGAGTTATTACCCATTTGTTTGATTTTCTCCTATTAACCTGTCTCATATAAATTCAATTCTTATACCAGCCATAAGAACCTAGAAAAGGGTCTAGAATTTTTCCCCCCTCCCTGACACACTGATACAATAAAAAGGATGTTTTAAAAAGAACAGGGATTTAAAGAATTTGAATGAAAAAATAAATTGCTCATGGTTTCGGTACTAGCTTCCTAGGTCTGCCATATCAAATTACCCCAGACTAGGTGGCTGAGAACAGCAGAAATGTATTCTCTCACAGTTCCAGAAGCCAGAAGTAGAAAATCAAAGTTTCTTCAAGGCCATGCCTCCTCTGTAGGCTCTAGGGAAGAATCTTGCCTCATCTCTTCTTAACTTCTATCAGCTTCCAAGAACTGCATCACATCACCCCCTGCCTCCCTCTTCACAAGGTCTTCTCTCTAAGTCTCCATCTCTGATTCTTTCTTTGTTTTCTTACAAACATACCATCATGGATTTAGGGTCTACCCTAACATAATAAGGGTTTCTCTGGTGGCTCAGAAGGTAAAAAATCTGCAATGCAGGAGATCCAGGTTTGATCCCTGGATTGAGAAGATCCCCTGCAGTAGGGAATGGCTACCCACTCCAGTATTCTTGCCTGGAGAATTCCATGGACAGAGGAGCCTGGCAGGTTACAGTCCATGGGGTCACAAAGAATCAGACACAACTGAGTGGCTAACATTTTCACTTTCACTAAAATAATACCAACTCTTCTTAACTAAGCAAGTAGGCAAAGACATTTGGCTCAAATATAATCATATTCTGAGGTTCTGGGTAGACATGAAATTTGCAAAGCACTACTCAAATTGATCTCAGGTGGCCTTGGTCTGCAGTGGTTTGAAGCAGGGCTTTGGTTCCTCATCAGAGATTGAGGTCAGGTCATGGCAGTGAGAGAGCTGAATCCTAGCCACTAGACCAGTGGTTTGTGACAAGGCCTTGGCCCTTGGGTTTTGAAGAAATAAATTTCCACAAAGATGGAAAGTAGTGAAACAAGTAAAGTGTGTATTAGTAGGAGGAAAAGGAGTAAAGTATGTGTGAAAGGACACAGAGGTGGACTCAGAGAAAGCTGCACCCTCGTGGTAGTTGACATCAGTTATGTGGGACATTTCTCCCTGATTTCCTTTGGTGATCATTTTGACTTGCCTGGTTCGAGTCCATATTTAATATATCTCAGGATCCTCCTATGTGCGCATGTACATCTCTTAACCAAGATGGATTCCACCCAAGAGACGTATGGATAGACTTTGTACCACCAATGAGCTTTCTAGTTGGGAAGATTTACTTGACTTCAAGAATGAGAAATATGTGGTCTCCTACCTTTCATCTGGAGCTTCTCTTGTAGCTCACTTGGTAAAGAATCTGCCTAAAGTACCTCTGTGCAGGGCTCAGCTTCTTCTCTACATTGTCCTGCTACTGATATTTTGCAGTTTCTATCCGCAAGGAAAGAACTCAAATGCTTTCCTCGGTGGGCCTGGGGAGGTCCATCTACCCCCTACCTCAAAAACTTTGTAATCTCCATTTATAAAGTAGAAGGCTCTATAAGAAAATGCTTCAATCAAATGACTCTCAGAGATGAATCATTTTTAAAGCTAAGATTAACTCAATCATCCATTTTTCATTAAATCCTAGTTAATACTACCATACTTGCTACAACCAAACACATCCATACTACCTACAGTAGCACGTAAGGGACATTCCAGTACTGTATATGCTCTGGCTGAGACTACCCCTTCCTTGGTGTTGGCACTGCCAGCTTAATCATTACAAATCAGTCATTTTAAAGGCTAATTATATAAAAAAGGAATCTATAATTAAAGCAGGTTGCCAGCTCATTTCTAAAAGAACACTCAGCACAAATCCCATCTGTTTTTTATACCTATTTATTAATAACCTCACTCATTTGTAAGTAGGGTGATATTATAATTGAGCTTCCAAATTAGGATACTTTGGAAAGTGCAAGGAAGCACTATTAGAAATTACACTGAAATAACAAGCATGAAAGAAAGTAGGCATTCAATTCACTCTCCCAATAATTGCCCCTTATCAGCCAAGTCTTTCTAGAACTCTAGCCACTAGACTAAATACATGTGCAACCCCACTCTCATCAAAACCTTCTTCTGGGACTGTTCCAGTGTATATGCACCATCACTAGTGAAGTGGATTATAGTCCCAAACTCACTCTCAGTGTTCCCTTCACCATCTTGTTCAATATGAAACCTGGCAGCAAACCGCTCCCATGTGAATTATCCTCACATTTTTCCTACTAAGCAGTCAGAGGCTGAAATAAGTGTCTTCCTTGTTTTTCAGAATGCCATTTGCTCAAAATACCATTTCTTTCATAAAAGGCATAATTGACATAATACCACTGAGACACCCAACACTTCTGGGGTTATCCAGTGACCTCCAAATCATGCCCCCTCCTTTCTTGGAAATTTTATTATTCAGTTCACTATTTCTGTCTCTCCAGTACTATTTTCATTGTGATTTTAGTGACTAATGATTCCAACTGTATCACCCACCAAACACACTGGTTGTTCAGCTCCTTCGGTTCATCACTTCTAACAATATTTACCTCCGTCTTTCATTAACCACCCATTCCCATGCAAGACAGCACTCTTCCTCAGCAAAATCTCAGTTTTAAGCACTCACTCCCAAAGCATCATCTCCTATTTCTCTAGAGTATTGTTCAGTTTTCTCCCTGTTCCTCCCACATCATCAATGCATCCACTTTTACTGGAATATTCTTATTACCATCTAAACACTGCTGCAATATTTTTCATCTAAAGGAGGAACATGCTCTTAATTCCCACACCGCATCTCTAGCTCCTATCTCTTTATCTAGTTCACTTCATAGCAAAACCCTTGGTAAACATTGTCTACAATCCCTGACCAACTGCCCTTTATAGTCAATCATGTTATGCTTTCATCCCAATAAAACTTCACTAAGGTGGGAGGAGGAGGATCTCTTGACATTCTAGCCAAGTTTTCACCTTGTCAATATTTTTGGACTTCTCATGAGTACTGACACAATGAATTCTTCCCTTCTTCTAGAAACACTTACTTCACTTGGCATTCTAGACACTACATTTTCCTATCTGTCTTCCTGCTTCACTGTCATCTTCTCCGTATCTTTTGTGAATTATCAACACTAAGTTGCAACAAGACTACTACTGTTTTCCTTCCTCTTTACTCTTTCTATTCACTCCCTGAGCCATCTCTTTCATTACCCTGGTTTTATGTTTCTCATATATGCTATGATTATTACACTTATTTTCCTCCAACCTGGATAGCATTACTGAGGGTTGTAGACTCTGATCATCTACTTTTGGAAGTCCTGATATACATCCCAAGTTGAACACAGCCATAAAAACTCCTGTAGACACCTTCAATCATTTTTTTATTCTTCACCAACCTTCTATTAATCAATAATATCACCATCATTCACCTAGTTCCTCAGTCTAAATATTTAGCAATCAATGTTGCAGTTTTTCTTTCCTTCTCATGTCACATCCAATTTATTAAAATGAGCGTACTTTAGAGATATTGTGGGTTTGGTTCCAGACCATGGCAATAAAGACAATATCGCAATAAAGTGAGTCACACTATTTTTTTTGTTTCTCAATGCATAGAAGAGTTAAGTTTATACTATATTGTAGTTAATTAAGTGTGCAACAGCATCGCGTCTGAAAAGCAATGTGCATACTTTAAAAAAGACTTTAGCTGGAAAAAGCTCACCATCATCTGAGCCTTCAGCAAATCATAATAATAACCTCAAAGACTGCTGATCACAGAACATCATAGCAAATAACATAACAAGGAAAATTAAAAAGACTGTAAGAATCACCAAAATATGACACAAAGTGAGCAAATTTGGGGAAATGATACCTGTATACTTGCTCAATACAAGCTGCAACCAACCTTCAATTTGTTTTAAAAAGAAAAGTAATAAAGCAAAGTGTAATAAAGTGTATTTATTTTATTATACACAATACAAGGTTTGTATTGTTGGATCTTATATCAAAATATACTATACATCAGACTACTTCTTTTCATCTGTTACTACTCCAAAACTAAGATGTAGTCATAGTGTTTGTGAAATACAAAGTATCCTTAGGGGTCTTTCTTCCTCCTACTCTTATCTGAAAACTATTTTCAGCACAGCATCCTTAGTAATTGTTTTCAAAAGTAAGCAGCATCTAATCCCTCCCTTGCTTCATCCTCTCTGTCACACTTAGAAAATGTCAATTCTTCATTTTGGCACACCATGGCTGACTTGGTCTACCTGCTGCTTACTGCTCCAAACTCACTTCCTACAATGTCTTTTTTTTTTTTTTTTCACTTACCTCTCTTCAAACTGACTCTCTTTCTTGATGCTTCCTCAAATCTACTTAACTTTTTCTATTTTAAAGTCTTTCCAAATTTTCCCCTCTTCCTTGAATGTTCTTTCTCTAGAAATTCACAGAGTCCACACCCATGTCTTTCAAATCCTTTCAGCTCTGTCCTCAATTCATTCTTTCCTCCCTCCAATAACCTTTTGTAAAAGGTAAAATCAAGACTTTCATAGGATTAGAACCTCAGCAAGAATTACATGTCAAAAGCTATAATTCATTAACGAAGGGGGAAACTAGTAACATATTACAAGTAGTTCAAAGGAGAATTCAAAGACTCATGTGTATATTTAGGCGATAAGGAATTCTGAAGTGAATGTATAAGCAGATGCCAAATCAGTCTTGCCACAGGGCAAGGGTCAGTAACATTCCACCGTATACATTCTACTTGAAATTTTATGAATGCAATTTTTATTATTACCAGTTTTCTCCATTTTAGAGTCGTAAATTAGCTCAAAGGCAATGAAAGAAAGAGATTCCTTGGAAGAGTGCACTGAATCGGAAACTCAGTAATTATTTTTCCACTTTACTGGAATTGTTTACTGACACCATCTTTAATGTTTACTGACAAGTACCATCTCCCTATATTCCCTTACTTTTATTACTGGACTTATCACTCCCTGAAAATATTGTATACATGGTATACAATATGGTATACATTCACACTTTTATTGTCTGTCATTCCTTTAGAAAATGATCTCCATAAGAGCACACAATTTAAAAAGTGCTTGGCAGAGAGGGACTACTCATAATTTGTTGAGGGAATGCATATATTTCATAAAGATTTTAAAACTATCTGTTAATGAATATATATTTTTAAAAAAGGTAAATCATGACTCTCATCAATATCAACCAAATACATGTCAAAGATTTTACTTAAATCTTTAGTTAGCCAGTTAGATATTAAAGCTAGTTCAAAGGGGAGTTCAGAGTAACCACAAATACTTGGGAAATCAGGAATGCTGAAATAAATTGGTTATGCATATAAAACTAGCTCCAGGGAGCCCATCATACCTTAATTGAACACATTCATTTGCATTTCTATGAAAAATAAACTGATATTACTATCAATTTTCTACAGGTCTGGAGGGTTTTAAAATAGCTCAAATATAATAAAATATGCAGATAACCTGAAATACTAGATGAAACACCTAGTAATAATTTACCCCATTTCAAAACCTTTAGCAATTTTTTTCCAACATCATATGGACCTTAAAAATATAAGATTGCCATCAACATAAGGGTTATTCCCAGTTAAAAAATATACCTAAACTCTGAATGCTAGTCCTTAACCTAATATTTTGTATTTCCATTATTGCATATAAATTATCAGTCAAATAAAACCATGTGATAAGTGAAAACGTGCTTTTTTACCATGAATTTTGTATTTTTATGTATGTTTTGCTAATTACCTTATCTGTCTTAGTTTATAGAAAATAAGTTCAAGTGTTCTAGTTTGGATCTCTATGGAGACTAGTGGGCTATTTTTTCTCTTACTTAGTTATATTAAACACTTTAGTTAGTTTTACCTCTCTTGTATAGTAGACTCTTGACTGCAAGGGATTGTGGAATATATTCCCAGATTTAGCATGAATCCATGCTCATTCAATAATTCCAACTAAGAGTATAACGTGGTGTGAAGAGACAGGATTCTAGAATTGGTTCCCCTTATCTGTTTACATGAGCACCAGAATCTGAATTCTTATAAGAAAGTGGGGACCATCTACTCCAAATATTTATGTGTGAGATAATACATAGGATGTTTGTTTATACTTTCATGAATATGATAAACAATAAATTTATTATGCATTTAATTGTCTCTCCCAAGGAAAGGCAATGCCAAAGAATGATCAAACTATTGCACAGTTGCACTCATCTCACACACTAGTAAAGCAATGCTCAAAATTCTCCAAGCCAAGCTTCAACAATAAGTGAACCATGAGCTTCCAGATGTTCAAGCTGGATTTAGAAAAGGCAGAGGAATCAGAGATCAAATTGCCAACATCTGTTGGATTACTTAAAAAGCAAGAGAGTTTCAGAAAAACATCTACTTCTGCTTTATTGACTATGCCAAAGCCTTTGACTGTGTGGCTCACAACAAACTGGGAAATTCTTAAAGAAATTGGAATACCAGACCACCTGACCTGCCTCCTGAGAAATCTGTATTCAGGTCAGGAAACAACAGGTAGAATGGGACATGGAACAAGAGACTGGTTCCAAATAGGAAAAGGAGTACATCAAGGCTGTATATTGTCAGCCTGCTTGTTTAACTTGTATGCAGAGTACATCATGAGACATGCTGGACTGGATGAAGCACAGGATAGCATCAAGGTTGCAGGGAGAAATATCAGTAACCTCAGATATGCAGATGACACCACCCTTATGGCAGAAAGGGAAGAAGAACTAAAGACCCTCTTGATGATAGTGAAAGAGAAGAGTGAAAGCTGGCTTAGAACTCAATGTTCAGAAAACTAAGGTCATGGCATCTGGTCCCATCACTTCATGGCAAATAGATGGGGAACAATGGAAACAGTGAGAGACGTTACTTTGGGGGACTCTAAAATCACTGCAGATGGTGACTGCAGCCATGAAATTAAAAGACGCTTGCTCCTTGGAAGAAAAGTTATGACCAATCTAGACAGCTTATTAAAAAGCAGAGACATTACTCTGCCAACAAAGGCCTGTCTCATCAAAGCTATGGTTTTTCCAGTGGTCATGTATGGATGTGAAAGTTGAACTATAAAGAAAGCTGAGTGCTGAAGAATTGATGCTTTTGAACTGTGATGTTGGAGAAGACTCTCGAGAGTCCTTTGGACTGCAAGGAAATCCAACTAGTCCATCCTAAAGGATATCAGTCCTGAATATTCATTGGAAGGACTGATGCTGAAGCTGAAACTCCAATACTTTGGCCACCTGATGGAAAGAACTGACTCATTTGAAAAGACCCTGATGCTGGGAACGATTGAAGGCGGAAGGAGAAGGGGATGACAGAGGATGAGATGGTTGGATGGCATCACCGACTCAATGGACATGAGATTGAGTAAACTCCGGGAGTTGATGAAGGACAGGGAGGCCTGGTGTGCTGAAATCCATGGGGTTCCAAAGAGTCATACATGACTGAGCCACTGAATGGAACTGAACTTATAATGACCTATAAAAATTTCTTGTCAATTCTGCTATTTCTCTCTGCTGTATTTTTCAACTGTCTGGTGATAATGTGGTCCTCTCTGGATACTAAAATTTTTTTTTTTTTGTAATATTATCTTAGCCTCATGTGGTCTGACTGAGACAGAAGCATATTTGTTCTGTCCTTTCTTGTTGTAACTTAGACTTCATTTTTATATTGACACAAGGTAGAGCTTCTGATCACTGAATCTTTAAGATGCTTTTAATGGCTATTTAATGGTGTAAGTCTGCCTCTTAATGTGGACACTGTAAAGGCCTCTCTTCAGTGAATTCTATTCTCCAGTGAGTTCACCTCTGCTCTCTTAACAAGTATCACAGAGCTAACAGGCTAAAACACTTTGAGAAAAGAATGTTACCAGACAGGAGCCCAAAACTGAAATAGAGGTATGTGAGTTGTGTCAAACCATATCCTTTATAACCTCATTAAACCTGTGCCAACCAACATCAGTAGCTCAGAATACTACAAGTACCATATTTTACAGTCTGTATGGTATAAGTTACACTGAGTCAGTTCAGTTCAGTTCAGTCGCTCAGTCATGTTCGACTCTTTGCAACCCCATGAACCGCAGCACGCCAGGCCTCCCTGTCCATCACCAACTCCCAGAGTCCACCCAAACCCATGTCCATTGAGTCGGTGATGCCATCCAACCGTCTCATCCTCTGTCATCCCCTTCTCCTCCTGCCCTCAATCTTTTCCAGCATCAGGGTCTTTTCAAATGAGTCAGCTCTTCACATCAGGTGGCCAAAGTACTGGAGTTTCAGCTTTAGCATCAGTCCTTCCAATGAACACCCAGGACTGATCTCCTTTTAGGATGGACTGGTTGGATCTCCTTGCAGTCCAAGTGCCTCTCAAGAGTCTTCTCCAACACCACAGTTCAAAAGCAGCAGTTCTTTGGCACTAAATATATAGGTCATTAACACAATTTATATACATAAAATGAGATAGAACACACTCAATATCCTGAAAATCTTTTCCCAGGACCACATGAATTTGTATAATATTTCAGCAATCTTTCTATATTATTTTAGCTTGCTTTTCACTTCTCTTAAATATTAGACAGAATATCAATCAGAGACTTTCCTTGCCCTTGGATCTTTACAACATTGATTTTAACCAACAATATGACAGAAATTAAATTGTATTGCTAACATGTGCTATGATTAAATTATTATTAGACAATAACTGATGTAAGCCAAGGGAGATGAGAGTATTTTAGTGTTGGAATATGATCTCTATAAAGTAGTAACAAAACTGATGCTGGCCAGGGCTATAAATAAATCAAACCCAAGTACTGCTTTACATGTATGTGTATGTATGTGTGTATGTGTGTGTGTGTATTTGCTCTTGTGCTCATGCTATTCTTTGTCTCTTCTTCTATCCTTTGATCTTTATTTTAAAAATACATAACAATGGCAAGACATTTACCTAAGTACATGTTGATTTAGTTTTATATTTTAATCAATACTACTTGGCATAATTATGTATCTGCACATAGTTTATGTGCATATAAATGTGTATATAGATATTTAGATAGATATAGATATAATGGTTTTATCAGAGTTTCTAAAGGTGGTTTTACAGTAATTTATCTAATACTCCTAGAGTTACCTGGAGGGTATTTAAACAAAAATATCAAATACTAAATATATCAAAGAGCACAGATTTATATGCTATAATTCTTAGCATTTTAGCTTTTCTTCATTTTTCTACTGGCTTTCTATTGTCATCTATGATAAATATAAGTGTAACAGTAAGTAGGGGAAAGAATATCCTGTAATAGATACAAGATATGAGCAAATACACACACACACACACATACACACATACATACACATACATATAAAGCAATACTTGGGTTTGATTTCTACGGGCTTTCTATTGTCCTCCATGATAAATATAAGTGTAATAGTAAGTAGGGGAAAGAATATCCTGTAATAGATACAAGATGTTCTGTAAATAAAAACACTATGGTGATGAAACATCAATCCCTCCAGGAAGTCTTGACTGACATTCTCTCTGAAGTGACATGATACTATTTAATGTATAATTGCTCCCCTGTGGCCCTGTGACCTCAGGAGAGAAAGCTCTTTGGAGTGTAGTAACTGGGCTACTAAATAGTGCTTCTATTTCCTAGCATGCTGCCTACACCAGATCCAGTACTCAATCTATATCCTCTGAAAAAGAGGAAAAGACTACATAAGCAAAGAGCTGAAAACAATTTTCCTAAAGAATTAGCCTTGTAATCAAAAGGAGAACAATGATTAGAATTGATGTTTATATCTCTATTGAAATATGCTACCTCACAATCATTTCAACAAAGGTAGATTAAACATCAATTATTAACAGTCTTATGGACTCTGTGGGAGAGGGAGAGGGAGGGAAGATTTGGGAGAATGGCATTGAAACATGTAAAATATCATGTATGAAATGAGATGCCAGTCCAGGTTCGATGCACGATACTGGATGCTTGGGGCTAGAGCACTGGGACGACCCAGAGGGATGGTATGGGGAGGGAGGAGGGAGGTGGGTTCAGGATGGGGAACACATGTATACCTGTGGTGGATTCATTTTGATATTTGGCAAAACTAATACAATTATGTAAAGTTTAAAAATAAAATAAAATAAATAAAATTAAATTAATATAAATGGACTAGGTACTACATAGATGTAAGGGTCAAAGGTATTTTTCCTAAATCAGAATAAAATATGACGTGTGTGCATGCATGCATGCTAAGCAGCTTCAGTCATGTCCGATTCTGTGCAACCTATGGATTGCAGCCTGTGAGGCTCTTCTGTCCATGAGATCCTCCAGGCAGGAATGCTAGAGTGGGCTGCCATGCCCTCCTCCAGGGAATCTTCCCAACCCATTGATCAACCCCAGGTCTCCTGTGTCTTCTGCATCACAGGCAGATTCTTTATGCCTAAGCCACTGGGGAAGCCTCCAAAACATAACATATTCCATTAATTTTATAGGATGTATTCTATGTAAGGTGTACAGTTTATGGGAGAGATGAAGAACACTGATTACAACTAAAGGAAAAGGAAATATGAGAAAGACATCTGAAAGGAACAGAGCATACAACTGAGTGTAAAATAATCAGTGCCCCATAGAAGTGGGCTCTCATGATGGCTTAGAGTGTACAAAGCCCACCTGCAAAGAGGAAGACCTGGGTTCTATCCCTGGGTTGGGAAGATCCCCTGGAGAAGGGAATGGCTACCCACTCCAGTGTTCTGGCCTGGAGAATTCCATGGACAGAGGAGTCTGGCAGGCGACAGCCCATGGGGTCACAAAGAGTTGGACACAACTGAGTGACTTTCACTCTCATTGCATAAGTGGAATTTGGAAACAAATTATTGCTTTTATTGACTGATCAGTATTAATTGACTCATTCCTTGTCTCACTCCCTACTGAGTTCATTACCAAGGAGACTGTTATCCTTGGTTATGATAACACACTGTTATCATGTGTTTTTACCTAGCGAAGTTAGTAATAAGAGGGTGGCAACAAATTGCAGTTCCAGGACTTGACATAAAAAATGTTTGAGGTAGGAAACAAAAGTATTTAATTTCTTGATTTGAGGTAGAAAAATTTATTTTCTAAGAAATTAAGTAGAAAGCTGGTGCTGCCAAGTCTCTGAATTATAGTATTCTGATCTCTGTTGTGACAATTTTTTACAAGATACAGTTGAGCAAGTATCATGTACCTAAAATTATTCATCTATGTTTCTTTTGTCCTTTTACATCTAAGGGCTTCCCTGGTGCTCAGTGGCAAAGAATCTGCCTGCTAATCCAAGAGATACAAGAGATGTGGGTTTGATCCCTGAATTGGAAAGATCCTCTAGAGAAGGGAATGGCAACCCACTCCAGTATTCTTATCTGGGAAATTCCATGGACAGAGGAGCCTGGTATGCTACAGTTCATGGGATCGCAAAAGAGTCAGATAGGACTTAATGACTAAACAACAACGACAGCATATCTTTTGTATCTTGATATCTCTATCTCAGTGTCTTCTTTTTATGTGCACCTTTAAGTATGTCTGTGTGTTTACATACATGTAAAAGGTCATATACTGTACTTAAATAAATGTGTGTGTATGCCCAGGCACTCAGTTGTGTTCAACTCTTTGCAATCCAATTAGTGGGGATCTTCTGACTCAGGGATCGAACCTGCGTCTCTTGCATCTCCTGGATTGGCAGGTGGTTTCTTTACCACTGTGACACCTGAGAAGCTCATACAATATTTGAATATACATAAGTATTTATTGAATGGATAATATGTATTAGTCATCATATGAAGACATTAAGGAAAATGAAATATAGTCTGGTTTCATAGTGCTTGGTCTCAGTATGGGGAGCTGAACACATTCAAAAGTATGAGAATGCACAGTAAACAAGTTTGATAGAGATTTATGTAACAATCTACGGAAGTCAGGAGAAGAAGTGTGGCAGGATATTTATTGAAGGGAAGCAAAGAAGACTTCACAGATATTAAAATACATGAATGCAGTCTCCAGGAAAGAGAAAGAACACACAGGGCCCACAACAAAAAGAGGTAACATCAGGTAAGAGAGTAGCAGCTGCACAGACATGGAGGGGCCTGAGAATGAGACACTGTTTGGAAAACCACCTGCAGGCTGGTATGACTACCTGTTCACAGATATACACAGAGATTACGAAGATTTAAATAAATGCGTGCGTGTTTTTTTCTCTCCATGTTTGGTATATATTCGTCTCTATCTTCCCTCTAATAATTGTAAAGAAAAAAATGCTAAATTTTCAAGGACATACATAAGAAACCTGGCTTCTACTTCCTCAAAGCAATAAAGCAACAGAGCAATGTAATTCAATCCAACAGTTTCAGGAGACTCTACTCCCTTTCATTACTCCATAAAACATTTTGCCTATTTGTGAGGAAGACATTGCACTGTCAATTGAGATTCCAAACTGCTCTCATAAAATAAAGGTGCTTCATGCTTGAATTTTGTTTCTTTATTTATCAATGATAGTCACAGTTGTCACTTTTTACTTGTCCTAGGAGTAGGCTATTTCCTCCATCCTCCCTAAGTTAAAAAAAAAAATCACAACCTAAAAATGAAAAAATAAAATCATGATTTACCAGTTTCAGCTTTAGTCCCTGAAGCATTTCATCATTTCTTTCTAAGCACCTTAAAAAATATTTACATCTTCAATGATACCCAAGGTCATGTGAATCTCTGCAGGCTATCTTTGACAGAATTTTTTTTACTCGGTCTGACAGCAGAGAACAGAGCACTGAAGCTCACACCTCACAAATGTAATTTGGAGTGTTAATTGGAAAGAACCGAGCTGACCCTGTGATTTCTGCTCTCTAAGAATGGGTGACAAGATATCTCATCCTTCCTTCTGAAGTTGGTGGACAGAAATGATAAGAATCATAGGGGATCTGACTGGGGAGGAGAGAGATACAAAATCTGGGAAACAGGAGAAGAGAAATGTAAAAGGAAATTTTTGTTTGGTAACGAGAAGTGAAAACAAATCATATCACCACAGAAGTGATCTGAGAATGGTTTGGATTAATCCAATTTCCATTCAACATTTGTTTAAGATAGTTCAGAAAGAAACCCAGAAGTTTTGTGACAGAAAAGTGAGGGAAAAAAAAAAAAAGAAGTGGACTTGTAACTTCTCAGTAGGAATAAAGTAGGGAATAAAGAAGGCATCTAATTTCTGATTTCAAAATATTTGGTCTGAAAATAATAGTTAACAGTTGTTAAGTGAATACAATGTCAGTTACTGGTCTAAGCACCTTGGAAATATTAACAACTTAAAACCCTATGAAGTAGATTACAAATATCCCCTGCCCCTCCACCCCCACCATTTTCTATAAAAAGAAACAAAAGCACAGATGGAGCCAGTACATTTAATTTCCTGTGGCCCCACAGGAATAAGTGGGAAAACCTGAAATCAATTGCCGTCAACTTGGCTTCAGTGGCTGTCTGAGACTGATTTCTCTGAAGAATCACTCCTACTTATATTTTTAGACAAGAACAGAAAAACTAGTTATGAAACAAATATATTTTAATGACTTTTCCTCTAGTAAAACTGGCAAAGAATTGGAATTGAGTAGTATGACAATATCAGCAATTTGAATACTAAGCTTTTAACACTTTTAGACACAATTTTTTTAACACAATTAGACAAGTTGAGGATTTGAGTTCAGAAGACTGAAAAGTACCTTTGATGCCTCCCTGGTAAAGTTTAGAATCATAGGATAAATGCAAAGCATCTTCATATACCAGCTAATTGGATGATTACTTAAGCTGTTAATATTGTCATAAACTTGTAGGGTCCATAAACTCCATGAATCCTCATGACAAAAGTCCCTTGATATCTACTAGATATCTAGTATATATCAAGCAGATATCTAGTCTAGCCAGGATATCTTTGGTGGTTGAGATTTATTATATCCCAGAGAAATACTTTCCGATTTTGGAAAGATTTGTCTCAAATTCTTTATTAATTTGAACTGAAACAAGTTAACCTGTAGCATTTAAATTGGCCTCATTTCTAAATCCCATGAATGAGTCTTCCAGGAGAATCAACACATTTACCTATCATTGTAATAAAAATACTGGATATTTTTGCTTCATAAAATTATAATTAATTAGTGGTTGATATTGTTGAGAAAAATCACCATTTGTAGAGCAGAAAATGGTGAATCATTTAAAGTGCTGAATGGAATTTTTCAATTAAAGTAGCCACATTCTCTTTTCTTGGTTGCAGCTTTTGAAATGTACTTATTTTACATTTCAGCTTATAAATGAGGGACAGAGTATTTTTAAGGAAACAGGATAGAAAATATTTCTCAACAGGATTTTTTATCCCACAAAGTTAGATATGCTGTGTCATCTAGACCAGGCAAGCATGAAGAGCTTAATTCAAAATTATAGAAAATATGATCCAGGGACTATCCCTTTGGTCCAGCGGTTAAGAATTCACCCTGCTATGCAGAGGATATGGAAATGATCCCTGGTGGGAGAACTAAGATCCCACATGCCACAGAGCAACTAAATCCATGTGCCCCAACTACTGAGCCCGTGCTCTACTGCTGAGCCTGCACACCACAGCTAGAGAGCTCGTACAGCAACGCTGCAAAGGAAGATCTGGCATGATGCAACGAAGACCCAAAACAGACAAATAAGTAAATAAACATTTAAAAATATATAAATGATCCCAGGCAGAGGTGAACAGAAATTTCCAGGGCCCAGAGAAAGTCCTGCTAAGAACACTAAAGTGCATAAGGGTACTGGGCGCTGAGCATGGTGGTCTGGACAGAGCGGAAAATGTTATGAATAAAGAGAAGAAAAGTAACCCAAGGACAGAGACAGGCTCGTGCCACTTTTCTCCCAAGTGAACAATTTTCATACTCATGAATGTAACCTGTTTAATGAAAAGAAATTTTACTCTGAGTAAAAGTCATGGCATATGCAAGGGGAAGTATACTTGTGTAGATCATACACTCTTTGAAATGAAGTAAGAAATTGACAAAATTTATCCTGTAAGACAGGCTTCCCAGGTGGCACTGGTGGTAAAGGACATGCCTGCCAATGCAGGAAACATAAGAGATGTAGGTCGATCCCCAGGTCGGGGAGATCCCCTGGAGAAGGGCACAGAAGCCCACTCCAGTATTCTTGCCAGGAGAATCCCATGGATAAAGGAGCCTGGTGGGTTATAGTCCATAGGGTCGCAAAGAGACAGACACTACTGAAGCAACGTGCATATATCCTGTAAAAGTTCTATCAGTCAGATCAGATCAGATCAGTCGCTCAGTTGTGTCCGACTCTTTGCGACCCCATGAATTGCAGCACGCCAGGCCTCCCTGTCCATCACCAACTCCCGGAGTTCACTCAGAATCACATCCATCGAGTCAGTGATGCCATCCAGCCATCTCATCCCCTGTCGTCCCCTTCTCCTCTTGCCCCCAATCCCTCCCAGCATCAGAGTCTTTTCCAATGAGTCAACTCTTCGCATGAGGTGGCCAAAGTACTGGAGTTTCAGCTTTAGCATCATTCCTTCCAAAGAAATCCCAGGGCTGATCTCCTTCAGAATGGACTGGTTGGATCTCCTTGCAGTCCAAGGGACTCTCAAGAGTCTTCTCCAACACCACAGTTCAAAAGCATCAATTCTGCGGTGCTCAGCCTTCTTCACAGTCCAACTCTCACATCCATACATGACCACAGGAAAAACCATAGCCTTGACTAGATGAACCTTTGTTGGCAAAGTAATGTCTCTGCTTTTGAATATGCTATCTAGGTTGGTCATAACTTTCCTTCCAAGGAGTAAGCGTCTTTTAATTTCATGGCTGCAGTCACCATCTGCAGTGATTTTGGAGCCCAGAAAAAATAACGTCTGACACTGTTTCCACTGTTTCCCCATCTATTTGCCATGAAGTGATGGGACCGGATGCCATGATCTTCTTTTTCTGAATGTTGAGCTTTAAGCCCACTTTTTCACTCTCCACCTTCACTTTCATCAAGAGGCTTTTGAGTTCCTCTTCACTTTCTGCCATAAGGGTGGTGTCATCTGCATATCTGAGTTCTATTAGTACGGACTACTAAATAGATTGAGAAAATAATTTCTGCTACTGGTCTTAAATTTTTATAGATGTTCCTAAAATGTTCATTTAGCTCACCTCTGCTAACAGATTGAGCAGAATGATTTATGAACAGGGCTGATTTCCATACCACTGATGGATGCTTAATTCACTTAATGATCACTGGTAAGCAGCAGCTACTATAAACTTCAAGTATCACTAATAGGACTTTTTAGCTCTTATACTGTGAAACACAATCTGTTTTTTTTTACGCATTGTTTTTTTTTTTTTTAAGACATAAAGCCTTAAAGAAAAAGAATTTTACTTTTTCCATGTACTAAGCATTTTAACCTCAGGTCATGTGTCCAAACATTTGACTGCTGTATTTTCAAATAGTATGAATACATGCCAGGATAGATAATGCATTAAGTATGGATAATATACTAAGCTATCTGTAGTTAAGAAAGAAAACATGTAATGAAAACAAATATCTTCCTCTTTTAAAATTATATACCTAAATGTTATACCTAAGTAGCTGATGTTCAATAATAATAGATGCAAATTCAATGCACTGTACACCACATACTATATGTTATTTTCAGGTGTTTCATTTATTGTAAATATGTAATTTTAGGATTTGGGTTCAGAAATATTTTTAATAGAGTCTCAATATATTTGTCTGTTTTGATGAAGAGGACTTAAATTTGCATGACTTTAAAAATCAAAGAAGCTTGTTACATACTCCAACTCAGTAATTCAGAGGCCTTTGCCATATTTGCTCCTAAATCAGTGATTTATGGTATGTACGGTGAGGAGGGATGGTGTTTGACATTGTTTTCCATCTGATAGAGGGCATCATGACACCACACTTGGTTATGTGGCTGTGATATCTCAATATTCTAATTTGTGAATGGAGAAGTGTGGACTAGCTCATCTCAAAGGACTCTGACGTCTCATATATTATACAAACTTATAAACCCAGAACATACAATGAAACACTCCAGAAATCTAAAACAGAAATATGTGTGTGATAACTGACATTGCCTCAAAAAACTTATTAAACCCATTTTAAAACCATAGTCTGAATTATATGCTAATAGAAAATAAAAATTATATGAGAAAAAAAAAAACATAGTCTTAAGTCAGATGAGGAGAGATATTTTTGAAGGGGTTAGCAAAATAAAGGCTAAAATAGGTGATGCTGAATACACATTCCAAGGGTCCTAATAGGAACCCTATCGGCTGAGTGGAGCACTGGAGGACTTCAAGTAGAGAGAGATTCCACAGAAAAGTTTCTTAGAAAAGCTACCTATTATGTACATTTGACGTTGTTTTAGCTTTTACTATTTAATCAACAACTATGAAGACTTACCAACATAAAATAATAAACACTAATTTCTAAAAAAATTAAAAACAAACAAACATACACTCACTCTTTAGGGAGTGTATAGGGATTTGGAATGAAACGCATGAGTATTGGGCTTTGTAGGAGGGCACCAAATTAGAATTTGTCTGGTATTTTTCCTGGTGGCTCAGTTAGTAAAGAATCTACCTGCAATGCAGGAGACCTGGATTTGATCCCTGTTGGGAAAATCCTCTGGAGAAGGAAATGGCAACCCATTCTAGTATTCTTGCTTGGAAAATCCCATGGACAGAGGGACCTGGCAGGCTACCGTCTATGGGGTCACAAAGAGTCAGACATGACTGAGTGACTAACACTTTGAATTTCACTTTATGAGTATTAGGCCCTAAACTACAAGGTCACTTCCTGTTGTCAGTGTACATCTATATAGATAAGGCAGAGCATGGTTATACATCAAAGCACGGCTGCCATTTAATTTTTCCTGATATAAGATCAATTTCTTTATGGAGTGCCCATTTCCAAGGTGATGGGGAAAGGAGTGGGAGATGCTGATTTTGCACACAGTGAAAGCTGACATCCCCCTTGAGAAATGTGACAGTTAAAGTTTCCACTCATGCATGGTGCCATTCATCTTAAAATCCTTTTAAACTTCCAGATATCAGAGGATGTGTTTTGGGGGAGAAATAACTTTGAGCTGAATAATCTGCTGTTAAAACTTCACATATAACCTAGCTTTTTATGTTTTAGCTGAATGAAAGTGTTCTTTGACACCCAAATTGAAATATGATGATAAAAAAAAGCACACAATGTGACATCAGCTGGAAACAGAAGGATTAGAAATCTTTTCACCTATATATTTCTTCACTTTTCTCTCCACTTCACCAAGTTGCAAGAGTTATATATCAGGACTGTATTTGTTTAGAGAGAAGAGCTAAGACAGAGTTCATCTCAGGAGCTTGAAGGGCATAGACAAAATCATTTATCACATAGGTTCAAAGGTAGGTAGAATCTTCTTGAAACAAAATGTCACCAAAAATGTTTGATGAGACAGTGGAGACTGAAAGTGGGGAACTGAAAGAGGTCAAGATCATGAAAGGATTGTATTATGGATACCTTTAATCACATCCCACTCCATGGACACGGAAACTTCTGCTTTGCCATGTAATAGTCTCCCAGTAGGAACCACTGTTCTCAAGCAAGTTATACCAAGTCACTACTTGATCTGTGTTTCCCAAAGACATGACTATGGACCGAGCTCCACCTCTCTGTGTCCTTTCCAGCTCTAAACAAAGCATACTATCTCTGAGATCCATTATCAAAGGACCGTACAATAGCAAGTTGGAATTACCAGGGTATTAATTGAATTTTTTCTAGCATTTATTCCTCAGCATTTACCTAGCATTTCCTTGTTAAGGGATACAAGGCAAAGCTAATCCTTTTGACTAAACGTGGAAATATAAGGCTCTAAAAATTTCCATTCATCTTTCTAAAAAGAATACAGTGACACTTTTATTAAGGATATTATTCTTTGGAAGATACAGTCCTTGGATCCTTGGAAAAGTGAAATACAGTCCGTTATTCTAGACTAGAAGGATAAAGGAGTATCAAAAATTACAAACTGTGAAAAGAAACTTGCAAGATTGCTATACCAGTTAATGTCACAGTTAGCTGCAAGTAACAGAAAATCTTACCAAAAAAGTGGCTCTAATAAGAACTGAATTCACTTACATGACAAGAACCCTGGAGACAGTCTGTAGTTGGGGAAGCTGACTAATGACTTCATCAGAAATGCAGTCTCTCTAAACCCTTCTTCAGTGCAAGATTACTTTGCAGTTTATGACAAGATGATAGCTCTTGTTTTAGGCAAGAAGTATGTGTATGAGGGCTTCCCTGGTGACTCAGCAGTAAAGAATCCGCCTGCAATGCAGGAGATGAGAATTTGATCCCTGAGTCAGGAATATACCCTGGAGAAGGGCATGGCAACCCACTCCAGTATTCTTGGCTGGAGAATCCCATGGACAGAGGAGCCTGGTGAGCTAAGGTCCATTGGGTTGCAAAGAATTGGGCATGACTGAAGGGACTTAGCACATGCTGTATTATCCAGATGGGCCCAATTTAGACAAATCAATCCCTAACCATGAAGAACACATCCAGGCCCAGAGAACCAGAGAGATGGCAATCAGAAAAGAAATCACCTTGCCTTTCCTCTCTACTGCTGACTTGGCAGATAGAGGAAGGACCCGCATGAGAACGTGTCAGTTATCTATGTGTTTGTGTGCACACTTAATCATTCAGTAGTGTCTGACTCTGTGACAGCAGGGACTGTAGCCCACCAGGCTCCTCTGTTCATGGAATTCTCCAGGCAAGAATTCTGGAGTGAGTTGCCATGTCCTTCTCCAGAGGATCTTCCTGACCCAGAAATCAAACCCAGGTTTCCTATATTGCAGGTGGATTCTTTACCATCTGAGCCACCAGGTAAGCCCTGTCAGTTATCTATACAAGCAAGGAACATAAGGAATGGATTCTTCCCTTGAGCCTCCAGAAGGAAATGCAGACCACATAATACCTTGATTTTAGTCAAGTGAGATGTGTGTTAAACTTTTGATAAACAGAAGTGTAGGGTGACACATTTATGCATTTATGTTGTTTAAATTCACTAATTCTGTAGCAATTTGTTATAGAGATAATTTAAAAAAAAATACTAATACATTAGCTATAGGGAAAACTGCACATTTAAAATTGCTAATTAAAAAATAAATAAAAATAAAATAAAATTGCTAATTAAGGTCATGAAAGGAATGGTCCTTAAACGTGAATGTGCATTAAAATCACCTGGAGAGCTTTTAATATTTGCAATGCCCAGAAATCAATGTCCAGCCCAATTAAATCAGAATCACTGGGGCTGGAACCCAGGCAACAGTACTTTTAGCGCTCTCTTGATGATTCCAGTGTGTCACCAGGTTTGGAGAATCACTCATAGATGGTATTTTGAAGAAGAGTATTTCAGATGTTGATGCTGTACCTGAAATATTAACAGATTGTTCCACCAACCTCTAAGCATTGGCTTCTTCTAGATGAGATGGTATATTATAAAACAAGTGAATCTCTCTTTCTGCAACGCAAGGCCTTATTTGAAAGATACAGGCACTTTTTAAAACAGCAATGCTTGTTTGCACAGCGTTTGATAATATAGTATTTGAAAGCTAAAGTTCTTGAGTACATGTTTTATATTTTTGACATGGAATTAAAATAATTTGATAGAGGGATCATTTTAACAAAAGAAGGAAAGGACAACCATATGTAAAGTGAATGGGCCCAAAATGGTAAAGTTTAGCCATCAAAATGGGGCTACTCTTTTTATCAAGTGTAGTAGAAAACCTTTTGTGTACATATATAAATAGCATTTATAATATATATATATATATACTTTAGAAAATTTATGAATTTTTAGTCTAAAAAAATTATGGTATTTTGATTCCACTTGTTTGACTTAGTATAAATAGAATGCTAGACTTCTAATTTAAAAAACAGATATGCAACATGCAATGAAGGTTTATTGTATAGCACAGGGACCTATAGTCAATATATAATAATAACCTATAATGGAAAAAATCTGAAAAATAATATATGTATATTTCATATATATATATATATACACACACACACACATAACTGAATCACCTTGTTGTGCACCTGAAACATTGTAAGTCAGCTTCTTCAATAAAATATATATATTAAGAAAAAAAATGGGGCTTAGTATATTATTAAGAAAAAAAAATATATATATATTAAGAAAAAAATTTGCAAAGAAAATACACTAGGTATATTTATTCTTGATGGAAATTAACTTATATAGATGAAAAGAAGTGTATTTATTTATTTTTTTTTTTAGAAAAGTATTTTTAAATATATGTGTTTTTTTCAAAGAGTAAGTTTATATTGTACTTCATGCCTTTCAATTAACACAGCAAAGAAACTAAATACAGAAAATTGTGCCTGTTCTATTTGTATAGTTATTTAATGTGAATTGAAAGTGCAGTTCCTATAAATGTGATTGTATTTACAGCAAGAGTTAACACTACAGGAAAAGGTTAAATAATAGTTTAATAACCTGGCAGCATAGTGACAATTACTATGAATACTGGACTGAAAGTCAAGTGACCTAGGTCCTTATCCTTGTTCTATACTTGACTTACTCACTCATGAATGTGGGAAAAGAGTGACTCTGAGATAAAGAATCTGCCAAGTAAATGAGGTACATTAAAGCATATTCATAGGCTAAGTTTAAGATTCTATTATTTGAAGATGTGACATAATGCTAAAAATAAAATACAGTGTTGAAAAGAAAAGCCACTGACCTACAACTCCATATCCATTGAAATTATCCTTCAAAAGTGAAAGAGAAATGGAGACTTTCTCAGACAAAGGAAAGACTAAGGGAATTTATTGCTGGTAGACCTGCTCTGAAGAAATGTTAAAAGTTCTTTAGGGAGCAGAAAATTATATAGTTCAGAAATTCAGACCTACATAAAGTAAGAACATTTGAGAAAAACTGAATGGAGATAGATTAAAGTCATTTTTCTCATTAACTGATCAAATCGAAAACAAATTTATGTTATAAGTAATGGGAGACAAGAATTGGGGCTACTCTATTATAAGGGACTTGCACAAACAGTAAAACACAATAATATTATTGATAGTGGATATAGATTAGTAGTGAACGCATATAATAAAGTTTAGAACAACTAACCATGTTGGGTCCATGAATCAAGTCAAATTGGAAGTGGTGTTCACTGTTTCCACCAGGAGATGGAAAAGGTGAACATCAACATTTTAAGAATGAGTGAACTAAAACGGATTGGGATGGGTGAATTTAATTCAGATGACCCTTATATCTACTACTGTGGGCAAGAGTCCCTTAGAAGAAATGGAGTAGCCATCAAAGTCAACAAGAGTCTGAAATGCAGTACTTGCATGCAATCTCAAAAACAACAGAATAAAATCTGTTTGTTTCCAAGGCAAACCATTCATTATCACAGTAATCCAAGTCTATGCCCTGAACAGTAATGCTGAAGAAGCTGAACGTGAACAGTGCTATGAAGACGTACAAGACTGTCTAGAACTAACACCCCCAAGATGTCCTTTTCTTTATGATGGACTGGAATGCAAAGTAGGAAGTCAAGAAATACCTGGAGTAACAGGCCTATTTGTCCATGGAGTACAAAACGAAGCACGTCAAAGACTAACAGATTTTGCCAAGAGAATGCACTGGTCATAGCAAACACCCTCTTCCAGAAACAAAAGAGAAGACTCTACACATGAACATCACCAGATGGTCAACACTGAAATCAGATTGATAATATTCTTTGCAGCCAAAGACAGAGAAGCTTTATACAGTCAGCAAAAACAAGACAGGGAGCTGACTGTGGCTCAGATCATGAACTTCTTATTGCCAAATTCGGACTTAAATTGAAGAAAGTAAGGAAAACCACAAGAATATTCATGTATGAAATAAATCAAATCCTTTATGACTATACAGTGTAAGTGACAAATAGGTTCAAGGGATTAGATCTGATGGAATGTTTGAAGAACTATGGATGGAGGTTTATAACATTGTACAGAGGGCTGTGATCAAAACCATGACCAAGAAAAAGAAATGGAAAAAAGCAAAATGATTGTCTGAGGAGGCCTTACAAATAGCTGAAGAAAGAAGAGAAGCTAAAGGCAAAGGAAAAAAGGACCCATGGTAGATTCATGTTAATGTATGGCAAAACCAATACAATATTGTAAAGTAATTAGCCTCAAAAAAAAAAAAAAATCCATCTCTTCTACGCTGAAAAAAAAAAAAAAAAAAATACCCATCTGAATGCAGAGTTCCAAAGAATAGCAAGAAGAGATAAGAAAGCCTTTCTCAGTAATTAGTGCAAAGAAATAGAGGAAAACAATAGAATGGGAAAGACTAGAGATCTCTTCAAGAATATTAGAGATACCAGGGAACATTTCATGAAAAGATGGGCACAATAAAGAACAGAAATGGTATGGACCTAACAGAAGCAGAAGATATTAAGAAAAGGTGGCAAGAATACACAGAAGAACTGTACAAAAAAGATCTTCATGACCCAGATAATCATGATGTTGTGATTACTCACCTAGAGCCAGACATCCTGGAATGCAAAGTCAAGTGGGCCTTAGGAAGCATAACTATGAACAAAGCTAATAGAGGTGATGGAATTCCAGTTGAGCTATTTCAAATCCTAAAAGATGCTGTGAAAATGTTGTACTCAGTATGCTGGCAAATTTGGAAATCTCAGCAATGGCCACAGGACTGGAAAAAGTCAGTTTTCATTCCAATCTCAAAGAAAGGCAATGCAAAAGAACGTTCAAACTCAGACAATTGCACTCATCTCACACACTAGCAGAGTAATGCTCAAAATTCTGCAAGCCAAGTGTCAACAGTATGTGAACCAAGAACTTCCAGGTGTTCAAGTTGGATTTAGAAAAGGCAGAGGAACCAGAGATCAAATTGCCAACCTCTGCTGGATCATCCAAAAAGTAAAACAGTTCCAGAAAAACATCTATTTCTGCTTTATTGTCTATGCCAAAGGCTTTGACTGTGTGGATCACAACAAACTGTGGAAAATTCTTAAAGAAATGGGAATACCAGACCACCTGACCTGCCTCCTGAGAAATCTGTATGCAGGTCAAGAAGCAACAGTTACAACTGGACATGGAACAACACACTGGTTCCAAATCAGGAAAGGCGTACATCAAGGAGATCCAGCCAGTCCATCCTAAAGGAAATCAACCCTGAATATTCATTGGAAGGACTGATGCTAAAGCTGAAATTCCAATACTTTGGCCACCTGATGCGAAGAACTGCCTCATTTGAAAAGATCTTGATTCTGGGAAAGATTGAAGGTGGGAGGAGTAGGAAATGACAGAGGTTGAGATGGTTGGATGGCAACACCAACTCAACGGACATTAGTTTGAGTAAACTCCAGGAGTTGGTGATGGACAGGGAAGCCTGGTGTGCTGCTGTCCATGGGGTTGCAGAGTCGGACATGACTGAGTGACTGAACTGAACTGAAGGCTGTATTTTGTCACCCTGCTTATTTAATTTTATGCAGAGTACATCATGCAAAATGCTGGGCTGGATGAAACACAAGTTGGAATCAAGATTGCCAGGAGAAATATCAATAACCTCAGATATGCAGATGACATCAAACTTATGGCAGAAAGTGAAGAAGAACTAAAGAGCCTCTTGCTGAAAGTGAAAGAGAAGAGTGAAAAAGTTGGCTTAAAGCTCAACATTCAGAAAACTAAGATCATGGCATCTGGTCCCATCAGTTCATGGCAAATATATGGGGAAACAATGGAAACAGTGACAGATTTTATTTTGGGGCTTCAAAATCACTGCAGATGGTGACTGTAGCCATGAAATTAAAAGCCACTTGCTACTTGGAAGAAAAGCTATTACCAAAGTAGACAGCATATTAACAGGCAGAGATGTTACTTGCCAACAAAGGTCCGTCTAATCAAAGCTTTAATTTTTCCAGTAGTCATGTATGGATGTGAGAGTTGGATTATAAAGAATGCTGAGTGCTGAAAAACTGATGGTTTTGAACTGTGGTGTTGGAGAAGACTCTTGAGAATCCCTTGGACTGCAAGCAGATCCAACCAGTCAATTGGTAAGGAAATCAGTCCTGAATATTCACTGGAAGGACTGATGTTGAAGCTGAAACTCCAATACTTTGGCCACCTGATGGGAAGAACTGACTCATTTGAAAAGACCCTGATGCTTGGAAAGATTGAGAGCAAGAGGAGAAGGGGACAACAGAGGATGAGACTGTTGGATGGCATCACCGACTCAATGAACATGAGTTTAAGGAAGCTCCAGGAGTTGGTGATGGACATGGAAGCCTGGCGTGCTGCAGCCCGTGGGGTTGCAAATAGTTGGACAGGATTGTGTGACTGAACTGAACTGGAGAGCTACTATCAATTTTTTAAATAAGAATAATTAATATACTGAAAGAGAAGAGAAAATAGAGTAATGCAAAACAGGAAGTGGAACCAGAGAAGGTAGAGAATGAAAGAAGAATAAAAAAAGAAGTGCAACTAAGAGAAAACAGGTGCTAACCTGATGGCTATTAAATCAAATATGTCAGTTATCACTTTACTGTAAATGGTTTAAACATATAAACATAAAGACAGAGATTACACGAGTGAATCATAAAAATTTTAGAATCCACAAGGCAGCGCTTGTCTCCTATGAACCCACTTTAAATATATAAGAGTAGATAGGTTAAAAGTAAAGAAATGGAGAAGATATAACATGATAGCATAATAAAAAGACAGCTGAGTAATGATATTAATTTAAGATAAAGCAGACTCCAAAGCAAGGTAAATTATCAGGGGTAAGGAGAAACATTTCCTAATGATAAAGGGATCAGTTTTCTAAGACATAACATCTTTACCATTTATACACCTAAAGACAAGGTGCCAAAATCTGAGGACAAAACCTGATAGAACTTCAGAGAGAAGACACAAATCTATAATACAGTTGGAGATGTCAATATGCTTATTAGCAACTGATAAATCAAGCAGGCAGAAAATCAGTAAGTATATAGTTGACCTGCATAAAGCTATCAATGCATTTTATCTAATGGACATGACAGAATATTTCATTCAGCAACTTGCAAAATACACATTTTTCTCAAACTTACCTGGAACATTAACCAAGAAAAATCACATTCTGTGCCAAAAGACACAATTGAACAATTTTTAAAAGATTATAAATCATATTATTTCTTCACATCACAATGGAATTAGAATAAAATCAATTATCAGAAAGATAACTGAAATATCCCCCAATATTTGGAAAGTAACTTATTTAACTTATATGCAGAGTACATCATGAGAAACACTGGGCTGGAAGAAGCACAACCTGGATTCAAGATTGCCGGGAGAAATATCAAGAAGCTCAGATATGCAGATGACACCACCCTTATGGCAGAAAGTGAAGAGGAACTAAAAAGCCTCTTGATGAAAGGGAAAGAGAAGAGTGAAAAAGTTGGCTTAAAGCTCAACATTCAAAAAACGAAGATCATGGCATCCAGTCCCATCACTTCATGGCAAATAGATGGGGTAACAGTGGAAACAGTGTCAGACTTCATTTTTGGGGGCTCCAAAACCACTGCCGATGGTGACTGCAGCCATGAAATTAAAAGGTTCTTACTCCTTGGAAGAAAAGTTATGACCAACCTAGATAGCATATTCAAAAGCAGAGACATTACTTTGCCAACAAAGGTCCATCTAGTCAAGGCTATGGTTTTTCCAGTGGTCATGTATGGATGTAAGAGTTGGACAGTGAAGAGAGCTGATCGCCAAAGAATTGATGCTTTTGAATTGTGGTGTTGGAGAAGACTCTTGAGAGTTCCTTGGACTGCAAGGATCTCCAACCAGTCCATTCTGAAGGAGATCAGCCCCAGGATTTCTTTGGAAGGAATGATGCTAAAGCTGAAACTCCAGTACTTTGGCCACCTCATGC
>NW_011495081.1:12204561-12205075 GCF_000754665.1 Bison bison bison | reverse complement strand
GAAAAGACTCTGATGCTGGGAGGGATTGGGGGCAGGAGGAGAAGGGGACGACAGAGGATGAGATGGCTGGATGGCATCATCGACTCAATGGACGTGACTTTGAGTGAACTCCGGGAGTTGGTGATGGACAGGGAGGCCTGGTGTGCTGCTATTCATGGGGTTGCAAAGAGTCGGACACGACTGAGTGACTGAACTGAACTGAACTGTACCAATATATTTATTTCTTCTAACATACTGATCAATGAAGATTCACGATAATTTTTAAAATATTTTGAACTAAATAAAAATAATGCAATTTATTAAAACCTGTGAAATACAGTAAGTTAAGTTCAGTTCAGTTCAGTTGCTCAGTCGTGTCCGACTGCTTTTGAATATACTATCTAGGTTGGACATAACTTTCCTTCCATGGAGTAAGCGTCTTTTAATTTCATGGCTGCAGTCACCATCTGCAGATTTTGGAGCCCCAAAAAATAAAGTCTGACACTGTTTCCACTGTTTCCCCATCTATTTGCCA
>NW_011495081.1:12196748-12204461 GCF_000754665.1 Bison bison bison | reverse complement strand
TTCCTATTTGGAACCAGTCTGTTGTTCCATGTCCAGTTCTAACTGTTGCTTCCTGACCTGCATATGGGTCTCTCAAGAGGCAGGTCAGGTGGTCTGGTATTCCCATCTCTTTCAGAATTTTCCACAGTTTATTGTGATCCACATGGTCAAAGGCTTTGGCATAGTCAATAAAGCAGAAATAGATGTTTTTTCTGGGACTCTCTTCCATTTTCCATGATCCAGCAGATGTTGGTGAAAGCAGTACTAAAAGGAAAATTTACCACATTAGATACATAAGCCAGCAACATAGAAAAATCTAAACTCAAAATTTAAACTTCTACTTTACAGTAAAAGGGAAAAAACAGTAATTAAGCCAAAGTAGTAGAAGATAAGAAAAAGTAAAAATTACACAGGATAATAAAGAAATTGAAAACAGTAAAACAATAAAAACAATAGAAGAAACAGATTATCTAAAAATGTTTAAATAAATAAAACGAATAAGTCTATAGTTAGGATAACAAAGGCAAAAAGATAAAATATTCATTACTTATTAATATGTATAAGAAATAAAGAAAAATAGAATCTTCAGTTTTGATCCCATGGACATCTAAAGGATGGCAAAAAGTGAAGAAGAACTAATTCGTTCTGTGAAGCCAGCATTACCCTAATATTAAAATCAGAAAAAGACATGACAACAAATTAATATCTGTCATTAACATGGAGAAATTTTTATAATTCTATTGAAAGAAATTTAAAAAAATAAATAAATGGAAAGGTAACCTAGTCCTATTCTTTCCTGAAGAATCCCATGGTCAGAGGAGCCTGGCAGGTTGCAGTCCACAGGGTCACAAACAGTTGGACATGACTGATGCAACTTCATACACACACATAAACATTCTGTTTATGGATTGGAAAAGTCAATATTCATTAAAATCTCAACTATTTCCAATGTAATCTATGTATCCAACTTAATCCTAATCTGATTTCTAGAGAGCTATATTTCGGATATCAACAAACTGGTAACATTAAAGGAGACAAGACCCAGAATAGCCAAAACAATACTGAAGAAGAAAACTGAAGTATAGACATTACCTGCCATCAAGACTCACTGTTACTTTACATTAATGAAGGTATCATGCTATTGGTAAAAGAACAGACACACATATCAATGGAATAAATAAATAGCCCAGAAATATATACATACAAATATACTAAGCTGATTTTTGACAAAGGAGCAAAGGGAATTCAACAGTGACAGGAATTTTTTCAATAAATCATACCACAACAATTGGATTTTCATGTTATAAAAAAAAATCTGGACACAAACCAACTAGCTTGCACAAAATTTAAATGAAATGGATCTTAGATCTACAAATGAAATACACAACTATGAAATCTGTAGAAAAAAATAAGACGAAGTCTAGTAACCTTGGGTTTGGCAATAAAATTTTAGGTAAAACCTTAAGAGCACAATCCATGAAAAAAAATTGATAAACCATAAATTTCTCAAAATTAAGAAAATATTTGCTGTGTAAAAGACAGTGTAAATAGAATAAGAACAGGAGAAAATATTTGTAAAACACATATGTGATGATGTACTTATATTCAAACATAAAAAGAGCTTAAAATAATAAGAAACACCCCTATAAAAAAATGAGCAAAAGATCTGAACAGAAATCTCACCAAAGAAGATATACTACAGATGGCAAATGTTATGAAACTGTTATCAGCTGTTGTCAGGAAGCTTCAGATTAAAATAACCACCTGATACTAATAAATAGTAGATAATACTACGCCTATTAAGGTGACCAAATTCCAAAAAATGGTGGTACCAAATGCTGCCAATGATAAGGAGCCACAGGAACTCTCATTCATTTCTGAGAAAATATGAAGTGGGACAGCTACTCTAAAAGACAGCTTGGCAGTGTCTTAAAATGCTAAATACATTCTTTTCATATGATTCTGCAATCATGCTCCTACTTATTTACCCCGTTTTTTGAAAAAGTATATTCACACAAAATATGCCCATGAGCATTTATAGTGGCTTTATTCATTGCCGAGGACCAGCCCCGGCTGATCCAGGGTATTCGAAGGAGAGACGGCATAGGCGAGGATCAGGATACAATAGCTTCAGTCGGCGACTGTTTACATATATATCAAAGATATAAAGAGTAATAGAATAAGGATAGCTCAGTAGGAAAATTCAGTGGAGAAAAGAGGCTGAGTAGCTTGGTTTACGCGGGAGACCAATAAAACTTCAAGACAAGAAGTTTGCACCACTTACGTAGGCCGCAGGCGTCCTTCCATTCTCCCGAAGGAGAGGAGACACTGAGGCCTCCCCGGTCGGATCTTAGAAGCCCAGGCATAATTAGTAAGCATGGTGGGTTCCGCGCTATTCATAGTTACCCAAAACTGGAAACAGAAAAGATGTTCTCTAATAGATGAATAGATAAACAGCTGTGTTCTGGTCCATGGAGTGGAATACCATTCATCAATTTTAAAAAATGAGTCATCAAGACAAACAAAATATAGAGGCCCATTAAATATATGTCAATAAGTTTAAAAAGCCAGTTTCAAAAAACTCCATATTGTAAGATTCAAATTATATGATATTCTAGAAAAAGCAAAACTATAGAGATAATGATCAGTGCTTGCTGTGGTGTTAAAGGAAAAGGTGAAAAGATGAATAAGTGAATCATAGGAGAGTTTTAGAGCAGTCAAATTATTCTGTTCACTGTAAGACTTTATGATTTTTTTCTATATCCTTAGAAATTCACAGCAGAAAAAGTGGATTTTAATGTCTGTGAAGTATCATTTAGGATGGTGGAGTATCCCAGAAGGAATGCTGACAGTGACGAAAGACTCCAACTATGTTACAGACATATGGAACAACCTCACTGATGTGAATGCAGAGAAGGAACTGATCTCAGTAGAATCAGACGCTATTAAACAAAAGCGAAAAGAAGTACAGATACACAGTGCTTTTTAATTGATAAAGCTGCATTCACAAGAGTATAGGTTAACAACTCTGATTTTATTAATGTGTGTAGGACCAAGAAATTAAGTAAATGCATGACAGATTGTGGGAGCCAGGTTCCCCACTGTTTAGGTGGGAATTTACTGATAAGCAAAGAAAGGTGGCTAAAAATGATCCATATGGTAAGAGTGAGAAACATCAATATTAGCTCATTTATAGTTTAATACAGACATAAATAATTTAAAATGGAAACATGCATACATATCTGTATGTCATTGTTTTTTAGTTGCTAAGTCATGTCTGTTTGAGACCTCATGGTCTGTAGCCTACCAGACTCCTCTGTCCATGAGATTTTTCAGGCAAGAATACTGGGGTGCGTTGCCATTTCCTGCTCAGAGGATCTTCCTGACCCAGGAACTGAACCCACATCTCTTGCACTGGCAGATGGATTCTTTACCACTGAGCCACCTGGCTAATACAAATCCATAAAGGGAGGGCCAAAAAGAAATGATATCCCAATAGCAAGAAACACATTTTGAAACTAGATCTTGGTTTATAGTACCATCCTCCAAAAAGGAATCCAAGCTTTTTAGAAAAATGGCTGATTCTAGGGGTGGAGCAAGAAATATACAAGATATATCTTTTGTAGAGTCAGGCAACAAGGAAGTACTCAACAACAGCAACAATATATTAGAGCCAACTGAAAAACTTTTTAAGGGACAAAGCTGGATTAATTTGAGCAAAAATAAATATTACTGGATTATAACTCAAACTATGATGTAAGTATCTATTAAGTCCACATTGATATAAATAAATTATTTACTAATTTATAAGCTGGGGGAAGAAAATAATCCAATAATCCTCCATGCAGAAGGTTTCTAAATAATTTAGGTGGAATCTTCTCCCTTAAGGAGGGGGAAGATGTACCCCTACTCTTTTGGTGTGAGCTTTGCATAGTGACTTCTCCCCAGAGTATACAATATGAAAAGGGAGGAGAGAGCAGAACTTTACAGGAGAAAAACTGAAAAACACTACTTTAGGTGATCAAGGATAGTATCAGTAGTCATAAATCATGTTGACAATATGTACTGTTGATATAATGTCATGAAAATGGCACTTTATACCTATGGTCTTCTTATCAATGGCTGATACCAGGTCATATCATGAGAAAATGAAAGTGAAAGTCACTGAGTTGTGACTGACTTAGTGACCCCATGGGCTATACATTCCATGGAATTCTCCAGGCCATAATACTGCAGTGGGTAGCCATTCCCTTCTCCACGGGATCTTCCCAGCCCAGGGATCAAACCCAGGTCTCCTGCATTGCAGGCAGATTCTTTACCAACTGAGCCACCAGGGGAAACACCAGACAAATTCTAATTTGCTGCCCTCCTACAAAGTGTCTGGCCCATACACCTCAAAACCATCAAGGTTATCAAAGTATGAGAGACTGCCAGTCAGGAGGAGCCTAAAGAGATGTGATAACCAATTGTAATATGGTATACTGATGCACACAAAAAGAAAATTAGGGAGAAATGAATTCTGAATAAACTATTGGTTCTGTTCAGTTGCTAAGTCATGTCTGACTCCTTGGGACCCCATGGACTTCAGCATGCGAGGCTTCCCTGTCTTTCACTATAAAACTATGGACCTTAGTCAATAACAAGTAAACAAAAAAGAAAAAACTAAATAGACAATATCTATCCTGCACTGAGATATCCAACATTGCACATCTGAATAGCTGGGAAGTCAAACATTTTAAACGTTTGTATATACAAAAAGATATACACATAACAAATTCAGTTCAGTTCAGATCAGTCAGAGTCAAGTCCGACTCTTTGTGACCCCATGGACTGCAGCACGCCAGGCTTACCTGTCCATCACCAACTTCTATACCTTGCTCAAATTCTTGTCCATCGACTTGGTGATCCAATAAACCATCTCATTCTCTGTCCTCCCCTTTTCCTCCTGCCTTCAATTTTTCCCAGAATCAGGGTCTATTCAAATCAGTCAGCTCTTCACATCAGGTGGCCAAAGTATTGGAGTTTCAGCTTCAGTATCAGTCCTTCCAATGAATATTCAGGTTCATTTCCTTTAGGATGAACTAGTTGGAACTCCTTGCAGTCCAAGGGACTCTCAAGAGTCTTCTCCAACAGCACAGTTCAAAACCATCAATTTTTCAATGCTCTGCTTTCTTTATGATCCAACTCTCACATGCATAAATGGCTATTGAAAAAGCCATTGTTTGGACTAGATGGACCTTGTTGGCACAGTAACGTCTCTGCTTCTTAATATGCTGTCTAGGTTGGTCATAGCTTTTCTTGCAAGGAGCAAGTGTCTTTTTATTTTGTGGCTGCAGTCACCATCTGCTGTGATTTTGGAGCCCAAGAAAGTAAAATCTGCCACTGTTTCTACTTTCGTATGTTTATTTCATTTGCCCATATCATGGCCTTTTTCCAGTTCATTCTTCCCTTTAAAACAGGTAGTTATAATCCTTTCCAAATGACTGTGAATTTTAAATATGTGGTCTGCTTGACTGAGATGCATTTTTCTCTAAACTCAGTAAAATGGTTATAGAAAGTATATATTGCAATATTTGAAACATATATCAAATTTATTCATTCTACTACATGGGCAAGGAAGAGTGTTCCTGCATATAAATATAATACTAAATTCAATTTGAAGACATTTCCACTGAAGAGAACAATAAAACCCTCCTTACCACCTATCCATATGGTACATATTCAGTTTCCCATATATTCTCATCAAAGAACTGCCTAGGCAGTTGAATGCAACATTCTTTACAGATAATGAACTGAATTTTGCAACATGAATGATAAACAGAAGTTAGTAGAGTAACTAACAGAAGATAAAATACTCTGGAAAGAGACCAGATATTCTATTTTAAGGGGTTTTCCAGGTGACACAGTGGCAAAGGATCCATCTGCCAATGAAGGAGACAAAAAGAGACATAGTTTCGATTCTTGGGTAGGGAAGATCCCCTGGAGAAGGAAATGGTAACCCACTCCAGTATTCTTGTTTGGAAAATCCCATGAACAGAGAAGCTTGGCAGGCCTTTCTCCACAGGGTCACAAAGAGTCAGACATGACTGAGTAACTAAACACACACATATACAGACACACTTTAGACACTACTCCTAATACCAAGATATTTAAGTTATTAAATTCTATGTAACCAAAAAGAGGAAAGTGAACCAATTATCAATTTTTTATGCTTGGAGAAGAACCTTTACCAAAAGTGTTACTTTATCCACAGAATTTGTATTGAATATTCTGATAGTTTAGTTAAAAGAACAAACTGTTATAAAAAGGAGTGGGATTATTTTACATAAGAAATTTATGTTAGAGATAAATGAATCATTATAGATGTTGTTTTGGTATCATTCTTAAGTTTTTCAGATGTTGGTAATTCAGCAACTCTGATTACAGCTGTTCCCCTCCTTGGCTTTGGGTCTGGAACCTCCAGAATCGTCAGGGTGTTTAGAAAATTCTTTCTCAGTTTCCCTAGACATTCATAGGTGATAGAACTCTTTGATGGACTTGGTCTTGAGCTTAATATTTTATTTCTTACCCAACTCTGAGTACTTTAAAGTTGAAGTTTTTAAAACAAGTTAAAGTGACTTCACATACTAAAAAAAAAAAAAAAAAAGTTTTCCAACAAGTGTTACCATTTATTTCAGATTTTCCATTTAGCAGAAATGAAATTGCCCAGTAGCTTTGTCTCTTCTATTTGTAGTGGGTATTTATGTGTATGTGTATGCATGGCTTTCTTATTCTTTATATTTTTGAAAAGCTCAAAACTGCCAGCTTCTGGGAACTATTCCATCTACTTTTTCTGCCCTGCAATCTAGCAGCATCTTCTACAAGGTAAGTGCTTTACTTTTTCATAGCCCTAACATCCACTTGTTTGTCTTAAATATTCTCTTGATATCAAATGTTACTTGATAACTTATTTCCAAAGAATGCTTTGCTTTCTTTGCACTGCCCTCTATCCTTAATAATGTAGAGTCTGTTTAACTAATATATTGTCTCTTTCACAAAATCTTTGACTCCTCAATCAGATTTTCATCCCTTGTGTAGGTAAACAACCCCTTACCCTACATCCCAGTACTCATTACATCGCATTATAATTATTTCTTGGATTAACTACCTAGGTCTTCCTGGTTTCTCTTTTTATATCTAGCATTTACCTTAATGTCTGGTACATAACTCTTATTGACTGGTGAGGAATTAAATTAAGCAGAAGTAAATGCTTGACAGAAATTTTTTTCCTGATTTACATTTATCTGCATAATATTCGGAATGACCAAATAATTTTTTTCATTTTCATTTACCTTTCACAATATAGTTTATAAATATAAATAGACATACTATAGTGACTTCATTGGTGTTTGTCTGTTATTGATATTTTAAAAATATGACTAGATGCTTATTAATATACTCACAAATGCTTCTCCCTTTCTCTCATTTTTTTTCTCTCCCTGTCATATTGAACTTAAAGTGAACTTAGTGGTATTGCTAAATGAGTCGCCTGATCCAGATACACTAGTTTGAGTAAGGATGCATTGACTTTAGGAAGTTTAATTTACTGTGGTATAGGAATGTCTGTCAATATCTCTCTGCAAATGAGGTTGTTTTCTTTTTTTTTTTTTTTTTAATTTTAATTAATTTTATTTTATTTTCAAACTCCACATAATTGTATTAGCTTTGCCAAACATCAAAATGAATCCACCACAG
>NW_011495081.1:12196002-12196648 GCF_000754665.1 Bison bison bison | reverse complement strand
GAATCCACCACAGGTATACATGTGTTCCCCATCCCGAACCCTCCTCCCTCCTCCCTCCCCACACCATCCCCCTGGGTCGTCCCAGTGCACCAGCCCCAAGCATCCAGCATCGTGCATCGAACCTGGACTGGCATCTCGTTTCATACATGATATTTTACATGTTTCAATGCCATTCTCCCAATTCTTCCCACCCTCTCCCTCTCCCACAAAGTCCATAAGACTGTTTTATACGTCAGTGTCTCTTTTGCTGTCTCGTATACAGGGTTATTGTTACCATCTTTCTAAATTCCATATATATGCGTTAGTATACTGTATTGGTGTTTTTCCTTCTGGCTTACTTCACTCTGTATAATAGGCTCCAGTTTCATCCACCTCATTAGAACTGATTCAAATGTATTCTTTTTAATGGCTGAGTAATACTCCATTGTGTATATGTACCACTGCTTTCTTATCCATTCATCTGCTGATGGGCATCTGGGTTGCTTCCATGACCTGGCTATTATAAACAGTGCTGTGATGAACATTGGGGTACACGTGTCTCTTTCCCTTCTGGTTTCCTCAGTGTGTATGCCCAGCAGTGGGATTGCTGGATCATAAGGCAGTTCTATTCCAGTTTTTTAAGGAATCTCCACACTGTTCTCCATAG
>NW_011495081.1:12195169-12195902 GCF_000754665.1 Bison bison bison | reverse complement strand
TGAAGGCTGTCTTTTCACCTTGCTAATAGTTTCCTTTGATGTGCAGAAGCTTTTAAGTTTAATTAGGTCCCATTTGTTTATTTTTTCTTTTATTTCCAATATTCTGGGAGGTGGGTCATAGAGGATCCTGCTGTGATGTATGTCAGAGAGTGTTTTGCCTATGTTCTCCTCTAGGAGTTTTATAGTTTCTGGTCTTACGTTGAGATCTTTAATCCATTTTGAGTTTATTTTTGTATATGGTGTTAGAAAGTGTTCTAGTTTCATTCTTTTACAAGTGGTTGACCAGATTTCCCAGCACCACTTGTGGTGCTGGGAAAAATTCTAGCAATTCTAGCAATTGCTAGATTGCTAAATTGCAAAAATTTTGCAATTGCAAAAATTCTAGCAATCAGAATCCAACAACACATTAAAAAGATCATACACCATGACCAAGTGGGCTTTATCCCAGGAATGCAAGGATTCTTCAATATCCGCAAATCAATCAATGTAATACACCACATTAACAAACTGAAAAATAAAAACCATATGATTATTTCAATAGATGCAGAGAAAGCCTTTGACAAAATTCAACACCCATTTATGATAAAAACTCTCCAGAAAGCAGGAATAGAAGGAACATACCTCAACATAATAAAAGCTATATATGACAAACCCACAGCGAACATTATCCTCAATGGTGAAAAATTGAAAGCATTTCCTCTAAAGTCAGGAACAAGACAAGGGTGCCCACTTT
>NW_011495081.1:12190265-12194822 GCF_000754665.1 Bison bison bison | reverse complement strand
CTTGCATTCCTATACACTAATAATGAGAAAACAGAAAGAGAAATTAAGGAAACAATTCCATTCACCATTGCAACGAAAAGAATAAAATACTTAGGAATATATCTACCTAAAGAAACTAAAGACCTATATATAGAAAACTATAAAACACTGGTGAAAGAAATCAAAGAGGACACTAATAGATGGAGAAATAGACCATGTTCATGGATTGGAAGAATCAATATAGTGAAAATGAGTATACTACCCAAAGCAATCTATAGATTCAATGCAATCCCTATCAAGCTACCAACAGTATTCTTCACAGAGCTAGAACAAATAATTTCACAATTTGTATGGAAATACAAAAAACCTCGAATAGCCAAAGCGATCTTGAGAAAGAAAAATGGAACTGGAGGAATCAACCTACCTGACTTCAGGCTCTACTACAAAGCCACAGTTATCAAGACAGTATGGTACTGGCACAAAGACAGAAATATAGATCAATGGAACAAAATAGAAAGCCCAGAGATAAATCCACGCACATATGGACACCTTATCTTTGACAAAGGAGGCAAGAATATACAATGGATTAAAGACAATCTCTTTAATAAATGAGGTTGTTTTCAATACTAGAGAATATCATCACATACACACACACGATCACTGAGTATATTATTTACTTGAGTATCAAAATTTAAGATTCATATTTTTATATATGACAGGACAACTTAATCACTAAAATAATAATACTTATTATGATATGTACCCATAAATATCTTAGATAAATGCATTATTCAATAAATGAAATAATGGCAGCAACTTGCCACTATTACACCTCAGTACAGCTTATAAAATAAATGTCTTGCTTTTAGCACAATTAATAATTTATATCGGAAGTTTATGTGAGACATTTTGGCTTTAGATAGTAATGCCAACAAGAAATAAACATGAAGTCTGCTTCGGAAAGCTTTGTAATTTCTAAAGATCAGATTTTGCTATGGAGGTAATTAAATTCACTGGAATCTCATTTTGCAGTGGTGCAAGGACAAGGAAAGAAAATAAAATAATGGGCTATGCAAATAGCAGGTTTGGGTAAAGCAACAAAATATACAAAATGTATTTAACGTGTTATTCACTGGAAGCAAGAGTAATAGATACTATTTTCCAGAAATTATAAATCTATACTAGAAGAGGGAAACTAGGCTTTATTTGAGGCCAAACTAATCCAAGCCTTTGGGGTTAGGGAGATCTTAAAGGTATGTAAATTGTGTGTGTGTGTTTTCTCACAAGAGATGAGATTCCTCTGATCCTCCTATTGTGAGTGGGAAGACGACACCTGGAGAAATTCCTTCAAGAGGCTTCTACCTCCTCCTCCATGCTTAGTCTCCCCACATACAGTATTTGGTGATTTAAATGGAAATTTATACTCATTGACACGAATACATAGTTATGACATACAAGCGGAGTTTTAATAGTGGGCTTTCATCAGGTATCAGTAATGGAACCACATGTAATATGTGAGCTTATGTTTATGCACAGATAATCCTTTCATAATAGTTCTTTGAAGAGGACCTAGGGTCTGAGAAGGAAAAAGCGAGAGAAAGCCTTGTTTGTTTGTTTTCCATTTTTCTACCTTTCATTTTTTTATTTTGTGGGGGCTTCCCTGGTGATTAGGGCTTCCCTGGTGGCTTACATGGTAAAGAATCTGCTTGCAATGCAGGAGACCCGGGTTCAATACCTGGGTCAAGAAGATCCCCTGGAGAAGGGAAGGGCTACCCACTCCACTGTCCTTGCCTGGAGAATTCCATGGACAGAGGAGCCTGGTGGGCTACAGTCAATGGGATCACAAAGAGTTGGACACGACTGAGTGACTAATACTTCCCTGGTGGTCTAGTGGTTGAAAATCCACCTTCCACTTCAGGGGACACAGATTCGATCCCTGGTCAACAAACTAAGATCCCACATGCCACCGGGCAACTAGACCTACATGCTACAACCAGAAAGCCTGTCTGCCCCAGCTACATGCCCTGGAGCCCACGGGACGCAAGTAGAGAGAAGCCTGCACACCACAACGAAGACCCAGTGCAGCCAAATTTTCTTTTTAAATTGTAACATTTAAAGGTATTACCTATTCAAAGTTCTTGTACTTAAATTGTGTGCATGTGTCTGTGTGTGTGTGTGAAGGAGAATATTCAGCCTAATGCTTTATTGGTAAAAAGAAACTATTCATTGAAACTGTTCACTGACTAGCACACATCTAAAGTTTGCCTCTTCATATTAAATGTCCATATGTTACATAATAATCTTGTCTTATAAAAATATCCATTTAAGTATCAGTTCAGTTCAGTCGCTCAGTCTTGTCAGACTCTTTTACTATAATTTCACAACTTCTCATTTACCTCTTGGCAATTCTCCTCCAGTTCTCTCTTGAATATGAATACCAGGAGAATAATTTGGGTTTGTTATGCGGAAAAGATGTGAAGAAATCAGCTTCTTTTGAGATGCTCATTTCTCTCTGGTAAGATAATAAATTGTCTGGACACTTGGTCAGTAACTCCATTTTTTTTTTTTTTCCTTCCCAGGGAAAATATTGGAGTTACCCAATCTCCACAATCATTTTCATTTGGACACTACTTGGAGAAGGAAATGGCAACCCACTCCGGTACTCTTGCCTGGAAAATCCCATGGACAGAGAAGCCTGGAAGGCTACAGTTGATGGGATCACAAAGAGTCGGATATGACTGAGCGGATATGACTGAGTCGGATATGACTGAGAGGATATGACTTCACTTTCACGGAAACACTTTGAAAAGATATATAAATATTGTTCAGAAGTGAATGTAGAGAGAAAAACATAATGTTATTTGAATATTGAGTATGCTCTAGGGAAAATTTAAGGGTTATTTTAATTGGGTAATACAAAAAGAGAATACAAAAGGAATTCAGGCAAACATCAGAAGAAATATTTTTTTTAACTCAAATAGTGGAGTAACTTTAACACTGTGCTGGGAATATATTAGGAAATACTTTCTATAATAACTTTGTATTCCTTTCCAGGCACAGGAACCAAGAGATCTTTATAAAATTGGTGGAGGTCTTCACTGATTGATCAACTGAAAGCTATATTGCCTGGAATCAGGAGATTCTGTCAAAACTCTTTCTGAATGGGATTGTGGCATCCTGCACAAAAAAGACAAAGCATTAAATGATTATCCAGCCAGTGGGCAGAGAGGGAGGAACAGAAAGGTTGTAAACAAGCCTGTATCTTCCCCAAAAGAGAAGCTCACCTAGAGTTATGAGATTATTTACAGAAAACAGTGCAGTGATTGTCATAGTAAAATGACACCTTCTGATCTTAGGACGGCTTAGGATCATTCTCAGAAATAACAAACTGTAGACGTTATAGCTAGGTAGGTACTTCTGTTAGACTTTAGAGCAATAGCAACAATAGCAAGAGCTAATGTTCACTGAACATGCCCATATGCTAATTACTGCATCTCATGATCCCATTTAACCCTCATAAGAAGTGCTTTTCTAAGGGAGTGCTGGTATCACCACCACAGTACAGATGAAGAAATTAGCATACAGAGAAGTTAATCAGTTTTCACAAAGTTCACATAATGAAGACATGAAGCAACTAGTAGTCTTTCTCCAAAATCAATACCTCACATCACTATACTCAACTGGTACTTGATATTAAGAAAAGGTGGCAAGAGTACACACAAGAACTGTACAAAAAAGATCTTCATGACCCAGATAATCACGATGGTGTGATCACTGACCTAGAGCCAGACACCCTGGAATGTGAAGTCAAGTGGGCCTTAGAAAGCATCACTACGAACAAAGCTAGTGGAGGTGATGGAATTCCAGTTGAGCTATTCCAAATCCTGAAAGATGATGCTGTGAAAGTGCTGCACTCAATATGCCAGCAAATTTGGAAAACTCAGCAGTGGCCACAGGACTGGAAAAGGTCAGTTTTCATTCCAATCCCAAAGAAAGGCAATGCCAAAGAATGCTCAAACTACCAAACAATTGCACTCATCTCACACGCTAATAAAGTCATGCTCAAAATTCTCCAAGCCAGGCTTCAGCAATATTGGAACCGTGGACTTCCTGATGTTCAAGCTGGTTTTAGAAAAGGCAGAGGAACCAGAGATCAAATTGCCAACATCCACTGGATCATGGAAAAAGCAAGAGAGTTCCAGAAAAACATCTATTTCTGCTTTATTGACTATGCCAAAGCCTTTGACTGTGTGGATCACGATAAACTGTGGAAAATTCTGAAAGAGATGGGAATACCAGACCACCTGACCTGCCTCTTGAGAAACCTGTATGCAGGTCAGGAAGCAACAGTTAGAACTGGACATGGAACAACAGACTGGTTCCAAATAGGAAAAGGAGTTCGTCAAGGCTGTATATTGTCACCCTGTTAATTTAACTTCTATGCAGAGTACGTCATGAGAAACGCTGGGCTGGAAGAAACACAAGCTGGAATCAAGATTGCTGGGAGAAATATCAATAACCTCAGATATGCAGATGACACCACCCTTATGGCAGAAAGTGAAGAGGTACTCAAAAGCC
>NW_011495081.1:12160158-12190165 GCF_000754665.1 Bison bison bison | reverse complement strand
AAGTGGAGAGTGAAAAAGTTGGCTTAAAGCTCAACATTCAGAAAACGAAGATCATGGCATCCGGTCCCATCACTTCATGGGAAATAGATGGGGAAACAGTGGAAACAGTGTCAGACTTTATTTTTGTGGGCTCCAAAATCACTACAGATGGTGACTGCAGCCATGAAATTAAAAGACGCTTACTCCTTGGAAGGAAAGTTATGACCAACCTAGATAGCATATTCAAAAGCAAAGACATTACTTTGCCAACAAAGGTTCGTCTAGTCAAGGCTATGGTTTTTCCTGTGGTCATGTATGGATTTGAGCGTTGGACTGTGAAGAAGGCTGAGCGCCGAAGAATTGATGCTTTTGAACTGTGGTGTTGGAGAAGACTCTTGAGAATCCCTTGGACTGCAAGGAGATCCAACCAGTCCATTCTGAAGGAGATCAGCCCTGGGATTTCTTTGGAAGGAATGATGCTAAAGCTGAAACTCCAGTACTTTGGCCACCTCATGCGAAGAGTTGACTCATTGGAAAAGAGTTGACTCCGATGCTGGGAGGGATTCGGGGCAAGAGGAGGAGAAGGGGACGACAGAGGATGAGATGACTGGATGGCATCACTGACTTGATGAATGTGAGTCTGGGTGAACTCCGGGAGTTGGTTATGGACAGGGAGGCCTGGTGTGCTGCGATTCATGGGGTCACAAGGAGTCGGACATGACTGAGTGACTGATCTGATCTGATACTTTTGAAAAAAATTAAAGAAGGAAATCATATAAGAAGAATGCTAAGAAGTCAGAGAAAGTAAAATTGCTAATTAATATTATAATAATTAGAACTTTATAAATCCATGTTGACTGATTTCCTGGCAGTTTGACCATTTTACACATGACATTATAAAAAGGACAAATTAATTAATTAAGATTTTGGCAAGAAGAGGGTAGTTTGATTTTGTTTTTCAAAAAGTTAACTGGAAAAATTTAATTAATAAGCATCAAGTATACTTTATGTGGATAATTGATACTGAAATTGTGATATTTTTAATACATTTTTCAAAACAAGCTTAGTGATCTTTCCCTGGGAAATGTGGAGATACAATTAAAAGCAATAATGAGGTCATTCTAGATTACTCCACTTTAGTTAATGTTAATAGCTAAACAAGTGTTCATATTTCATTGACATAAGGTAGACTGTGGCCCCTTGTATTATGGAATTTCAGCAAAAATTCCATGACATAATTTAAAGGATTGTTGAATTTTTTAAAGGGCAAACTCTTCAATCTCTACATGAGGATCTCTTTTTTTTTTTTAGCTTCAAGTATAGCTGACTTGAATATGCAGACAATTCTCTAAATTACTTGGAAAAATATTTCTTCAGTAAGTCACGTGTCTTCTTTCCTATGTCTGCTGTTTTTAAGAAATATCAATCATGTGGTTATTTTCCAAAAGTTAATAAATGTCTCTCAGAAAGATTACATGCAGTTTGCAAGGAAAAAGGTTGTTTTTCAAAGGTTGCTGAAACCAGAAAAGAATTCCCTTAAAAAACTATCCATCAGTATTTATAACATTTCTAAAGGAATAGGAAATAAAAACTTGCAATTTAATTTTTAATATAAATATTACTCAGTCTACACTGAAGTCATCATGGAAATTTTATTGATATTTTAAAACAAAAACAGAAACAACAAATAAAACCTAGAAGGCATTGAAATCTAAAAATTCTGTGAGGCTCCAATGTAGACAGAATATTAAAAAGCTGAGACTAACGACAAAGGTCCATCTAGTCAAAGCTATGGTTTTTCCAATAGTTGTGTATGGATGTGAGAGTTGGACTATAAATAAAGCTGAGCGCTGAAGAGTTGATGTTTTTGAACTGTGGTGTTGGAGGAGATTCTTGAGAGTCCCTTGGACTGCAAGGAGATCCAACCCGTCAGTCCTAAAGAAATCAGTCCTGAATATTCATCGCAAGGACTGATGCTGAAGCTCAGATTCCAATACTTCAGCCACCTGATGTGAAGAACTGACTCTTTGGAAAAGTCCCTGATGCTGGGAAAGATTGAAGGCAAGAGGAAAAGGGGATGATGGAGGATGAGATGGTTGGATGGCATCACTGACTCGATGGCCATGAGTTTGAGTAAGCCCCGGGAGTTGGTGATGGACAGGGAAGTCTGGCAGGCTGCAGTCCATGGGGTCTCAAAGAGTCGGACACGACTGAGCAACTGAATTGAACTGAACCAAATAGAATTCTGACCATAAAAAAGAACTGATTCACATGCTAGCATTTAATAGATGTCCATGAAAATATATGGGTAAATGAATAATGAGGCTCAAAAAGTTTAAGCAGTTGTTCTTGATTTAAAAATAAGAAAACTTAGAAGCTGTAGACTTAAATTAGATTGGAATGCAATGTTTTCCAGCCAATTTCCTCTAGGCTCCTCTCTGTTTAGAGGCAGTGAATCTATTATATCTATAGAAAAAGACTATCTATCCTTAAGTTAACCATAAATTAAAAAAAAAAAAAACTTTTTGCCATATAGGGAGATAACTACCATGTCAATTTTTATTTTGAAATTAATAATTAAAAGAAGAGTTGACCATTTTTCCATCTTTTTAACAAAGATTTCTAATTCATTGCTGTTTGTTGAGAGAAAACTTTTTACACAAATTAATGATGTATAAATAATATTAAAGAAATAATGCAGCTTAAAACATCATCTTTTTGCAGAATCCAATGATATAATGGATTGCACCTTAGACAATCAATGAACAGTAAAATTATTGGGGGAAGGTATTGGATGAGTTCAAATATGTAAGATAATTTTAATATGTCAAAGTATGACTCCACACCCAACTGTTTGCTAAGATCAAAGAGGACAGTAATCTTTATAACAAAGATATCTATTGGTCAAATCTTAACCAAGTAGCCAAATCTGGCATCATTGCTAAGGAGACCAATTGATATTATGTACTTTCATTTATGCTGAAATGTGAAGCACACTATCTCACCTGTTAAGTCCACCTGCCAAAATATTTTACCTGCATCTAATTCAGGCATTGTTTCCAAATCTAGTTTATAAACAAACATGGGAATAGAGGAACGATTAAATGGCACTACAAGGAAACAATAAGATAATGCAAATATTGGGAACATTCTATAAAATAACTGACCTGGAGTCTTAAAACATTAAAACATCAATTATACCATTGTCATGAAAAAATAAATAAAAGAAAGTGGACTGCTATAGATGCAAATAGGCTAAAGAGAGATGAGAATCAAGAACAATTAATAAACAAAAAAAATCCAAGTCCTAAAAAAGCAATAGTAACATACTTATTTCAGGCAACTCAGGAAATTGAAACATAAACAGGATATTAGATGAAGTTGGGGTGTTATGGTTAGTTTTCATAGATCGGATAAGTTACATAAGAGGATGTTATATAAAAGGATGCTTATATAAGAGGATCCAGTTATATAAAGGATGCTTTTGTATTTAGGAGACAATGCTGGAGTATTTTGGAGAAGGCAATGGCAGTATTCTTGTCTGGAAAATCCCATGGGCGGAGGAGCCTGGTAGGCTGCAGTCCATGGGGTCACGAAGAGTCAGACACGACTGAGTGACTTCACTTTCACTTTTCACTTTCATGCATTGGAGAAGGAAACGGCAACCCACTCCAGTGTTCTTGCCTGGAGAATCCCAGGGACGGGGGAGCCTGGTGGGCTGCCATCTATGGGGTCACACAGAGTTGGACACGACTGAAGCGACTTAGCAGCAGCAGCAGCTGGATTATTTACGAGTGAAGTACCATAAGCCACATATGGAAAATGTTAACAAGTGCCAAATTTAGGTTGAATCTTAGTGGTTCATTCTTTTAACTTTTATGTATATTTCAAAATTTAAGAATGAAGAACTAGAAAAAGTATTTGGTAGTAAGCATATGCCAATGATATATTGCCTAAGCTCTTATCAGTTAAGGTCCCTTAAAATTTGTCAAAATTTAAGTAGAATTGCTTTTAAAAGGAGAAGAAAACAGCTCAAATAAAATTTAGGTGGATGAACTTAGAGCCTATTATATAGAGTAAAGTAAGTCAGAAAGAGAAAAACAAAAATCATATATTAATGCGTATGTATGGAATCTAGAAAGATGGTACTGATGAACCGATTTGCAGGGCAACAAAGGGGATGCAGACATAAAGGGGATGCAGACATAAAGGGGATGTAGACATAAAGGACAAACTTGTGGGCACAGTAGGGGAAGGAGGGTGTGGGATGAATGGAGAGTAGCATGGAAACAAATGCTTCCCTGGTGGCTCAGACGGTAAAGAATCTGCCTGCAATGTGGGAGACCTGGGTTTGATCCCTGGGTTGGGAAGATCCCTTGGAAGAGGGCATGGCAACCCACTGAAGGATTCTTGCCTGGAGAATCCCCATAGACACAGGTGCCTACAGTCCATGGGGTGGCAAAGAGTCAGATGCGACTGAGCAACTAAGCAGAGCAGAGCACGTGGAAACAAATACATTATCATATGTAAAACAGATAACCAGTGGGAATTTGACATATGATGCAGGGAATTCAAATCTGGTGTTGTGTGACAACCTTAGAGGGATGGGATGTGGGACGGAGGTTCAAGAGAGGGGAGACATATGTATGCCAATAGCTGATTCATCTTGATGTAAGGCAGAAACTAATACAATATTGTAATGTAAAGAAAGTGAAAGTGAAAGACGCTCAGTCATGTTGGACTCTTTGCGACCCCATGGACTATACAATCCATGGAATTCTCCAGGCCAGAATACTGAAGTGCCAAATTTCCCTTTTGACCTTTCCCTTCTCTAGGCGGTCTTCCCAACCCAGAGATTGAACCCAAGTCTCCCACATTGCAGGCAGCTTCTTTACCAGCTGAGCCACAAGGGAAGCCCCAAAATACTGGAGGGGGTAGCCTATCCCTTCTCCAGTGGATCTTCCCAACCCAGGAATGGAATTGGGTCTCCTGCATTGCAGGCAGATTCTTTTCCAACTGAGCTATCAGGGAAGCCCATTTTAAGGTAACTATCCTCCAATTAAAAATAAATAAATTGGCTGCTGTGGACTGTGGGCTGTGCTGGGGGTCATTGGATGGAAACCTGCTCTAAAAGCCATGGACTGGGTAAATTTGGAGAGATCACTTCCAGAAGTGATCTTCCAAGAAGGCCTTGGCTAACTCCTTAAAAATCCTAGAATGAGACCGTCACCCCAGGTTGGCTACTCTTCCTCAGAAGCCACCTACCTGCCACTGACTGGATTTACTACAAGGCCAACATGGCTAAGGCTGACTTGGTGATGACTTTGAAAAGAAGTGTATTGCCCTGAAGTTTCCTATGCCAGAGCATAAATATAGTGCCCAGGTGGATGCTGAAGGAACAGAAGATGTGAAAAGTTGTGCTGAGTTTTTGTCTCTCTGGAAGACCAGGATTCAGGAATATGAGAAAGAGCTGGAGATGAGGGACATGATTCCATTTTATCCAGATGATCACTGAAGACTTCAGTGAAGACTTCCCTGAAGCCAAATTAGTCAAGAAGTACCCCTACTGGCCTCACAAGCCAATTTAAAATTTATGAACTTGAGTCTGGGAGAAAGTTCTGGCCCTCAAATCATACACTCTAGACATTAAAAATAATTACATAGTGAAAATAAATTAATTAAAAAGTATCAAAGGCAGAAAGTCAGATAGATGGCAAATGGCCCTATCCAAAGTCACTTGTGATTAAACCTGCTTTATGTTTTTTAAGATAAAAAAAGAAAAACTTTAAAGGACTTTGTGGAAAAAATTACAATAGACAAACTTATTCTCTAATCTGCAAAGTGTTCAGGACCAATCTCATATGTTTTTGGAAACAGCAGCAACAACAAAATGATGAAAGTTGATAAAAATAGATATTGCCACTTATTTCTTTGAGAAAGTGACTTGCCATTTCATTTATTAAAAATTCATTTATAGGGTCATCTCACTTCCCAAACCCCTTCTGCTGCATTTCTCCTGAGAACATGCTATGTGTCAACAGACCATCATGAATCACAGAATTCACCTCTCTCTCCTGTTGGTGCTTTTGTAGTTTTGAAATTTCTCCCCATCACTGATTTTGTTCAACATGAGATAAAGTGACATTTCAGTGGAGAAAAGCATGTAATTTATTCAGAAAAGTAAATATGTCTTACCTACTGATCTGGGTTTGGGATAAGATCTTTAACATTTCTTCAACTATAAATTGCAGAGAGTTATATGACCAGCTACCTCTTAGGGTTGTTTATTTAATAATTTATTTTTATGAAAATGTATTTGTGCATATACTGGCCAAACAATGGTCTGGTTGACTGAAAGAATTGTATGATCTAGAGTAGTAATTAGATAGTAGTATTCTACAGTAGATAAAAGAGGTATTTCCTATGTGGATACAATAATGGATCACCAGTCCTAGGCATTAGAATGGGTCTCCTAAAGCCGGAAAGCTAAGCTGATACGTGAAGACCTAGTGGGATCTAACAAAGTGAAGAGAGTCAGGAAAGTCACTCTGGCAAGATGGAATGATATGTAAAGGCAATGAAATTTAATAGCTTGGTCCATCTACTGAAGTCAAATTAAGAGTGGGATGCAGAGATTTCAGTAGAACCGAGAGTATAAGAATAGGTGAAGACAAAGATGGTATAAGAAAAGTAAGCAGTAGCCATATCGTGAAGGGCCTTCTATGTCTGCACTTCTATTCTCAGCAATGAGAGTTGATGAAAAAAAGTTCAGTGCAGGTGATTCATGTTTTAGGAAACCAAGGACTCAGCCAGCAATGCTGGAGACTGATAGAGAGGGGACAGAGGATCAGACTTTATCTTTCACATTGGTATCCTCATTACCAAATACAGTTCATAACTTATAAGTAGATGTTCAACTCTAGAATTAAGAGCAATAATAAGCTGAGATATCAAGATCAGTGAAGCAGTCTGGAGATGTTAAATGTGATTCTTCGTATTTAATGTAAGTGGGACAGATTTGTTTACACTCTCCTTGAATTCTCATTTGCCTCCTGTTCAGTCCCTTCCTCCCCACTGGGTTGGATGTGGCATTGCCTCACTGCTCTCTTCACCTTTAGTAAAATTCTGAATTCAGAGCGGGCTTTGAGGAAAATAAAATCTCCCTATTATATCCATAACCTCTTGCTCTACTAGATGCCTTGATATTGGGAATGTTAACTTCAAAAATCAATTGCAAAAAAAAAAAATCAATTACACTCTCAGAAATAGAGTCTGTGAGTAAGAACTAGCTGGGGGCTTGACAAAGCACTGAACAGTCTGCTGCTGTGAAAAGGCAGGGATGAGTAAGTTATGAAAGTATTGCATTTGAGCACTAGTTACTATTTCCCTGCAAATGTTTATTGATACAGATCAAACAGTCTCAGCAAACTGAATAGACAGCTTAATTTTTCTTAATATTTTGCTTATTTTTTCATGGTTGCAGACTGTGTAAAACAAGGTTCTTTTTCTCTGATTAGTATCATAAGCAAGAGGATTTAAATTAGATGTATCAGCAACTTTATGAAAATGATGCTGATGTGAGGTCAGTGTCATGGAATGATGGAGGTGGAGGTTCCAGAGACTGTCTACATCAACACTATCATTTCTAAGAAGAGAAATCTGAGTCTAGGGACACTGATCACTTGCTTAGGGTCATTTGTCCAACAATTGCAAGGGTTGGCATTAGGACCTGTGCTCCTTAACTACTTATATTTGAAAGATCATTCAATATACCAAGAAACACACACACAGATGCTTGACAAATTATTGTACATTAAAACATAGAAGGAATATTGCACAGAGAACTATACACAGCATCTTTTTACAAAGCATGTGGAAACAATATAAAAAGTACATGTTTATAGATACGTATAATTGAATTGGGATTCCCTGGAGACTCAGTGGTAAAGACTCTGCCTGCTAATGCAGGAGACACAGGTTCAATCTCTGGGTTGGGAAGACTCCGTGGAGAAGGAAATGGCTACTCACTCCAGTATTTTTGCCTGGAAAATCCCATGGACAGAAGAGCTTGGTGGGGCTACAGTCCATGGTGTTGCAAGAATCGGGCACAACTTAGCAACTAAACGACAGTGGGCTCTGAGTTTCTACAGTTATAACAAGCACTCAGCTGATACCACTGATAATGATGGGCAGAGCACAATTTGGACAGCAACATTATTGGTCAAGAAATGACTTTGTGTGTATTTCAAGGAGACATATTTGGCAAAACTAATACAATATTGTAAAGTTTAAAAATAAAATAAAATTTTAAAAAATGGACATTTTACTCTCATGTTCCTTTCAAACTACTTAAAATATATGTCTGAATTTTGGAGAAACCTTCCAACCATTTATTTTTATAAGAAAAGAATAGAGTAATAAGAATTAAAAAACATTTTTAAAACTTTGATATTTTTCCTGAAAGAGAATAAATGTGATTTCATATTATATTTACCAGTTATGCTTCATTGAATAAATTAGTCAGTAAAATATCAAATGGTATTTTAGATTGCATTTAGAAAGAAAACTGTATATATTTATCAGAAAACTTATGATGTACCTAGATCTATACTAGTTGTTGTAGCAGATACAAAAAGATAAAAGGAAATTCTTTGCTCTTAAGAAATTTATAGATTAAGGATACATAGTCATGCAGATATACACATGTACATAGTCATAGATTCACTCAGGAAATACTTATGCAATGGCTTCTGTTTCCAGGCATGGCATGAAGATCATGGCCACAGTTCCTTATGGTGAATAAAGAGGCCTAATCTGTGACCCATATATTTCAAGTTTATTATGTAATGTGTGAAGATACATATATAATGCATACAATTAAAATCAGATTAACCTTCATCCTTTACATTTAAGGCAATTCAAACATCTATATCAATTAAAACTTTATACTTTATCAAAATCTTCTTTTGATCCTTCTAATATATAGCTTCTTGAATTGACTATATATAAACTTAATGTAAATAATTAACAAAAGAAATCAAACTATTCATTTAAACATGGAGTCTTCTTCCTTTTCCTAATGAGCACATCGAATAAGCTAATGCATGATTCATGAGAGCTTTCATATATTTCAATGATTGTACAAATAAAGGAATTTAAGGATTAATACTATTGTGGCCCACAATAAGGAATCAATAGTACAGTCATAGGAAAGTTTTCTTATTTTTCTAGGAAAACTTCTTTTCAGCATAGAAACCTCGAGGAGAGACAAATGATCTGTTGAGTCCCCTTCCATCACTAAGGAATTTATTAGTGATATGTTTCATGCGGTTTATGTTGAATATATTATAATTTCTATCATAGAAATCAAGGGTGTGTTAAAACATGCATATTCTGAAAGTCTCAATAGAACTGTCAGATCTTGAGTTTCTCTAAAAGAATAGCTTTTAGTACATTAGACTCTTTTAGAGAGATTGAATTACTAAAGCCTCAGCCCCACCCTCAGAGATCTAACAATTGGTTTGGTGAGGTGCCTATTATTACTCTTTTTAAGTGATTTTAATGGGCTGTCTGGATTGATAACCACTATTTTAATCTATTAAAAGGAGAATAAACTTTTATATTTATGTGGCATGATGTAACCTTGTAATTCACAAGCTGTATAACTTTGCAAACCTGATTTAAATTATCTGAGTCTTAGTTCTCTCATCTGTAAAATGTAGTAATGGATAACTTGCAGGAATTTTTGCAAATTATTGTTAATTTATGTAAAGCAAATTTTGCATAGTTGATTTCAGTAAATATTTGCAGATATGAATCATATCTGTGGTCTGGTTGGTGGTGAATGATGTATTTCTTGAAGTACTGATGAAAGCTATGGTAGGAGTCTTTACAGATGGTTGGCTAACACCACCACCAGAAAGCTTTGCAGATGTCATGGTACAAAGCCCCAAACCACTGCACTCAGACAGGAATCAGTGTAAGGATCCATTAAAATGATTTTATTACTTCTGGAAACGAACCATGGGTACCAGTGGATCAATGAAACTGATTTCTTTAAAACAAAATAAAACTTTTTAATTGGTGAAAAATTGCTTTTCAATGTTGTATTTGTTTCTGCCATACAACAAAATGAATCAGTCATAATTATATATACCCTCCCTCTAAAATCTCCCTACTGTCTCCCCATATCACCCCTCTAGGTCATCACAGAGCCAAGCTGGGCTCCCTGTGCTATTTAGCAACTTCCCACTAACTCTTTTATACATCATAGTGTATATATGTCAATGCTACTTTCTCAGTTTGTCCCACCCTTTCCTTCACCAGCTGTGTCCACAAGTCTGCTCTTTCCTCGGTTCATCAGAACCATTTTTCTAGATTCCATATATATTTCTTAATATACAATACTTGTTTTTCTCTTTCTGACTTATTTCACTCTGTATAAGAGGCTCTAAGTTCAACCACCTCCTGACTTATTTCACTCTGTATAAGAGGCTCTAAGTTCAACCACCTCACTACAACTGACTAAAATTTGTTCCCTTTTATGGCTAACATTCCATTGCATATATGTACCACAACTTCATTCATTCATCTGTCCATGGATATCTAAGTTGCATCCATGTCCTGGCTATTGTAAATATTGCTGCAAAGAACACTGGGGGAACCTATGTCTTTTAGAATTGTGGTTGTCTTAGGGTATATGCCCAGTAGTGGGCTTGCTGGGTCATACAGTAGATTTATTCCTAGCTTTGTCAGGAATCTCCATACTGATTTTCATAATGGCTATATCAGTTTACATTCTCACCAACAGTGCAGGAGGGTTCCCTTTTCTTCATACCCTCTCCAGCATTTGCTGTTTGTATATATATATATATATAGGCTTCCCTGGTGGCTCAGATGGTAAAGCGTCTGCCTACAATGCAGGAGACCCAGGTTTGATCCCTGGGTCGGGAAGATCTTCTGGAGAAGGAAATGGCAACCCACTCCAGTACTCTTGCCTGGAAAATCCCATGGACGGAGGAGCCTGGTAGGCTACAGTCTATGGGGTCGCAAAGAGTTGGACACGACTGAGCAACTTCACTTTCATATGTATGTATTTGATGATAGTCATTCTGACCTATGTGGGGTGATACCTCATTGTAGTTTTGATTTTTATTTCTCTAATAATGAATGGTGTTGAGCATCTTTTCACGTGTTTATTAGACACCTGTATATTAAAGAAATAAGATTTTAAATCTCAGTGAAGGATCACAACCAAAGGAAAACCACTTTGGGGATTACTATTAAAGCCCACACAAAGATGAAGACACTGAATCAAGGTATTTAGAAATGTATTTGACATTATACAGCTAATAGGGGCTTCCCAAGTGACTCAGTGGTAAAGAATCCATCCGCCAATGCAGGAGATGCAGGTTCAATCCCTGGGTCGGGAAGATCCCTTAGAGAAGGAAATGGCAACCCACTCCAGTATTCTTGCCGGGGAAATCCTATGGACAGAGGAGCCTGGTAGGCTACAGTCCACAGAGTCCTTGGAGTCTCAAGGACTCAGACATGACTGAGCGACTAAGCACACACACACATACACAATGGCATCAAGTCTGATTCCACACACTTCTTTGGCTGTAAAGGTCCCCCCTTCCCCCAGAACATTACACTTAATTCTATAATTCTATGTGTGGCACTATTTTAGGCACTTTGTGAAATGTAAAAAAAAAAAGTGAGATAATACTACTTAAGGAATAAGTGGTGAGATGAATAATGATTAAACACTGAGTAAAGAAAAACCGATAAAAGCATGTTAGTTTACAAGTATTTATATGAATTATCAAGATAGTTGTAATTTGAGTTATTTGCTAAAGAGTTGATTCTGTTGCTAATTGTATAATATAAAATCTATTTCTATAGAAAAAACTCAGCCGAAGGATATTGACTTAAGCATTTTAAGAGAGAAGAAATAGAAAAAATCTAAAGTTCTATTAGTAAGAAACAGAAAACATACTATATATTCATGACATGCAATACCATGTGCAAATGTACAATTAAATATATCTGTATGTAGGGACAAGGATGATTTCTAAGACAAACTCTTAGGCCAAAATAATCATGCCAAAGAAACAAACATATTTGAAAGTATCTAAGAAAACAAAAGAAAAATAGAGATTAAATACTACAAATAGGTGGGGGAAGGAGAGAGAGAAAGAGAGAGACACAGAGATAGAGACCAAAATCTACAAAAATACATCCCAAACATATGCAGAGAACATTCTATGGAGGGAGGATAAGATTTTTATTCTTTAAATTACATATTTATGTATTGTATTACTTCAGCATCAATAAATATCTGAATTTTTTTTTAAAGGTAAACAGTAGGTCTATCAGTGTCAAATTAGATTACTGATCATATACCCTCCTTGTATATGCATCAGCTGTACTATCTTGGATATTTGGAGTCACAAGAACATTTCTATATATATTATAATAAGCAATATACCATATTCCCTAGTGGCTCAGCCGGTAAAGAGTCTCCCTGCAATGCATGAGACAAGGGTCCATCCTTGGGTCGGGAAAATGCCCTAGAGAAGGAAATAGCAATCCACTCCTGTATTCTTGCCTGGAAAATCCCATGGATGGAGGAGCCTGGCAGACTACAGTCCATGGGGTTGCAAAAAGTCAGACATGACTGAGCAACTTTACTTTCACTTACATATTTCTTTACATCTACTTTTAAACAGCTCAAAGACAATATTTATCCTTAAATCTACTAGGCATTGTCTTATATATTCTGTGTTACTCTTTGTTTCAGTATTTAGCTTTCTGAGCAGACCCCCCAAATGAGATCATGTTCCTACCTTTAGTGTGGCCATTGCAGCAGCTTTTTGTGGAAGTTGATTTCTTAGGAAAGAGAAAGCATGATTTAACAATGATTGTGATATATATGGAATCTAAACAGATACTTTTTACCTATGCCCAATTTGTCTTTAAATTTACTTGTGTTTGGTAGCTAAGAAAATTAAGCAAAATCATTTGGGGAAGATGACATAATAAAAATGTGATATTATTTATTTCCAAGTTTAATAACTCAAATAGCTTTAAGATCCTCTGGTGGTAAAAATCTAGGCAGAGGTTTTGAGTCCAAAAGCTGAATAGATTAATTTAATTTATATATAATGGTTTTCTGGATCTGCAGCGATAAACACAAAATATCTTTAATAGATTTACTGAAATCTATGTCCCACATAATTGGCTTTTATTATTATCAAATGGGTCATTTTACCATTTGCAGAAAGAAGGACAGAAGTTTCAGTTGACAATTCAATTACATTATATGTTTCTTTAGAATAATCATTTTATACTGAAGGAAAAAATGATTTTGTATGAATAGCTTTTTTTTAAATCCATAGTTATAATGCATTTTGGAGGGTGGAGGAAAATGTAAGGACAGTTTTCAAAGTTTGCTTCAAGTAATTTCATTAGATAATTGCCTGCTGATGGATTAAATACTGTTCAAAGGCATAACATCCCATAATGGACTGTAAGTAATTTATTAGAAACACATACAACATTGCATCTGTTTCTCAAAGACGTTGTCTAGTAATTATTTTTGGCTTTCTATTACAGGTGTAACATTAATATTATAAGAATCTATGTGGTTTTATTTACAAATTCATCCAATGTTAATGCATTCATCAGAAGCTTTTGATATACTCAAAAACTCACTCTAAACTGTAACACTGAAAAAATTAATCATATTTTTGCTTAAATCTCAGTGCTTAATCAGTCTGATAAAATAATATGTTGATGACTTAATAAAAAAATTAGATGAAGTGAACTGCTTCCAATGCCAAAAGCAAGAATTGTTTAAAATTATTGTGTTTGTGTACTATTTTAACATTTTCTCTGTATTCTAAGGTTCCTGGGCCTTCAACTCATTTTACTTTTACTGATAATTATATCCCATATTATTATCCTTGATGATGAGCAGACGAATAACTGTTAATAATAATGTTCTCTTATTTTGCAGATGGGATTGACTCCTGATGAGATGAGGCCTCGGTGCAAACAACACATCTCTCTTGCCTCAGTGACATGATTTGGGGGACTTATATTCCCATTCCCAGGACACTTCTCAAGGGCAGGAGCAACTTCTAAAGTATAAACAATGGTATCTCAAATTTCCCCTCCATACACTGTGCACTCCACCAGCGCAGGCGTCATACGGTAAGACCTCTACATATAAAACTTCAAGTTGGGAAGTTTCAAAGATGCAAACTGCATGCCACCCCCTGGAACATGCATGCCAGCTCTCAAAATTCTCCAAGCCAGGCTTCAACAGTACATGAACTATGAACTTCCAGACGTTCAATCTGGATTTAGAAAAGGCAGAGGAACAAAAACTCAAATTGTCAACATCTGCGGGATTACCAAAAAAGCAAGAGAGTTCCAGAAAAACATCTACTTTTGCCTTATTGGCTACCCAAGGCCTTTGACTGTGTGGACCACAAGAAACTGGAAAATTCTTAAAGAGAAGGGAATACCAGACCACCTGATCTGCCTCCTGAGAAATCTATATGCAAGACAAGAAACAACAGTTAGACATGTTCCAACTGGACATGGAATAACAGAGTGGTTTCAAATCAGCAAAGGAGTATGTCAAGGCTGTATGTTGTCACCCTGCTTATTTTACTTATATGCAGAGTACATCATGCGAAACACCAGGCTGGATGAAGCACCAGCTGGAATCAAGATTGCTGGGAGAAATATAAATAACCTCAGATAGGCAGGTAACACCACCTTTATGGCAGAAAGTAAAGAAGAACTAAAGAGCCTCTTGATGAAAGTGAAAGAGGAGAGTGAAAAAGTTGGCTTAAAACTCAACATTCAGAAAACTAAGATCATGGCATCTTGTCCCATCACTACATGGCAAATAGATGGGGAAACAATGGAAACAGTGAGAGACCATTTTCTTTGGCTCCAAAATCACTGCAGATATGACTGCAGCCATGAAATTAAAAGATACTTGCTCCTTGGAAGAAAAGCTATGACCAAACTAGACAGTATATTAAAAAGCAGAGACATTACTTTACCAACAAAGGTCCATCTAGTCAAAACTATGGTTTTTCCAGTAATCATGTATGGACATGAGAGTTGGACTATAAAGAAAGCTGAGCACTGAAGAATTGATGCTTTTCAACTGTGGTATTGGAGCAGACTCTTGAGAGTCCCTTGGACTGCAAGGAGATGCAGTCAGTCAATCCTAAGGAAATCAGTCCTGAATTTTCATTGGAAGGAATGATGCTGAAGCTGAAACTCCAATACTTTGGCCACCTGATGTGAAGAACTGACTGATTGGAAAAGATCCTGATGCTGGGAAAGATTGAAGGCAGGAGGAGAAGAGGATGACAGAGGATGAGATGGTTGGATGGCATCACTGATGTGATGGATGTGAGTTTGAATAGGCTCCCAGAGTTGATGATGGACAGGGAAGTCTGGCGTGCTGCAGTCCATGGGGTCGCAAAGAGTGGGACACAACCGAGCGGCTGAACCAAACTCAGTATACTTTTCAAGGTACTGTACTGTAAGATTAAAAATGTTTTTTGTGTGTGTTTTTATGTATGTATATATGTATCATTCATGCAAGAACTATTACAAACCTATTGCAGTACAGTACTATATAGCTGGTTGTGTTAGTTGGGTACCTAGGCTAACTTTGTTGGACTTACAAATTGGAGCTATAAATGCACTCTCAGAATGGGACTTGATCATGTGTACAAAACTTACTGTACTTATCTTTGTATTCCCTTGGCTTAAAGTTTGTTCTATCTCAGAGAAGATATTTGAGAGACAAAAATGTTGAAACAAATACCATGTCCAAGTAATTTCTTAGAACCATGTGTATGCTTTCACTCCAATTAGAGGAAAACACTTGAAATACGTGCTTTGTTCACAGTTCTTTACCTTAATGCACTGTGTCAGCTGAGAAGCACATAGCAAAACAGAGTTAGAAGAGCAGGAGGTTTATTGGGGTTAGTGGCTATGACAGATAAAAGGGAGCAGGAATATGAAGGGAAAGTCTTCAAACTACAATTCATGAAAGAAGAGAAGGAAAGATTGAGGAGGAATGCCCCAGACTTTTATACAACTCAGAGAAAGAGAGAAAGTCTCTGCTAGTTCACAAATGGCCTGAAGAAGAGACCTATGTTGAGGGAAACTGACTAGCTCCTAGTTCCTTGCCCATAAGCAATCATTGGCTTAGGCTGTCTTGAAAGAGTATGTCCTCAGCTCAAATACTACAGCAGAGACCACGTAGTAGCTGCATGTGGAAGCTCTACTAACAACTCTACTTGTTACAAGTTCTCTAGTAAAGAGAATTCTGAGTGGCACACCTCTATGGCCACAATGTGTAACAACTTCAGTCTTTAAATGCAATAGCAGAAAAAATAACAAATAAATGCAATACCAGAAATGCTCCTTCCTGAATTCTCTGCCTGGCAAACCCTACTCTACCTACAAATTTGCAATGTTACCTGTGTCTAGGGGCTTCCCCAGTGGCTCAGTGATAAAGAATTGGCTTGCCAATGCAGGAGATGCAGTTCGATCCCTGGGTCAGGAGATCCCCTGGCAGAGAAAATGGCAACCCATTCCAGTATCCTTGCCTGAAAAATCCCATGAACAGAGGAGCCTGGCAGGCTACAGTCCATGGGGTGGCAAAGAGTCGGATACGACTGAGTCTTCTGCTCTCTCCTGTGCCTATGTTTCTTTTCCTAAATTCACTAACATTATACGTCTTCTATGCTTATCTTTTTCCATATCAATTTGTACTCATCATTAATAAGCCCTCGTTTATACTGCATGGCATTTATAATTTAGAACATGATGCCAGTGCCAAACAACGTCATATTGCAGAGTTTAAGACAAGGAAACTATTTAGAAACTGATTTAAGCTATCCAAGTAAGGATAGCTTATTCAGGATTAAATGAACTGAATGACAAGAACAGTAATCACAGAAACACTGGAGAAAAGTATTAAAATGTCAAGTCAGTAGACTGCAAATCCCCCTAAGACCAAAGAATGTTTCCTCTTAATCACTGTATTCCTAGAAGCATCTGCACAGTATTTTTCATAAATGTATACTCATCAAGTATTAGATAGATGGAATTATTATTTAAATAATGTATTCTGTTTCTATTCATTCGATCTCAAAGAAACATGTTTTGTGGAATGACTGCATACAGCATACTGAATTTCTCATGGTCAGGGGTTAGGTTGTCCCATTTTTCATTTTCCCTATGACTAAGAACACTTCACAGTTAGAACTGGACATGGAACAACAGACTGGTTCCAAATAGGAAAAGGAGTACGTCAAGGCTGTATATTGTCACCCTGCTTATTTAACTTATATGCAGAGTACATCATGAGAAACACTGGACTGGAAGAAACACAAACTGGAATCAAGGTTGCCGGGAGAAATATCGATAACCTCAGATATGCAGATGACACCACCCTTATGGCAGAAAGTGAAGAGGAACTAAAAAGCCTCTTGATGAAGGTGAAAGTGGAGAGTGAAAAAGTTGGCTTAAAGCTCAACATTCAGAAAACGAAGATCATGGCATCCGGTCCCATCACTTCATGGCAAATAGATGGGGAAACAGTGGAAACAGTGTCAGACTATTTTTCTGGGCTCCAAAATCACTGCAGATGTTGACTGCAGCCATGAAATTAAAAGACACTTACTCCTTAGAAGGAAAGTTATGACCTAGATAGCATATTCAAAAGCAGAGACATTACTTTGCCAACAAAGGTTCGTCTAGTCAAGGCTATGGTTTTTCCTGTGGTCATGTATGGATGTGAGAGTTGGACTGTGAAGAAGGCTGAGTGCCGAAGAATTGATGCTTTTGAACTGTGTGGTGTTGGAGAAGACTCTTGAGAGTCCCTTGGACTGCAAGGAGATCCAACTAGTCCATTCTGAGATCAGCCCTGGGATTTCTTTGGAAGGAATGATGCTAAAGCTGAAACTCCAGTACTTTGGCCACCTCATGCGAAGAGTTGACTCATTGGAAAAGACTCTGATGCTGGGAGGGATTGGGGGCAAGAGGAGAAGGGGACGACAGAGGATGAGATGGCTGGATGGCATCACTGACTCCATGGACATGAGTCTGAGTGAACTCCGGGTGTTGGTGATGGACAGGGAGGCCTGGCGTGCTGCGGTTCATGGGGTTGAAAAGAGTCAGACACGACCGAGCGACTGATTTGATCTAATCTGATCTGAAGAACACTTCAAACAATGTTATTTTTGTTTGGTTTTTGTTTTTTGCTAACATTATGTATGAAAGGAAACCTCTTTATGAAGAAAAATATAACTAAAATGTGGTCAAACACGACAGTGTATGGAATGTTATTGTTGCTCCCTCACTCAGTCATTTCAGACTTTTTGTGACCCCATGGACTGCAGCACACTAGACTTCCCTGTCCTTCACTATCTCGTGGAGCTTGCTCAAACTCATGTCCATTGAGTTGGTGATGCCATCCAACCATTCGTCCTCTGTAACCTCCTTCTCCTCCTTCCTTCAATCTTTCCCAGCATCAATGTCTTTTCCAATGAGTCAGTTCTTCACATCAGGTGTCCAAAATATTGGAGCTTCAACTTCAGCATCATCCTTCCAATGAATATTCAGGTTGATTTTCTTTAGGATTGACTGGTTTGATCTCCCTGCAGTTCACGGGACTCTCAAGAGTCTTCTCTGACACCACTGTTCAAAGGCATCAGTTTTTCAGTGCTCAGCCTTCATTATGGTCCAACTCTCCCATCCATACATGACTACTGGAAAAGCCATTATTTTGACTATATATGGATCTTTGTCAACAAAATAATGTCTCTGCTTTTTAATATGCTGCCTAGTTTTGTCATAACTTTTCTTCCAAGGAGCAAGCATCTTTTAATTTCATGGCTGAAGTCACCATCTGCAGTTGATTTTGGAGCCCCCCAAAATAAAGTCTGTCACTGTTTGCATTGTTTCCCCATCTATTTGCCATGAAGTGATGGGACCAGATGCCATGATCTTAGTTTTCTGAATGTTGAGTTCTAAGCCAGCTTTTTAACTCTTCTCTTTCACCTTCATCGTTATCTAGAATGTATATAGGAAATTAAGGCTTCCCTGTTGACTCAGATGGTAAAGAATCTGCCTACAATTCAGGAGGCCCGGTTACATCCTGGGTTGGGAAAATCCCCCTGGAGAAGGAAATGGCAACCCATTCCACAAGTCTTGCCTGGAGAATTCCATAGACAGAGGAGCCTGATGGGCTACAATCCATGGGGTGGCAATGAATCAGACATGAATGAGAAACTAACATTTTCATGTTCAGTTTTCCTCATATAGGAAATTATATGTAAGTTCATAGACAATCATTTGGTTTGTATCCTGTGTGAAACACATGGGCCTGAAACTATTTCACTACTCTGAATATTACCTTCCTTATCTTTTAATCAAAAATAACTATAACACCAGCATTCAATTTCTAACCCAGTTAGTATGGATCTAAAAGGCATTATGGGGAAAGGAGGTTGCAGTAGCTGCTGTTTTGATTGGAGGACAGCATTCTTTGTTTACTGGTATAGCAGCCAACATTTTTTTTGATCTTCATTGTAAAGAAACCAATGAAAATAATGAAATTAAGGTATTCGGTCCTATAGTCATATGTCAAATACTGTATCTTTTAAAATTAGGATTGGGGGGATCTTACTGTTCTATTTTGGTAAAAGTAGTGGTAGAATAACAATAATAACCTATAAATATATGACACACTGCAAGGAGATCCAACCAGTCAATCCTAAAGGAAATCAACCCTGAATATTCATTGGAAGGACTGATGTTGAAGCTAAAGCTCCAATATTTTGGCCACGTGACAAGAGAAGATGACTCACTGGAAAATACCCTGATGCTGGGAAAGACAGAAGGCAGGAGAAGGAGGCAACAGAGGATGAGACGGTTGGATGGCATCACTGACTCAATGGACATGAATTTGAGCAAATTCCAGGAGATAGTGAAGGACAGGGAAGCCGAGCGTGCTGCAGCCCATGGTGTCTCAGAGTCAGATACGACTTGACAACCGGACAACAACAATATGACACCCCACAGTTTCTGTGTGTTCTCTTCCCCACAGTCTCACTAAATGGTGTGTACAATTTCTGTGATTTATATTATCTTCATTTTACAGAGGCAGTAACTGAGGACATGAGAGTTTAACTGAATCACTCCAGTTCATAGAGCAGCAAGTAGGCCTCAAATTAGCCAGGCTATTTGGCTTCAGTACCTTTGCTCTTCCCATTATTCCATGCTCCCCCTTCTCTTATCAGTAAAATTAATGATAACCATTCCTCAGGAAAAAAAAAAAAGTCAGCATATGTGAACAATTACATTTAACAACTACTCCACCATAGTTATAGCAATACTAATGTCAGAAAATAAATTCTAAAAGACATATCTAAAATGAATCACCTGTTTATTTCTCAGAAGATCACTTTTATGAATGTGTAATGCATTTATAATGCTTTATTTTTTTTTTAATGACCCAGCATCTAGTTTAAATGTCAGTATGATTTGAAATGAAGATTTATTACACTCTGACGTTGTTAAAATATGATCCCTAGTTGCAGAAACTTCTATGTAAATCTTATTACCACTTGATCTAACTCGCAGGTTTTCCTAATGGGATATCATTCGAATTTGATTTGCTTGATTGGGAAATGCTTACAGATTAGTGGGTAGAATTATATGGTTGAATAGCAAGTGATGCTAGAGAAAATCTATGACTCCACTGGCTCTGGAACAGGGCTTACAAGTTATAAACAACTCCAGATAATAGTCTTACAAGCTGTGAGTGCTCTAAATCTTTGTTTTCTATCACAGCATCAATGTTATCTCTAAGAAAAGCATGGCTTTACTTACCATTTGTGAGCTTCATAGCCAGAGGGATAAACACCACAGACAAAAAAGTGCGAGAGAAGCTTGGCTGGATTTTAAAGAGGTAAATGCAGTATAATAAGTAAATTACAGAAATAGCCAGAGGTCATAAAAATGAATGCCAAAATATTCCAAATCTGAAGATTACTGTCCTGAAAATGGATATGTTCCTTGATGAGTAATCAGAAGCTTTCTAAAACACTTATCTAACAGGCAAGATTACACTTTCTTCTACCTTACACCTGTAGTGACATGGAAAAACTGCCCAAATCAAGTTTCTATTTGTAGACATTAAACTGTTTTCAAAACTCACCTTACAAGAAATGCTTTCAGGTTTTCAGCATTGAGAGTAATGTTTGCTGTGGGTATGTCGTATATTGCCATTATTATGTTGAGGTTGATTCCCTCTATGCCCACTTTCTGGAGAGGTTTTATTGCAAATGGGTGTTGAATTTTGTCAGCAGTTTTTTTCTGCATTTATTGAGATGATCATATGGCTTTATATTCTTCAGTTTGTTAACATGATATATCATATTGATTCGCCTATATTGAAGAAAATCTACTTTTGTTTTATTGACTTATGCCAAAGCCTTTGACTGTGTGGATCACAACAAACTGTGGAAAATTATTAAAGAGATGGGAATACCAGACCACTTGACCTGTCTCCTGAGAAATCTGTATGCAGATCAAGAAACAACAGTTAGAACTGGACATGGAACAGCAGACTGGTTCCAAATGGGCAAAGGAACATGTCAAGGTTGTATATTATCACCCTGCTTATTTTACTTACATTCAGAGTGCATCATGTGAAATGCCAGGCTGGAGGAAGCACAAGCTGGAATCAAGATTGCCAGGAGAAATATAAATAATCTCAGATAGGCAGGTGACACCACCTTTATGGCAGAAAGTGAAGAAGAGCTAAAGAGCATCTTGATGCAACTGAAAGAGGAGAGTGAAAAAGTTGGGTTAAAACTCAATATTAAGAAAAGTAAGATCATGGCATCTGGTCCCATCACTTCATGGCAAATAGTTGGGAAACAATGGAAACAGTGACAGACTTTATTTTGGGGGGGCTTCAAAATGACTGCAAATGGTGGCTGCAGCTATGAAATTAAAAGACGCTTGTTCCTTAAAAGAAAAGTTATGACCAACCTAGATAGCATATTCAAAAGCCAGAGACATTACTTTACCAACAAAGGTCCATCTACTCAATACTACGGTTTGTCCAGTAGTCATGTATGGATGTGAGAGTTGGACTATAAAGAAAGCTGAGTGCTGAAGAATTGATGCTTTTGAACTGTGGTATTGAAGACTCTTGAGAGTCCCTTGGACTGCAAGGAGATCCAACCAGTCTATCTTAAAGGAAATCAGTCTTGAATATTCATCGGAAGGACTGATGCTGAGGCTGAAACTCCAATACTTTGGCCACCTGATGCAAAGAACCGACTCACTGAAAAAAGACCCTGATGCTGGGAAAGACTGAAGGTGGGAGGAGAAGGGGACAACAGAGGGTGAGATGGTTGGATGGCATCACCGACATGATGGACATGAGTTTTACTAGGCTCCGGGAGTTGGTAATGAACAGGGAAGCCTGGGGTGCTGCAGTCCATGGGGTTGCAAAGAGTCGGACATGACTGAGTGACAGAACTGAACTGATACTGAAGAATCCTGCATCTCTGGGATAAATCCCATTTGTTCATGGTGTACGATCCTTTTTTGGTCACCTAAGCTATGACAATGTAGGCAAGAATATGCAATGAAGAAAAAAAAGTCTCTCCAATAAGTGGTGTCGGGAAAACTGGACAGCTACATGTGATAAAACGAAATAAGAACACTCCCAACACCATATATAAAAATGAACTCAAAATAGATTAAAGACTGGAATGTAAAGGTGGAGACTATAAGACTCTTAGAGAAAAACATAAGTAGAACACTCCTTGATAAAAATGGAAACAAGATCTTTTCTGACTCACCTCCAAAGGTAATGTAAATAAAAATAAAAATAAATAAATGTAACCTACTTAAACTTAAAAGCTTTGCGTAGCAAATGAAAATAAAAGCAAAAGTAACAGTCAGTCCTTAGAATGGGGAAAAAAAAAACCGTAAACAAAGCAACTGATAAGGGAATAATCGCCAAAATATTCAAACAGCTAATGCAGCTCAATTTAAAACAAACAACCCAATTGACAAATGAAGACCTAAACAGACATTTCTCCAAAGAAGACATACAGATGGCCAACAAACACATGAAACTATGCTTAATATCACTAATTATTCGGATCAGATCAGATCAGTCGCTCAGTCGTGTCCGACTCTTTGAGACCACATGAATCCCAGCATGCCAGGCCTCCCTGTCGATCACCAACTCCTAGAGTTCACTCAGACTCACGTCCATCGAGTCAGTGATGCCATCCAGCCATCTCATCCTCTGTTGTCCCCTTCTCCTCTTGCCCCGAATCCCTCCCAGCATCAGTCTTTTCCAATGACTCAACACTTTGCATGAGGTGGCCAAAGTACTGGAGTTTCAGCTTTAGCATCATTCCTTCCAAAGAAATCCCAGGGCTGATCTCCTTCAGAATGGACTGGTTGGATCTCCTTGCAGTCCAAGGGACTCTCAGGAGTCTTCACCAAAACCACAATTCAAAAGCATCAATTCTTTGGCACTCAGCCTTCTTCACAGTCCAACTCTCACATCCATACATGACCACAGGAAAAACCATAGCCTTGACTAGATGAACCTTTGTTGGCAAAGTAATTCTCTGCTTTTGAATATGCTATCTAGGTTGGTCATAACTTTCCTTCCAAGGAGTAAGCACCTTTTAATTTCATGGCTGCAGTCACCATCTGCAGTGATTTTGGAGCCAAGAAAAATAAAGTCTGACACTGTTTCCACTGTTTCCCCATCTATTTCCCATGAAGTGATGGGACCGGATGCCATGATCTTTGTTTTCTGAATGTTGAGCTTTAAGCCAACTTTTTCACTCTCCACTTTCACTTTCATCAAGAGGCTTTTGAGTTCCTCTTCACTTTCTGCCATAAGGGTGGTGTCATCTGCATATCTGAGGTTATTGATATTTCTCCCAGCAATCTTGATTCCAACTTGTGTTTCTTCCAGTCCAGTGTTTCTCATGATGTACTCTGCATATAAGTTAAATAAACAGGGTGACAATATACAGCCTTGACGAACTCCTTTTCCTATTTGGAACCAGTCTGTTGTTCCATGTCCAGTTCTAACTGTTGCTTCCTGACCTGCATACAAATTTCTCAAGAAGCAGATCAGGTGGTCTGGTATTCCCATCTCTTTGAGAATTTTCCACAATTTATTGTGATCCACACAGCCAAATGCTTTGGTCATAGTCAATAAAGCAGAAATAGATGTTTTCTGGAACTCTCTTGCTTTTTCCATGATCCATCAGATGTTGGCAATTTGATCTCTGGTTCCTCTGCCTTTTCTAAAACCAGCTTGAGGAATGCAAATCAAAACTACACTGAGATATCACCTCATAACAGTCTGGATGGCAATCATCAAAAGATCTACAAACAATAAATGCTGGAGGATGTAGAGAAAAGGGAATGCTTGGACCTGTTGGTAGGAATGTAAGTTGATACATACACTATTAAGAATAATATGGAGATTCTGTAAAAAACTAAAAATAGAGCTAGCATTTGTTGTTCAGTCGCTCAGTCATGTCTGACTCTTTGCCACCCCATGGGCCTCAGCACATCAGGCTTCCCTGTCCTTTACCATCTCCTGGAGCTTGGTCAAACTCATGTCCATTGAGTTGGAGATGCCATCAAACCATCTCATCTTCTGTCATCACCTTTTCTTCCTGCCTTCAGTCTTTCCAAGCATAAGGGTCTTTTCCAATGAGCCAGCTCTTCGCATCAGGTGGACAAAGTATTGGAGCTTCAGCCTCAGCACCACTCCCTCCAATGAATATTCAGAATTGAACTCTTTTTTTTTTTTTTTTTAGGATTGACTTCTTTGACCCCCTTGCAGTCCAAGGGACTCTTAAGAGTCTTCTCCAACACCACAGTTAAAAGCATCAGTTCTTCAACTCCCAGCCTTCTTTACAGTCCAACTCTCCCATCCATACACGATTACTGTAAAAACCATTGCTTTGATTGGATGGACTTTTGTTGGCAAAGTAATGTCTCTGCTTTTTAATAAGCTGCCTAGGTTTGTCATAGCTTTTTTTCCCTAGAAGCAAGAGTCTTAATTTCATGGCTGCAGTCACAGTCTGCAGTAATTTTGGAGCCCAAGAAAATAAAGTCTTTCACTGTTTCCATTGTTTCCCTGTCTATTTGCCATGAAGTGATGGGACTGGATGCCATGATCTTAGTTTTCTGAATGTTGAGCTTTAAGCCAACTATTTCTCTCTCCTCATTCACCTTTATCAAGAGGCTCTTTAGTTCCTCTTTACTTCTGCCATAGGGTGGTGTCATCTGCATATCTGAGGTTATTGATATTTCTCCTGGCAATCTTGATTCCAGCTTGTGCTTCATCCAGTCTGGCATTTTGCATGATGTACTCTGCATATAAGTTAAATAAGCAAAGTGACAATATACAACCTTGACGTACTCCTTTCCCTATTTAGAACCACCCATTGTTTCATGTCTGGTCCTAATTGTTGTTTCTTGACCTGTATACAAGTTTCTCACGAGGCAGGTCAGATGGTCTGTTATTCCCATCTCTTTAAGAATTTTCCACAGTTTGTTGTGATCCACATAGTCAAAGGCTTTCAGTTCAGTTCAGTTCAGTCACTCAGTCGTGTCTCTCTTTGCAACCCTATGAATCGCAGCACACCAGGCCTGCCTGTCCACCACTAAATCCTGGGGTTCACCCAGATTCACAAAGGCTTTAGTGTAGTCAGTGAAGCAGATTTTTTTTTTTTCCTGGAATTCTTTGCTTTTTATATGATCCAACGTATGTTGGCAATTTGATCTCTGGTTCCTCTGTCTTTTCTAAATTCAGTTTTAACATCTGGAAGCTCTAGGTTCATGTACTGTTGAAGCCTCGCTTGGAGAATTTTGAGTATTACTTTGCTAGCATGTGAAATTAGTGCAGTTGTGCAGTAGTTTGAACATTCTTTGGCATGTTTCAAAACTGCCATAGCTGGTAGTTCCTAAACTACCATATGACACAGTAATCCCACTCCTGGGCATATACCCTGCTGCTGCTGCTGCTAAGTCACTTTAGTCGTGTCCAACTCTGTGTGACCCCATAGATGGCAGCCTACCAGGCTCCTCTGTCCCTGGGATTCTCCAGGCAAGAACACTGGAGTGGGTTGCCATTTCCTTTTCCAGCATACGCCCTGAGAAAACCATAATTCAAAAAGATACATGCACTCAAGTATTTTTTGCAGCACTGTTTACAAAAGCCAGGACATTAAATAAATCTAAATGTCCATCAACAGAAGAATATTTAAAGAAGATACATAAAGAAGGTACATATATTCAGTGGAGCATTATTCAACCATAAAAAGGAACAAAATAGTGCCATATGCAGAGATGTGGGTGGGCCTAGAGATTGTCATACAAACTAAGTCAGTCAGAAAGAAACAAACAAATATAAAATATTGCTTATATGTGGAATCTAGAAAAATAGTACAGTTGAACTTATTCACAAAGCAAAAATAAAGACACAGATGTAGAAAACAAACTTATGGATACCAAGGGGGGAAGAGGAGTTGGGATGAATTTGAAGATTAGGATTGACATATATATAAATACTACTATGCATAAAATAAATAACTAATGAGAAGCTACTGTACAACTCAGAGAACCCTACACAGTGCTCTGTAGTGACCTAAATGAAAAGGAAATCTAAGAAAGAGGGAATGTACATATGTGTGCTATATATACATATATATATATGTATATATGATATATTCATGTTATATACATGTGTACATAATATATACATGTTATATATATACATATAACTGAATCACTTTGCTGTACAGCAGAAGCTACCACAACATTGTAAAGCAACTATACCCAATAAAAATTAATTTTAAAAAAGCACTGATAAACAAACAAAGCACTTCAAACAAAGGGCTTTTGCTTGAAGTTACTATAATTTAGATACTTTCTGATGGATCTGTTTAATAGTTTTTTGTTTTTTTTTTTTTTCCCAAAGCAACACTCTATCAAATGTCAAACTCATAATAAGTAATAGTCTGAGTTTTCTTGTATACACAACATAAATTTTAGTGACTTTCCTTATGAAGAATAAATGCATAGGAATTATTTTCTGCCTAATTAAATGTGGATTTCACTAATAATTCTTTTAAAAAGCAATCTTGTAAGATAAATAAAGGGAATGACTTTTGATGGTTCAGTTATGTCTCTGAGGACAGAAACAAAGTTATAGCCCTGAAACAAACAAACAAAAAAAAAACCTCTGTGGTGGCCTTTTTCTTCAAAACTCAAATTCAACTTCCAAAAAACTCTATTTAAAGTAAATTAAAACGGATAGCACATGATTTTGCAGAGATTCATAGTATACCAACTACCTTTGTTCTCAGTGTGTCGTGAAGCATTTTATCCTCCTGTTTGTAAATCTTACAGTCAATAAACCTGGCAGCGGAGAAATCGATTGTCCTTGCCTTTAAACAGTTTTCAGAATTATACCTCTCTGTGCAAGCTGCACTGTTTCTCAGTCCTTTTTCATTTGATTTTGTGAATTAAAAAATTATTAATTAGAAACTTGCAGTCCTTGGGTACAATTAGAAGCAGTGTTATATCTACAGCCTAATTCTCACTGCTGGTAAATAAGTTTTTGCCTAAATATGTGAATATAATGCCACACTGGGTGCTTGTGGTGGGGAAAAAAAGCATCTGTCCATACTTTGACCTTTATATAATATCATTATTTCCTGGGAAGAAATGAAACCAATATATTTTGAAACTCCAAGATAAATAATAGTGTGTGTGTGTATTCAGTTGTGACCCCATGGATTGCAGCCCACAGGCTCCTCTGTCCATGGGATTGTCCAGGCAAGAATACTGGAGTGGGTTGCCATTTCCTCCTCCAGGAGGTTTTTCCAACCCAGGGATCAAACCCAAGTCTTCTGGATCTCCTGCATTGACAGGAAGATTCAGGCATATTTTTGCATACTTATGTTAAATAATACTGAGAACAGTTAGCAGAAATAGTTGACCTAGTGCTCAAGAAAATACTTGCTTCTGGAAAATTAAAGTATGAATCAACTAAAAGTCTTACTAATCAGGTCTAACATTCTGTGAATATTTAGCATTAAATCTAGCTTTAAGACTTTTGCCTTATTGTACCAACGTCCGTCCCCACATTTTTTTCCTTTCCACGATTGCAGTTACCCATGGCCATCTGCAGTCTGAAAATATTAAACAGAAAATTCCAGAAATAATTCATAAATTTTATATTACTCCCTTGTGAGTAGCATGATGAAATATCTCTGTGTCCTGTTCCATTCTGCCCAGCATGTGATTCAACTCTTTCTCCAAGGTTCCTCCTGTTAGTCACTTATCAGCTGTCTCAGTTATCAGATCGGCTGTTGCAGTATGGTCCTGCTTGTGTTCATGTCACACTTTTTTACATAATAATGACCCCAAAGCACAAAGGTAGTGATATTTGCAATACTGATATCAAAGAGAAGCCGTAAAGTGCTACCTATAAGTGAAAAGTTAAAAATTCTCAACTTAATAAGGAAAGGGAAAAAACAAAACACTGCATGTTGAGGCTGCTAAGCTTTATGGCAAGAACAAATCTATTCATAAAATTGTGAGGAGAGAAAAATAAATTTGTGATAGTTTCACTGTCATCCTTCAAAGCTCAAAAGTATGGCCACTGAGCATGATAAGTATTTAACTAAAATGGAAGAAATGTTACATTTGTACAGTAAGATATTTTGAGAGTGAGACCCATTCACATAACTTTTGTTAGGGTAATTGTTACAATTGCTCTATTTTATTTTAATTGTTGTTAAACTCTCACTGTGCCTAATTTATAAATTAAACCTTAACATTGGTATATATTTATAGGGAAAAAATATATATCAGTTCAATTCAGTTGCTCAGTCGTATCCAATTCTTTGTGACCCCATGAACTGCAGCACCCCAGGCCTCCCTGTCCATCACCTCCTGGAGGTTGTCCTCCCGGAGTCCAACCAAACCCATGTTCATTGAGTCGGTGATGCCATCCAACCATCTCATCCTCTGTCATCCCCTTCTCCTCCTGCCCTCAATCTTTCCCAGCATTAGAATCTTTTCAAATGAGTCAGCTCTTCACATCAAATGGCCAAAGTATTGAAGTTTCAGCTTCAACATTAGTCCTTCCAATGAACACCCAGGACTGATCTCCTTTAGGATGGACACGTTGGATCTCCTTGCAGTCCAAGGGACACTCAAGAGTCTTCTCCAACACGACAGTTCAAAAGCATTAATTCTTTGGTCCTCAGCTTTCTTTATAGTCCAACTCTCACATCACATACATGACCACTGAAAAAACCATAGCCTTGACTAGACAGACCTTTGTTGGTAAAGTAATGTCTCTGCTTTTTAATATGCTATCTAGGTTGGTCATAACTTTCCTTCCAAGGAGTAAGCGTCTTTTAATTTCATGGCTGCAATCACCATCTGCAGTGATTTTGGAGCCCAGAAAAATAAAGCCACTGTTTCCACTGTTTCCCCATTTTTTGCCATGAAATGATGAAACCAGATGCCATGATCTTAGTTTTCTGAATGTTGAGCTTTACGCCAACTTTTTCACTCTCCTCTTTCACTTTCATCAAGAGGCTTTTCAGTTCCTCTTCACTTTCTGCCATAAGGGTGGTATCATCTGCATATCTGAGGTTATTGATATTTCTCCCAGCAATCTTGATTCCAGCTTGTGCTTCCTCCAGCCCAGTGTTTCTCATGATGTACTCTGCATATAAGTTAAATAAGCAGGGTGACAATATACAGCCTTTGCGTACTCCTTTTCCTATTTGGAACCACCTGCATACAGGTTTCTCAAGAGGCAGGTCAGGTGGTCTGATATTCCCATCTCTTTCAGAATTTTCCACAGGGGGGGGGGATATATATATAT
>NW_011495081.1:12134571-12160058 GCF_000754665.1 Bison bison bison | reverse complement strand
ACACACACATATAGTTCAATAATATGCACAATTTCAGGCATCATCTGGAAGTCTTGGAATTTATTCCCTGTGGAATAAGGGAGGGGGATACTGTAATCAACAACACTTTTTCCTCAAAAAAAAATTTTTTTTTTCCATCTTAGTGAAAAGCCTGCCCCAGGATAGGTGATCATGTCGGAATACTGTAATTTTTTCCCTGTAGTTTTTCTCCCCAGGGATTTGAACTCAGGTCTACTATTCTATTGGCCTTTACAAAGGGTCACATGGAGTAGCCTTTCTGGAAGATCTTATCAACATTTGTAGGGAGAAATTGTATATTTTGTCACTTGGCTTATCTTTACCAATTTCTGGCTTTTATTTTCAATATATTTTTGCTAAATGAATGATGCACTAGAAGCCAAGAACACAGTGCTGTGTGATATAGACCATATCTATGTTTGCTATCACAGAGAATTTATATTCTAGCTGAAAAATCAGGTAAATAAGTGTCATCTGTACAGGGACACTCATGGCATGGCAGAGGAAATAGATTCAAATGTGAAAGTAGAGAACAAAAATCTGTAAATCACCTTGAAAACAAGAGTCCTTATTTTTATGTCATTACTAAAAATATACATGATCCCTATGCTCATGTAGGGGCTTCCTTGGTAGCTCTGCTTATAAAGAATCTGTCTTCAATGCAGGAGACCCCAGTTCAATTCCTGGGTAGGGAAGATCCGCTGGAATAGGCTTCCCACTCCAGTATTCTTCGGCTTCCATGGTGGCTCAGTTGGTAAAAAATCCACCTGTAATGCCAGAGACCTGGGTTCAATTCCTGGTTTGGGAAGATCCCCTGGAGGAGGGCATAGCAACCCACTCCAGTATTCTTGCCTGGAGAATCCCCATGGACAGAGGAGCCTGGCAGGCTACAGAGTTAGACACGACTAAGGAGGGCATTGCATAGCACGTGCTCATTTAGCTCAGCCCAGAGGGAAGGTTTAGGTGGGCAGCAGGTGACACTTCTATCTGAAGGAAACATTACCCTATCCAAAAGTGGCCTTTAGAAACAATAGGCTGCATTGCCACTGATCACAAAAAGAACGCCAATAAGAGGACAGCCACCATCTACCCTGCAAACAGGCCCCTATACGTCATGGTGACAAGCAAATGTGATTATGGAGAAAAAAGGAAAAGCCTTTGTTATCTGTGGATCTTGCTTGAAGGTCAAATTTATATTTTTTTAAAAAATGGAAAAGAAATGACGTAGAATCCTTTTTCCCCAAAAATCAGTAGAAAATGAACTCCTTGGAGAAAACTTTTGACATTTATAATATTAGCTAATGCTTACTATTTTTTTTCCTTCAAGGATTGTTGAGCATCATTGGAACTATTGTTTCAGAAGCACTGCCTTTTTTTTGGTCATTCTTTGACAGGAAAGCAGTACTAACCGTGAACTGAAGGACTAACTAATACCAGTTTCTTATCTCCTACCTCTGGCTGTACTATTTATGAATTGCTAAAACTCCATGTAGGAGTTGTGCCTCTGTATTTTGTTAATAGCATGGCTTCTAGCAAAATAAAGCAGAATTATTAGAGTAAAATAGAATTTCTTATTCTAGCAATAAGAAATCAAATAAGATAATAAAAATTGTCCTTCTGGATTATTGTCTTATTTTATATGAATCTAAAACTTTTATATTTTGTCAATTCCAGACAAAGAGTTTACAAACTTGCTGTATCATGTTACATGTTTTATGAAAAAATAAAATTTGCTAAGTATGATATTTATCAATGTCAACACTAGTTTGCTAAAATTAATCACTTTGAATTTGCAAATTTTTAAGAATCTGAACTTATTGACAAAAAACTTTCAGATAGATGAGATAGAGAGATGATAGCTGCACAAATGTATTTACTCTTTCTTGATATGTTTGAAAAATAACAGTATTATAATATTATTGTACTATCTGATCATGTAGTACTTCTCCTGTCACCTCTCATGCCATGATAGTTATTATTATGATGTGACATTATTATGATGTAACAGACTTCCCTTGTGGCTCAGATGGTAAAGAATCTGCCTGCAATGTGGGAGACCTGGATTCAACCCCTGGGTTGGGAAGATCCCCTGGAGAAGGAAAAGGCTACCCACTCCAGTATTCTGGCCTGAAGAATTCCATGGACTGTATAGTCCATTGGGTTTCAAAGAGTCTGACATGCCTGAGTGACTTTCACTTTTCATGATGTAACAGCAGATTTTTGTCCCTAGCCTTCCTTATCTTTTCCCAATTTATTATCGTCTTTAAAAATTAAGCTGCTGCAGCACTTTATGGATCATGAATTCTAGGAGCAGACCACTTGTTTTTGGCACCATTAAGTAACTGGGTGAATTGGGGAAAATCACTTATTTTCCTTGTAGCATTTTAAAGTTTGTTTCACTGCTTTTTAGCATACAGTTGAAATGTGCTATGCCAGTATGTGATTTTTTTTAATATATACATATAACTCATTTTTCCCTTTTTAATTTTAAAATTATTTGTTGATAATTTTATTTTGTAATATTATATAGCAATTAATTTTTTCTTATGTGAAATTTTCTTTTATATGTTTAATAGTCTCACTAATGTGTATAAAAATACCATTTGCAGTTTCTATTAAAGCATTTTATGCTTTCTTTACAGGTATTACCTGTTTCCTCAAGGCATGTTATTTCTCTTTTTGAAGGTATTTCTCTCATAGTCCTTTTTCCTAAAATATGTTTTCATTCTTGCTTCTGATTCATGAGTATTTGTGATGGTTAATTTTATCTGTCAGCTTTTTGGCCACAGGGTACCCAGATTAAGCATTATTTCTTGATGTGTCTGTGAGGGTGTCTCTGGGTGGGATTAGCATTTGAATCACTGGACTCAGTAAAATAAATTTCCCTCTCTAATGTGGGTGGGCATCATCCAATCTGTTGAGGGCCTGAATAGAGCAAAAGGCAGTGGAAGGAAGAACTGGCTCCTTTTTCTACCTCACCGTTTGAGCAGTGATATCTCATTTCTTTGTCTTCTGCTCCTGGACTGAGATGTACCTCATTAGTACCCCCTGCCGCCCTCCACCCCACCCCCTGACCCCGCCACTGGTTCTCAGGTCTTTGGACTCAGGGCCTGTATTACACCCCTGGCTTTTCCGGGTCTCCAGCTTGTAGATGGCAGATCATGAGATTTCTCAGTGTCTACAGTTGAATGAGCCAGTTTCTCATGATTAGTAAATACACACACACACACATACACACACACACACACACACACATCAGTTGACCCTTTAACTGCACAGTGGAAAATTCTCATATAATTTATAGTTGGTCCTCCATATACACATTTCCTCTATATCTCGGGTTCCTCCATATCTGTGGTTCTGCATCCTAACTAACTGTGAATCATGCCGTACTGCAGAATTTGCTATTAAGACAAATCCTCATGTAAGTGTACCTGCAGAGCTCAAACCTGTGTTGTTCAAGGCTCAACCGTACACACACATATTCCCCTGGGGATTCTGCTTCTCAGTAGACCCCTAATACAGTATTGATAGCTGGATTATATTTTGTTAGTCCAAAAATTGACTACTAACCTTCTTATAGCTTCCCTGGTGGCTCATATGGTAAAGAATCTGCCTGCAATGTGGAAGACTTGGGTTTGATGCCTGGGTGGGGAAAAATCTCCTGGGGAAGGGCATGGCTACCCACTCCAGTATTATTGCCTGAAGAATCCTATGGACAGAGGAGCCTAGTGAGCCACACTTCACAGGATCCCAAAGAGCTGGACATGACTAAGTGACTAACACTTTCACTTTCTTATAGCCATCTCAAATTCTGATTCGAGAAGTCTGACACTAGAGGTGGTGGCAGGGACTTGATGTGAAAAAGAAAAACATGGAAATGAGCTTTTACTCAAATGTAGTTGCCTATACTTTAATATGGTTTTCTCTTGTTTGTTTTTTTGGGGGGGTGGGGGGTAGGGTGGGGTGGGTTTTTGAACTATTTTGGGCAACTTAATTCCAGACACACAGTCTAAGAATCTCCCACATCAACACATCAGTACTCCAAATTTTATTTGGACAATCGCTTCACTTGGTTGCCTGTGGTAATCTGGCAGGCCATTGCTAACTTCTGTACTTTAAAACAATATTTCATATAACTTCCATTCCTATGTGCTTCCCAGTCAGAATTTTCCAATGAGAGGAACTTGCTCAAAACTGAAAAGGCAGCTGGAAGGACACACACTTCATTATTCTCTAGAGGTGGTAGCAGTCAGACACCTGGAAGACAGGCCCAGCAGCATCACAATAAGCCCTCGAGAAACAATCACATGGCAGAGTAAGACCAGGAGCTTCTCAGAGATTCTTGAGATTTGCTGTACGTCCACGGCAAGCTTTTTAAGAATCATTCACTGTGACAATGCAAGCTGAGATCTTCAGTATCAAATACTGACTTTTGGAAGCACCTTTCAGGACCTTTATGTCCCTAGCTCTTCCAAAATCTTGTAAGCTCCCTCCTCTATTTTAAAGCATTTACATTCATAGTGGTGGTTAGAAACAGAGTGGTTTCTGTTTTCCTGACTATACCTTGATAAATACAATCACAGTATTAGCTTGAAGACAAATTCTTTATTTTTTAAATTGCTTCTTTAGAAACAAGAAACTTTTAATTAATTCTTAATTGACTACTGTAATGTCCACACCATGCTGTGTACACATATACCTGATCTTTCAACTATTTTGACTTTCAACTATTTCAACTATTTGGTAAAAATGTATACATATACAATGTTTTTTTTTTTTTTTCTTAAAAACTTTCTTTATTTGACTACATAAGATATCTCTTTCTATTTCCTTTGGATTTTTTTTAATGTGACCTTAAAATATATTATCTAGGAAATTCCTATCATTCTCTTCTGTTCATGATGTTCTCCCCAAAAATTTGAAGCATGGTAACTGATAAATATTACTTTTATTAGATCATTTCAAATTAGAACATTTCAATAAGAGGGAGGAACAATAAGGATGTGTTTAGTAAACCATTTTCAATGAGAAGGCAATCTTTTGGGGATAATCTTGCTTACTCCACAACTATTCAGAATATAAAAATATACAAAGGCAATTTAGTCAAATAAAGTTGGTAAATTTTCCATACTATTTCCTTTACTCTGCGAATTCAGGATGTACTTTGGTATATTATAGATGATGAGAAGTCTTATAATAAAAAAAATCTATAAAAATTTATTTAATCCTTATTTGACTGCTTTATTTATCACAGACAGGGCATCCTAAAAAATAACGCACTTCACAATATGTATTTTTAAGGTAGTATAGCCTGACCAGTGTTACAGCCCTTGGACGAACCAGTGTTACAGCTCTTGGATGCGCCAGTGTTACAGCTCCGTGTTACAGCTCAGTTTTATTTAGAATGTAAAGGGAAATACATCCTTGAGGCATGAGGGAATGCTGACTCAAAAGACACAAAGAGAAGAGAGGCCCCCAGCCCAATTTTGGCTCCTCTTTTTATATGTTTTCTCTCCTCCCCCCCCCCGGGCCTGCCCTATGTAAATTGGGCTAGCCGGGAGTGCTGTTTATTTTACCTGAGGTCCTCACTCACCACTTGCTTTGTTCTATTTTCTCGGGCTTTTCCCTTCCTTTTCTTTTAGCCACCTCCATTCTGAACCCTTCTTCCTATTCTAACTACCTAACAAAGATTACTTGTGAATTGCCTCTTTTGTGTGAAGTCTGTATATAATGGAATTGACAGATTTTTTGCTTTAGTAATTTAGAAAGAATATTGGTACAATAAGACAATATAGCTGATGTATATCCATGTATACATAACAAGTTTTCACATAATGTATATTTTTATCCCCTGATTCTTAAAGAAACTGACATACTAGTTACTAATGAAGAAAAAAGTTGATATAGAAAAGCACCAAAGAATCCTAAAAAAAAAAAAAATGGAATGTTATTAAAGCACATCATCACATTTTTGATTCTAGTAATTTTTTTTTTTATAGTTCTGATTGTTTTTAACTGCATTTTTAGCTTTAATGATCCCAGGACACCAGTGCAGTTAATTATTAACTAAATTATGTAGAACCAACAGCTGTACCGATTTAAAAAATATCAGAAAGGAACAACATGGAAATAGCAATAACTTCTCAATATTTTTAAGTTCCTACAATACCTTAATAGAGTGAAAATTTATCAGTGTGACTAACTATGCCAAGTTCTGATATCCATGGGCTTCTCCCTGGTGGCTCAGATGGTAAAGAATCCGCCTGCAAGGCAGGAGACCCTAGTTCGATCCCCAGGTGGGAAGATCCCCTGGAGAAGGCAATGGCTACCCACTCTAGTATTCTGGCCTGGAGAAGTCCATGAACAGAGGAGCCTGATGGGCTACAGTCCATGGGGTCACAAAGAGTCGGACACAACTGAGCAATTTTCACTTTCATTTTTCTGACATCCATACTCGTAAAATAAGCTACCAACATGTACATTGATGAGCTTCCTATCAATTACACTGCTATGTTTGACATTAAAACTACACATTTGCTTAAAACTGAGTCACTAAGTAATATATGTATTCTATTTCTGTCCAACATTGTACCTTCTTAAGGTGTTGAAACTGGAGGATTTCATTTGTCCTTTCACTTAAAGAAAGTACAACTTGTATATTCCTAGTCCATGACACTCTTTTACAAGCAATGTTTATTGACTGAAGATTCTCTTATGTTTTTCCTTTCTCCATATCAAACAAATTACCATCTTGTTTAGAATTCTATCAGATATGTCCTGTTTTCTTACTTTCTCATTTGCTCTGTTGCCTAGTTTCTGGGTCCGTTTTCTTTCAACTGCATAAATATAACATCCTCTCAGTGGTTCTCTTGGAGGTCATCTCTCATCATTAATGAGTATTCCATACTGTTAACAGGATTTTTTTTTTAAAGAAACTTTGTAAAACTATCATTTTCCTGCCAAAATCTTGACTCTCTGTGAACTGATGTCGAACAGAAATATGGAGACAGAGTTACAGAGGACAAAGAAAGAGTGGCTGTATTTCTTTGCCAGCCAAAGGGGGAAGACAGTAGGGCAGCACCTCAAGAACTGTGCACCGCCCCCACCCCCTGCTAGGGAATAAGGTGGCCCAGTGTTAAGGAATCTGCCTGCCAATGCAGGAGATGCAAGAGACACAGGTTTGATCCCTGGGTCAGGAAGATCTCCTGGAGTAGGAAATGACAACCCACTCCAGTATTTTTGCTTGGAAAATCCCATGGACAGTGGAGCCTGATGAGCAACTGAGGACACACACACACACACGTAGTCAGGCAGCGGTGCGTGACAAGTATCAGGCAGTAACAGTCTTGCATTCGTATTTCTTCTTTGTTGTTTAGTCACTGTCATGTCCAACACTTTCTTATGCAACGTTTGAAAAGGTTTCAAAAGGGTGGGGTTGCTGGCAGGACTAAGGTATGTGTAGGGTCTTAGGTTCTCAGGTCTCCTAATCTTCACAAGCTTCTCTGGTCCCTTTAATTTTGTTTCAGGTGGTTTATCGGCTGCTTCTCTGTTGATTAACAACTGTTTGAATCTGTCCCTTGGAACTCAGGGAAGGTCATGGGTTCTGGAATCTTGTCTACAAGAAATGAGGGACAAAAATGCCTCCATGCCCAGGAGCCCCACAGCCCCAGGGTCACACACAATTTCAATTAGACCTAAAAGTACTTTCTGATTTGCATTTGTTTACAGGTTGTGTTTCAAAGACCTCTGAAAGGCTTATAGGATGCCATATAGCATGACAGTTAAGTATTTATCTATTTGTTTAACAAATATTTTTTGAGTTTCTGCTGTTGATTTAAAAAGATGCAAAGTGTGAGAGTTGTGAGTTAAGTTTTATTTGAGGCAAAATGAGGACTGCAGCTCTGGGAGTCATCACCTCAGATAGTGCTGAGGAACTAGCACTCCAAAGAGGTAGTGGGGGAAAGTCAATATATACGATTTTGGTGAAGGAGGAAAAGCGATAGTTACTCGGTCATGTCTACTCTTTGTGACTCCATGGACTGTAGCTGGCCAGGCTCCTCTGTCCATGGAATTTTCCAGGCAAGAATACTGGGGTGGGTTGCCATTCCCTTCCCCAGGGGATTTTCCTAAGCCAGAGATTGAATCCAGGTCTCCTGCACTGTGGGCAGATTCTTTGCTGTTTGAGCCACCAGGGAAGCCCCAGTGAAGGGGGAGTTTGTGCAATCAAGCACATATCTTACAAAAGGTTTTCTGCTAGTCATGAGGCATTGATATCTCATTGAAGGGATGACATCAAGTGCCTAGAATAATGTCTGGAGATGAATAAATAGTCAATTAGTGGAAGCAGCATAAAAATTAAATTTTGGCACTCTCTCCATTACACAGTTATGTGAAGTGCTTGAAAAAAATAAAGATTCCAGATTTATTTTGACCACTGTATATGTCCTAGGACTTGAGATTCTATGATGCTTATCATATTCTTCCTTCTTTTCCTTAAGATTAAGCTGTTTTCCTCTGTATCTTCTATTCTAATGGCTATGGATTTTGATGGAGTTTCCTTCAATGTAAGTCTCTTTATATCTCACAAAATATTAAACATCTACTATCCCAAAGGCTGTGACCAAGGGCCAAGGAGTTTTCAATTTTTTGACTGTAACTCTGTGGGAGCATATTTATTTTCCAACCATGGCCATACAAATATATATTGTGATCCTGATGCTCTTTTTATAGAGTGACACTGACATTCTTCAATAGAGAGATGGAGTCCAAGTTTAGTCCCCTTGGATCTCAGTGGAACTTTATAATTTTTTTTTGACTGTTAGAATGTAATAGAAGTGACACTATGTTACTTTGTGATTTTGGAGGCTAGGCTATTGAAAGCAATGCTGCTTGACTTTCTTGGTTGCCCTTGAAACTCAGCCACCAGCTTGTGAGGAAACCTCTGTCACATGGAGAGGTCACATCCAGGTGTTCTTATTGACAGCCCAAACTAGACTGTCAAGACATCCAAGCATCAAGTGCAAGACACAAGAGTGAATGAGTCTTTAGGTGAGAGCCAATTTTAGTCTTCATGTCTTCCAGCTGAGCTCACAGACACTATAGGGCAGAGATCATTTATATTCTATCTGAATTTCTGACCATAGTAATTCTGAGAGATAATAAAAGATTACTGTTGCTCTAAGCCCCTTAGTCTGGGTGGTGTATTAAAAGGATTGTAAGAAATATATTTTTCATCATGACCAAACACACACACACACACATACACAAAGAAAGCAAAACTAGTGTCACAACATTACAATCACTGTATGTAATGGATACTTTAATAGTGTTTTATTATATTGTATACATTGTTGTATTTTAATTTATTATTGCTATTTTGGATATTATTCCACTGAAAATATTGATTTCATGATACAAATCTGAGCTTCAACCTGCACCTTGAAAGACAGTTTTAATTTAAAAAAAATGTTAACTTTTCTTTAAAGGAAAATTATAAATCAAGTAGTTTCAGGAAGGTGGAAAAATGGAGACACTTGCTATATTTCTATACCTTTCTCAAGAAAAAAAAAAACATGTCTAAACTAGAACCATGATCAAAATATTCCTTCAGAAATATAAAAATAAACAGCTTGAGGTTTATGAACTCCAGGAGTTTAAAGACAAGCTTGGGTAGATTGGCTTTGACCTATGGATCATCTATTCTAGCTCTGAGTAAATTTACTTGAAGTAAGCATGAAAAAAAAATCGCCTTGTCTAATTCATTTTTAAGTGCAAACCCCAGTGCAAAATAAGGGATGACTTATAAGGAGGTTTATAAGACTAAGACCTTTTGCTCTCTTAAGATTGACTCCTATTATTGGTCAGGCACATCACAGCAAAAACATCACTAAATAGAATCAGGTCTCCAAGAATATTTTCAGCTTAGGGCCATTTATGGCTGTCTCTACCAAGCAGAAAAGGAAAAGCAATTGAATTTTTAATATAAGGTCTTATTACACTATTGAATAAAATGCTTTGAAAGAATGGAAGAAGGATTAAGAAAAGGAAAAAGAAAAAAAATCCTCTTCTTAAAGCTGCTGGAGACTCTTGAAAAGTTAGAAAACCTCTACTTAAAACATAAAGTCATGCAAGATCTTCTTATCTTGCCTTAAGAGGAAGCTATTTTGGCTTTCTTCTTTTCCTTAAATGATCAGTGCTTAGTAAAAGTGAAAGGCAGACAATCAGCGGTAAATGTGCTATCTATCTGCTGGATGTTACACAAATAGGAGAACTATTTGCAATGCAAATGAATGACTAATAATTGCATTCCTGACCAGGACCCTGTTTTCATTTCAACATTTTCCTTTACTTCTTAAGTTCTAGATATTTTTAATAAAGTCCTATCAGCAAGATGATAATCATATACTTTTCAAGATATTTTTAGATGTGCTAATGAGGAAGCCTGGGATCAGTAAAACAGCAAGAATCATTAAAATTAGATTTATTTGGCAATATCCATGGTGTTTATTTAGATTTTTCATTTCATCAGTTTAAAAAATATTTTTTAAATGTTAATCAGTTTGCTCTGAGGATATCTGCACTTTCTTCCTCCATGCATATTTGGTTGTTCAGTCACTCAGTTGTGTCCAACTCTGTGTGACCCCATGGATTGCAGCATGCCAGGCTTCCTTGCCCTTCACTATTTCCCAGAGTTTGTTCAAACTCATGTCCATTGAGTCGATGATGCCATCCAGTCATCTCATTCTCTGTCACCTCTTTCTCCTCCTGCCTTCAATCTTTTCCAGCATACATAAACATGTACCCTTACACTGCTCTCTGTCTAATGCCAGAATAGCTGAGATCCTGGAATTTGGGGTAAATATGAAAACAAGTAAAATTTGATCACAGAAACACCAGGTTGAATTAACTGCCTCAGAAAAGTATTGACTTCTTATCCCCATAAACATGTAAGCTAATTGGGGGTGTGGGGAGTGATGGAAGCTAACACCTTTGGGTAATTTTTAGGGAAGTAAAGAAAGAAAATAATTCATGAAGTGAGAGATTATTTAAATGCATAAAATAAATACCATAGAAGCTAGCTCAAGAAAAACGGTAAATTGAGGATCATAACGATATGGAACTGATGAATGTGATAACAAGGAGTGATGGAATGAACTAGGAAAATCTCAGTCATCAGGCATTAAGGCAGGGAGACTATTATTATCTTCTGTTTCTATATTCCAGGGCCATTTTTGTTGGTTCTTTGTTTTTGTTTTGGAGGGGTTCAGGGTTAGTTTTCCCAGTTTCTCTTTGTTTCCCTTCTGAATACCAGATTCAGGGTACATTGTTTTTACTTTGAGTTTTGACTCAACTATAACTTAGATGTTGCTTGGATTTATTTCAATTCTAAACAAAAATGAAACTCCAAATAAACAAAAGATCAACTGTATCTCTGTTGGAAATATAGAGCCGAGGTAGGGATGGGAGTGGGCAGAGAGAAACTGAGTTATCCATCAGTCACTTGCCCAACTCATTCCACCCATTAATGCTGGAGGGTGCCTCTGGGATTAGGGAATCACACAGTACCAATATGGCTACCCAGGCCATCTCTACAACAAAAGCTCTCACATATATTAATAGCTAGTACAGTAACAACAATACTTATGTCTCTATTATCGCCAAGTATGGTGCTTAGGATATTTTGCATTCTCTGACCTCATAAGACTCCTAGCAAGACAAGAAGGGGAATGTCACCCTCATTTTGTTAGGTGAGGGAATTGAGGTTAAATAAGGTTAAGGAATTTATCAATGATATTATGGCTAACAAATATAGGCCTAACATTTCCTTTCATTTCTACATGGTAGCAAGTTTGCTTTTATGTTAGGCCATAGCCAAGAAAGAATTTACTGGGTTTGGTAAGAAAGTATACTAAATAAATTCTAAGGTACTCTTCCTCTCAGCTTCTACAGATTCCCTGGATTCTTCTTGAATTAAAGATTTATAATTTCTTTTCCCAAACCAGATGTTTATAAGAAGTTTTAAGACCCGTTTTCCGTAGGATAAGTGAGAATTGGATAATCTGTATTTCTGTGTTTGATGCCTTCTGTATTTTTAATATGAGGTCTATATACTGACATTTATTTTATACCAGTATTATGGTTTATTCCTCCAGAAAGTTCACAGACCTCCTTGAATCCATATACTGACTCTAGGATCCAGTTATTTGGGATTCAAAAACCTATTTGCAAAATGCTTTTGCATCTGTTTTGTTTTTTTCACAGTCACTTCCATGAAAGAAACTTCACTTCTTCCCTGGTCTATTGACTGATGTCTCATAACTCCTGGATCCTGCTGATTTTTCTAAACCATCCTTGCCACCAGACCCTGACACAAACAAATGCTTAATAAATAGGCATTTGATGATAAGACATTCAAATGTTTTAATTTCAAAATATTTTTGTTAAAAAAAGGCTCACAAATTTCACACGTAGGTTCAAAACAACTGTGAGGAAGATTTTTTTGTGGTTGTTCTTTAATCACTTAAGGGTGAAATGTAGGTTGAGCAGGCCCCATGGTCCTGGAAGAAATAGTGTGAATAAAGTTTGTGCTTAGTAACATCTTCATGAAGTTATTTAAGGACTTCTTTCAAAATTTTTCTGAAAGAGGAAACCTGGAGTAGGATTCTACCATTTTGAATTTGGCACAAATGAATTCTTATGTGGAAATAATAAAATAAAATTGTAAGTTTTGAATATACAGGAGGAAAATTCAAAGAACTCTCAGCACATCTGGGAGTAGGATTATCCGCCAACAAATAAACGCTGTAGCCTGAAGGAATGTGGATCTGCCGTCATCTCAGTGGACATGCAAAGAAATTACATAGGATATAATTAAATAGTGACCTAAGGTGCACCCAGGCTTCTTAGGTGGCCCTAGTGGTAAAGAACATGGCTCTCAATGCAGGAGACATAAAAGATCCCTGGGTCAATCCCTTGGTCGGGAAGATTCCCTGGAGAAGGAAATGGCAACCCACAGTATTCTTGGCTGGAGAATTCCATGAACAGAAGAGCCTGGGAAGGTAGAGTCCATGGGGTCGCAAAGAGTCAGACATGACTGAGCCACTAACACTAACCTGCATCTGGCATTCAAAGAGGGGAGATGACTGCTTTAGACTGAATCAGTAGGTACAAGGATAATTCTAGAGATGTCTATAGATGGCAGAAGATGATAGTCTTTTTGTTATTATGAACATAAGCAAAAATTTTAGAAAACTAAAAGATTATTTCCTTTCGAGATTTGCACTTCAACTTAACTTCTGATATTACTTGTATAAATAGGTTTTAAAAGTCCAATATTTTATTTCTATCAGCAGTATCTATTGATCCTTTAATACTACAATGATTATTTTCTATGTCTTGTACTTCTACCCAATATAAAACAACATAAAACAATTTTAATTTTACATTATTTTTTAAACTTTATATATAAAAATGCCTCAATTATTTTTGCTAGCTTTATATTGTCTCCTTTAATATCAACCTAGAAAAGTAAAAAAAAAAAAAAAAATTTTCTCTGTATTCTACCTTTTAACTCTCTTAGTTACATAATTTCTAGAATGTCACATAAAAATATTCACATTCTTTTCTGTCATATTTAATTACATTTACTTAAAAATTTTTACATTTTAATATTAACATTTAATGCTTTTATCCAAGATGAATGGATTGGATTCATTACTGACAGGCAAAACCTTTGCTTTTACTTTTGTATTACATCTGGGTTGGAGAAATTTAGTAAGTTCCTAAGATAGCACTAATGTGGACAATATTCCCTGAGTTCTTAAATACCAATTTTATTGCTCTTTTATTTATCCTATATGTCTCGCTGAAAAAATTGTGTAAGTATTGCACTACTGTCTTATACATTATATAACATTGCAAACAAGTAGGAGACCAGCCTAATTTTTTATTCCACTTTAATGGTTTTGAAATTGGGGATATATCTCAGTGTCATCCATTTTGAATCAATATTTTTCAAACAAATTGCACCTTTTCAATTTATGTATTAAAGTCCTCTTTTAGTTTGTGTTTTATTATTTTTTTTTCCCTTGTGATGTTTCTTAAAACATTTGTTCTATTTTTTCCCGCTTTTGTTGTTGCTCTATTGCTAAGTCATGTCTGACTCTTTGCAACCCTATGGACTGCAGCACACCAGACTTCCCTGTCCTTCACTGTCTCCTGGAGTCCAAGGGACTCTCAAGAGTCTTCTCCATTCAGTTCAGTTCAGTTCAGTCGCTCAGTTCTGTCCGACTCTTTGTGACCCCATGAACCATAGCACGCCAGGCCTCCCTGTCCATCACCAACTCCTGGAGTCCACCCAGAACCATGTCCATTGTGTCAGTGATGCCATCCAACCATCTCATCCTCAGTCATCCCCTTCTCCTCCTATCCTCAATCTTTCCCAGCATCAGGGTCTTTTCAAATGAGTCAGCTCTTTGCATGAGGTGGCCAAAGTATTGGAGTTTCAACTTCAACATCAGTCCTTCCAAAGAATACCCAGGACTGATCTTCTTTAAGATGAACTGGTTTGATCTCCTTGCAGTCAAAGGGACTCTCAAGAGCCTTCTCCAACACCACAGTTCAAAAGATCAATTCTTTGGCACTCAGCTTTCTTTATAGTCCAACTCTCACATCCATACGTGACCACTGGAAAAACCATAGCCTTGACTAGATGGACATTTGTTGGCAAAGTAATGTCTCTGCTGTTTAATATGCTGTCTACGTTCGTCATAGCTTTCCTTCCAAGGAGTAAGCCTCTTTTAATTTCATGGCTGAAATCACCATCTGCAGTGATTTTTGGAGCCCAGAAAAATAAAGTCAGTCACTGTTTCCCCATCTATTTGCCATGAAGTGATGGGACCAGATGCGATGATCTTAGTTTTCTGAATGTTGAGCTTTAAGCCAACTTTTTCACTCTCCTCTTTCCCTTTCATCAAGAGGCTCTTTAGTTCTTCTTCACTTTCTGCCATAAGGTTGATGTCATCTGCATATCTGAGATTATTGACATTTCTCCTGGCAATCTTGAATCCAGCTTGTGCTTCTTCCAGCCCAGCGTTTCTCATGATGTACTCTGCATATAAGTTAAATAAGCAGGGTGACAATATACAGCCTTGATGTACTCCTTTTCCTATTTGGAACCAATCTGTTCTTCCATGTCCAGTTCTAACTGTTGCTTCCTGACCTGCATACAGGTTTCTCAAGAGGCAGGTCAGGTGGTCTGATATTCCTATCTCTTTCAGAATTTTCAAATACATCAATTCTTCAGTGTTAAGCCTCTATAGTCCAGCTCTCACATCCATACACATTGTTCCCTCAGAAGTCTCATTTACATAAGATACTACCTTCACTTGTCTTATACATCTTCTGCCTTGTTCTTGTTACAATTTCAACCTATTTTTCCATTAGTTTTATTTTTTCTTCCAAGTATTTCTTATGCTTTGACATCCTTTATATTGTTTCATCTCTTTATATTGACTTCATCTTTTGTTTTAAATTCCCTATCTCCTCTTTGAGCTTGTCCATTTTTCCAGCTCATTTATTATGTTTCTTTATTTGTGCATTAATTACATGGCCAACTATTCAGTCAAAATTTCCCTCTGTTCCATTATAATATCTTTCCTACTCATATTCTATATTTACCATCCTGTATTTTTCACATTTTGCTTGTATCATACATATTAAATACTTTTAATTGCTCATATTACTCATATTTTTCCTTAATTATACACTTATTTAAAAATTATTACTGGCACATGATTACTAAAGTCCATTGTTTACATTAAGGTTCACTCTTGCTGCTGCTACTGCTGCTAAGTCACTTCAGTCATGTCTGTCTCTGTGTGACCCCATAGACGGCAGCCCACCAGGCTCCCCCATCCCTGGGATTCTCCAGGCAAGAACACTGGAGTGGATGGCTATTTCCTTCTCCAATGCATTAAAGTGATAAATGAAACTGAAGTCCCTCAGTTGTGTCTGACCCTCAGCAACCCCATGGACTGCAGCCCACCAGGCTCCTCAGTCCATGGGATTTTCCAGGCAAGAGTACTGGAGTGGGGTGCCATAGCTTTCTCCGAAGGTTCACTCTTAGTATTGTACAATTCTACTGCTTTGATAATTGTACAATATCATATATCCACCATTACAGTATTAAACAAAATAATTGCACTGCCCTAAGCATCCGGAGGTGCCCAATATGCTACTGGAGATCAGTGGAGACATAACTCCAGAAAGAATGAAGGGATGGAGTCAAAGCAAAAACAATACCCAGCTGTGGATGTGACTGATGATAGAAGCAAGGTCCTATGCTATAAAGAGCAATATTGCATAGGAACCTGGAATGTCAGGTCCATGAATCAAGGCAAATCATTCATGTCCTTCTCTTTGTGACCATATGGACTGTAGCCCACCAGGTTCCTACATCCATGGTGTTTTTCCAGGCAAGAATACTGGAGTGGGTTGCCATTTCCTTCTCCAGGGGATCTTCCAAACCCAGGGATCAAGCCTGTGTCTCCTGCAATGCAAGCAGATTTTTTACTGCTGAGCCATTGGGGAAACCCACTTACAGAACACAAATTCAAAAATAAATAATCATAAGTGCAAAAGAATGACTGCTGCTGCTGCTAAGTCACCTCAGTCATGTCGGACTCCGTGTGACCCCATAGACAGCAGCCCACCAGGCTGCCCTGTCCCTGGGATTCTCCAGGTAAGAACACTGGAGTGGGTTGCCATTTCCTTCTCCAGTGCATGAAAGTGAAAAGTGAAAGTGAAGTCGTTCAGTTGTGTCCGACTCTTAGCGGCCCCATGGACTGCAGCCTGCCAGGCTCCTCTGTCCATGGGATTTTCCAGGCAAGAGTACTGGAGTGGGGTGCCATTAAACCTAACCGCAGAACACTTCTGAGTGTGGGGCCTTCGGGACTATACTGGTCACACAGTCATGAAGCCATCCCTACTTAAAATCTTAAGATGTTACTCAAAGTAAAAGCAGCATCTTCACAAGACAAAACAGAGTATTGCACCTCCAGCACTTATTGATACACTTCTCTCACTCCTTTCCAGCCACAGGAGTCCCATGGGTCTCCTGGAACATATCTGGCACACTCATTGCTTCGGGCTCACACACTGGTCATCCTCTTCCCGAATTTCTCTTCCATTTTTCCCTGGGCTCACTTTCTCACCTCCACCAAGTCTCTCAAATCTCACTTTCTCAATGAGGTGTTTAGAAAGTTTAAGCTTTTTAAAGTGCCAAGGTGTTTAAAAAGTTTAAATGCCAAGGGTATTTAAAAAGTTTAACACGTAATCCTCTCTTTCTTGTTTTTTTTTTCTTTGGTTTTCACAGTCCTAATTATCTTTTTATTATACTAAATAATCAACTTCTTTATTTTTTAAAAAAAAGTGTTTATTGCCTATCTTCTGCTTCTAAAAAACAAACTCTATAAGAGAGCAGAGGTTCTAATTTTCTTTTGTGGGTGTTACTGGCAGGTGTTTGCCTTCTGTTTCACTGTTGAAGTCCAGCCATCTACATATGTGCCTGGTACATAACAGTTACTGAAAAAATACTTGTTGAAGTAATTAGTTGACATTATTATTTTCAAATATGTTTTTTAAAAACAATCACAGTATGCTAAGTGAAAGATATAATAAAAATCTAGATACTGAATGATCTATATGATATAAATGATATTTGTATGTGTGCAGAAATAAATTTATCCTTGTACATATGTGCTTGATGAGATGCATGTGCATATGTGTATATGTATATAAAAAACTGAAAAAGAACAATTAAAATATTTTTCTTCCTTTAGATGGTGAATTGATGGGTGATTTTAATGTCCTTTTAATTTTTTTTTTGCATTTTAATTATTCACAATAATATTAATTTAATGATTAAAGTAATAAACACTATTTTAAGTAATAAAATAGCAACACTTTCCAGAAACATTGAAAATCTCTCTAATCTTCATAGAATATTTTCTTTACTTGTACCTATAACTTTCTGAAATTGCTGAAAGTCAGTACATGGAAATGTAAATCACTTTCTCGTGCACGCTCAGTCGCTCAGTCATGTCCAACTCTTTGCAACCCCATGGATTGTAGCCCATCAGTTTCCTCTGTCCATGGAATTCTCCAGGCAAGAATACTGGAGTGGGTTGCCATCTCCTCCTCCAGGGGATCTTCCAGACCCGGAGATCTAACCTGTTTCTCCTGTGGCTCCTGTATTGCAAGCAGATTCTTTATCACTGAGCTACCTGGGAAGCCCAGCTAAAACATAGGTCTCCTTATCATCTCCCAGTCAGCACAAAACATGTCATACATTTTATCATAACACAAGATATCGATGAATTATCTTTGCTGTCTCTGAAGCTACTGATTCTCTTTTCTCATTTATTAATAACAAATCTATTTTTGAATTATTGTTCGTTTTCCAGTAACTATATATGGCACAACCAAGAATTGACAAAAAAGGAAAAAGTCAGCTGAATTTACAGTGATAAAGTTTCCTTACTGAAGACACAAGGAAATTCAGTGAAGTAGAAAGTAATGTGGAGAACATGTGCATAAAGAATCAGAATGAACATAGTATTTCCCATAACATTAAAGGCTAGGCACTGGGTGTTCCTTTTGGTCACACCAACATTTTTACCTGGAAAAAGTCAGGTTACAATGAGTATCATGGGAAGACGTGACGAGTGATCCAAGGCACGGAATTAATAAACATGGTGTAAAGAGGAATCTGATACTTTAGTTATATAGAGCTGTATTAAGATCAAGTTTTTGTTTTTGCTCTAGTTTTAGCTCTCAGTTGGCAAATCCTTTTACTCACTCTTTTCCTATCAGCATATATTATACCATATTAATTTTAAAACACATTTTAATAAACTCTCCCTTACATTATATGAAGAAAAATGACATCAATTTGATTTTTCCTTTATTCCTCTCTAACTTTTTTGAGTGAATTATCCAGCTTTTGTAATGTCAGAGGAAACCATAGTCCACAGTGCAGTATATTGAATTTAACTTAAATCACATGGGATGATATTCAGTGCAATTCTCATTCCATCTCAATTGCACTTATTCCTATTGGGTTTAAATGTCATTTACTTAGTAGCCCTTTCTCTTTTGTCTGAAATTAGGACTCTATTAAGAATATAGTAGCTCACTTTTGAATAAAACTGAAAGGAATAAGATATTTATTAAGGTCAAAGAAAATTGGACAGAAATTGCATATAAATCAACATCCTCTCACATTTTTAGCACATGTGCATTTAATATTTGCAAAGAAATAGAAGAAAACAACTGAATGGGAAAGACTAGAGATCTCTTCAAGAAAATTAGAGATACCAAGGGAACATTTCATGCAAAGATGGGCTCTATAAAGGACAGAAATGGTATGGACCTAACAGAAGCAGAAGATTTTAAGAAGAGGTGGCAAGAATACACAGAAGAACTGTACAAAAAAGATCTTCATGACCCAGATAATCAGAATGGTATGATCACTCACCTAGAGCCAGACATCCTGGAATGTGAAGTCAAGTGGGCCTTAGAAAGCATCACTACGAACAAAGCTAGTGGAGGTGATGGAATTCCAGTTGAGCTATTCCAAATCCTGAAAGATGATGCTCTGAAAGTGCTGCCCTCAATATGCCAGCAAATTTGGAAAATTCAGCAGTGGCCACAGGACCAGAAAAGGTCAGTTTTCATTCCAATCCCAAAGAAAGGCAATGCCAAAGAATGCTCAAACTACCACACAATTGCACTCATCTCACATGCTAGTAAAGTAATGCTCAAATTCTCCAAGCCGGGCTTCAGCAATATGTGGACCATGAACTTCCAGATGTTCAAGCTGGTTTTAGAAAAGGCAGAGGAACCAGAGATCAAATTGCCAACATCTGCTGCATCATCAAAAAAGCAAGAGAATTCCAGAAAATCATCTATTTCTGCTTTTTTGACTATGCCAAAGCCTTTGACTGTGTGGATCACAATAAACTGTGGAAAATTCTGAAAGAGATGGGAATACCAGACCACCTGACCTGCCTCTTGAGAAATCTATATGCAGGTCAGGAAGCAACAGTTAGAACTGGACATGGAACAACAGACTGGTTCCAAATAGGAAAAGGAGTATGTCAAGGCTGTATATTGTCACCCTGCTTATTTAACTTCTAAGCAGAGTACATCATGAGAAACGGGCTGGAAGAAGCACAATCTGGAATCAAGATTGCTGGGAGAATTATCAATAACCTCAGATATGCAGATGACACCAACCTTATGGCAGAAAGTGAAGAGGAACTAAAAAGCCTCTTGATGAAAGTGAAAGAGGAGAGTGAAAAAGTTGGCTTAAAGCTCAACATTCAGAAAACTAAGATCATGGCATCTGGTCCCATCAGTTCATGGGAAATAGATGGGGAAACAGTGGAAACAGTGTCAGACTTTATTTTTCTGGGCTCCAAAATCACTGCAGATGGTGATTGTAGCCATGAAATTAAAAGATGCTTACTCTTTCGAAGGAAAGTTATGACCAACCTAAATAACATATTCAAAAGCAGAGATATTACTTTGCCAACAAAGATCTGTCTAGTCAAGGCTATGGTTTTTCCAGTAGTCACGTACAAATGTGAGAACTGGACATTAAAGAAGGCTGAGCACTGATTGATGCTTTTGAGCCATGGTATTGGAGAAGACTCTTGAGAGTCCCTTGGACTGCAAGGAGATCCAGCCAGTCCATCCTAAAGGAGATCAGTCCTGGGTGTTCATTGGAAGGACTGATGTTGAAGCTGAAACTCCAATACTTTGGCCACCTCATGCAAAGAGTTGACTCATTGGAAAAGATCCTGATGCTGGGAGAGATTGGGGGCAGGAGGAGAAGGGATCGACAGAGGATGAGATGGCTTGATGGCATCACCAACTCGATGGACATGAGTTTGAGTGAACTCTGAGAGTTGGTGATGGACATGGAGGCCTGGTGTGCTGTGATTCATCAGGTCGCAAGATCGGACTGAGTGACTGAACTCAACTGAACTGAAATGTTCTCAGATTTTTATAATTTAATTAACCTCTCACCATTCTGTGTTTCTGTATTTCTATGCAACGGCTTGATAAGATGATCTATTTCTTGCTCTATGAGAATAGAGAAGTCATGTTGATTAAGTTTGTATGTGCCAGTCAACGTGCTCCTTTCTTTTCACAGGTGGTCTCCATTTCCCCTTTGAAGCAAAGCAGGAAAAATGTAGGGTTGATGCTAATCATTTTCAGGTTATACTAAGTATCAGAGAAGTTAGGGAAGTTGTTTCTAAATCACAGTCCAATGTGTAGCAGGGTTGACCTTCAAACCAGGTCTATCTAAATCCAAACTTCAACTTAGAGGATCCATAATTATCCACTCCAGGCCTTCTCACTAGACTGTAAACTATTTAATCTCACCAGCATAGCTTGCTAAGACAGTATTGTCTTAGCAAATTGTAAATTCTAATATAGAATTTAAAAAATAAATCAGACTATATATTATCTCTATTAAAATGTATATAAATAATACATCAGATCAGATCAGATCACTCGCTGAGTCGTGTCCGACTCTTTGCCACCCCATGAATCGCAGCAGGCCAGGCCTCCCTGTCCATCACCAACTCCCGGAGTTCACTCAGACTCATGTCCATGGAGTCAGTGATGCCATCCAGCCATCTCATCCTCTGTCGTCCCCTTCTCCTCTTGCCCCCAATCCCTCCCAGCATCAGAGTCTTTTCCAATGAGTCAACTCTTCGCATGAGGTGGCCAAAGTACTGGAGTTTCAGCTTTAGCATCATTCCTTCCAAAGAAATCCCAGGGCTGATCTCCTTCAGAATGGACTGGTTGGATCTCCTTGCAGTCCAAGGGACTCTCAAGAGTCTTCTCCAACACCACAGTTCAAAAGCATCAATTCTTCGGTGTCTCAGCCTTCTTCACAGTCCAACTCTCACATCCATACATGACCACAGGAAAAACCATAGCCTTGACTAGACGAACCTTTGTTGGCAAAGTAATGTCTCTGCTTTTGAATATGCTATCTAGGTTGGTCATAACTTTCCTTCCAAGGAATGATACATAGGTTTAAATAATATTCCACTTTTGTAATTTTTTTTAAATTTTATTTTATTTTTAAACTTTACAATATTGTATTGGTTCTGCCATATATCGAAATGAATCTGAGAAGGGGAAAAATCATTTTACTTTCAGGGCTAACATGTGAGGCAAATAATAATAAATAAAAACAGCGAAGGGAAAGTGAAGGTCACTCAGTCATGTCCCAGTCTTTGCTACCCCATGGACTATACAGTCCATGGAATTCTCGAGGCTAGAATACTGGAGTGGGATTTTCCCTTCTCCAGAGGATCTTCCCAATTCAGGGATCAAACCCAGGTCTCCCATATTTTGGGAGGATTCTTTACTGTCTGAATCACAAGGGAAGCCCAAGAATACTGGAGTGGGTAGTCTATCCCTTCTCCAGGGGATCTTCCTAACCCAGGAATCAAATCTGGGTCTCCTGTATTGTAGGCGGATTCTTTATCAACTGAGCTATGAGGGAACAAACATCTAAACTAAAACCACTTCCAATTTCTTAGGCAGAAATCTGACTCGCAACAAAGAATACTGCTTTTTAGTCTATTCTTTTGTTCTCAAGGAAAATAACAGTATATACTAGGAAAAAATCAACGAAAACAAAACAAAAAAACAGATACTATATACAAAGAAAAAGTCAAAACTCGATGCAAGTTATGGAAAAAAGTGATTTACTGAGACAAATTCCAGTTACTTATATTGATGTATTTAGAAGTTCATTTTTCATAAAGTTAGATGAAGATTAAGAGTATAATTCTTATATCTTTAGTTATAATTCTTTCAAAATATTCTTTCTTTACTGCATTCAGTACAGAAAAAATTTTTGTCATGGCAAGAACAAACTAAAGTGAAATAAAACTCTAAATTGATTTCTTTAGAAACTTTAGAAAACTTTGAATAAACTTCAGAAAAATTTCTTTCCTCTTAACCACATTGCAAACTTTAAAAAAAAATGTATTTTATCTAATTTTCATTAGAAAGGAAAAATCATTCTGTTTGTAATTCTACAAATACATCTTCCAGCAAATTAAGAAGACATAACTTCTAATTTCTACTCATTTAGAATTGATCATTAATTTTTATATAGGCACACATGATTGATAAAAGAGAGATGTGTTTGAACATCAAATTAGCCATTTAAATATAAGCTATTTCTTTATTCAGTCAATTTTAAAATCTGTGAATAAAAGTGAAACCAACTTCAGTTGATATTAATTTAATAACCTAGTGACAGTAGGGAAAAATGAGCATGGGTTGTTTTTAACTGAGATGAATTTTAAAGTGAAGTTTTTCTCTCTACTTAGCTTTGCAGTTACCCTTAAGGCATTAATCTATTGAAAGGGATAAGATAGCATCTTTCAGAGAAAACATGTCATAAATATTTTGATAAAGTATTTGTAATCCTCAAAAACAGATGGCTGTTCTATAAAGATTGTCAGCTGAGAAGGTTTTGCTGACAGAATCATATTAAACAACTGCAACTGGGTTCTGCACTGCAAAATCATATGCATTCTTCTATTAATCAATCACAGCTGGCTGATTTTTCTGACAGCTGGAAACTTGCAAGACCTCATTTGTACCCTTTGCTCCATTTCTGACTAATAAGCCTTAAGTGAAGCAAAACAGGTTCTTGGCGGGGGTTGGGGTGGGGGCATGCTTATGTAAGGGGTATAATAACAGATTAATATGTCAAGAAGAGAAACATGAAGGATGCTGATTTAACCTCATAAATATGGGGAAAAGGAACCATTACTAAGGACCTTAGGCAGGAAATTTATATCAGGGAAAGGACAGCCCATATCGATAATGATAATGTAATCGAGAGAAAGGTTCATTTCCCTCTTTGGCTTCCATTTGGCAATTGGCATACCATTCCCTAATTGATTTGGGGGTCTAGTTCTGTTTATTGACATTCGGATGATATAGTTGGGGAAGGATGTATCACTTTACCTTATTAAAACTCAAATTGTATTTTTGCAATTTTAGCATAATTTGTATGTAACATTAATATATTATTTATTATTTGTAATTTTTCACTACTGAGAAGACAGGAAAAGGTATCTTTAACCAATTTCCCTTAAAATCAAAGGACCCACAACACAGAAAGTGTGACTCCACATGACAGTAAAGTGGGTTTAAGTCACACTCTAGCCTATTACTGTGTGTTAAATTCCTTCCAGTGTTTATCAGTTATCTGAGTTTTATTTCCTGACTCTTTGATTTTTATTTCCCTCCAATACAATGTAAATCAATGAAAGCAAGGATTCGAGTTTGCATTGATCACCACTCCACTGTATCCACAGTGTGTCCTCTGTAAATATATGTTGAAGAAATCTATAAATGACATTCAGTGGAACCATGAAGCTGTATTCACAGCATACATTCTGTATTTTTTATTAGTTTACTTTTTACTTACAAAAATGATTCTTATCAAATATTCTGTACCTACTCCATCTGAGGTATTATAGTAGGTATTTAAAAATAAATATGGATAGGATATTGCCCCTGTGTATAAGGTTTTACAGACAGGTGGAAAAGGAAAAAAATCAACCAAACATATGATAAACCTTTAGACATCTCTAGAACCATCATTTATAAAATTTTGTTAAACAACCTTATGCTGGATTGGTTGATCTATTTTCAACTATTAAATTGTCTTATAAAGAATAAATTAATATTAATCTGATTTTTTGGCCTCTCTGGAGGTTTTAAAAATTAGAGTTATTGGTCTTCAGAAGATTCTAGACTGCTTTCTCCAAACTGCACAAAAGTGGGCACATTTTTCTCCCTTTTGTTCCTCTGAAAATACTGCAGGTTGGTCACTGTTGGCTCCCTAGACCTGTGAAACACATAAGTTTGGGCTGGGGGAAATGCAGTCTTGAGTTCTTAATTATGGTTCTACTATAAATTACTGCTGAGAAAAACCAATGTCTCTTTGGTCTCAAATGAGTGGATTGAAATAAATAAAATTATAAAGAGCTTTTCATTCTCACACAATTTGTAATGTATCCAGTTAATAACAGATGCAAATAACATATCCATAGTTAAAAAAAAAAAACACTAATAGAAATATTTTGAGGGATTGTTCATTAACTCTAATACTTCATTGTGAACTGTATGAAACACCCTCAAGATATCTTTTAAGTCACGGTATTTTTTTTGAATTTGGGAAGAGAACATACGATAAAGCTAGTAGTTTTATGCAAGTGTACTCCACAGACTGAGGTTATTGATATTTCTCCCGGCAATCTTGATTCCAGCTTGTGTTTCTTCCAGTCCAGCATTTCTCATGATGTACTCTGCATATAAGTTAAATAAACAGGGTGACAATATACAGCCTT
>NW_011495081.1:12125379-12134350 GCF_000754665.1 Bison bison bison | reverse complement strand
AGATGAGTGCAATTGTGTGGTAGTTTGAGCATTCTTTGCCATTGCCTTTCTTTGGGATTGGAATGAAAACTGACCTTTTCTGGTCCTGTGGCCACTGCTGAGTTTTCCAAATTTGCTGGCATATTGAGGGCAGCACTTTCAGAGCATCATCTTTCAGGATTTGGAATAGCTCAACTGGAATTCCATCACCTCCACTAGCTTTGTTCATAGTGATGCTTTCTAAGGCCCACTTGACCTCACATTCCAGGATGTCTGGCTCTAGGTGAGTGATCACACCATCGTGATTCTCTGGGTCATGAAGATCTTTTTTGTACAGTTCTTCTGTGTATTCTTGCCACCTCTTCTTAAAATCTGCTTCTGTTAGGTCCATACCATTTCTGTCCTTTATCGAGCCCATCTTTGCAAGAAAGTGAAGAGGAAGTAAAAAGCCTCTTAATGAAAGTGAAAGTGGAGAGTGAAAAAGTTGGCTTAAAGCTCAACATTCAGAAAACGAAGATCATGGCATCCGGTCCCATCACTTCATGGGAAATAGATGGGGAAACAGTGGAAACAGTGTCAGACTTTATTTTTCTGGGCTCCAAAATCACTGTAGATGGTGACTGCAGCCATGAAATTAAAAGACACTTACTGCTTGGAAGGAAAGTTATGACCAACCTAGATAGCATATTCAAAAGCAGAGATATTACTTTGCCAACAAAAGTCCATCTAGTCAAGGCTATGGTTTTTCTTGTGGTCATGTATGGATGTGAGAGTTGGACTGTGAAGAAGGCTGAGCACCGAAGAATTGATGCTTTTGAACTGTGGTGTTGGAGAAGACTCTTGAGAGTCCCTTGGACTGCAAGGAGATCCAACTAGTCCATTCTGAAGGAGATCAGCCCTGGGATTTCTTTGGAAGGAATGATGCTAAAGCTGAAACTCCAGTACTTTGGCCACCTCATGCAAAGAGTTGACTCATTGGAAAAGACTCTGATGCTGGGAGGGATTGGGGATAAGAGGAGAAGGGGATGACAGAGGATGAGATGGCTGGATGGCATCACTGACCTGATGGAAGTGAGTTTGAGTGAACTCTGGGAGTTGGTGACGGACAGGGAGGCCTGGCCTGCTGCGATTCATGGGGTGGCAAAGAGTCAGACACGACTGAGCGACTGATCTGATCTGATCTGACTCCACAGACTGCTCATATAAGATCAAAGGGTAATTAAAAAAAATGATTTAGTGAAAAAAATGGAAATGAACAAGGAGGTTAGAATCATATATGTAAGATTAATTATTTTCATGGTATCACCCTGATAAGGCCCTGCGTGTGTGCTCAGTCATGCCCAACTCTCTGTGATCCCATGGAATATAGCCCCCTAGGCTTCCTTGTCCGTGGGATTATCCAGGCCAGAATACTGGAGTGGGTTGCCATTTCCCTCTCTATGGGATTCCTGACCAGGGAGGGACTGAACCTGATCCTCCTGCATTTCCTGAATTGCAGGTGGATGCTTTACCGCTAGACCACCTGGGACCCCGTGACATCGCATCGGGTACAAAACAATAGGAAGCCTCTGAGATAGTTTGGACTTCAAATTCCATGCCTTATAACTATGAGACATTGAACAGAAAATTTATAAACATATGCATTAAATAGAAACTGAAATATTAGTTCTTCTCCAGCTTCCTAACTGTTTTTGTGTGCGTGAAAGATTTCTCTCTATAGGAAAGCTTAAATGGCTCAAGTCAGGGGGTTAAAACTAGCGCCTCTATATATGCAGTGGATGTTTTGATCATTAAACCTTGAATATTATTGACATGGCTAGTAAAAGAATGAAACTATGTTTTTGTGTGTGACAAGACTAGAGTTACATATTGCTTCCATCAAGAACGTTACTCTTCTGTTATAGAAAGGTCATTTCAAATTATTTGTCATTTCTGTTTTTAATCATCAGTTTATAACTGGAATCAAATCTTCCCTGCAGGTTCTTTGGCAAAACTCACACTGGCCCTAGTATTAAATACTTATGCCCCATCAGCAAAGTTTGACCCATCCCCTGGTATTTTCATTCAATTTCAGTCTTCAGGTATCCCTGTAGTTAATCAGTTACTTTAAATGATTTTGGCAGAGATGCCCTGGAGTTGACTAATTATACAAAATGATTAGCTTTTCAGCCGTGAGGTCTGTTGCTAGAGACAGGAAAACTATAACATGATCTATAGTACAATGCCATATTACTGATTCATTGTACATAAATGTCCCCAGTGAACTCAATTCTGTTAAAAAACAGGAAATGTAAACTGTTTTGCAACTCACAAAGTGTAAAAAAAAAAAAAAGTTGTACGAAGTAATATATATAGGAAAACAAAATGTTTGAACTTCAAAAAATGCCACCAGAGAATAATCAGGACCTCAGCATTCTAGTCCTGCCTCTTCAAGTCATCAGCTACAGTTGTTCAGTTACTCAGTTGTGTCCGACTCTGCAACCCCATGGACTGCAGCATGCCAGGCTTCCCCATCCTCCACTATCTCCTGGAGTTTGTTCAAACGCACGTCCGTTGAGTTGGTGATCAGCAATAGAACCTTGTGTAAATAACTTCATGGGAACATACCCATCACTGATAATCATTTCTTTATCTGAAAATTTCAGGGGGCAGACTAGGGGGAAAAAAGGAATTAAAAGAAGCTGAATATAACTTAGTTCTTTCTCATTGCATAAGTAATTCATTCTCTGTATAGCATCACTGACTCTGAACACAAATCTGATTGAACTCTGGGAGATACTGAAGGACAGCAAATCCTGGCACGCTGCAGTACATGGCATCGCAAAGAATTAGACACGACTTAGCAACTGAACAACAACAACAAAGAAAAGCAGCCTCCAGTTGAAAGTTGGATTTCACTGTCCTCTGTTTGTTTTCTGATTGCTTCTCTCTTATTCTACTCTTTATTTGGGATAATCACAGCATGGTGTGATTATATACCAGTTTAGATACATTTGGGCTTCTCTTGTGGCTCAGCTGGTAAAGAAGCTGCCTGCGGGAGACCTGGGTTCGATCCTTGGGTTGGAAAAATCCCCTGGAGAAGGGAAAGGCTAACCACTCCAGTATTCTGGCCTGAAGAATTCCATGGACTGTACAGTCCATAAGTCTCAAAGAGTCAGATATGACTGAGCGACCTTCACTTAGATATATTTTACTCCTTATTTCTTTCATTTCGTTTCTAGACCAATTATGCTCAAATGAATTCCCTTAGGCACCAAAAAAAGTGACCTAGAGATGAGTGACTGTAATATATCTAACATTAGATCTGGCTATATCTACAGCTGTATCTAACTATATCTGTATCTGTATCTGTATTATTTGTATCTGTATCTACCTTTATTCACAGCTATAGTTATCTCATCCTGCTCTTTGATTATAGTGTTTAAGCTCAAGTAGTAAAAAGTAATATTATATCTTAGAAGGATTATGGGGTTAGACTAAAGTTTTGTGATACCTGAAAAAAACTCATTTCAGGAGGCTGTCACAGTTTACACTCCCACCAAAAGCTTTTGAATGCTCATTTCACTGCATCCTCATTAGCAATGCCTTTACTTTAATTAAAATCTTAGTCATTTTGGTAGATTTAAAAGAGAATACTTTAATTATATTAGGCTAATGAGAACTGAATCATTATTCAGTCTATTCAGACTTATGCAATGCACTTATGACAAAAGATGTGAAATATGGCACTCTGCTGTACTAATATTAATTTTAGTACCTAAAAGTAAGAGGAGATTTCAAAATATTTTAACAGAGATTATCAAAACAAGACTTGAGTAATATTAAGGGATTCAGTTTGATATTCCAAACTCAGATAAAAAATAATCAAAAATCCTGATCTATAAGCCAGAAAGCCAACTTATACACTGATAAACAATAAAAATGCCAAATGGAATGTATTATAGTCCACCTTAAATGACTCATCACATTGGAAAGAAAACAGCATTTGATATACATTATGTTTTATATATAAAGAAAAAAGTGATCATAAGAAGATTATAGTTTATAGTTTTCTTGTGTTAGCTATATCACTGAAAAGGCCATAAAAAAGGTAATAATTTATTCCTATATCTCATATGAATATGATTTGGATTTAGAAGGCTAAATGTTTTGAAATAGGCACAAAGTTTATCTTTGTGACTTTTTTTTGTGTGTTTCTGACTTCATCTGCGTGGACTGCTACACCAGAATACCATAGATTGTGTGGTTTATAAACAACAGAAATTTATTTCTTATAGTTCTGGAGGCTGAAAAATACAAGATCAAGGCATCTGCCAATCTGGTGTACGGTGAAGGCTCACTTCCTGCTTCACAGATGTCCATCCACTTTCTGTGTCCTTGCAAGGCAGAAGGGGTAAGTTAATACTTTGAGCCTCTTTTACAAAAGCACTAGTCTCATTCACAAAGGTTCCACCCTCATAACCCATAACCCAAAGCCTGTCAATGAAAAAATGTTGCCTACATATCAGTAAACATAGGATGTTGCAGCCATCAAATCATCACAGTGCAACCACCCCTACATTGAGCCCTGATGGAACATGAATGCAAAGGAAATGCCTGCTGCCCTCAAGTCATCAGACACTGCAGTCACCCTTAAAAGATGCACCCTGAGGAGATTTAGAAAGACAAAACATAAGATACTGGCCCCAGAGAGCTGAAGTGCATATCAGAGGAGTGTCAGGGTAATGATTTCAATGAACCCAGACTTTGACATCCTCCCATACATAGAAAAGTGCCAAATGTATAAACTTGAGATGTCTGGTTTTCTTTAATTAACAGTAATATTTTGATGTTCTGACTACCTGGTCTTTGTTGCAAAAACTCCTATATATTCTAGCCCCTCCCTTACCTGTTCAAAACAGCCCTTCAGGGTTATCTGAGAGGCTGCATCTTGGGCTTGTCTGCCAAATAAAACATAACTCTCAACTTTTACACTGTGCATTTTTTCTCCATCCACCAGCCCTTCTCTCCCACCCCTACAAATTCTATCACAATGTACATTAGAATTAAACCACATTTTGGAAAAATACATATTAATCTATAGCAGTCTCTTTAAAAAATATCTGCTGTAAAAAAATCCCCATTACTGTTTCTTTATTATTATACTACTATTCTGTTAATTAGTGGCTCAGTCATGTCCAGCTCTTTGAGACCCCATGGACTCTTGTCTGCCAGGCTCCTCTGTCCATGGGATTCTCCAGGCAAGAATACTGGAGTGGGCAGCCATTCCCTTCTCCAGGGGATCTTCTTAATCTAGGGATTGAATGCAGGCCTCCTGCATTGGAGGCATATTATTTACTGTCTGAGCCACCAGGAAAGCCATTGTTGGCTTTGAAGGCATTTTTTTTTTTCTTTTGGCTTTCTTTTAAAGGTATATTTGCCCATTGACTTATTTTGTATTTAATTTTAAGATAGTAATATACTTTTTATATTACTTCAAAGACACTGTTTTTCCATTTTGCACTAATATATGGAAAACAGTCTCCACTTGAGAGGTTCTGGAGTGAGAAAACTCTCAAAGCACTAGATTTACGTGGCTTTGAGGAAGCCTCTTCCTTCTGACCTTTGTTTTCCTCATGTGAAAAGTGGATATAGTAAGAATGCCCTTTTAAGGTTATCAAGGGGGAAGGGGAGGGATAAACTGGAACATTGGGATTGACATATACAAACTACTACATATAAAATAGATAGCTAGTAAGGACCTAGAGTACAGCACAGGGAACTCCACACAATACTCTGTAATGGCCTACATGGGAAAAGAATCTAAAAAAGGGTCGACTTTTGTACGTGTATAACAGATTCACTTTGCTGTACACCTGAAAATAACACATTATAAATCAATTATACCCCAATAAAAATTTAAAACACAGAATAAAAAATAAAGAAAGCATACCCTCACCGAATTTTGCTGAGAATAACTGATATGTTGTATGTCAGTGGTTTTCAAATTTAGGAGTATATTACAGTAATGGGACACAGGTATTTTTATAACACCTTATGTGTCTGTGCTAAGTAGCTTCAGCCATGTTCTACTCTTGGTGACCCTATGGACTGTAGCCCACCAGGCTCCTCTGTCCTTGAGATTTTCCAGGCAAGTGCTATTTCCTCCTCCAGAGGATCTTCCCACCCCAGGGATCAAACTCACATCTCCTTCACTGCAGCCAGTTTCTTTACCACTAGAACCACCTGGGAAGCCCATTTTTTATAATACCTTAGGTTATTTAATGCACAGCTAAGTTCCTTTTGAAAGATCATCTTGCAGAAAGATGCTAGCAAAACTTCTGGTTCTACCAGCAAATCAGATGAGATTTGGTCAGATCACCTATAAGTATTCAAATCATATATGCATATATTTTTGAATGGCTGGATCTTTTATTTCTGGGGTAATTTGCATCTGGGGATCTTAATCAAGGCATTCTTCATTTTATGTCAAGATACGGATCATCTAATCATAGCCATTTGGCACAAAATGTGAAGTTCTACTCCTGGATGAGAGGAAATAGCTTCCATCCCCTGGAAGACTTGGTATACCCTGCTTAGCACTGCAGCTTAAACACAGAAGATGGTTGTTTCTAACTCAGGACAGAAATCAGGACTGGAGAAAAGCTTGGGCTATTCAGTTAGAATGGGCTACCTGACAGAAATGGCTTGATTTATAAAGGAGATAGTGTCTGAATTGTATTGAGTGTTTAATGTATACAATGTAGCTCCCAAAACTAGCAAGTGGTATTATTATGATGATTTTATAAGATGGAGAAACTATTAATAAGTTTCAAAGAAGTGAGTATCTTACCTACATATGTGACAAATTTTTCAATTCTATCAATTAACAGCTCTCTTTCCAATACCACATCATCCTATATTGAGTAATAAGGTAGAATTAGAGAAGCAAAATTTAAATAGAAAATAAAACATAGAACATGTTGTTAAGATTTCCAAAGGGAACAAACTATTTTAGCACGCATTAAGATTTATAAGATGAGTGACCCATGAACTGATAGTTGGGATCACAAACAATTGTTTGGGTCTCAATAGATAAAAATTAGTATTTTTAATAACGAAGCACTGTGATGAAAATAAGACACTACTTGCAATAAAAATTTATTCCAGTCTATAGTGAGTAGCAGAATTCCATCCAATGTATGACATTTAATAACTGGTATTAAAACATCATTTCTCATGATAATTTAAGTTATAGGCATGTCCTTCCCTTACTTTAGGTAAAGGGTAACCTGTGCTACAAACTGTTGATTATAACCCTACTTTTAGGCTAACCAAATTGAATTAAAATTTGAGCGTGATGATTAGAAAACACATGCAACCATAACAAGCAAAACTATTTCACAGACTAACAGTTACTATAAAACCCTCTGAAAAAGAAGCAGGAGACTTGGGTGTAGAAATCTGCAATTTGAGGAAGGCGGTACAGAATAGGAATAGAAAACATGAAATTTGCCAGATAACATTTATCTCTTCTTTGAGCAACTGAATTTTGAACCTTGATCTCTATTTGTAAGTAAGGATAAAAATATCTGTTTCAGGGAACTATTTCATATCATATAAAGATCATATTTATTTACACAAAGACCTTAATGCAGAGTTTTATATTATACTAAAATGATTAGCATAGATAAAATTCTATTTTGAACATAGAGGATATACCTTCTTTTCAAGTATTGAAAGAATAATCCTCAAATTCATTTTGCTTTGAGTTTTAAAGAGAACCTCAATGATTCTCATTCTGATAAAATATATAGTATAAAGGAAAATACAGTAAAAATAGAGGCTAATTCAAAATAACAACAACATACTGTCATCAGGAAACAAACAGAACTTTGTTTTAAGCATTTTGAATATCTTAAACAATTATCATATCAAAAAGGAAATCCAAACTAACATAAGGATAATGAAAAACTATACATCAAAACAAATTATATAGGGATAGAAATTTTAAAAGAAATCATGAATTTCATATTTTCCATCATTAAAGTAATGAATATAAATTCAAGATGTTATAAATAGAATGCAAATCTCTTGCAGAAGTAGAATAATCTGATTTAAAAAAAATTTAAAAGTGAGAATTTGTGAATAGAGAAAAAGCAATAGAATTAAAAATAAACAAATATTTGTTTAGCAAAAAGGAAAATAAAACAGCTAAATCATTAAATAACTGACATTAAAGAAACAGGAGGAAAAAAATACACACACACCTTCAAGATAATGGGTAAACCAACCATAGAGAGGAAGATTGTGTGGCACTGTTATGCTCAGATCTAAACAATCAATTAATGAAATTACTAATCACTATGACAAATTAAAGCAATACAATGAATCTTCAAATATAAATTTGGAGATCAAAATTTATACAGAAAAATAGTTAAAGAAAAATAATGCTTTCAAAAAGATTTCACGGGCGGTTTTTAACTAATTATTAAGGAAAAGATGCTCAACATCACTCATTATCAGAGAAATGCAAATCAAAACCACTATGAGGTACCATTTCACACCAGTCAGAATGGCTGCGATCCAAAAGTCTACAAATAATAAATGCTGGAGAGGGTGTGGAGAAAAGGGAACCCTTTTACACTGTTGGTGGGAATGCAAACTAGTACAGCCACTATGGAGAACAGTGTGGAGATTCCTTAAAAAACTGGAAATAGAACTGCCTTATGATCCAGCAATCCCACTGCTGGGCATACACACTGAGGAAACCAGAAGGGAAAGAGACACGTGTACCCCAATGTTCATCGCAGCACTGTTTATAATAGCCAAGACATGGAAGCAACCTAGATGTCCATCAGCAGATGAATGGATAAGAAAGCAGTGGTACATATACACAATGGAGTATTACTCAGCCATTAAAAAGAATACATTTGAATCAGTTCTGATGAGGTGGATAAAACTGGAGCCTATTATACAGAGTGAAGTAAGCCAGAAGGAAAAACATAAATAC
>NW_011495081.1:12121619-12125028 GCF_000754665.1 Bison bison bison | reverse complement strand
TAAAAAAAAAAAAAAAATAAAAAAAAAAAAAAAAAAAAAAAAGAAAATAATTTGCTGGTCCAGTGGCTGACTCCCTGCTCTCAGTGCAGGGGGCCTGAGTTTAGTCACTGGAAGGGGAACTAAATCCCCCAAACTGCAACTGAGACTTTGCTTGTTGCAACAAACGATCCCCAGTACCGCAACTAAGACCTGGCCTAGCCAAATAAACAAATAAATATTGTTAAAATAATAAAAATTTAAAAGTCACTTAAAGGGATCCAGAGCAAGTAGAAAGAAGAGATGTTTCCAGTTATTTTATTCTGATGCTACTTCAGGACCAAAATCCCACCAGGATTGTGTATTCTCACACGTAAACATGCACACGACACACTCACACACAGACACACCTATTTCAGCTTCCAGGTTCCAACTAGAGAATGGTTAGATCATATGGAACAAAAATACAGAAAGCTCTATCACAATGGAACAGTATTCCTAGCTCAATAATAGTACATCTCTTACTTTCATGGCAGTACTTTACTCAGCAGGTAAGAGTGTGGTAGCAGGTTACCAAGGATACTTCCTTCATGAAGCCATCCAAAAACACAGGATATTGGTGACTTTGCCATTTCCAAAATTCATTTCTAAGGTCAGTCACCCAGAAGTGGAAAAGGTCCTAAGGCAGTATCATGGAAAAGATTTGTACAGATCAAGCCTGAAACGGTTCCATATCCACCCCATTCACATTGAGTTGATTATGAAAATGCAGTCACATCACAAGCCCTGCCTGCAAGGGTGCCTGGGAAATGTAGTACCTCTATGGTCAGCCATCTTCCAGCAGTAACTTAATGCCAAAGGAAATTAAACATATTTTTCTGGAGGAAATTTAGCCTATTTCTCAGGGTTGTTGTGAGGATTAAATAAATTAATACCTGCCAAATGCTCAAAATAACATCTGGTAGATGGAAACTTTCCAATCAAGTTAGGTTATCTTGCTACTTATTTCCAACCCCCCGTTCCCACTCTACTATATGGTCTTATTGCTTCACTTTGTGTTTCAGTTAGAGTGTGTGCTATAAGGCAAAGATCTCAAATCCATCAATTTTAACAATATAAGTATTATACTGTCATTTAAATGAAGTCCTAAACTGTGGCAATTCCAGGGTTGTTGAATTCAACATCTCAGCAACATCAACAAATGTGTAGTTCCTTATAGCTTTCATCTTCACAGTCCAATATGTTTTAAGATGCTGTCCCTAAGGTTTGGTCCCATCATAAATGAAAAATGGCGTGGTATTCCAGGACATAAAACTATTCAGAAAAAGATTAGAGACAAGGTCATTTCTTTCCGTATCTTTAATCAAGGCAGAAACATGAACCAGAAACCCTCAGGTAATTTTTCTTAATCCCATTTGCCAGAACCTGTCCACATTTCTACTACTAAACTGGTTATAAGGCTTACCCAATTAAAACATAAGCTTTAAGTTAGGGTTAGGCATCTTTTCTTCAACTATGGGATGGAGAACTATGGGAACTTCATAGTTAAGAACAATTTCAACTATGGGAAACACTCTGTAAAGCTAGTTATCCCAGGAGGAAAAAGGGAAATAGAGCTCCCTGGACTCAACCACCCACAGTGTCTGCTTCAATTTATCATCTATTGTCTAGGTTTCCACAAGGTCCTATTACTGCTTTTTTTTTTCTTTTTTTAAATTCTACCTTTTTATATTTTCACAACATTCCCTATGCTCCTAGAAGATACATTTTTTCCAAATGAATAGTTTTATTTATTCCATCTCAAATTGATTCAATAAATTTTATACCATTTGGGTCTCCAAGTACCTGCTGATTTTCTACTGACTTCTCACTGTAGAGCATAATTAATTTTACATTCTCTGAACCCTTTGCATTGTATTCTCTTTCCCCAGCTATCTGAATAGCTGCCTTCATCACTTCATTCAGGTCTTTACTCAAATGTCATATATTTCACTAAGTCCTTCTCTGTCTATTCTTATATGAATTCCAACTACCTCCAAGCTTCTCTATCTCCTTTTATTGTTTATTTTCTTTTGTCAGCATTATCTGACATTTTGGGGGGACATATAGTCATTTACCATTAAACTTTAAGCTATAAAAATTTATCAAGTACATTATAAATTGTGAATGAGTGAAGATCCTCATGACCTAAAAAAGTGCAAATGAAATCACTGATTAAACTTTGCTTTTAAATCTACTCTTTACATTTAAAATTTTATTATTGCCTGTCTCAGTTGAATGCCCACATAGCTCAGCATAAATCCAAGGTTAATTTTATTTATCATTTCCAATTAAATCAATTTTTGCTTTGATTGTGCAAAATTTACAAAAAGTGCATTGATCTTTTTTGTATTAATTTTATATAAAACTCTAAAAATAGCAAATATTAAAATAATTGTTTAGGCAAATGCTATTAAACAAAGAAGGGAATGCCACTTAAAATTTGCTATTGGTTTAGTAGGCAGCACTTTCATCCAAAAAATTGAAAGTGTCCTCATCAGTAGGTGTTTTCTTTCTCTCTTTTTTTTTTTTTTTTCACTTTGAAAGGAGGGATATGGGCAGTCAGTTACAAGGTAAAAATAAAAATGGTAAAAATGTAGACTCAAAATAACAAATCAAAATGTATACTTACAGATTTCTTTCAAATAGAAACATTCAGATCTTTATTCAGATCTATGCCCTATGGATTATCTATGACTGTTCTGAAACTTCCCCCAATATCTTCATTTCAAAATTTAGGAGACTGTCCTATGGTTTCAAATAATTGTTCCTCCCTCTACTGTCAAGAGTACTGTATGTCCCTTCCTATTAATTATATGATTTTTTTGATCAGTGATATGTGAGTCTGCTTACAGACAACATCTGGGCTGTTGTTTCAAAGAGGAGTTGAACATTTCTATCAGGTATCTTGCTCTTCGCCTTCTACTGTACAAAAGATATCTTCCAAAGAAGGGCTGCCCATTAGCCTGGGTCCTAGGATGATAATGGAGAATTAGCCTGGGTCCTAGGATGATAATGGAGAAGGCAATGGCAGCCCACTCCAACACTCTTGCCTGGAAAATCCCATAGACGGAGGAACCTGGTAGGCTGCAGTCTATGTGGTCACTAGAAGTCAAACACGACTGAGCGTCTTCACTTTCACTTTTCACTTTCATGTATTGGAGAAGGAAATGGCAACCCACTCCAGTGTTCTTGCCTGGAGAATCCCAGGGACTGCAGAGCCTGGTGGGCTGCCGTCTATGGGGTCGCACAGAGTTGGACATGACTGAAGTGACTTAGCAGTAGGATGATAAGACGTTGCAATAGCATCAGAACAGCTGTGGCAACCCCAAACTTGTAATACAAGCAAATTAGTGAAATTAGGTGGTGGTGGCGGGGGGGGGGGGGGTTTGTT
>NW_011495081.1:12110398-12121519 GCF_000754665.1 Bison bison bison | reverse complement strand
GGGGGGGGGGGGGGGGGGGGGGGGGGGGGGGGGGGGGGGGGGGGGGGGGGGGGGGGGGGGGGGGGGGGGGGGGGGGGGGGGGGGGGGGGGGGGGGGGGGGGGGGGGATGTTTGTTACTATGGGAAATAGATCCTAATGTGACCCACAATGATTTCCCATTTCCTGGTGCCCACAACTCTGTGCAATCACCTGCTTTCAATGGAGGATGGACCCAATGACTTGCTTCTAATAAAATATGGCAAAAAGAGATATGATATCATCCCTGTGATTATGTTATGTTATATAAATTGTGCCTTACCAGAAAAGGTCCAGAGATCTACTATGAGCAACCTTGATGGAGAACTCCACATCTACAAGGAACTACAGGTAATCTCCAGGATCTTTAGACAGACCTTAAAATCTGAGAGCAGTCCCCAGCCAAAAGCCAGCAAAAACTTGGACTCTTAGGCATTCAACCACAAGGGAATGCATTCTATTAATACCAACAGCCTAAGTGAGCTTGGAACTAGATCCTTTCCCAGTTGACCCTCCAGACGAGAGTTCAACCAGCCAACATCCTGACTATGCGCATGAGGCAACAAGAAGCGTCTAGATGCCCAAACTCCTGACCTATTAAAAAAAAAAAAAAGCGTGTGGTTTTAAGTTACTATATTTGGGATAAGTTTTTATAAGACAATAGAAAACTAAAACAGTTATTAGAGGTAATTCCCATCAATATCAATATACTGAAATATATATATTCAGTATATCAATATACTGAATCTCAAACTCCACTTTCAACAGGCAACCAGAAATGACTCTTCCCATTATTCGCTTACTTAGCATTCTGTCCCATACTATGGCACGGAGTACTTTTTAATCTATCCACTACTAACTGAGACAGTGCTTTTAATTTTTATTTTCTTCATCCTAAAATATTACTTTTATATGAAATGTGTTAAAATTAAGTAATTCTGATCAATTTAAAAATGACAAATATTTTGAAAATAATAATTTTTGGCAGTCATTAATATGAAATAAGTATATCTTAAAGAAAGAAAACCTTTTTAAAGAGATAATCCATATTTATTTTCATTATTTTAGACTGATCCCTTTTAGGCTGAATTTGTAGAGTTTTCTTATAAATGAAATGAGACTACTTACTTTAAGTTCTTATTGCACTTGAGTAAATGATTGTGTAGCTTCCTTAAGGTGATTATGTAGCAATCTGTGAGTCTCTTCCACTTGGTTATAATTTCTCATTCCACATATATATCCTTGTTACCATATATTTTCCACACTGTACAGACTAGGATTATTGAATATAACCCACATTACTGTGGAATAGGAAGACAATCAGAAATAGTACAGACACATACACTTATAGGATATCCATGGGTACTGACAAGTAATCAATTATGATAAGTAATCAAATACCAGAATTACTCAATCATGCCGGAGAAGGCAATGGCACCCTACTCCAGTACTCTTCCTGGAAAATCCCATGGACGGAAGAGCCTGGTAGGCTTCAGTCCATGGGGTCGAGAAGAGACAGACATGACTGAGTGACTTCACTTTCACTTTTCACTTTCATGCATTGGAGAAGGAAATGGCAACCCACTCCAGTGTTCTTGCCTGGAGAATCTCAGGGACGGGGGAGCCTGGTGGGCTGCTGTCTCTGGGGTCACACAGAGTCGGACACGACTGAAGTGACTTAGCATAGCATAGCATAGCACTCAATCATGCAGTATGCTTGAGAGTAGATGTTTGCCAAGGTATAGAAGTCCTCCCAGATATATTAACTGACATCAGACCTTTGAGCTTGCATCCATTTCGAAAACTAAATTTAGGAATAGGCTAGAAGCATGGAAGTTTATAAATATTTTGTGTAATATTTCAGAGAACATGATAGACCTGATATACTTCATATATATAAACATCAATTTCCTTATCATTCATCTCTGCACACTGGAAAGTAAGTTCCTTGTGGATAGGAAATTTCATCTCTCATTATTCACTGATGGAAATCACAAGAACCTGGAATAGCACCTCATACTTAGTGTTTAATAAAAGTCAGTTGAGTTAATGAATCATTTTATAGTATCTTGGCAATGAAAAAATAAGCTTATAATAAAGTTAATTATAATAAACCTGACTTCTAGCAATGGTACTGTAATATGGTTCTGATGCTCTTGGCCTTCACTCATTTTATATATAGAAAGTTATTTTTACCCACAGGTAGCACCAATTGGCGTACTCTGTATCAATGTGGACAATATACAAATAATTACACACAATTGAACTGTTATTTTTTGTTTTAGCTAATTGGGCATGCTCTTTATGATTTTGTGTTTTTCTCTATTCTCAGAGTACTTCTATTGTTGTTGATATGACAATCAGGGAAGCTGAGTACTAAAAGGACCCTTATCTCTAGGAAATACAAATGATAACTTCCCTCTTTTTTGTGTATCCCTTCATGCCATGTCAAATGCAAAGTCTCTCCATGAGGGAAACAGAAGAGAAAATTCACTGACATCCATTCAGCCGTCATTACAGATACAGAAGGACCTCAAGAGAACAACTGTGCTTTTCTTATTTGTGACAGTCTCTCAAGATCGGAGGGAATCAGGGTGTAAGAGGTACACTTGTTATCATGTCTCCTGTTATATCAGTCTCTTATATCAAGGGCTTCAGTGTGAGAAATTGCAGTTCATTCTGCTTAACTGTATTTAATACCCTCTAAAGGAGTCATCAGGAGTAAAGGAGTTAAAATGCCAGGAGTCTGTGACTTATAATCAATACAATGTCACTCCAGTTCCTGGCAAGTTTAATAATGATAAGCAGGTAGTACTTCCCCAAAGTTTAACAAAATGCAAGGCAGACCATTGTTGAATGTATATATAACACTCGGAAAATGCTATTTTCCCTCTTAAAATAAATGGCTACTTCAATAATGAGCCCAGGAGAATGAGTGATGACCACTAGCTTTTGCTTTCCCCATTTAAAGTAAGCTGTTCTTGAAGAAAAACATACTATCTATAGCTATTGTAGTAATCACGATTGATGTCTGAGTTACAAAGGAAAAATAATCCATTTTCTTCTAAGTGACAAAACCAGAGCTTCCAGGAAAAATGGTAGTACACAAGTATCATTAAGGAAAGATCAAGAAGAATAAAAACTGAATAACAGCTTAAGATATATCATTGAATATAGAGGAAGTCATTGTATAAAATATATTTTGATATGTCTTCTCTTTTTATTAATCTTAAGAGCAAGATTAATTTAAAATTGTTCTAAAATTATATAGTAGGGTATTCTAAGCAATTCTAGTCCAGTCTGCACCATTTCAATGTTTATTGATGTGAAATTAACAAGAGCATCACAGAAAAACATGTAAAGATCACACGAAAAGGTGACCACATTTGTAGGTGGACCCTGATCTCTCCTCAGCTTATATTAATGAAGAAATTGACCAGGAAATGGAGTGATCTTGGCAAACCTTAACTTGAGCCCAATAGACAGTGGTATATAGTATCACCTAAAGTCATGCTTTTGGTTACATACTGATGATGGATACTGCGTAGTTTTCCTTAGAACTATACCACTAGATCATAATTCTGAAAAGATACAATGTTTCCTTACAAGGATGTCAATAATTAGTATAAAAGGTTACTTACAAAGTTAAAAATTTGAAGCTGGGTAGACATGTCTTAGACTGGAGTAAGAAAAGAAAATGCTTCCTCTTTACCAGGGCACAGCCATCCTATGGACTTGTTGGCCTAAGAATGAAAGCGTGCATGTATGTGCTTGGGGGTAGAGGGGTGATTTGCCTATAGCCATGGAATTCCTTTGAAATTATTTTCTTTACAGCTTTTCTTATTTTACTTTTCAGTGTTCCATGGAAAGACAATTGGTAATATTCAACACTGAGGCAGCCAAAGTTGAATTCTGACCCCTAGTGAAGAATAGAATGAAATGAGGACAACTGAGGTACTGTGCTTTGCTGAATGAATAAAAGTATAAACGTGTGGAGGCTTGCTGAATAATTCACTGTAAACTATCACTGAACACTGTGTCTACGCAGACTGCAAATCAGCTGTTATTTCGTATAGATGCCCTCAGCTAACCATGCCTATATATGGACTATATTATGCTATATTAGCATAGGTAAAGCATAATTTATATATTAGAATATATGATTAGAAATCTATGGCTTCCCAGGTGGTGCTGGTGATAAAGAAACTGCCTGCCAATGCAGGAAATGCGAGTTTGATCCCTGGGTTGTCAAGATTCCCTGAAGGAGAAAATGGCACCCCATTCCAGTATTCTTGCCTGGAAAATCCCATGGACAAAGGAGCCTGGCAGACTACAGTCCTTGGAATCACAAAGAGTCAGACACAACTGAGCATCTGAACACATTAGAAACCTAAAGACAAGAAAATATGGACTATTACAGCTAAAAGGGACCTTAGAAATTATTTACTTTTAACCTCAGTTCACTAAACTGCTATGAGTCCAAAAGGCTGCGATGGTGATTCAAGAATTATGCTCAATATTTCAGGAAACCTAATGGAGGTCATAAATTACCATAATCAAAAGGCCTGACGGGATAAATATAATCATAAATGTCTTTAGGGGATGTTATGACTGGTTATTCCTTTCTTATCAAAGTTCTGAATGTGTCAAGAACTATTAAATGACAGTTGTAAGTAATTAAAATGAAAATACGAAAACAAACTGTCTCCTAATCAATGTAACATAACAGCTATATCTTTTAAATCATAAGCACACTAATGAAGAGGATATTTGGCTTGAAAAAACTGCAGCCTTTAATCTGTCTGAACCATAGCTTCCTCCCACCTGTTTTCTCCACCATGAAACAGATCATAAGTGTGAGGCTAGGAATAGTTGATCTACCCAAAATAATAGACTCATTAATGTTAGAGTAGAGACTAGATATCATTTCTATTCCTCATTCATTTCAATTGTCTACAATACAATATGGGATATATGTGCACATTTGAGCTATAAAAATGTACATTTAAAAAATAATACGAATCCTTATATATCTGTTCTCTCCTCATTATTTCAAAATTTAGCTCTGTGATACATGCCTTCTCTATTTTAAACAAAGCAAAACTTATTGAAGAATAAAAACATACATAATTACTGCTAATAGATAATGAAATAGATAAATGAGAAACTGGTGAGGAAGAGATAAGTAAATAGGAGGAATGTAAACCATATTATCAATTAAATATGCATATATATATAAATGTGTATAACACACACATATTACATATATACATACATACACATACATGGCTTGCACAGATGTCCCATTATTCACTGAAGTATAACATACGGTTTGATGCTAGATTTACGAAAATAATTAGCAGCAGATTGTGCTGTTTTATACAGATATTTTACACATTTCCCTCCCTAGGCCACTCACAGATTCCTTGTTTCTCGGTTTGATTTGTTTTGCATGTCTTTATTAAAGTTTTAAAGTTGATGTAAAGGTAAAAATATGTCTGAATAATCATGTTTTTTTTTTTATTATTGCATTTAGTTCTCCTCAGAGAAATATTTTTGAGTATAATTTACCTTCACCATGTACTTATTCAATCACCATTTTTCCTAAAGCAGAAGCAGATAACAACTTTTACTGGTAAAGCACAAAACATATATGTTTATTGGATGTTTTGAAAAGCCTAAAGAGAGTTGACTACTTTCACATTTCAGGGCAGAAATCAAATGGCCCCTTAACAGTATACCAACCAAAAATTTAAAAAACCATAACTAGAACAATGAGCAGGTATACTGATCTTCTTTTCTTGTTTCCTCACATTTTGCAATTGAACAATTGTCTTTGTATCTTATTCAGAAACTGTTTGAATAAAGATATGGAAAATTTCAGATTTGCCTTTTCTAAAGTATCCAGGCCTTCTGTGATGCTTTTGGATTTCTCTTTCTCATGATCTCCTTACCAAGAGTACCTTTTTCTACAGAGTAGGCCAGATGGCTTTAAATGACCCCAACCAAATCTACACCTATATCCTACTGGTTTATCAATTTTAAAAGTATCTAGTCTTTACCATATGTTCAAGCAAGGAAATCTGTTTACAGCAAGGGGCATGGCCAGCTGCCTCCACATTTAGTAGATGGATTTCCAAGAGTAGAGTAGAGGTGTTATGGCATTAGGAAGAAGAATGTGGGCAGAAGCAGACAAGGGATAGGCTCTAAAGTACCCAGCACAGTAATAGGCATAATTTTGTGTCTCAGGCAGTCATATGTCTATTGAAATCACTTGCTATATAGTTTATATATTCTATGCCACTTAGTTTACTAGGATTCTATGAAGCTTTTTTCAAATAGAAAAACATATATATAATTTGGACTTTCCAAAATGTAAACCACTTTTATTTGTTAAATGAATAATTACTGTACAAAATATTTAAATACATAAGCAAGTAAAATTATATGTTCAACAAAATTAAATTATAATCATTGATGTATTTCCAGAAAGGTTTATTCTTATAAATTTATCATGCCAAATTTACACAGGTTAGTTTTTCTTCTTAAACAACCTTCACATTTTTTTTAAATTAAATGTCATCTTTCAGGTAAATGTTTAAAACCATCTTTGGTCTCTTTGAAATGCACCAGCTTAAATTGTAATTTTAGTATCTTTTGTTATCTTTAAAATCTTTGATTAATGTTAAAATTGGGCTAACTAATAAATCAGAACAGGATTCCTGATACTGTCTGGTTAAGATAGAATTTGTAAAGCTCTGGAACATAAAAAATGCTGGTCTATATATTGAGTATGATCATAAGTCAACAGGTTTAAAAGAAATAACCTACATTTGCATATATTTAAGTTGAATTATTACACATGCTTATTTAAAAAAAAAAACTAAAGAGGTTGTATATAATGATGCAAGATGACTAATAAGTGAATGTGTATGATTTGTTGCTATTGTTTATCAGGCAAAAAAGAGAGCAATCTTGTAAAGCAAAATTACCTGATAACAGAATGTAAACAAATATAATGAAACACAAATTTTAGGATAGCAAAAGTAGATGTCTGAAAGATTTTTTTAAACTTTTTTTTTTTTTTGCATAAACTACCTGAAAAAAAATGAGTGGGAAAGAATGAATAAAGTGTGTTGAACCTTTCAGCAAGGTTGGTACCATAGGATAGGGTTATTCATAAAAAGGACAGAAGCTGGTGATTCCTCTATTTCAAATAATTATAAGAATAGTAGTCATAGCAGATACCTCTGGAAACTCCACATCACTTTCTCAACTGAAGCAGAAGCTATGAGCTCCTGCTGAACCTGGGTACTGAAAAATCAGTGGCGCCACCTAAGGACAATCCAACAGCAATGGAAAACACCCAGTGGCTATACATTCTTATTTCTCCTGTCAACAGTGCATTCTGTATGTTTCCCAGAGGCTCTGATGACATAATCTTGATATTGGGTCCCTATTTTGTTTCCTTACTTCTCTCTCTGTTGCTCCCCAATTCCTTGCTCCTGTTTCCTGAGATGTTTTCTCAGAAAAACTATCTATACCCAACCCTTGTGTTAGGCTCTGCTAGTAAAGAAAAAGAACACAATAATAATTGAGGACTTTTTTTAATTACAAGAGGGCTTTCCTTGTGGCTCAGATGATAAAGAATTCGCCTGCAATGCAGGAGACCTGGGTTTGATCCCTGGGTTGGGAAGATCCCCCGGAGAAGGGAAAGGCTACCAACTCCAGTATTCTGGCTTAGAGAATACCTTGGGGTTGCAAAGAGTTGGACACAACTGAGCGACTTTCACTTCACTTCACTTAACTACAAGAAGAAATATCAATCTGTTAATATAAATATTAATAAAAATGATTATATATTTTGCTGAGATACTATAACTTTCATACACTACCAAATTTCATTGTACTGTTTATATTTTCCTATGACCTAGAAATTATGTTTTAATAAACAACTCTGATTTTGAAAGTAATAAGCTAGAAATCCCTAACAGTAAGTGCTGCTTATCATTTTTTTTTAATTTTTTTTTTAGGTTCTGCGCACTTTATTGTATATACACTATATCACAATAAAATATGGCTTTCAATTTTAAAAAGCAAGAAAGAAAAACTTAAGAAACAACTGAACTAATTACAGATATATAAACTTATCTGAATCCTGATTCTAATAAACACTGAGAAAACATCAGGGATCTCTGAACACTGACCTCATACTGGCAATTGTTGTTTTTAGTCACTTTCATGCATTGGAGAAGGAAATGGCAACCCACTCCAGCGTCCCTGCCCGGACAATCGTATTTATCGTAAATAGTGCTTAGAGCCATTCTTATCCTTAGTCATTTTTCTCTGATGTTCATACCTTTTCTATGCTGATAAGTTTTTTTTTATATAAATAATTTTACATTCAGGACCTAGATTCATAACCATTAAAATGTTAAAATATCTTTTTATACTTGAACTCTGTTGATTTTGTGAGAAAGCCACCAGGTCACACTGAATATTTGTTCCATCATCTTATAAAAAGAGGGATACCTAATATGATTTGGTGGTATCAGGCACTTTCCAGATTAATAATTAGCTCAACAGTATGATGAGAGCTACTGTTTACTGGCACATATTGTGAGAGATTATTTTGTCCCTAAAAGGGAAGCTCAATGTTCCTTGACTGATAATATATTAAAATGTTATTAGTATGAATGGATATATATTAATATTTTAGATTAGACAGGGAGACAATTATGTCTCTGTACAAAGTCATATACACAGAACTTCTATATAATATCTTTTTATATCAAGTATATTTTGCACAATATCTGTCAACAAGTCAATCCTATATTGGCATTCTTGCAGATGATATAAATGGAGATAGCTACATAGCTTCAAATTTAAAATGCCTTCACATATGTGTAAGTATAGCTGGCCCAGAAACTCCATTAAATTAAAAATTCTTTTTCAGGAAAAACTCTAAACAAATTATTTGGTCAAGTTCATGCTTTAGGGGCAGATTCTTGGCCACAGAGAAAAGTCATGGAAACAAAATTGACACTCTGACCCTGCTGCTATGAATGAAAAGACATGGTCTATGACTCAGGGAATCCAAATTGTAGGTAGTATTGGATGTCACTTTATGGCAACCCAGAAAATTGATTAACAATAGGGATCTCAAAGAAAAGGATATTCTTACATTATAGGTGCTGCAGATGCAGGTGAAGACTGTTTCTGATTGCTGTTTTACAGGGAGAAAAAGTTATTTTTTCCCCAGACATAAGCCAAAATTACAAGATCCCGTTCTTTCCTAGTGTTCAGGCTTCTCCAGTAAATGAACCTTGAGAAACTTCTGATGCTTTAGCAAAGTTCTAAAAGAATTGATCCTCCTTGTTAACAAATTTTATTTTGATAAATCAGACTTGTAAGTATTACCATGCTAGAAATATATCTTCTCTTAGTATGACAAAATCTCTACTAAGCAAAAGAGTATCCATTACATGAACTGATAATTACAATAAAATATTTTTAGCCCATAAAAGCAAAGTATACTCCTTGAAGACAGATCATGGCCTCTAAATAGCATTTCCTGTTAAAGCTAAAGGGCTTCTAGAAGAAATAGATCAATTTGGCTGTGAGATAGAATAGGATATACACAAGATGAGCCTTGTAATACCAGATAACAAAGACTTTTTCAAAGATAATAAGGGTCAAATTAGGAGGTTTCAGGTAGACTTATAGAAGGTACCATGTAGAAGACAATTTCCTACAGACGTAACAATTTGAATATCAATAAAAATAGTAACTACAATAGATACAAATCATAGTAACATAAAGATCATAGCTTAGATCATGAGATCAGGGAAGTCTCATCTTAATTTACTTAACAGTAGATTTATACTTTTCATCTGACTTGCATATTATTTAGCATTATTAAAACTAAATCTTGGTCTTTCCATGTGAATGTCCTCAAAGTGGTCTTGGAATTTCACATTTTGTAATGTTTAATTTTTTTAAGTGAATGATCACTGTGACAAATGTATCTTGCCTTTTACCATCCTGCATTCTGGTGGTTTCAGCCTCTCTCCGATACCATTACTCTTACCTAAGGATGAGGCAATGAAAAGGAAGAATAAGTAAAAATCTGTCATTTTTATGTTTCTAATCCTTAAAGAAAATATACCAGTGAGTCTAATCTGAGAGATCAGAGCTAAAAAAATTAATAAAATAATAAAACTTTAGAAGTCAGTTTTCCTCTCACCACCAACATACAGGCAAATATTAATGATTAGGATGAAAATTATTAACTTCAGAAAATAAATGTTCCATTTTTTCCCCCAAATTTCTGTGACTGTGGTTGTATTTTTAAGCATTCCTACAGCAGCCTGTATTTTATCTAGTCTTTTCTCATGACATATCTTAAGAAAATAAGAGTTCTTCAAAGAGGAAATGAAATTATACTGAAACACTACTAGAGAAAAGGCTTTTAAAAGTACTTAACATAATCACATTTGACTAAGTCTTACAGAATCTAAAAGTAGATACTTCAAAGAGAACATATATTTGAGATAAAAATTTATCAAAATCCCTAAATTTCTTTTTCTTTTTTTTTTGTTACCAGATTTGGATTGTGAAAAGTATCCCAAAACTTCAAATTAGGTAAAAATGGATATGCTCTTGCCCTTGTTGAGTACTAATACTTATCATCCTTCATTTAGTTTATTTCTTTCTTTTCTCTCAATTACACCATTAATCCTGTTTTTCATAACAGTTCCTAGGTTTTCTCTGAGGAAGGAACTCTTCTCCACATATTACACATGGCTTGCTGGTAATGCTGATTTTACTATCAGGATACAGAAGTTTAGCAACAAATGACCTAAGCCAGGAGTCCCTAACCCCTGGGCACCAGACCAGTACCAGTGCTTGGTCTGTTAGGAACAGGTCTGCACAATAGGAGGTGAATGGTGGGTGAGGCAAGCATCATCTGTATTTACAGCCACTCCCCATTGCTCACATTACTGCCTGAGCTCTGCCTCCTATCAGATCAGCAGTAGCATTAGATTCTCATAAAAGTGTGACCCTTAACCCTAAGGTCAAGGTGGAATATCCTGAGATTGCCAC
>NW_011495081.1:12107253-12110298 GCF_000754665.1 Bison bison bison | reverse complement strand
TTAGATGATCTGGTATTCCCATCTCTTTAAGGATTTTCCAAAATTTGTTGTGATTCATTCAGTCAAAGGCTTTAGCATAGTCAATGAAGCAGAAGTAGATGTTTTTCTGGAATTCTCTTGCTTTTTCAATGATCCAAAGGATGTTGGCAATTTGATCTCTTGTTCCTCTGCCTTTTCTAAATTCAGCTTGAACATTCTCAGTTCACCTACTGTTGAAGCCTAGCTGGGAGAATTTTGAGCATTACTTTGCTAGCATGTGAAGTGAAGTGAAGTCACTCAGTCGTGTCCAACTCTTTGCGACCCCATAGACAGTAGCCTGCATCAGTCTCCTTCATCCATGGGATTTTCCAGGCAAGAGTACTGGAGTGGGTTGCCATTTCCTTCTCCAGGGAATCTTCCCGACCCAGGGATCAAACTCAGGTCTCCTGCATTGTATACAGACGCTTTACCATCTGAGCCACCAGGGAAGTCCTAGCATGTGAGATGAGTGCAACTGTGTGATAGTTTGAACATTCTTTGGCATTGCCTTTCTTTGGGATTGGAATGAAAACTGACCCTTTTCCAGTCCTGTGGCTACTGCTGAGTTTTCCAAATTTGTTGCCATATTGAGTTGCAGCACTTTCACAGCATCATCTTTTAGGATTTGAAATAGCTTAGCTGGAATTTCATCACCTCCACTAGCTAATCCATGAAAAAACAGACTTCCATGAAATCTTCCCATTGAAACATTGGTGTCAAAATGTTGGAAACCACTGACCTAGCATAGCAAAAGACCAACAACAGAATTCCACACACACCTTCTGCTAATGTGATATGTTTAGAAAAATCATCAAATCCACAAGTCAGGACAATCCACACCAATGCTGGAAACTTTTGTTTGCTAGTCAAGTTTATTAGCTTCAGCTCCATTCCCAATCCTGACCTGCCACCTGCCTCAGAGAAAACAGGCATTTTTGATATTTGGCTATCAAACCATTATCAGATTTATCAAAGGCCTAACATTTGTATAAGCCAGATGTTGAAGAGGAGAACGGAGCCAATTCACAGGAAAGAAAGCAGAGAGACCCTGGTGTTACCACTGGGGTTCCTAAATCAAGGAGTTCCTAAATCAAGCTGTTTTTGAGGCCAGAAGCTCCAAGTAGCTCAAGATTATCATTCTTGCCTGTTGCTGAGACTGTGAGAGTGTTATGAGTTGAATTGTGCCTGTACCCAAGTTCACATATTGAAGTCCTAAGCCATGGTAACTCAGAACATGATCTTATTTGTAGTAAGACCCTTGCAGAGGTACTTCAGTTAAGACGAGATGGTCAGGGTGATCCCAAGTGTACTAGGACTGGGCTGCTCTTCAAAGGAGGGCATTCTGCACACAGAAACACACAGAGGAGAGGGAAGGAGACAGAGAGAGACCTGGGGCAGGAACTCTCCTCACAGCCCTCAGATGGAAACAACCTTACCGACCTCTTGATTTTGGATTTCTAACCTCCAGAACTGTGAAACCACACAGTCCCTTGTTTAAGCCTCACAATTTTTGGTATTTTGTTAAAATAACCCTAGAATACAAAGGAAAAGGCAAAAATCTGTCATCTGCAGGTATTACACCCTCAAATTAAGCATGCCATGTTTTTACACAGAGGAATCTAAAGCAAATTATGTATGCTTCCATCACCACTATAGAGAGCAAAATTATTATGACTTTAACAATGATGGAATAACCAAAAAAAAAAAAAATAACAAAACCCACAGTCTCCTCCTTTCAACATGCTGTATTTACAGGTATGTTCTTCAGAATGGAGACCAATTGTGTTTACATCAAGGTATTTGAGACTGGACTTTCTGTAAATGAACAACAACAACAAAAATGTTTTGATCAAGACACACAAGTTCTGGATATAGTACTTTTGAAGCACTTTGTTCCCTCAATTGTCTAAAATGGTCTAGATTTTCTTGCTTAGGAATGTATAACATACATTACAACATATTCCATGACCTGAGCAGGAAACACTTCATGAATGTGTTTCCATCACACAGGAAAAATCCAGAGTGATGAAAGAAACATGAAACATAGCAGTACAGATCTTGACTTAATCACATACAGTTGTGTCTTTAGTTTTCAATAACTCAGTTTTTCCCACAATGCCCCTGGCAGTCAAACCTGGTTGTTCCTTTCACTAGAACCCTTATGAAATGTTCACACTTACTGTCAGCCAGCTTGAGACTGTCAACTCTCCACTTAAGGAGGTAGAATTCTCTCTCCACTTTTTGTTTAAATCCAGTTCAGAGCCAAATCGCTGCTGACTCTAGTGATGAATCACCATATTACAACAATCAGGGCATTTAATTTACACCTAAAATCAATTGGGACTTGGTGATGCCAAAAAGTAATATATTTTCAGTTAAAAAAAATGAAACAACAAACAAACAAAAACCTGTATATAACATTTCAGTGCAAGGTGGATTCTCAGCCACCTTGATGACCAAACAACAATTAACAGTTTGTAAAAACCAAACAAACAAATTGTAAGAAAAATGCACTTTGAATTTAACCCTGACACTTGTGGAACTTGGCTGGAGTTTAAAAAAAAAAAAATCAATGTCTTTTCCAGAAAATAGAGGAACAGTGCTGAGGCTTGTGACAAAGAAAAAGTGTTTCTTGAGGGTGGAAGGGGAGGTTGTGAAGAGGTTGAAGGGTGTAATTCTTTAACTAGAGATGTCTCACTAGAAAATAATATTTTTTTTTAAATTTTTCAGCACTTTATTTATTATTTTTTTTTATTTGATAAATTTAACGCCTTTTATTGCCATACCTCATTTTACTGTGCTTTGCTTTAGTGAACTTTATAGATACATACATGTTTTTTTTTTTCCTTGTTAATTTTCTGTTTAGTTGATCTATCCATAAGTGTGAGTGGGGTATTAAAGTCTCCCACTATTATTGTGTTATTGTTAATTTCTCCTTTCATACTTGTTAGGATTTGTCTTACATACTGCGGTGCTCCCATGTTGGGTGATATATATTTATAATTGTTATATCTTCTTCTTGATTGA
>NW_011495081.1:12106370-12107153 GCF_000754665.1 Bison bison bison | reverse complement strand
GGGGGGGGGGGGGGGGGGGGATGTTTGTTACTATGGGAAATAGATCCTAATGTGACCCACAATGATTTCCCATTTCCTGGTGCCCACAACTCTGTGCAATCACCTGCTTTCAATGGAGGATGGACCCAATGACTTGCTTCTAATAAAATATGGCAAAAAGAGATATGATATCATCCCTGTGATTATGTTATGTTATATAAATTGTGCCTTACCAGAAAAGGTCCAGAGATCTACTATGAGCAACCTTGATGGAGAACTCCACATCTACAAGGAACTACAGGTAATCTCCAGGATCTTTAGACAGACCTTAAAATCTGAGAGCAGTCCCCAGCCAAAAGCCAGCAAAAACTTGGACTCTTAGGCATTCAACCACAAGGGAATGCATTCTATTAATACCAACAGCCTAAGTGAGCTTGGAACTAGATCCTTTCCCAGTTGACCCTCCAGACGAGAGTTCAACCAGCCAACATCCTGACTATGCGCATGAGGCAACAAGAAGCGTCTAGATGCCCAAACTCCTGACCTATTAAAAAAAAAAAAAAGCGTGTGGTTTTAAGTTACTATATTTGGGATAAGTTTTTATAAGACAATAGAAAACTAAAACAGTTATTAGAGGTAATTCCCATCAATATCAATATACTGAAATATATATATTCAGTATATCAATATACTGAATCTCAAACTCCACTTTCAACAGGCAACCAGAAATGACTCTTCCCATTACTGAAATATATATATTCAGTATATCAATATACTGAATCTCAAACTCCACTTTCAACAGGC
>NW_011495081.1:12030787-12106270 GCF_000754665.1 Bison bison bison | reverse complement strand
GGAAAATCTTTTTCCAGCCTTTCACTTTCAGTCTGTATGTGTCCCCTGTTTTGAGGTGGGTCTCTTGTAGACAACATATGTAGGGGTCTTGTTTTTGTATCCATTCAGCCAGTCTTTGTCTTTTGGTTGGGGCATTCAACCCATTTACGTTTAAGGTAATTACTAATAAGTATGATCCCGTTGCCATTTACTTTATTGTTTTGGGTTCGAGTTTATACACCATTTTTGTGTTTCCTGTCTAGAGAATATCCTTTAGTATTTGTTGGAGAGCTGGTTTGGTGGTGCAGAATTCTCTCAGCTTTTGCTTGTCTGAAAAGCTTTTGATTTCTCCTTCATACTTGAATGAGATCCTTGCTGGATAATAAAATAATATTTTATTAATATTACCAAGTTATAGGGTATTAACTGCAATGCAGGAGACCTGGGTTCAATCCCTGGGTTGGGACGATCCCCGAAAGAGGGCATGACAATCCACTCCAGTTTTCTTGCCTGGACAATCTCCATGGACAGAGGAGCCTGGCGGGCTGCAGTCCATGGGGTCGCAAAGAGTCAGACATGACTGAGTAACTGTGCACATTAGCACAGGGCATTAACTGATCCATCTATTCATGCATCAATTATTAGCACATTGACTACCATGAAGGAAAATGTTTCTACTATTTTCAGAGGCTGTATATTAGTAAATGATGAACTACATCAGCTCCTGGTACTCTTGCAGCCTGTGGTAATGGAAACAACATCAGAAGTACAGCTATCTGCTGCTGGCTAGAGAGATACGTGTCCAAAAAATGAGGGAAAGTTCTAGGTCTTCACTTCTGCTAGAATTTATAGTATTAAATAACTAATAATATTTTTTTCTATCACAATTAAGACCAGAAAGAGTGCAAAGAAGTGGTTTAAATAATAAAAAGAGATTTACATCCACCATGATGAGGAAGACATCAGGCATTTAAATGTTTATTGTGTGGCTGGCACTGTAGGAGACAAATGACATTTTTACATTTCATTCTCCCTACACTTTGAGAGATTATTAAAATCAATTTTACTACTGAGAAAAATGAGGTTGTAGTTGAAGAATTTGCCTGAGGTTACACAACTATTCTAGAGGAGGAAATGGCAATGCAGTCCAGTACTCTTGACTGGGAAATCTCATGGACAGAGGAGCCTGGTGCGTTACAGTTCTCGGGGTCTCAAAGGGTTGGACGTGACTGAGCACACACACACACAAAGACACACAACTGTTAAGAGGAAACCTATCCTTTGAACCTTGCTTTACTTTACTGAAAACTCTGCTCTTAACTTCCCTGATTTAGGAGAGAAAATAAAAAGGAGTGAGATGGATAGTGACTGCCAATGAACAAATCCAGCAAAAGAACTTTCTGCCATTAACAATGAAACTGCCACCAACACTGAAAATGTTTGTCCTGTTAATGTAGTGATATTTGAAATGTTCAGACTTTTGTTACAGTCCAATGGGCATACTTGGAATTATATTTATTATATATGTGATTTTGGACATATATATTACCTAAGCACTTGAACTCATGGATTTATTCTGAATATATTAAGTAATAGAAAAATGCTAATGTTTATTAAGACATGCATTATTCTCAAGCACAGAAAATACGGTAGTAATCAATGTGTCCTGGTATCAGGAAGCTAACACACTGATTGGGGCAGGGAGGGAAGAGATAAACTAGTCAATTTCAAATTGTGTTAAATGCTAAAAATATGATCATTTTACTACTAAATATTATGTAAATAGATAACTAGGAAGAGAGGAACAAGTCCATTTGAAATAGAGTGTTCAGGAAATGCCTTGCAAGAGCAGTGATATTTGGTTGAGATCTGAATAATAACTTGGCCAAATGACAATCTTAAGAAAATGGTTATACAGAAAGAATAATAAATGTCTTATGGTGGGAAATAACCTTGGTATGTTTGAGAAATGTTACAAAGTCAATATTAATCAGAATATAGTGAGACTGAGATGAAGTCAGAAAGGATATTTGAGGCCAAATCACACAGGGACTTAAAAGTCATGATATGAAATTTGGAACTTCCTAGGAGTGCTATGACAAAGCATAAGAATATGTTAAGATAATCATGATTTGACCTAATTTATTTCTTTACTCTGATATCCCTCTGACTGCTGTTTAAAGCATGGACTAAACTCAGGAAAGTATAAAAGTAAGGAAAGCAATTAGAATTCTACTGCACTATTTTCTATGAGAGATGATGCTGTGATGGTAGGGTTTAAGATATATCTGGGGGCAGACCCAAGAATGATTCGGTGATAGACTGAATATAGGTTGCAAGGAAAAAAGGAATTATGGATTATTTACAGGATTCTTTTTTAACTATTTTTTTTTAATGTGGACAATATTGAACTTGTTAACAATATTTCTTCCATTTTATATTTTGGATTTTTGGCCACGGGGCATGCAGGCTGTTACCTCATCAACCAGGAATACAACCAGTCCCTTTTGCATTGGAAGGTGAAGTCTTAACCACTGGATCACCAAGGAAGTGCCATTTTGTAGAATTCTTTAAGTCAGAATAACTGTATGATTAGTAGGGCATAAACCAGAAAGAGGGAGACTGCAAGATAAATATGGTTTCTGTTGGAATGGAGTATGGCGGACATTAACAAATAATTTTGACCAAGTTATCTTTGAAAAACTCATTAGATATTCAAATTGAGATGTGAGAAGATATGAGAACACTACACAGTGGAGGCATGGAATGAGCCTGAGACAAATAAATAGCAAGCATTACCATATTTACAGTCATGGAACTGTGTGAAATGTTGTTCAGTTGCCCAGTTAGGTCTCATTCTTCGTGACCCCATGGACTGCTGCATGCCAGGCCCTACTGTGTGAAATAACTAGGAAAATAATGAAGACAGAGAAGAGATCAATATTTGAGCACCAGCCCCTACAAATACGTACACAGAAGAGGAAAAATACTCCAAGGAAATCAAAAGACAGCAGCCTGAAAATGTGAAAACAGCTAGAGGAATGCAGTGTTATGGATGACTGCAGAGGCAGAGAATGGACAGCTGTTGAAAACACTGCTGACAATTTAAGTAAAATGGGGGCAGGAAATTGACTCTATGTCAAGAGACATTGTTGGTGATATCTATAAATTGTGGGCAACAGTAATAATCTAAGAAACTTATTTTTGGATTAAATGAGCTGAAATATAGAAAAATGATTACATTGTTTATCTAATGTTACATAACAAATAACCCCTGAGATTAATGGCATAAAACAATCACTTATTACGCTCATGGGGCCTGTGGGTCAGAAATTCAGGAAAGGCTCAGGTGGGCAATGTTTGTGTGGGGTTTCTTATGTGGTTCCACAGGGAATTCATTCAGACTGGGGTAAGCTAAATGCCTGATGAGGCTGGGGGATTCAATTGCACGATGTCTCAGTCACATTTCAGGAAGTGGGTTTGGCAATAAATGCACTCCCTTTCTTGTGGGCTTCTCCATGAGGCTGCTTTAGTGCCTCCATGACATGACAGAAGGCTGTGCTCAGAATAAGCGATTTGAGAGACCAAGAGAGAAGCAGAAGTCTCAGCAGTTATACATCACTTCTGCCATTCTTTACCATAAAAATCAGTCCTATTGTGATATGGGAGGGGGCTACACAGTGAGGCAGTACTCAGAGGTAAGGATTATTGGAAGCCATATTGGCGACTGGCTACCACTGTAATATATCTTCTACATTATTAAATATGCTTCCTAGGATATAGCAGACATTCAGTAAGTGATAACATTCAGAATCAACCAAACTTGAGGTTAAGGGTACAGTTCTTCAGACAACCAGTTCTATAACAAGACTCCAGATATCAGCTGCAAGATCAAGAATGCTCAGGTCCAGGCTCACTTCCAACAAGCTGACAACAAATTTGTGGGTTCCCAGGATCATCCGTAGGTTAGATACTTTGCTAGAAAGGCTTGCGGAACTCAAGAAAGTATTATACTTATGGTTATAGTTTTACTACAGCAGACAGATACAAATCTGAACCCACCAAAGAAAGAGATGCATAGGGAAGAATCTAGAACTTGAAGAGTTCCAAATCTTAAGTGTCTATGTCTTCTAGGAAGGATCACCCTCCAGGCATCAATCTGTGGCAATATGCAGACACTTTGTTCAACCCAATATTGTCAACCCAGACACTCATCCAAATTTCAGTGTCTGGTTTTCATAAAGACTTCATTATGTTGGCATGATTGACCCAATCTTCCTTCCCTTTCTGGGAAGGTCAAGCTGATTCCCCATGCTCCAGTCTCAACCCTCAACATAGTGGCAGGTTTTCCTTTCATGGCCAGATCCCACCTTGACTCATCTTTTTTAGCATTAAACTACCAATTGTGATACAAAGGGCCCACCATAAATAACAAAGACACTCCTATCCCTTAAAAAATCCTAAGGATCTAGAGCTTATCCCCAAGAACATGAACAAATGCCAGATCTGGGTAAGTTAATTCTTCATTATACAGGTAGATATCTTTATTGCCACTCCAAATATATTCCTAAATAGAATTATTTGGAAAAATGAGACAGCATTTCCGAGTCCCAGAAATGACAGACACTGAGATAGAAATAAAAATCTAACATCTGCTCTTCTTGGTTTCTTACTGCTAATTTGTTACTTTTTACTGCCTTTCATTTTACTCTATGTTAATAATCATCACACACTGAGACTGAGCAACTTTTATCAATCAGGAAGCCAGAGCGTAAGTGGGACCTGAGTAACTCTCCTTGCATCTCTGTACCTCAATCAAGATGACTGTCATCCTGACTTCAATGATTTAGAATTATCACGATAATCAAAGTAGGAGATTAGATACAGCGAAGATAAAGGGTAAGAACTGAAGACTATAGGTCTCCCATTAACACTTAATATGTTTTCTATTGTTTTACCTTTGTGATGCCTACTGTTCATAGTTTATCACTGTCCTTCCCTTTATTGATTACATTTCCCTTTTTGTATCAGTCAACTGTTAAATTCTCCAGTCTATTATGCTATATATACCTTCATCATGCTGCCTTTATCATGAGACCAGGGTCTTATTTTCAGAAAATATTTTTCTAATTTTAGATCTAAGCAGAATTGTTTGATGTGGTAAATCCATTATATATGGCACTGGAAGAGTCATAGGAAAGTCACACACCACCACTACAGCTCTTTGATGCCAATTTATTGGTGAGGCTGTGGATGAGTAAATAAAAATGAAGCAAGAAGCATGTAGCAATCAGTAATTAAGGCAGCAGCTTAGGTCACCTTTTTCAGTTGCCTTGTGAATTTAACATACATATGTCACTTCTCACCCTTAATCTATTCTGAATCTTCTCATCTCAGCCTCATTATAAACATTTTATTTAGCACCAACTACATGCTTACAAAACAAGAAGACACACCCTACAAAAGTCAATGTAAACACAATTTAGACTTGGCCAAGAAAGGGCTGATTGTCTAAGTTGTTCAATTTTCTCTCTCTAGAACTTTCTCCATATCTCTTCTTTAAAGTTCTGTGTTTCTCTCCAGAACCACATGTCCTCATTTCTGTTATTGAGCTCTAGTCATTCTAGATACACTAAGTTGCTAAGAGCTTAATATATTCCAGTTTCCTGGATATTTGGATTTAAAAGAGAATACAAATTTCAGGTGTTTGTGAAAGATACCTTTAAATAAGTCCTTCCCTTGATGGTTTTGAAATTACAATTTATAGTCTACCAAAACATAAGGCAAACTTGATCAACTGAATCCCACAGACATTGAAACAACTTTGAAAATAAATGCAGTTAATAGTAATAATGTAGTAATAGTAGTAGTCTAGTAATAGTAATGATAATAGTAGTCTTCATCTTTAGCCATTTTGACATAATCCCATGGTGAGGAGTCAGGGATTATGGGGGAGAAATTCTAAACTCTGAGAACTTAGTAGAAGACGACACACAAAAAAATATAGAAGAAAATGAGACAATATAATGAAATCTTCACATTTCTTGATCATGTGGATTTGGCCCAAACTTGATTCAAGCTGAGCAGATGCTATGGTAAATGAGTACCTCCATATTTTCTTCAAAGTTCTAGCAATTCTATTTAAGTAATTATGGATATTTTAGGAAGCCACTTTAGTAGAGTAAGTTTTTTAGAATCTCCATATTAATGTATAGATATTAATCAAGGAAATACTGTGATTCTTCAACTCAGTTTCAGGGCTAATCTACTAACAGGAAATAAAATATATATCTCACTAGCAATTTGCTTTACCTCTTGGTTATTTCATTTTTAACTTTTGTAACAAACAGATAAATGTTAAATGTAGGAGGAAAATTGACTTCTGTCCATGGAAATAAGATATGAACTAAGATATATTTTTTCAATTTATATTGGGGTTTACATTCTTTATACAAACTCAAAATCATCATCATATGCCTTTGTTCACTTACTTTCTGAAGCTTATAAAATGTGGAAATAAATGCAATGTCAAAGTAAAATATGTTTGGCATTATTTTATAATAACTTTGAACAGTTTTTGAATTCTAAAGGAAGACAAATAAACCGGAAAAATATCTTGGTAAGGGTAATGATGTCAGAGTGGAGGTGTATTATTACAACCCTGCATTCAGCTATAATTCTTACTCAGGTGACATATTTACATATAACATTTATTATTTTTCTGCAATCTAAGATACTTTACATACTGAGTATTTGTTTTATTTCTGTGGCTGCAACAAACAATAGATACACATGTTTTGAATCACAATTCATTTTTTAAATGTTCCTCTCTAATCTAAAAAAGATCCTTGCTTTTCTAGACAGGCAACTTCCTGTAATAGGATACATCACTACTTATTTCATGCTTCCATTATAACACAATGCATTCCATTTTAATGTCTTTTGTATTTGATTTGGGGACTATTAGTAGCAACATGATAGCACAGAGGGGAGTAAATGAGCATAATGAAAATAAATAATTTTGGGGTTAGAGTGACTGGATACATTCTGGTTCTGACACCACTTTTGTGACCTAGGACATATTACTTAACATTCTTGTTGCTCAGAAATCCCAAGTATAAAGTTAGAAATACTTGTAAATATGCTTTTGCAAAGGCACATTTGTGAATGTTAAGTGTATTTGTAAAACATCTGTAACATTTTATTTATATCCAATTAATGATAGCTTCTATTACAAATACAACAAAAATTCTTCTGGATATTCTTTTTGTTTAATTATCTAGTAGAGAAACTTATAAATAGAATGTACCCAGATATACATGAAGCTGAATTGAGCTGTCTTAGTTTCCAGGGTGTTCCAGGATCAGTACCATGCCTACTACTCATTAATGTCAATCTATTTCCTCATACTGTTAACAGACCCTCAGTCCTCAACCCTTGAGACACAGGAGTGATTACCTGATCCATAATGGGTATTCACAGTATTGTAGAACCCTGGCCCTGATGACTGACCTTGAGATGGACTCATAATCCATCAAGTTTACAGACTTTTCCTGTGATTTCATATATTGGAGGGGGGATGTGATGTGTGGATCTCTCCTCTTGAATTTCTAAATTTGATTTAAGTCACCTTTATGTTCCATCTAGCAGGAGATATTTGCTTATGAAATGTGTGAATATAGGCTAAATACAAGGATGAAAGATGACTCAGTTTTGTGCCTGCATATTGCACTTGTGGAGAGGTAAGGTTACGGGAAGAGAGGGGATGAGGGGAAAGGGAGAGAGAGGAAACAAGAAATGGTAGGTGGTAACCTTGGTAATCTAGGTATCTGAGTTCCCAGATCTAGTCATCTCTAATTCTGTTAATGCTTCAGCACTGTTACTTGATATTTAAAGATTCCTGAAGAATAGTTGCAGGAAAGAATGAACATTTTCAAACTGAGGAAAGCTGACCTTTACTTTGATTATTTTTAACATCTTGAATACATCTAAATTCTCCATGATGGTAGAGCAATATTTTTCTGAAAAGTTTTTATTTGGGAGTAAAATAGATAAGACATAGTCCATAGTCTGTTTCATACATTTATAAATGATTTTCTATATTATTATTTCACAATGCTCATCACATTAAAAAATATTGTAGAAACTTGCTATTTATTACTTTCTAATAAGTTTCCAAATTTATATTTGATGAGACATGTAAGCAAAAATGTTATTCAAAATAAAGATAAGTTAGGAGATTGGGATTAACATATACATACTACAATATATTAAATAGATAACTAATAAGGATCTATTGCAGAGCATAGGGAATTCTACTCAATACTCTGTAGTGACCTATAAAAAAAGAGTGGGTATATGTATATGTTTAACTGGTTCACTTTGTTGTACAGCAGAAACTAAAACAATATTGTAAATCAACTATATTCCAATATTTTAAAAAATATATAGGTCTTTAGTTTCTTTAGGTAGATAAATCATTTTCTAATTGTAGCTTTAAACAAAACAAACAAACAAACAAAAAAAAAAACTTACCACATTCTAGACATTGAATTTAGCACTTACATAAAGCAATTAATGAATCCACCTTCATAAAAACTCCTTTCTAAAAACCTTTTTATTTTATATTGGAGCATAACAGTATCACAGTGTTGTGGTAGTTTCAAGTGGACAACAAAGGGACTCAGCCAGACTCTTTTGAGGTAAGTTCTTTACCATTGTTAGCCCCATTTCACAAATGAGAAAAATCAAGGTACTGAGAACTCATCTAGACTAACACATCTAGAAGGCAGACAGGTCAAAGTCACACCCACAGAGTCAAGGTTCAGATCTGAGCTCCTAAACATAAACACTAAGCAGACTGCATCTAACTTTACTACACACAGATTCTACTCTATAACATCTTCCTAAACTCAGTTGATTATGTAAATGTATATTTCTATTTTATTTTTTCCACTTTTATGGTTAATCTTTATACTATCATCAATCTACGGTTTGCTGGTACATATCATTTTTTTTTTTTTTTTCCTACTCTGCTGTTTCTCTCTGTATTAGGCACAGTAATTTCACTTTGTGGATATAAAGCATTCTCTGTCTTGACTCTCACTGGTATAATCGATTCTGCACAACTGATTTTTAAAGACAGTTCAGATAAGAACACTTTTAAGTCCTTTGATGTCTTAACACTCCATTTAGAATAAAACCAACATGATTTAATATGGCCTATATTGTTCTACCTAACCTGATCTCCATTTACCCCATTAAACTTATCTCTATCACTCCCATCCTCTCTCAGCCTTGCTTTCTCAACTTCCTGTTCAACAACCCACCTTACAACACTCAAGTTCAATGCAGGGAATTATTTTTCTCTTTCTAGAATATTTGCCATGCTTATCTTTTATTTCCCTGGGGTTCTCCTTGTATTCTTTGTACGGTGTGTTCCTTTTCATGCTTCAGTTCTGAATGATGTTTTAGAAACCCTCTAATCCAATGGTTTTCAATTTGCAGTCCCCAGACCCCCAGCATCAGCATCTCCTGGGGACTTGTTAGAAATGCAGATTCTCAGGTGCCAATTGGTACCCATTGATTTAGAAAATCTGTGGTGCTTCCCAGGATTCTGCGTGTTTATAAGTGCTCCAGATTATTCTGTTGTATATTAACATTTGTGAACCACTAACTATGCTCTGAGGTAACAAAACCCACTTCTTTAATTTTTTACAAAGCCCTGAAAATTATCAACTTAAACTTAAAACAAGACTTATTGGAAAAGACCCTGATGCTGAGAAAGACAGGAGGAGAAGGGTACAACAGAGGACAAGATGTTGTACATACATGCAATGAAAAGCAAGGCACTTGCTCCCTGGAAGAAAAGCCATGACCAACCTATATAGCGTATTAAAAAGCAGAGACATTACTTTGCCAACAAAGGTCCGTCTAGTCAAGGCTATGGTTTTTCCAGTAGTCATGTATCGATATGAGAGTTGGACTGTGAAGAAAACTGAGCACCGAAGAATTGATGCTTTTGAACTGTGGTGTTGGAGAAGATTCTTGAGAGTCCCTTGGACTGCAAGGGGATCCAACCAGTCCATCCAAAAGGAAATCAGTCCCGAATATTCATTGGAAGGATTGATGCTGAAGCTGAAACTCCAATATTTTGGCCACCTCATGAGAAGAACTGACTCATTTGAAAAGACCCTGATGCTGGGAACGATTGAAGGCAGGAGGAGAAGGGGACGAGAGAGGATAAGATGGTTGGATGGCATCACCGACTCAATGGACAAGAGTTTGAGTAAACTCTGGGAGTTGGTGATAGACAGGGAGGCCTGGCGTGCTGCAGTCCATGGGGTCACAAAGAGTCGCACAGGACTGAGCTACTGAACTGTACTGAATTGAGTCAAGACCACTAGGAACACGCAGAGAGTAGCACAAATTTGGTCTGGGAGACCCTACATCACTGAGAACTAGAAGGTAAGAGAGTACTAGGAGAAACTTCTTAGAGTTTAGGATTTGGGCTTGTGATAACTGATTTTCAAGGGATGGTTCAAGGAAGCATGGATTTTTTCTGTATTGGATGCTGTCAGAAAGGAAGGTGTTTCTATTATTGGGTTATTTTAATTGTTTATTAAAGCTTTAGTTAGAAAATAAATAGCCAGTTGCTCATGTTTTTGGTTTGCTCTATTATAATGAGTAAACTTGTATAGTGTTGGTGCCCTGTGAAAATTTTTATAGTCAACAAAAGAAGGAAACTTACTTAGCTGTGAGTCTTCTCTCTCTCCTTTTTCTCCCTAGCATCCTCCCCAAATACACACAATTAAGCATCCATGAGAATATTTGTTTAACCGCATGATATAGGCCAGTATTCTTGCCTGGAGAATCCTGTGGACAGAGGATCCTGGTGGGCTGCTCTCCATAGGGTCACATAGAGTTGGACACGACTGAAGCAACTTAGCATGTATGCATGCATTGGAGAAGGAAATGGCAACACACTCCAGTAGTCTTGCCTGGAGAATCCCAGGGATGGAGGAGCCTGGTGGGCTGCCATCTATGGGGTTGCACAGAGTTGGACATGACTGAAGCAACTTAGCAGCAGCAGCAGCATAGGCCAACTTTACTCATGGTTTTGAGAATTCTTAACTATTTAAAGAAAAAAGAGAGAGAGGGAGAGGGAGAGAGAAATGGTTGAGATAATTTATAATATAACCAAGAATAATCGATAAGATTAACACTAGGGTTAAAAAGAATCGGGTAAAGAAAAAGAGAGGAGCTATTGAGTGATGTTTAAGTTTTATGCATATAGGCTTATATGTTCAGATATGCTTGTTTATTAATCCTATCTCGTCCCATTTGTGTCTAGACAAATTAGGTAAATATGTCCTTCTCTTTCTGCTATTTAATGATCACACTATAATATCTTCTTCTTTTATCTTCTTCAAACTTGTCTCCTTTAATTAGACTACATGGTCTCTGGCACCCCATGAATAACTCTGTTGTTAAGGGTGCCTAAGTCTGACTTGTAAAACTCAGGCAGAGTTACTAAGCATCTAGCCAGACTGAGATAATTATATCTGATCACCAGTACTATTTCTATGTTTTCCTTGGGACATCTTACCTCTTTTGTAAGAGGTAAGATTTTTTGGGGCAAAGTAATAAAATTGAAGTTAATCTTCTCTGATTTATTTATAGAAACATATACAAATATATGGGCTTCCCAGGTGGCAGTAGTGGTAAAGAATCCACCTGGCAATGCAGGAGACATAGGAGACACGGGTCGAATCCCTGGTATGGGAAGATCTCCTGGAGAATTAAATGAAAATTCACTTCAGTATTCTTGTCTGTGAAATCCCATGGACAGAGGAACCTGGCTGTTTAGAGTCCATGCAGTCACAGAGTCAGATGACTGAGCAACTGAACACACATACATACAAATATATCATCCAGGTGGCAACTGAATTATAAAATCAGATATCAAAATATATAATGAGCAGAACTGTTCCAAAAGCCAGAATTTTCATTTTTATACCTAGAAAAGGCCTCTATGGCTTCCCTGGTGGCTCAGATGATAAAGAATCTGCCTGCAGTGCAGGAGACCTGGGTTTGATCCCTGGGTTGGGAAGATCTCCTGGAGAAGGAAGTGGCAACCCATTCCAGTATTTTTGCCTGGAGAATTCCATGGACAGAGGAGCCCACAGGCTACAGTCCAACAGGTTGCAAAGAGTCACACATGACTGAACAACTAACAGAACACCACCATCATAATAACCAAGACAGCTAACAGCTAGTCAGGACTGGAGAAGTTAGTGGAACAAATTCTTTTGGACAAGTATCAGGGGGCCCCTGTGGACAAAAGTCAGCACCTAAGTTCCCAAAACAAGAGGAATTTGCCCCTAACTCACTCCAGTTTTCTTGACTGGAGAATTCCATGGACAGAGGAGCCTGGGGGACTGCAGTCTATGGGGTCGCGTAGTCAGACACGATTGAGCAACTAATTTATTTACAGAAGGATAGCATATTGGCTTTCAAACTTCTGTTCCATGAGCAGAATCCCTCCCCCCAAAACAAAATGATATGTGGCACCCCACATGTAAAAGTAACAAAAACTGAGTGACCGATTTACATGGGATTAGTCAGCTCAGGGCAGCACCATCATAGATCTCCCTTTGACCTGCCTTTTCCCTCCCCTTCCCCACTGTCACGTTTGCCCCTGAAGCCCTCTTTCAGAAGACCAGCTCCTGAAAATACACAGTGTGATGAAGCCTAGGGCCCCCTACCCAGACATCAGGTTCCAGCTCTAGTCAGGTCTAGCTCATCCTCTGGAGAAGGCAATGGCAACCCACTCCAGTGCTCTTGCCTGGAAAATCCCTTGAATGGAGGAGACTGGTAGGCTGCAGTCCATGGGGTCATGAAGAGTCGGACATGACTGAGTGACCTCACTTTCACTTTCATTTAATTTACATTTAAAGTAATTTCATTCATTTTTTATTCAAAGTATTCCACATTGGAAAAGACTCTGATGCTGGGAGGGATTGGGGGCAGGAGGAGAAGGGGGTGACAGAGGATGAGATGGCTGGATGGCATCACTGACTCAATAGACATGAATCTGAGTAAACTCTGGGAGTTGGTGATGGACAGGGAGGCCTAGCATCCTGCGATTCATGAGGTTGCAAAGAGTCGGACACGACTGAGCGACTGAACTGAACTGAATTGATTCCTTCTTGCACTTAATATTTAATTTTAGCTAGTTTTCTTCAAAGGAAACATAATTTAAAAATTTTTTTTTATTTTCGTAAAGATAATTTAGTTGTTCCAACTATGCCGACATCATAGGTTAAATAAACAATGACCTTATGGGGAAAGAAAAAGCTCTTACACAGAAATATTTCTTTGTTATTTGAATGCTCTACCAAGTAGTAACAATGATATCTCTATGCTACCCAAATTGTTTTATTTAATGGTTTTGACTGGATAACTTCACCACATGTAATCTCTACCTCACAGTAACTTTTCCCTTCCTCTGGTGATGAGTGAATGAATAAATGAATGAATAAAATAACCTGTTCTTCAAATCAAGAGTGTATTTCATATAGTAGGATCTGAGAAAGGCTAAGTTTTCTATGCTAGCAAATGCAAAACTAGGAATGGAGATGCAACCTTGAGTTCAGAAAGAAAGCAGAATTTTTAAAAATGTGTTTGTTTTTAATTTTTCTGAAATGTGGCTGACATTCCTCACTTCATAAATAGGACCACCTCCTGAATTACTGGCCCTATATTGTCTTTGTTAGTGATGAAATATTTCATTAAATTCCCTTAGCTACCTAGAAACTTCTGACTTCTAAGGTAAATGTCACACAGTGTAATATAAAAACGCATTTTCCTGTTAGAAATTCCACCAAAATCGAAAGCAGCTGTTGATCTTCCTGCTTGAAATAACTTCCTGTGTGTGGAGGTGTCTTGTATCCACGTGAAACAATATATGCTATTGCCATCGTTCTTATAGATTCCACTCCCAGATCTGTACTTCATTTCATAACTCCTCTAGGCTCAGTCTTCAATTTCTGCACAATTCTCTGGAAATGAACAGCTTCAGCCTGCTCAAATGAATCTAATAAGGTCGTTAATCATTTTGAAAATAACTTGCTTATTATTCTCAGGTTGATCCATTTCAGTAACACGCTTGGATATTATATAAACACTGTATGTTAACTACTGTCTTTTCCAAGGTGATGCCAATTGTTTCACTCCAATGAATAACATAAAAATCTCCTCTTTTTTTTCCCTCTAACAATTCCACAAAGTTGTTAAAATTATTTGTCTCTAACTTGAAGACACAGCAAGAAGCACCTGGCTGGGCAGAGCATCTTATAATAAATGCCAAAGGAGGGAGAGGATGCCAGCATTTGAAAGCTCTGATTCTTTTATTTCTGAACACCATCCTAATGCAAAAATGTACAAAATGCCTGCCTTATACACACACACATATACCACTATACAGATAAAAAAGAAAAAAAGATAACTGAGATGATAGACAATTTTTGCAAGTGAGAAATTTTAAAATTCTCTTTTCCATAGGTTGCTGTTCTGTTAACAATTATATGCTGAAATTATGGTGAAAATGATTTGAGTGTGTGAAAATTATTTTATTTTCATCGTGGGTGGGGTTTCAAAAAAAATTATAGTAGCTACTGAAAACATGGGACTTCTGAGATGGTGCTAGTGGTAAAGAACAAGCCTGCCAGTGCAGGAGACATAAGAGATATGGGTTCGATCCCTGGGTGAGGAAGACCCTCTGGAGGAGGGCATGGCAACCCATTCCAGTATTCTTGTCTGGAGAATCCCATGGACAGAGGAGCCTGGCGGGCTACAGTCCAAGGGGATGCAAAGAGTCAGACACCACTGAAGCGACTTAGCATGCACACATGCTCATGCACTGAAAATATAACATATAAAATGTATTTTCTCTGTATATGCCAAAACTAATATGAATGAAATATTCTGACCTCATTACATCAATAATAATAAAGATTCTGGAAAAGGCAAGTCTATAGAGACAGAAAGTAGACAGGTGGGTGCCTGGGGCTGGGAATGAGCATAGAATCAACTACAAACAAGTATGAGGAACTCAAATGTGTGATGAAGATATTCAGGATTGTGTCGACAGCTGCACAGTAACTGGGTAAAGTTACAAAACTAAATTCTGCACTAAACAAACAAGATACATCTTTTAATGTAGACTGACTACAAATAAATATAAATACACATTCTGAAAATATTCAGACTAGATGGATATTAAAAAAGAATGACCCTACTTCCTTTCCATTCAATTATCTTTTCTTCTAGTGTCTATAATAGTGATTTGTACATAGTAGGTGGAATTGCTAATGGCCCAAAATCTTCGAGAATGAGTATTCAGGTCACCACTTCCCTCAAGAAAGGATTCAGCTGAAGGAATGTACAGCAAAGGGAATATTGAACAGATAAATAAGTATGTGATAAATGCCAGCTGTGACCACATGACAAAGGACAGAAATCAGGACTGTAGTGGTTATGAGGGTTTCTTTCTTATGATTAATAAATATATGAAATAATTAGATTTCTCTTTTTTCTTACTTCTTTCTCATTCCTCTGTGATCTAATATAAAGTATGTCAATATGGATTAATTTTATATATCACTATTTAAGTAACAGGAAAATAAAACCAGAGTGTGATTCAAGCACAAGTAGAAGGAAGAATGATTTTGCCATTCATTTTTTTTTTTTACTTGGAAGTGAACTGTGGTCCAAAGAGTGTGCACGGATGGCAAGTGGACATTGAGTGGCCTGAGCCAACTGGGTGCTGTGCAAAAATCTGACACCTGGCTCATCAGTGTGATTGTAGGACTATCGTCACTGGACATCCTGGAGAAGCAGAATCTACAGAGACAAGTCTCTATTGATTTATACCAACCCTACTTTAGGGTCTTACTTCACCTTCTGGACACAACTAGTTTGAAGACTTGCTCAGAATTTCAAGGTCATGAATCCATGCTAGTACTTCAGAAGACTTGCACAGAAGGCAGAGATGAGTGATGAGGCTGTAAACCAAGGAACCCCAAGGATGGTTCACAAATTTTGGAAGCCAGGAGAAATACTGTGAAACAACTTCCCTCAAACTCCCAGTAGGAACAGCCCTGGCAGGACTTTGAGTTCAGTATTCTAGCCTCCAGAACAATAAGAACATACATTTCTGTTGTTCAAAACCACTCAGCCTGCTGTCATTTGGTCAAGTAACCCTGGAATCTAATACACTAATTCATACCAACTGTGTCATTTACAATCCTAAGGGTTTTACTTTGTTTTGTCTATAGGTATCCGTGGCTTCTAAAAGTTAGAATTAAGTTGGAAACTATCAATTTCCTCCCAGAAACTCATTTTAAAATTAAACCAATCATATTCTGAAACATTTACTTGCAAGCAGTCATCAAAATAACTGACTGTCATTTTAATGTTCTGTTTTAAACTTATAATGAAATACCTGTTCTGTGTATTTTGATTGAAAAGTATACTTTAAACAGAGACAGTAATATTCTAAAACCAGAGTTTAGCACTAGGTGAGGATGAGGGACTCACATGTCCCTGAATTCATTGCTGATTATAATCCTACTTATAGGGTGATAGTCCAGTGTGCATAAACTGTTGGGATATTGTAAACATTCAGTGTAACTTGCCAATTTCACCCAAGCCTTGTCTTTTTAAAATTCACCACTTTAATCAAAGCATAAGGAGTTAACACAATATAAGGACTGTATTTTGGGGCTTCCCTGATAACTCAGTTGGCAAAGAATCCACCTGCAATGCAGGAGACCCCGGTTTGATTCCTGGATCAGGAAGATCCTCTGGAGCAGTGATAGGCTACCCACTCCAGTATTCTAGGGCTTCCCTTGTGGCTCAGCTAGTAAAGAATCTGGCCGCAATGCAGGAGACCTGGGTTTGATCCCTGAGTTGGGAAGATCCCCTGGAGAAGGGAAAGGTGACCTTTGCCAGTATTCTGGCCTGGAAAATTTCATGGACTGTATAGTCCATGGGGTTGCAAAGAGTCAGACACAATTGAGCAACTTTCACTTTCATTTTTCAATTAGAGTCTTTCTAACTAATCACTCTAAGTGTATATTCTTCATTAAGGGATCATGTATTTCACTAACTCTCTCTAACATAAAGACAAAGTTCACAGATATGCTAGACTGTTTAGATCAAAGTAATTTAAATTATGCATAATAAAATAACTTGCCTTAGAGCCTTGACTATTCTTAAGAAATTCTCTTATTCAGGAGAAATGGTCACCAAACCTAGACATGAACTATGTAACCCAGGCTAAACAGCCACAATGATGGCTTAAAGGAAGGATTATACATGTAAGTTTCCTATTATTGCTCTACCACTTATCACACTTAGGGATTAAAACACTACCAGCTAATTATCTTACAGTTTTGGAGGTTATAAATGGGTTTACTTGGTTAAAACCAAGGTGTCCTCAGGGTTGCATGGCTTTCTGAAGCCTCTAAAGGAGAATCAGTTTCTTCTATTTTGAGCCTCTGACTGCCCACATTCCTTGACTCCTGGCCCTGAAAAGTGTATGTTAGTGGCTAAGTCAAGTCTGACTCCTTGCGATGCCACAGACTGCAGCCTACCAAACTCCTCCATCCATGGGATTCTCCAGGTAAGACTACTGCAGTGGGTAGCATTCCCTTCTCCAGGGGAATCTTCCCAACCCAGGGATCAAACCTCAGTCTCCTGCATTGCAGGCAAATTCTTTATCATCTGAACCACCAGGCCCTGCCTATCTTCAAATGATGTAATGGAATATACTACACATTGCACTACCCTGACAATGTCTCTTCTGACTTCCACTTCCATATTGAAGGACTCTTGGTGACTACAATGGACACCCCTCTGTAGTCAGGACACTCCCTATTTTCAGGACAGATGCTTAGCTACCTTAATACCATCTATTACCTTCACCTTTTCACCTTGTAACATTACAGATTCACAGGTTTCAGGGATGAGGATGTGGACATCATCCTGCCCACTGCAATGGATAATGGACCTAAATTAGAGCAACCAGACATTTGGTCAGAATGCCGAGAAAAAGACATTTCTTTACTTCTGGACAGAAACAGAGAAACATTTAGCCCCACAATTTGGGGCATTCACTGTGGTGGCAAAAGAGAAATTAAACTTAGGATCAAGATGCTATAATGGAAAATAAAGAGTGAAGAATAAACAATTTGTTAAGGCAATATCACCAAGCCACTGGGTTAAGTTCATCTTAACTCTAATGCTTTCAGTTATTTTAAATAGTGATTTGTCCTTACAAACGAGGTACACGAGCCAGGTTTTTGTGATCTGAAGGCCGAATTGTCCTAAGTGATAAGTTTGCTATTTTTGTAGTTCTTACACTAATGTTTACTGAGATAGGAGTATTCTCAAATCATTTTTCCTGTTTGCTCATTGCTGACATTTAGGTAACAAGTAATTTTTGAATGATTATTCTATTTAATTCTTCTTCTAATTCTAATAATATATTATTTTACTTCGAAATTTTTGGCAGAAAAGTTTATAATCATTAAGAAGAAGTAATAATTCTGCCTCTTCTCAATATTTACCTCTCACTTGTTTTTCTTATATTAGATAAGTCTGCAAGTCTATATTTTAAATATAACATTTCATATTTAGTTCTGAGTCCACATGTTAAATGTGTACCATATCTCTGTACAAATAAAAATACTAATTTTTTTTTGAAATTTCTCTTTGAAAAGCAAAGGAAATCTTTTATCAATTAACCATCTCTATTCTATCACACAGAACAGAATGCTGACATTTCATTATCACTCCAAAATCTAAGAACTTTGGATTTTATACATAAAGCTTTGAATTATCTGCCCTGAAAGCAAATTGTTTCGTAATTAAATGGGTCAACAATCAGGTTGGAATAACTAAAAAGTCTGTGTTGAATGTTAAAAGAGGTAGTCAGAAAATGTGCTTACATACAGAGTTTTGTGGATGAACTAGAGCTTATGATGATAAATAATTACTGTGATGGGTAACCACGGTATTTAACTCAACATTATTCATTATTGAATCTTTTAATTATGAAGGAAGAACTATTATTGGGAGATTGCTGAATTTGTGATGAAGTTTGAGAGCGGTAGGATCTTGAGGTACCAGAGACACAGAAGACATTTCTTTTTGTCTTATAGCTTTATTCACTTCAGCACCTTATTTTTGCCTGATTCTGTCTTTAACCATAGACCCTCAGGTCCTATATTTCTCATCTGTTCTTATTTAAACATTTTAAAATAAGCCCCTTCCTATGATTCTTTAAAGCTAGCTGTCTTATTTAAAAAAACAAAACAAAACACAGATTCTAAATGGGAGATGTTATGCTATTTATTTTCTTTTCTCTCTATTTTTTTTTTTTCTGAGCCCAAACAAAGAAAATGACTTCTCCCTGGGATATTGTAAAAACTCTCAGAGGAGTTTCTCTCTCAATTCATATTTCTTTCAGTTTAGGAGTGCACACATAGATAGACTCATATGGAGAATTCTACTTAACATCTTGTTCGGATTCCCCTGGTGAAGTGAAGCAGAACACTAAAGACTGGAAGACATTTTTTCTGTGAATAGCCAATCATGCCCGCCTGACTTCTGGTTGCTTCTTTGATTTCTCAGACAAATATTTCATTCCAGCACTGCTATACATTCTATAAACCTGACCTAGCCATATTCTGATTTTCCGTCTGCTCTCCTGAAGGGCAATGCAGAACGTCTTTCAAAATTACTCTGTAGAATGCCAGAAGTACCATCATTTCAAAGGCAAATCTGCCTTCTTTCCATAACTCTGAAAATCAGTTATGCTTCTTAGGAACTTCCATTGTCAGAGCTTTGGAAAGACATGTCCAAGAGTTAAGGTGAGGTACTGATGCTGCTGCTGCTGAGTCACTTCATTCGTGTCCGACTCTGTGCGACCCCATAGATGGCAGCCCACCAGGCTCCACCATCCCTGGGATTCTCCAAGCAAGAATCCTGGAGTGGGTTGCCATTTCCTTCTCCAATGCATGAAAGTGAAAAGTGAAAGTGAAGTCGCTCAGTCGTGTCCGACTCAGCAACCCCACGGACCGCAGCCCACCAGACTGCTCCGTCCATCGGATTCTCCAGGCGAGAGTACTGGAGTGGGGTGCCATCGCCTTCTCCGAAGGTGAGGTACTGGGAAGTTACATTTATTTTATTAGTTACTTAAAACGCTGAAGGGTCCAAATATTATTATTTTCTCCACTATATTATTTTTATAATGTATTTATGTTTGTTTATTTGTTTTGTGTGCAAGCTTTCATCTAGCCGCAGCAAGCGTGGGCTATTCTGGTTGTGTGCATGGGCTCCTCAATGTGGTGGCTTCTCTTGCTGCAGAGCACAGCTCGAGGGCACCCAGGTTTCAGTAGTTGCAAACCCTGGGCTCCGTAGTTGTGGCTCCCAGGCTCTAGAGCACAGGCTTAATAGTTGTGGCACATGGGCTTAATTTCTCTTCAGCATGCAGGATCGTTCTGGACCAGGGATCAAACCCATGTCTCAGGCATTCACAGGCAGATTATTTACCATGGAGCCACCAGGGAAGTCCTCTCCATCATTTTAATTACGCTTGTTTAACAAAAAGTCATTAACATCTATAGAATTTGATACTGGAATCAGATATTATGGAGTCTATAGAGATCTGCTGAGATCCACATGAAATGTTTAATATTCTTACTTAAAAGAATAGTGCCATTGATTAATCCTTAAGCTCATTGCTCAATAAAAGTTTATTGAGTCACTAGAAAAAGGACAAAACAAAACCTTGTTAAATGGAGACTACTTTTTATGATTTATTTTTATAGGTTTCATCTTGATTGCTAAATATGATCAAGTGGAAATCATTGCTGAAGGGATTGTGGTAAGCATTCTGAGGCTGAGGACTTAAAGGCTAAAATTCAGTAGGAAAGAATGCTGTACATTTCCACTTTGGATCTGGGAGCAGCAGTAAAGACATGAGTGCTATTTATTTGCCAACCTTAGTAAGAAAAAGGAAATAAACACTGGGAGTCAGGGTAATAAATTAACTAGGTGTGTACCCATGAATAAATGGATTTACCTCTGTTTCGTCATCTGTAAAATAAGGATATTGGATGAGGCAATTGTTTAATTTTTCTCGCTGCTTAATCCCCTAACTTCCAACATTTAGAGAAAAGCATTTAGAAAACTTAAGAGTACAATGACACAGTTTCTTACATTCGTTTGTATCATTTTATGCTTAGTTCAAATACTTGCTGCTGTGTTATTTAAAACAACATATTTATGTATTTATTTAACAGGTTTCAGCAATACGTGAACCGTGAACTTCCAGATGGTCAAGCTGGTTTTAGAAAAGGCAGAGGAACCAGAGATCAAATTGCCAACATCCACTGGATCATCGAAAAAGCAAAAGAGTTCCAGAAAAACATCTACTTCTGCTTTATTGACTATGCCAAAGCCTTTGACTGTGTGGATCACAATCAACTGTGGAACATTCTAAAAGAGATGGGAATACCAGACCACCTGACCTGCCTCTTGAGAAACCTGTATGCAGGTCAGGAAGCAACAGTTAGAACTGGACATGGAACAACAGACTGGTTCCAAGTAGGAAAAGGAGTACATCAAGGCTATATATTGTCACCCTGCTTATTTAACTTCTATGTAGAGTACATCATGAGAAATGCTGGGCTGGAGGAAGCACACTCCGGAATCAAGATTGCTGGGAGAAATATCAGTAATCTCAGATATGCAGATGACACCACTAAATTGATAATGAAGCATGGTTTAGCTCTTAACTTGAAATTACTATGTTAACTATGTAAATTACAAGGTTAGTTTTGTTCAGAAATTAGGTTTGTGGATGAAGGCAAGAAAAGGCAGGTTTGTTTGAGCATATTTGTTTAAATTTTAGTGTTGGTGAGATAGGCTGTCCTTATTGTGTCAATGTTAATAGTCAACTTATAACAACAAGGAAATCAGTATGATTTTGAAAATAAATTCAAAAACTTAAAACCACATGGTCTATTTATATTCCATTATTCTAATCATCTATTTTTACGTGAATTTGGAGAATTTTCTGATATTGTACTATAGTATCACTAAGACTTTTCAGTGTTATTTACTAAGATATATCTAAGTAATTCATGGCCCACTTACATCAAATAGGAAATTGTAATAAATTGCCAACTCCAAAAACCTGAAAAATTTCACAAAAAATGTATATTTATTAACAAATGTATGCAAAGCTATAGTATTTATTTTCCTACTTTCCTTAACTAGAGACTCTGCTTGCATGTTCATTTAACAAAGATTTTATTACACCACTTTCTATAGAGAGATAAGGAAAATATGTCACTTTGTCTTCTAATATACATTTTCATAGGGATTTTGCAGAAGGAGAGCAACACACATTGGTAGGGTCAGAGCTCATATAGCTATGTAAACAGATCTCATCATGCCCAATAAAGGCAGGAAATAAGTAATGGATGTGATAAACACATGACAGAATTTAGGATTGTACACTCACATACGCACGTGTGCATACACATATGTGCACATGAATATAAAGTAAATGTATTTTAAAGTAAATATATCCCCAACTCAATTTCATTTTATTCAGATCTCAGAAGTGCATCATCCACCATCACAGAACATAAAGGGAAATGTGATAGAAGAAAAATGGGCAACAGCTCACCATTTTAACCATCTATTATTATATTTCATGCTCAGTTGCTTTGGTCTCGTCTGACTCTTTTGCGACCCCATGGACTGTAGCCCGCCAGGCTCCTCTGTTCATGGGATTTCCCAGGCAAGAATACCAGAGTGGGTGAGCATCTTCTTCTCCAGGGGATCATCCTGACACAGGGATTGACCCAGCATCTCCTATGCCTCCTGCATTGCAGGTGGATTCTTTACCGCTGAGCCACCAGGGAAGTTCATTAAATATATGACCTTTGCAATTTATCAACAACAATAACCTACTTGATTGTGTGACTATCACTAGGTTCTTCCAGGCCTTAGAGGATATCAAGGTGGATTAGGTGCCCTAAGTCTAAAACTTCATCCCCACTATGGAAAATTCACCTCTGAATGTCTATATTGTCAACATTACAAAGTCTTCTTTTCTTTCCAGCAGGAACTGACACAAAACCTTTCTGATTTTTCTGCCAATATTTCACTTCACACATTAATATTCCTTCACCTTCTCCCCACAAAAAACATTTATTGATCTTCAACTGTGCTAACTACTTTCAAATCTCTCTGCAATTGCCAGTGCTGTTTCCTTTAACTGATTCTGCTCTATTCTTCAAGGGCATTTTCTATAAAATCTAATTTATGCATTACAGTAGGAAATAATGTCTTCATCCCTTTGACATACAGATTAAGCCCTTATCAAACATTTTATTGTCACTTAGAACACAATTATTAGAATGATTGTCATACAAATATTATTTAAACTCTCCCAGACCAGTTTTGAGGCTGATTTTTCCTTAAAAGCTCTATTTTAAAGACTTAAAATATAGTGAACAGTTTTGAATCAATTGAAAATAATAAATTCTTCAATAGAGTTGATCAGGGGTGAAAAATATTTTATGTCCCACAGATTTGGCTTTGAATATATTATCTTTAACAGGAAAAGGATAAGTAGACAAATGGATATTATTTGTCTATATCCTGAACAAATATTCAAAATTTATTTTATTAGTGTGCACCTTCTCCTACTTGTCCTGGACTAGAAATAAGATCTTTATATAATCAAATGGGAAGAAGCATTTGTACTCTTCTGGGATTTCTAATGTATTTCACATATGTGTGCAATTACCAGTCATTCAAATAGAAAATAAAATGCAAACAGATGACAGGAAAATTAACTTATGTGTGTTTCTAGTGTTTTATAGAGCATGACATATCAGAAAGACCACATTTAGATTTTATTTCAATGCTTTTCTGCACAATTTCTTCAGATCCCAAGAAAGTGATCTGCAGGGTGGAGAAGCAGATGGAAGAGAAAAACGGTACTGCAGAGTGTGGTGGAGAGGTGCAGCCACACAGAAAAATCAACTCCCCCCAGGGCTTCTTCTCCTAACATTTTCATTTTCACTTGAAGGACAGCAAATCTGAACAGTGACTTTATTCTAAGATGTCTTCAATCAAGATGCAGGAGTCTCTATTAGCATTTTTATAGCTGCCCACTGTAAGTTTGCTTGAATATCAACTTAAAGAATGTTGAAGTCAAATTTTCTCCCAAGAAATCAGACACACATCATGAACCAGTACTTTTACTGTATAACCAGGAACATTTGACATTGTAAAGCATATAAATTTACTTCTAGCTGAGTATCTGAATTGCATAGTTATTTTTTTGTTCCTAGTTTGAAAAAACCCACTTTATAAGGGCAAAGTGCATTTTAAAGGTGTTTTCCTTTAACAAAATAGAGCCAGCATACTGTTTGACAAACTCATAGGATGATAGGGACCCTAATGTGTATACATATACATACACACACACATATATACATATATATATGTGACAGAGGCACTAATATAAATATGTATAAAACAAAGAGCTCAGGTCAGTGCTCTGTGATGACCTAGAGGTGCAGAAGGCTCAAGAGAGAGGGGATATACATATACACGTAGCTGATTGATTTTATTGTACAACAGACACTAACAAAACATTGTAAAACAATTATACTCCAATAAATAAAATTTTAAAATAAAACACTTATCATCTTAAAAAAAATCAAACATAAAGGAGAATGATTAGTTTCACTACTCTTATCCCAGCTTGGTAGAAGGAGTCTGTTTGCAACACAAATTTTATTGCAAATTAGTTTCTGTTCCTCCTTCCCTAATCACTGAAAATCCCTTTTTCTTTTAATTTTGTTACTGAGGACTACCCATTGTGGCTTTTCCTGTAGACCTTTTATCTTTAGAGTCTTATTGTCTAATAATTTACTACTTCTAGCTTTACATTTTTACATTTTACATTAGTCATACAGGCAGTTTAAGCACCTGTGTGGATGTGGAGATTCAGTCTTTTAGTCCACCCAGAAGGGAAGGAATTTCAGGCAACTCAATCAACCTGGACGAAAATTTAAGGATTTGGGCAGTGGTGATGGTGAAGAGAGTGTGATGTGAGAGTTTCTAGCACATTAAGGGAAAAAGTACAGAAGCAAGGATAATTCACATATTTTCCCATCAGCAAACTCAAAGTCGATATAATGTTCACCACAATTCAAAATATGTCAAAATGTTTTTTAAATATTAGAGCTGGACATGACTTATTGACTAAACAATAACCAAAATAAGTCACTAAAACATAACAGGTGGTTCACGTTTTTCTAGATTTTAAAGTGAAGTGAAGTGAAGTGAAAGTCACTCAGTCATGTCCAACTCTTTGCAACTCCAATATGGACTATGCAGTCCATGGAATTCTCTAGGATCTTCCCAACCCAGGAATCGAACTCAGGTCTCCCACATTGCAGGCAGATTCTTTACCAGCTGAGCTACAAAGGAAGCCTAAGAATATTGGAGTGGGTAGCCTATCCCTTCTCCACGGATCTTCCTGACCCAGGAATCAAACTGGGGTCTCTCGCATTGCTGGTGTATTCTTTACCAACTGAGCTATCAGGGAAGCCCTGACTAAAAAGATTAAAATTTTTAAGGGCTAATATAAATATGAAAATAATATTTGACAGAAACAAATTAATTTTAGAAAATATCTGCTTTTTATTCTTATTATCATCTAATAAAAAGTTATGTTTTGTGAAAAACTAATTATATAGGATGCTTAGGGTGACTGAAAAAGAAGAAAAGTTTCTACGTTCAGCAAGAAGAGGTAAGTAAAGTCTTTCCCAAAAATACAAGTATAAAACAGGACAAAGTATCAAAGACAGCAATTTTAGGGCTGTGGAAAACAACATTAGGAAAACAGCCAACTGACATGTAGTTATTAATGAAAATCTTCTAGAAATTTAAGGAAGAACAAAGGGAATTTATTGCCTTCTGTATATTCCCAGTCCCCAGCCCTAGGCTCATTTGGTAAGAATGGTTGTTTTCACAAGTTAGTTTGTGATATCAAAACCCCTGCTGCCAGAGGGTATAGACTGGGTTTAGTGAGAGAGAAAAGGGAAGAAAAATATTCACAGAGATAATGACCAAAAGCTTCCCAAATTTGAAGAAAAATAAGGTAAAATAGCATAAGGAATTCTGAAAAGAATAAACACAAAAAGATACCCAACTAGACATATCATAATCAAAGTACTGAAAGACAAGCAAAACAAAACCTGAAAGAAATGAGAGCAAAACAAATCATCAGTACAAGAAAATAACATGTTTAACAACTGACTTCTCAACACAAACAAGTGTGGCTAGGCAGCAATAGAATTATATACTCAAACTGCTGAAAGACAAAAAAAATTAAAAAACCTTGTCAATAAACTAGTCTATATTTATTAAGACTATCCTTCAAAATCAAAGACCAAATTAAGACATTCCTAGAATAATAAAAACAGAGAATTTATTGCTAGTATACATGCCCTGCAAGCAATAATAAAGAAGGCCTTTAAGTAAAAATAAATTGATAACAGGTTATAATTTGAATGTATAGGAAAAAATGAAGTGTGGGAAAATTATAAATATATGGGCTTAAATTTGTTCAGTCTCTCAGCTGTCCCATGGACTGTAACATGCCAGGCTTCCCTGTCCTTCACCATCTCCCGGAGTTTGCACAAACTCATGTCCATTGAGTCAGTGATGCTATCCAACCATGTTATCCTCTGTTGCTCCCTTCTCCTCCTGCCCTCAGTCTTTCCGAGCATCATGGTCTTTTCCAATGGGTTGACTCTTCACATCAGGCAGCCAAATATTGGAGCTTCCACTTCACATCAGGCCTTCCAATGAATATTCAGGACTGATTTCCTTTAGGATGGACTGGTTTGATCTCCTTTCAGTCCAAGGGACTCTCAAGAGTCTTTTCCAGCACCACAGTTCAAAAGCACCAATTCTGCAGCACTCAGCCTTTTTTATGGTCCAACTCTCACATACAGGCTCAATGACCCTGCATTAATACGTATTTATCTTTTCTTCTCTAAATTTCTTTAAACCCATAATTATGTATAAAATAGCAGTAAGACCATAACACTATAGTGCTTAGTTTTAATATAGTTGTGATATATATGTCAATCAAGACATAAAGAATGAGCAAAAACAGACATATGGAGTATATTTCCTATTATTTACAGAATTTAAGTCAGTAGAAACATGATAGATTATGATAAATTAAGGAGTAATTTATAACTACTAGAATAATCAGTACAAAATAATTGAAATTTTAAATTCCAAGAAAAAATTTAAGTCAGAAAGAGAAAAAGAAATAGCATATCAGATCAGATTAGTCGCTCAGTCGTGTCTGACTCTTTGCAATGCCAGGCCTCCCTGTCCATCACCAACTCCTGGAGTTCACTCAGACTCACATCCATCGAGTCAGTGATGCCATCCAGCCATCTCATCCTCTGTCGTCCCCTTCTCCTCTTATCCCCAATCCCTCCCAGCATCAGAGTCTTTTCCAATGAGTCAACTCTTTGCATGAGGTGGCCAAAGTACTGGAGTTTCAGCTTTAGCATCATTCCTTCCAAAGAAATCCCAGGGCTGATCTCCTTCAGAATGGCCTGGTTAGATCTCCTTGCAGTCCAAGGGACTCTCAAGAGTCTTCTCCAACACCACAGTTCAAAAGCATCAATTCTTTGGTGCTCAGCCTTCTTCACAGTCCAACTCTCACATCCATACATGACCACAGGAAAAACCATAGCCTTGACTAGACGGACCTTTGTTGGCAAAGTAATGTCTCTGCTTTTGAATATGCTATCTAGGTTGGTCATAACTTTCCTTCCAAGGAGTAAACGTCTTTTAATTTCATGGCTGCAATCACCATCTGCAGTGATTTTGGAGCCCAGAAAAATAAAGTCTGACATTGTTTCCACTGTTTCCCCATCTATTTCCCATGAAGTGATGGGACCGGATGCCATGATCTTCATTTTCTGAATGTTGAGCTTTAAGCCAACTTTTTCACTCTCCACTTTCATTTTCATCAAGAGGCTTTTGAGTTCCTCTTCACTTTCTGCCATAAGGGTGGTATCATCTGCATATAGGAGGTGATTGATATGTCTCCCAGCAATCTTGATTCCAGCTTGTGCTTCCTCTGGTCCAGCATTTCTGATGATGTACTCTGCATAGAAGTTAAATAAGCAGGGTGACAATATACAGCCTTGACATACTCCTTTTCCTATTTGGAACCAGTCTGTTGTTCCATGTCCAGTTCTAACTGTTGCTTCCTGACCTGCATACAAATTTCTCAAGAGGCCGAACAGGTGGTCTGGTATTCCCATCTCTTTCAGAATTTTCCACAGTTTATTGTGATCCACACAGTCAAAGGCTTTGGCATAGTCAATAAAGCAGAAATAGATGTTTTTCTGGAACTCTCTTGCTTTTTCCACGATCCAGCAGATGTTGTCAGTTTGATCTCTGGTTCCTCTGCCTTTTCTAAAACCAGCTTGAACATCAGGAAATTCACGGTTCACATATTGCTGAAGCCTGGCTTGGAGAATTTTGAGCAGTACTTTACTAGCATGTCAGATGAGTGCAATTGTGTGGTAGTTTGAGCATTCTTTGGCATTGCCTTTGTTTGGGATTGGAATGAAAACTGATCTTTTCCAGTCCTATGGCCACTGCTAAATTTGCTGGCATATTGAGTGCAGCACTTTCAGAGCATCATCTTTCAGGAATAGCTCAACTGGAATTCCATCACCTCCACTAGTTTTGTTTGTAGTGCAGCGGCCAGGAGGAGCAACCCACGCCCGAGGCCAGGGGCAGTGGCTAGGAGGACCAACCCCATGTCCAAGAAGCCGTGGCTGCACAGGCGTAGGAGGGCCTAGAGGAGCTACCCCACGTTGAAGGTCAGGAGGGGCGGCGGTGAGGACGAGCTACCCCTCGTCCAAGGTAAGGAGCAATGGCTGCATTTTGCTGGAGCAGCCGTGAAGAGATACCCCACGCCCAAGGTAAGAGAAACCCAAGTAGGACGGTAGGTGTTGCAAGAGGGCATCAGAGGGCAAACACACTGAAACCATACTCACAGAAAACTAGTCAATCTAATCACACTAGGACCACAGCCTTGTCTAACTCAATGAAACTAAGCCATGCCCTTGGGGCAACCGAAGATGGGCAGGTCATGGTGGAGAGATCTGACAGAATTTGGTCCACTGGAGAAGGCAATGGCAAACCACTTCAGTATTCTTGCCTTGAGAACCCCATGAACAATATGAAAAGTCAAAATGATAGGATACTGAAAGAGAAACTCCCCAGGTCAGTAGGTGCCCAATATGCTACTGGAGATCAGTGGAGAAATAACTCCAGAAAGAATGAAAGGATGGAGCCAAAGCAAAAAGAATACCCAGCTGTGGATGTTACTGATGATAGAAGCAAGGTCCAATGCTGTAAAGAGCAATATTGCATAGGAACCTGGAATGTCAGGTCCATGAATGAAGGCAAATTGCAAGTGGTCAAACAAGAGATGGCAAGAGTGAATGTCGACGTTCTAGGAATCAGCGAACTGAAATGGACTGGAATGGGTGATTTTAACTCAGATGACCATTATATCTACTACTGCGGGCACGAATCCCTCAGAAGAAATGGAGTAGCCATCATGGTCAACAAAAGAGTCCGAAATGCAGTACCTGGATGCAATCTCAAAAACGACAGAATGATCTCTGTTCATTTCCAAGGCAAACCATTCAATATCACAGTAATCCAAGTCTATGCCCCAACCAGTAATGCTGAAGAAGCTGAAGTTGAACAGTTCTATGAAGACCTATGAGACCTTTTAGAACTAACACCCAAAAAAGATGTCCTTTTCATTATAGGGGACTGGAATGCAAAAGTAGGAAGTCAAGAAACACCTGGAGTAACAGGCAAATTTGGCCTTGGAATATGGAATGAAGCAGGGCAAAGACTAATAGAGTTTTGCCAAGAAAATGCACTGGTCATAACAAACACCTTTTTCCAACAACACAAGAGAAGACTCTATACATGGACATCACCAGATGGTCAACACCGAAATCAGATTGATTATATTCTTTGCAGCTAAAGATGGAGAAGCTCTATACAGTCAGCAAAAACAAGACCAGGAGCTGACTGTGGCTCAGACCATGAACTCTTTATTGCCAAATTCAGACTTAAATTAAAGGAAGTAGGGAAAACCACTAGACCATTCAGGTATGACCCAAATCAAATCCCTTATGATTATACAGTGGAAGTGAGAAATAGATTTAAGGGCCTAGATCTGATAGATAGAGTGCCTGATGAACTATGGAATGAGGTTCATGACATTGTACAGGAGACAGGGATCAAGACCATTCCCATGGAAAAGAAATGCAAAAAAGCAAAATGGCTGTCTGGGGAGGCCTTACAAATAGCTGTGAAAAGAAGAGAAGCGAAAAGCAAAGGAGAAAAGGAAAGATATAAGCATCTGACTGCAGAGTTCCAAAGAATAGCAAGATGAGATAAGAAAGCCTTCTTCAGTGATCAATGTAAAGAAATAGAGGAAAACAACAGAATGGGAAAAACTAGGGATCTCTTCAAGAAAATCAGAGATACCAAAGGAACATTTCATGCACAGATGGGCTCGATAAAAGACAGAAATGGTATGGACCTAACAGAAGCAGAAGATATTAAGAAGAGATGGCAAGAATACACAGAAGAACTGTACAAAAAAGATCTTCATGACCCAGATAATCACGATGGTGTGATCACTGACCTAGAGCCAGACATCCTGGAATGTGAAATGGCATATATTAACGCATATGTATAGAGTCTAGAAAGACGGTACTGATGAACCTATTTGCAGGGCAGTGATGGAAATGCAGACATAGAGAACAGACTTATGGACATGGGGGTGGAAGGAAGGAGAGGGTGGGACAAATGGAGAGAGAGCCCGGAAACAAATACACAACACTATGTAATATAGATAGCCAGCAGGAATTTGCTATATGACTCAGGGAACCAAGCTGAGGCTCTGTAACAACCTAGAGTGGTGGGATGAGGTGGGATGTGGGAGGGACATTCAAGAGGAAGGGGACATGTGTATACCTATGGCTCATTCAAGCTGATGTATGGCAGAAAGCAATGCAATACTGTAAGTAATTATCATTCAATTATAAATAAGTGTTTTTTTAAAAAAGAAACCATTTAAAATAGTAAATTGGCAAATGCAAATCCAACTATATAAATAATAACTTTAAGTGTAACTGGAGTAGATATTCCAATTAAAATGTAGATATTGTCAGACTAGATGAAAGAAAGAAATCCAACTTTATAATGGCTATAAGGAACATACTTTAGATCCAAAGGGATAAACAGGTAAAAAGTTCCAGCACTGAAAGAAATACACCATGCAAACAATAACCACAAACAACATGGATGACTTAACTAACTCAAATCTGTTGTTGAGCCTAGCTAGTTAATTTTTAATTTTTCATTTCAGTAACTGTACTTTTCAACTGCAGAATTTCTATAGTGTTCAAGTGTCTATCTCTCTATTGGTACTTCCTATGTGTTGTCATATTTCCCTTTAATTCCTTAAATAAAGCTTATTTTAGTTCTTTGAATATGTTTATGATATGTACTTTGAAATATTTCACTGCTGAATCATGCTTTAACACTTGTTCAATGGGTGGGTTTAATTACATTCAGTTTCCCTTACTGTAAAACAGAGAGAAAGTAGACATTTTCTCATGAAGTCGCCTGACATAAAGTCAGTAAGTGAATGCAAAATGTCTGGCACATAATATCCTCAATAAAATGTTAACTATTAGCTATTATTTCTAATTACCAATACCTATGCACTTAACATGTTCTTCTTAGGTGGCTGAAATGGTAAAAATCTGCCCAAAATGTGGGAGGCCCAGGTTTGATCCCTGGATCTGGAAGATCCCCTGGAGAAAGAAATGGCAGCCCACTCCAGTATTCTTGCATGGAGAATCCCATAGACACAGGAGCCTGGTGGACCACAGTCCATGGGGTTGCAAAAAGTCGGACACGTCTGAGAGACTAACATACACATACACTTAACACAGATATTTGTCAATAACATTTAAGACTTTCAAGAGTCTTTATATTATCAACTGAACTTTTAAGATGGATGAAAAGAAAAAGTAGTCCTGCTTCTCAGAAAACTTTCAGCAAATGTGTTTGCACTGCTCTACTTACTGAAAAAGCACATTGGCAAAATTAAGCTCAAAATCCTTTTATATTAAGCATTCAAGAAAGAAATTACTGAGTGGGAAGCCTGTTATTATCTCCCCTAAGAAAGCCACTTGAAATTTCTCTAACTGAAATTTTATTTCCCAGTGTCAGCTTTAAAAATGTAGATGAAGAATTTTCATTTATTGGCAATATAACCCAATTAAGATATAACACTAATAATTAAGGAAAATTTGTCATAATTGGAAAACCTTCTTGTCTGAATGAAAAACAGCTTCCTGAAATACGTCATTCCCTTTCCAGTATATAATATAGCAAGAAGTGAAGGATTTTTTGCTTTTGTGCTCTACATTAAATAAGAAGCATTAACAAAAGGAAGAGATCTTGAAAACTAGTGAGCTCACACAAAGCAACATTTGGGGATAAGATAATAGAAATGTCCATGTCTGATCCAGCCTGGTATTTATTTCCAACAGACTTTAAAGAAATGTGATGGCATCAAATTTGAAGAGGTCTCCCTCAAGTATCATATGCTTCTTGTGTATGAAAGAACATAACGGGGACTTTTCATTTCCCAAAGGCTGTTCTATTTCCAAAATGTATGTCATATTTTTATATCTCTCTCATACAAAGCAAAATGTAAAACATTGGTGTGATAAAGCAAAGGAAACTGAAATCAAGAGGCACCTTCCTCTTCATTTCTTTTATGGCCAGTATTAAAATTATCACAACATCAATTTCTGTCTACAAAATATATAAGAGGGGGCTGTTTTAGTGAAGATTTTGTGTTTGTCTGTCTTTGCTGTTATAGTTTTATAATTATATTATTGAAAGCATAAAGGGAATATTTTTAGTATATCAATAGTATTTTAGGAAAATAGACATAGCCTTGGTAGAAGAGAAGGAAGGATGAACAGGTGGGGCACCAGGGATTTTTATGGCAGTGAAACTCCTGTATATGATACTACAATGATGAGTACATATCATTAAACATCTTTCCTAACTCATAGAAGGCAAAACGTCAAGAGTGAACCCTGCAGTGAATTACGGACTTAGGGTGATGATGCGATGTTACTGTAGGTTCATCAGTTGTAACAAATGTACCACTCTGGTTCAGGAGGCTGCTAGTGGGGAAGGCTGTGCTTGTTAGGAACATGGACTAGTTTTCAAGATCTCTTCCTTTTGTTAATGCTCTCTATACTTTTTGCTCTATTTTGCTGTGAATGTAAAATTGCTCTAAAAAATAAAGGCTTTTTAAAAGGAAAAAAACACCTTAATATTTAAAGCATGGTTAGAGATTCCAACCAATGCTAGTAAAAGGCACTGCTGAGATTTTTTGGACTTTTTGCAAATGTACTTCACAGGCAGGCAAATACAGCAAATGCGTTAGGTACAAAAACTAAAAGGAAAGAATAAAGAAGACTACACACTGACATAATGAACCTCGAAAGAAGAAAGGCTGTTTGTTGTAAACAATTTGCATTCTCCTGAGTTGTGTCCATGTTATACTTATAGCAACATAAAAACAAACACTGAACATGGATGAGGACCAGAAAAACAGAGAGATGCTACAGGATTGGCTCATTTAGGTATACTGAACGTGAAGCATGCCATTCTAATTTTTACTGTGCTACTAATATGCTGTATAGTCATGCACGACTCTTTGCTTTTGGGGGGCTCAATTTCCTTATCAGTAAAATGAGGGAGTTGAAAGCCTCAGTAAAATTAATGTTTCTTGCAAGGTTCAAAAAAAAAGAGTAAATGCATATTTCCTCAGGCTTGGAACTGGACAGTTTGAAGCACCCATTATAAATCCAATCCTTTTTGAAGTATCAAACTTTTGTTTTAAAATCACATGTCCTGGTGTATGAATTATATATCAATAAGTCTCTTTGGAGAAAACTAGTCCTGGTAGCTGGCTTCCCAGATGGCGCTAGTGGTAAAGAAGCCACCTGCCAATGCATGAGACATAAGAGACATAAGTTTGATCCTTGGGTCGGGTAGATCCCCTGAAGGAGGCAACCCACTTCAGTATCCTTGCCTGGAGAATCCTATGGTCAGACGAGCCTGCCAGGCTATGGTCCATAGGGTCACAAAGAGTCAGACGTGACTGAAGCGATTTAGCTTGTAACACATGCAGGGCCCTGGTAGCGTTGTGAAGCTTGTTCACCCTGCTCTGTCATTAAAAAATAGGTGACATAGATGCTCAGTGTCTTGGTTTCCACATTAGTAAAATACAACTCAGAGTAAGTGCAAAAATTATAATCATTGTTATTGATTGTTATCAGTACTATGATAGATTATGATCTTTTCAGCTCTTACTATGAATTCTTATTTTCTCCTTGTTGTCAAGGCTCCTCAACAAAAGTGTTCACCGCTCTTGTTTGCTAAAACAACATTTAATAACATTCTGACAATAAATATTTGAAGACTGTTGTGTATTTATATCACTTGCATACTAAATAAACAAAAGATTTGCATACTATAAACATCTTTTTGCTTCCAAAATAACATTTTTGAGTTGGAGGCAAGATTAAATTTATTTTTCAGAGAAAATAAATAAATAATTTTAAATCACTTGGAGAAAGGAATACATGTAGCATTATTAAAGCATAAAATTTTATTGACACATACAATTTACCATATATAAAATAGATAACTAATAAAGACCTACTGTATAGCATAGGGTACTCTACTCAGTACTCTTTAGTGGAGTATATGGAGATCAGCCCTGGGATTTCTTTGGAAGGAATGATGCTAAAGCTGAAACTCCAGTACTTTGGCCACCTCATGCAAAGAGTTGACTCATTGGAGAAGACTCTGATGCTGGCAGGGATTGGGGGCAGGAGGAGAAGGGGACGACAGAAGATGAGATGGCTGGATGGCATCACTGACTCGATGGACGTGAGTCTGAATGAACTCCGGGAGCTGGTGATGGACAGGGAGGCCTGGCATGCTGCGATTCATGGGGTCGCAAAGAATCGGACACGACTGAGTGACTGATCTGATCTGATCTGATGGGGAAAAAAATCTGAAAAACTGTGGATATATCTATATTTATAACAGATTCACCTTGCTTTACACCTGAAACTAACATAACATTGTAAAATCAACTAAACCCCAATAAAAATTTTTTAAACACTAGGTGATAAATTATATGGTCACCCCTCCAGTATGGAAATAAATTATGAAGGACAAAAAAAATGACAGAGAGGAAAATCAATTTTTATAGTAAAACCTCAGACTTCTTAGCTTACATATCGGTGTCAAATGTTTTATATTATAAGCATTAAATACATAACATCATTTTTTCTGGGCTTTTGTATTGTGTTTATCCAGCAAATTTATGTACATATATATATATATTCACTATGTATATACAAGCAGATAAACTTATAATACAACTAGTATATAATACTGGAATAATAGGAATGATTATAAATTTCATGAGGCTTTGAAATACAACTTTTGCTGTGGCTTCTTTCCTCTTCTTTTCTTGTTTTTAAAGCTCATTTCACCTTATGGTTCAACTAGTCTCTTTTTATTCCAGAAAGCAGAGTCTACAAAGGGAAACATTTTTTTTATTTTGAATTCTAATTTTTAGGGTTTCTGTATGATTAACTTACACCTGAAGATTTGAAAAAGTGATTAAGAGGGAAAAAAGCATGAGATTTCTAGTAAGTTGATTATCAACCCATTTTGAAGGCTTTATAGAGAAAAATAACAAATCTTTGCAGTAAAAATATCAAATTACAGCCTCTTTGAATTAGCTATTTTTTTTTTCTTTTTAAAGAATAGAGATGAAACTAGAAAATAAAATTGAGAGTTTGGTATCACAATTCAGGAAAATGGGAAAATATATGTACTAATATATATATTTAATGATCTATTTTCTTTTTGAACTGAATCATTACTTTATGAATTGGGCTACCCTTGTGGCTCAACTGGCAAAGAATCTGCCTGTAATCCTTCTCTATCCTTAATGAACAATTTGTATCTGATAACTACCACTTTGCATTTTTATTGCAAAGACTTTTCAGTGATAATGTCTTTCAAAAATAAAGCTGAAATAAAAGTTATTAATTATATATAAAAGTTGAAATGATTCATTACAAAAGACGTACTACAAAAATATTAACAGAAGCCTTCAGTCTGTAAGAAAATTATACAGGAAGAAAATATGAATTTACACAGAAGAATGAAGAATCCTGGTAAGTATATGGGGAAATATATGAGAATATTTTGCTTAATTTCCAAATTCTTGAAGATAATTCCACTTCTTAATGTGGGTTGCACATAGTAACTTCCTTCCAAAGAATGCAATATTCACAGGAGTGGAAATAAACTTAGAGTCGAGAAATCTGACAAACACTGCTTCAGCCAAGTGATCAAGTTCAACATATAGTCATAAGTCATGTCGATAGCATGCCTCCTTGCTATGGTTTGTGAAAATAATACTTTATATTTGTGATCAGAGTACATAAAATAAATAGACCCAAGTATATGGAGCCTAAAAAGAAACACTTAAAAATAGGCACAACTCATTTAAATTTAAAAGAATGAAAAATATACACTTTTAAGCTAACCAAAGAAAGCTTGGACATCTATTGTAATACTGATAAAGTCCATTCTAAGCTAAAATATTACAGGAAATAAAGAAAGTCATTTTGTAATCATACTGTATTTAATTCATCAAAAAGACACTGTAGCTTTAAATCTTGATGTACCTAATAGTGCATCAAAATAAATATGCCCAAAACTGATAGAACTAAAGAGAAATACACAAATATAGTATTATTCAAATATTTCATATATAATTTATAAAGGAAGTAAATAGAAATTCAGTGAGAATATAGAAGATTTGAGCATTACCATCTGTATTAATCGGTGCTTATAGAATATTTCACCTAACAATAGTAGATTATAAACAGCAGACTATAAACTCTTTTCAATGGTACAGAAAATATTCTCCAAGAATGACCTTACTTGGGCCACTAAAAATGTCTTAATAAATTTAAAAAGATTTAAAATATATCAATGGTGTTCTCTGAAAATAGTGGAATTAAATGTCAATAATAATATAGGAATAAAAACATAAATGGGAGCTGAACAGCACACTACTCAATTACGCATGGATTAAAGATCAAATAAAAAAAGAAATTAGACAGTATTTTGAACTAAAAGAAAATAATAACAGACCTGAAATTATGCAGAGTTTAATTAATGCAGTACAAAAAGGAAAATTTATAACACTTAGGACCTATAACAGAAAAGAAAACTTACTTTCTACTTTGATGAACTAGAAAACAAATAGCAAATTAAATCCAAAGAGCAGAAATACACAAAACAGCAAATAGGTCTAAGATGAAACGTTTAAAAATAATGGAGTATTTCCATTATCTGAATGTTGGAGACTGTTTCAGAGTTTTTATATATGTCAAAACACGTTTAATTGTTCACTTAAAATATATGAATTGCATTTTATGTAAATTACCCACCAATAAAGCTCTGAAAACAATGCTGAGTGAAAGTGAAAGTGTTCATTGCCAGTTGTGTCCAACCGTTTGCAACCTCATAGACTGTAGCCCACCAGGCTCCTCTGTCCATGGATTTCTCCAGCAAGAATACTGGAGTGGGTTGCAATTTCCTCCTTCGTAATAAACAAACAATGCTATTCCGAGTTTAAAATTATTTTTCTTCAATATTTTAGAATCTATTTCGCCATATTATCATCTAATGTTTCTATGGAGAATTCTGAAGATAATTCTCGCTTATTTTAGGTGACATTTTGTATGACGGGAGATACTTCTCTATAGTTGTCTTTCAATTCTATACATTCTGAATGTTCTCTGTGCCAGACTATCTTTTCAAGGATATTTCTACAGCAAAGAGCCTTGGAAGACAGATACGGTGCCTTCCTAAGGAACAAAAGGTGGGCATGCTTACTGTCCTTTATAAGAGGTCCAAGTTCCCATTACCAGAGACCAGGGTTTCCCCAGAATAATGCATCTCACTGTGGGCAGGCGTCCACCTGGGCCCAGCTGCATCACTCCTGTTGGACTGAGGGGCAAAGAAAACTAACACGAAGTTGCTGGTACTCATCCTGCTTCTTTGGTCCAGCCATCTCTATTGCCAGCCTTCATGAAAACTTACAAACTGACTTGTTGGCTTGTTAATGAAGGAATGTCTTGAGTCAATAGTTCTTGAGGTAATCTATTTTCTATAAAAAAAAGTATAACAATGAGTCAATAAATCTTTTGTGCTACAACTTGTGGTTTTGCCAGTCTGAGGTCATTCATCTTTCTTTATTCTACAAAATATACCTCCATTAAGTTTGTAAATACTTCCTTCTACCCACATTTATTTTTCATGTGTGCTACAACTACTATTATTCAGATATTGGCAATCCTGTGTCTCCTCTCCCTATTTACAAAACGTTCTTTCATTTTTTTCTATTCTTTTATCCTTCAGTGTTACCAGATAGAACCTTTCAAAATAGTCTTCTAATCTCTTAAATCATCCTTCAGTTACATCTTTCCTCCTCTATATCTCATCTTTTGTGTTCTTTATATCAACTCAGCTTTCCAAACAAAATATTTCTATTTGATTTCTTCATAATGACATCTTATTCTTGTTTCATATTTCAAATATCTTTCTTTATCTTTGTACAAGTTTTCTCCAAATATTCTGACTGGGTCTGGCAATTTCAAAATATGCAGGGCAGGGCAGGAGGTTGGAAACTTCCACAACAGTTGATGCTGCACTCCTGAGTCTGAAGGCAGAATTTTCTCCCTTTGAGGAACCCCAGTTGTTTCTCTTGACACTTTCAACTGATTGGATGAGATACACTCAATTGTAAAGGGTCAGCCAAACAAGTCAGCAAAAACAAGACCGGGAGCTGACTGTGGCTCGGATCATGAACTCCTTATAGCCAGACTTAAATTTAAGAAAGTAGAGAAAACGATTAAGCCAGTTCAGGTATCACTTAAATCAATTCCCTAATGATTATACAGTGGAAGTGACAAATAGAGTCAAGGGATTAGATCTGATAGAGTGTCTGAGTAACTACGGAAAGAGGTTCATAACATTGTATAGGAGTTGGTGATCAAAACCATTCCCAAAAAAGGAAATGCAAAAAGAAAGGCAAAATGGTTATCTGAGGAGGCCTTACAAATAGCTGAGAAAAGAAGAAAAAAAAAGGCAAAGGAGAAAAGGAAAGACATACCTTTCTGAATGCAGAGTTCCAAAGAATAGCAAGGAGAGAAAAGAAAGCCTTCTTAAGTGAACAATGCAAAGAAATAGAAGAAAACAATAGAATGGAAAAGACTAGAGATATCTTTAAGAAAATCATAAATACCAAGGGAACATTCCATGCAAAGATGGGCACAATAAAGGACAGAAATGATATAGACCAAGCAGAAGCAGAAAATATTAAGAAGAGGTGGCAAGAAAACACAAAAGAATTATACAAAAAACATCTTAATGACCATAATGATGTGATCACTCACTAAGAACCAGAAATCTTGGAATGTGAAGTCAAGTGGGCCTTAGGAAGCATCACTACAAACAAAGCTAGTGAAGATGATGGAATTACAGCTGAATTATTTCAAATCCTAAAAGATGATGCTGTGAAAGTGCTGCATTCAATATGCCAGCAAATTTGGAAAACTCAGCAGTGGCCACAGGACTGGAAAAAGTCAGTTTTCATTCCAATCCTGAAGAAAAGAATGTTCAAGCTACCACACAATTGCACTCATCTCACACACTAGCAAAAAATGCTCAAAATTCTCCAAGCCAGGCTTCAACAGTATGTGAAATGTGAACTTCCAGATGTTCAAGCTGGATTTAGAAAAGGCAGAGGAACCAGAGATCAAATATGAACACCCGTTGGATCACCAAAAAAGCAAGAGAAATCCAGAAAAGCATCTACTTCTGCTTCATTTACTACACAAAAGCTTTTGATTGTGTGGATTGCAACAAATTGTAGAAAATTCTTAAAGAGATGGGAATACCAGACCACCTGACCTGCCTCTTGAGAAATCTGTATGCAGGGTATAAGAAAAATAATTTTCTGTTTCATGTTGATTTTAATTTCCATTTTGAGTGCTGGTTTTGCTAGGTGATCAATAAAAAATTTAGTTAAAAAAAAAAAAAAAAGAAGAAGCAACAGTTAGAGCCAGACATGGAACAACGGACTGGTTCCACACTGGGAAAGGAGTATGTCAAGGGTGTATATTGTCACCCTGCTTATTTAACTCATATGCAGAGTACATCATGTGAAATGCCCAGCTGGATGAGGCACAAGCTGGAATCAAGATTGCCAAGAGAAATATCAATAACCTCAGATATGCAGATGACACCACCCTTATGGCAGAAAGTGAAGAGGAACTTAAGAGCCTCTTGATGAAAGTGAAAGAGGAGAGTAAAAAAGTTGACTTAAAACTCAACACATAGAAAATGAAGATCATGGCATCTGGTCCTGTCACTTCATGGCAAACAGATGGGGAAACAATGGAAACTGTGACAGACCTTATTTTCTTGGGCTCCAAAATCACTGCAGATGGTGACTGCAGCCATGAAATTAAAAGACACTTATTCCTTGGAAGAAAAGTTATGAGGAACCTAGACAGCATATTAAAAAGCCGAGACATTACTCTGACGATGAAGGTCTGCCTAGTCAAAGCTATGGTTTTTCCAGAAGTCAGGTATGTATGGCATAGTTGGACCATAAAGAAGGCTGAGCATCAAAGAATTGATGCTTTTGAACTGTGGTGTTGGAGAAGACTCTTGAGAATCCCTTGACCTGCAAGAAGATCCAACCAGTTCATCCTAAAGGAAATCATCCCGAATATTCAGTGGAAGGACTGATGCTGCAGCTGAAGCTCAAGTAGTTTGGCCACCCGATGAGAAGAAGTGACTCATTAGGAAAGACCGCGATGCTGGGAAAGATCAAATGCAGGGGAAGAGAATGACAGAGGATGAGATGGTTGGACAGGATCACCAACTCAACAGCATCACTGAGTCAATGAGTTTGAACAAGCTCCAGGAAATGATGGACAGGGAAACTTTGCTTGCTGCAGCCTATTGGGTTGCAAAGACTGGGACAAGACTGAGTAACTGAACAACAATGTGTATGGTTAAATCTTCTGACTGCAATGCTGCTGCTGCTGCTGCTGCTGCTGCTTCTGCTGCTAAGTCCCAGTTGTGTCCGACTCTGTGTGACCCCATAGACGGCAGCCCACCAGGCTTCCCCATCCCTGGGATTCTCCAGGCAAGAACATTGGAGTGGGTTGCCATTTCCTTCTCCAATACATGAAAGTGAAAGTGAAGTTGCTCAATCATGTCTGACTCTTAGCGACCCCATGGACTGCAGCCTACCAGGCTTCTCCAAATGCTAATCACATCTAAAAAAATATGGCATGTAGACTGTTTTGACAAAACAAATGGGGACCACAGCTTACCTATGTTCATGCATGAAATTAACCATCACACTCTCTTTTTATATATTGTATATGTTCATCCATATGTCTTGTTGAAATAATTGACAGATAACATATTTTATATTTTATAATATTTTGAATTATTAGAGTAATACAAAGTAATCAGCCTATCTGTGCAACTGAATGAATTTTAAGATAAATAGCTTGTAACCTTCAAAACTGAAAGCAGACATGTCATTGTTAGTCAACCCATGAGTTCTCCATATGCCTCCTTGCAAATATCACTTATCTCACCCTTTGAAAGTGAGGGCAAACCCATCATCACTCTTATTTTTACTATAATAATCTCCCTACTTTCTTACACTTTATAATTCAAGGTTGCATTTCTAAACATTATAGCTCAGGTTTCCCTACTTTTAAAGGTCATTATTACTTAGAAACTCCTTTTTTTTTTTTTCCTCTCTCTCTCTCTAGCTTAGTAAATTATTTTAAACCAGGATCTTATCTAGATACCTCTAAGTTAGGAAATTGAACTTTGCTGGGCAAACTAAAAGTCCACTATTTGCCTGATCCCAATGACAGTCACTTCTTTCTCTGCAAAATAATTCAACACTGACTTTTATATTAATCATTTATTTTCATTTCCTTGTAATTTTTTCATTCAAGTGGTGTGACGTGCATGCGTACTAAGTCACTTCAGTTGTGTTTGACTTTGTGCAGCCCTATGGACTGTATTAGACATTATAGTATAGTCAGTTCTGGTTTATAAATTTTATACTACGTATATTTTAAACCATTAGTATTCTCTAGATTTCTCCTTCATCTTTTCTGTGCTTTATTCAGATTTATTAATATATGTTTAGGAATTTAGACCACTTATCTATAGCATTTGCCACAGTCTGAATTTTGTTGATTGCATCCTCATTTTGTGGTAAATTTTTGAAACAGCTTTTTTTTTGTTGTTTTATTGTTTGTTATTTTTCTGGTGAGCTTTCACTTCCTCCAGGAATATTTTCAATATTTTACTGTCTCTTTTGCTTATAATAATTTTGTGTGGGATTTGACCATGATTTTTTTTTGTATTTATTCTGGTTTATTTAAGTTTATTTTCCTGACATTTCAAAATGAATAGCTCAATTAGAAGACACAGTTAAAAAGCAAGAGTAGCTACCTTCAGAAAGCTTTTAAATTTTTGGTGTTTATATAGTATTAAAAAAAAAAACTACATTACCTTGTTATCTGGAATTTTCTGGTTCTCTTTCCTTCCTCACTTACATAAGATCTTTCTTTGTCTTTTCCTCTCAATTTTGATTTTACTATCTTCAATTTTAGTGCTAGGGGCTATCTTGAAAGGGAGCCCCATGGATGGTCAATTTTGAGAGTTTATATTTTGCATATTTCTTCAATGCACATGAGTTTGAGCAAACTCCAGGAGATAGGGAAGGACAGGGAAGCCTGGCATGCTGCAGTCTCAGGGGTCACAAAGAGTCAGACACAGCTGAGCGGCTGAACAACAACAAACTATTGGATTGGGTAAAATTTTCCCCATGTTCAGCTGCTGTTCACATATTGGCCTGTGACCTTTTCCTGTGAATTCTTTTTGTCTAGTATAGGAATTTTCTTCTATCAAATCTAATACAACTTTTCCCCTTCTGTTTCTTCTCACAAAAATGCTGACAAAATGCAGGTATTTGGGCTCTTTGTGGTTTATCCTTACTCATTTGCATTGTGAGTTTTGTGAGGATATCATGTCACCTAGTTTTACTATAAATGCTTTGTGAGTATCTGTGCATTTTACGATCTAGTTAAGCCTTATTTTTCAACGAGATCAATTTGGGAAAATGTCCTGAATGGGGTGAAGAACAAAGTCAGAAATGGGAAAGAAAGAGCAGAAAGGAGAACATAAAATATACAGAATAATATTGAGATAAGCACTAATGCAGTGACAGATTTTCTGGAATAACCGGACTGATGAAAATATTAGGTAATATGGATTTTTTTTTTTTAATCTCAAAACACAAGATTACTAAACATTTCATCCTGGCTCATTCAAGCCCAACTCTCTAGTGTGGTATCACAACAGCTTTGAGATTCAAAATAAAGACTTTGAGTCTATTTTTATGGGCAATGTAACATGAGAGAATAAATCTAACTCCATATTAGATCTTCTTTTACTTCAACATTTGTGCTTTGTTACAGCCTGTGCTCAGTCATGTGGGCTCTGCATCTTTTGTAAAAGAATGTTGTATATAGCCTGAAATATGAACAATAGGCTATTCCCAAGACACAGACCTATAAGAGCCCATTCATATGTAGATAGAAAGTTGCAGAACAGAGAATAACAGTTGTTTTCTTGAAGGTTTACAGAGAAGTCTTGACCTGACCTATGCAGACAGCTGCTAGAACAAAGGATCCCACAGCAAGAAGTCTGTAACAACTAACCACGCCTTTCCCACACTATGCCTTGAAAAAGGCTTTGCTGAAAGCCTCCTAGGAGTTCAATATTTTTCCTGAGCATAAACCACCTATCTCCTTGCATCAATCGGTAATAAACCTTTCTTTGCTCCAAACTCCAATGGTTCAGTATTGTTTGGCCTCACTGTGAGTGGGCGACATGGACTTGTGTCCAGTACCACCAATAGTCAGATGCACCTGCAAATGTTAGAATCTTTACTGTCCATTCAGTTTAACAGAGGAATTCTTAACCTTTAGAGCTGTGAGGCATGCACACGTGTTCTTTCTCTACACGTTGTCCACAAAAGTATCTTCCCTCTTATGCAACATCAACTACAAATTGGAGCTTGCCAAGGGCATTTGCCATCTGCCTCTGTGGAGACTGAACCCTGTGCTGCTGCATCTGTTGACATTAACACATCCTGAAGGGAGTTCAGAGTGGAGAGGGAGGCAATCTGTGCTCCAGGGAAGCTAGTAGAACAGGTCTAAGAAAGTTAGATATTTTCAGGAACTTATTTCATGATCCCAATCCTTGCATTTCCTCCTCTCTACTTCAGTTCATGTCAGTCCAGCTGCTCAGTCATGTCTGACTCTTTGCGACCCCATGAACTGCAGCACACCAGGCTTCCCTGTCTATCACCAACTCTGGGAATTTACTCAAACTCATGTCCATTGAATTGGTGATACCATCCAACCATCTCATCCTTTGTCATCCCCTTCTCCTCCCACCTTCAATCTTTCCCAGCATCAGGGTCTTTTCAAATGAGTCAGTTCTTAGCATCAGATGGCCTAAGTATTGGAGTTTCAGCTACAGCATCAGTCCCTCCAATGAATATTCAGGACTGACTTCCTTTAGGATGGACTACATGGATCTCCTTGCAGTCCAAGGGACTCTCAAGAGTCTTCTCCAACACCACAGTTCAAAAGCATCAATTCTTTGGCACTCAGCTTTCTTTATAGTCCAACTCTCACATCCATACATGACTACTTGAAAAACCATAGCCTTGACTAGATGAACCTTTGTTGGCAAAGTAATGTCTCTGCTTTTTAATATACTGTCTAGGCTGCTCATACCTTTTCTTCCAAGGAGGAAGCATTTTTTAATTTCATGGCTTCAGTCACCATCTTCAGTGATTTTGGAGCCCCAAAAAGTAAACTCTCACTGTTTCCATTGCTTCCCCATCTATTTGCCATGAAGTGATGGGACCAGAAGCCATGGTCTTAGTTTTCTGAATGTTGAGCTTTAAGCCAGCTTTTTCACTCTCCTCTTTCACCTTCATCAAGAGGCTCTTTAGTTCTTCACTTTTGACCATAAGGGTGGTGTCATCTGCATATCTGAGGTTATTGACATTTCTCCTGGTAATCTTGATTCCAGCGTGTGCTTCATCCAGCCAAGCGTTTCTCATGATGTACTATGCATGTAAGTTAAATAAGCATGGTGACAATATACAGCCTTGACGTACTCCTTTCCCGATTTGGAACCAGTCTGTTGTCCCATGTCTGGTTCTAACTGTTGCATCCTGACTTGCATACAGATTTCTTAGGAGGCAGGTCATGTGGTCTGGTATTTCCATCTCTTTCAGAATTTTCCACAGTTTGTTGTGATCCACACAGTCAAAGGCTTTGGCATAGTCCATAAAGCAGAAGTAAATGTTTTTCTGGAACTCTCTTGATTCTATGAGGATCCAACAGATGTTGTCAGTTTGATCCCTGGTTCCTCTGCCTTTTCTAAATCCAGCTTGAACATCTGGAAATTCACATTTCATATACTGTTGAAGCTTGGCTTAGAGAATTTTAAGCATTACTTTACTAGCATGTGAGATGAGTGCAATTGTGTGGTAGTTTGAGCATTCTTTGGCATTGCCTTTCTTTCTTTGAGATTGGAATGAAAACTGACCTTTTCCAGTCCTGTGGCCACTGCTGAATTTTCCAAATTTGCTGGCATATTGAGTGCAGCACTTTCACAGCATCAACTTTTAGCATTTGAAATAGCTCCACTGGAATTCCATCAACTCCACTAGCTTTGTTCATAGTGATTCCTCCTAAGGCCCACTTGACTTTGCATTCCAGGATGTCTGGCTCTAGGTGAGTGATCACAACATCATGATCATCTTGGTTGTGAAGACCTTTTTTGTATAGTTCTTCTGTGTATTCTTGCCACCTCTTCTTAATATCTTCTGCTTCTGTTAGGTCCATACCATTTCTGTCCTTTATTGCGCCCATTTTTGCATGAAATGTTCCCTTGGTATTTTCTTGAAGAGATCTCTTGTCTTTCCCATTCTGTTCATTTCCTCTGTTTTTTGCATTGATCACTGAGGAAGGTTTTCTTATCTCTTCTTGCTATTCTTTGGAAATCTGCCTTCAGATGGGTATATCTTTCCTTTTCTCCTTTGCCTTTTGCTTCTGTTCTTTTCACAGCTATTTGTAAGGCCTCCTCAGACAACCATTTTGCCTTTTTGCATTTCTTTTTCTTGGGGGTGGTCTTGATCCCTGCCTCCTGTACAATGTCACAAACCTCTGTCCATAGTTCTTCAGGCACTCTGTCTATCAGATCTAATCCCTTGAATCTATTTCTCACTTCCACTGTATAACCGTAAGGGATTTGATTTAGGTCATACCTGAAACTCCAATACTTTGGCCACCTCATGCAAAGAGTTGACTCATTGGAAAAGACTCTGATGCTGGGCGGGATTGGGGGCAGGAGGAGAAGGGGACAACAGAGGATGTGATGTCTGGATGGCATCACCAACTTGATGGACATCAGTTTGAGTGAACTCCGGGAGTTGGTGATGGACAGGGAGGTCTGTCGTGCTGCAATTCATGGGGTCACAAAAAGTCGGACACGACTGAGCGACTGAACTAAACTGAACTGAACTGAATGGTCTAGTGGTTTTCCTTTACTTTCTTCAATTTAAGTCTGAATTTGGCAATAAGGAGTTCATGATCTGAATCAGTCGGCTCCTGATCTTGTTTTTGTATAGAGCTTCTCCATCTTTGGCTGCAAAGAACATAATCAATTTTATTTCAGTATTGACCATCTGATGATGTCCATGTGTTGAGTCTTCTCTTGTGTTGTTGGAAGAGGGTGTTTGCTATGACCAGCATGTTCTCTTGGCAAATCTCTAAAAGCACTAAAACACTTCATGATGACATCAGCTCTTCATGACTAGCAGAAAACCTTTTGCAAAGTAAGCCCTTGATTGCACTGAACTTCCACTTCACCACAATCTTATATATTGACCTTACCCCACTACCTCTTTGGAGCAGTTTCTCAGAGCTATCTGAGGTGCTGGCTCCCTGGATACAGTCCTCATTTTGCCCCAAATAAAACTTAACTTGCAACTCTCATGTTGTGCATCTTTTTAGTCAATGCAACTAAACCTTTACACACTTTAAACCTTACACAATTACTCATACAAAATAGGCTTCTGATCTAAATATTATACATTTTAAGTGTGAATTTAAGAGTTTTAAATTCACTCTAAGTACTGGTATGTTATAGATCAATTTCCACATAAGCTTTGTTTGTTTTTATAATTTTCTGTAAAAATGTAGACAATTCATTTAAGAAAATATTTTTCCTCTATTTTCCTGGATCTAATTCTCTTCTCTATAAACCTGAGTTCTAGGTCCTGCATCCATTTTGCTTCCATGAACAATGTTTTCAACCTCAGTGCTAGAATCCAACGGGGGAAATTATATATCCTATTCTTTTTGGCAAGAAGAGAACCTTCCTGGTTGGAATCAGAATTTAACAGTGATATGACCTTTCTTTTATAATGGCATCAAATAACTCCAGTAGAATCTGTTCATGTACATCATGGTTTTATTATTTAGTCTCTTCTTATTCAAGCAGGTAAGGTACAAGAAGGCATTTCAAAGAACACTGTTAGTGATCAGTATGTATTATTTAGAGCTTAATGTTTCTCAAATCCCAAATTTATTTTAGAGTGTAGGATTATGAAGATTAAATTTGAACACCATTTTCAACAGTAAAGAAACATTTTTAGTCAACAAGACTGATTGGCAGAGATGATGTATATACTTCATGGGAAGAATAGTTTTGCAGCTATGTTTTCCTGGTATGAATCAGCATCTAATGCATATGTACATTTTTCTTGTTTTGTTGTTGTTGTTGCCAATACTATTGCTTCTACCCCTCTCCTTTGATTGTTTGAAGAACAGAAAATATACCCATGTGCCAGTTGTCTTTGTCCATAACAGATTTATTGGTGTTCATTTATCATTGCATTGCAAGCATGTGCTGGTAGCATAAGACAATGGAGCTAGTCAGCCGTTTTCCGTACTTGCTTGTCAGCCTTTCCCAGCTGAAGGAGTAGTGGTGGCAAGATTAAGCAGTGGGACTCAATAACAAAAAGGCCTTTCAGGTGAAGTTCAAGTTGTAAAAATTTTATCATTAAGGAATTCTTACATATTCTGTTCTGTTGAAACATTAAATCCAAGTCAAATAACTATAAATTCTCAGAGAACAACAGAGAGCCAAGTGAACTTTGGAATACATATGCCTAGATCAAATTTAAGAACTTTTTGTTTTGTTTTATTTTATTTTTGCTTTCCTGAAGTGACTGTAACATGAATAAAATGGGGAAAAAAATTCTGCATGAGAAGAAAGGTTTCTACTTTTAATAGCTTATTTGCCTAATGTTGTATTCATGCTTATTAAAAACAGATTATACTAAGATGCCCACAATTTGTATTAGAAATGTTAGATGCCAGAGAAAGGAAGTCTTTTCAGAAAATTAACTCTGATGAAGTCTAGTTACTTGCAGCTGAAGAAATTTTAATGACTTTTTTCATTGTCTAGTTTTTAAGGAAATAGAGACTGGAAATGGACTGAACTGTGAATGAACATTAAATCCTTCTCAAGTTTTATTTCAGTCTAAATCAGCCTAGGTGATCCTCAATTTGAATTTAAACAAGGGAAAATTAAGTCCCTTCCATTAAGCAGTTGACCCTTGGACACTGTGAGTGGTTGCGGTGCTGACCCTCTGTGCAGTTGGAAACTCATGTATAACCTGTAAGTTCCGTCCTTTGTAGGGGATCTGCCTGCAATGCAGGAGACATAGCTTCGATCCCTGGGTTGGGAAGATACCCTGGAGAAGAAATGGCAACCCACTCAAGTATTCTTGCCTGGGAGATTTCATGGACAGAGGAGCCTGGCAGGCTATAGTCCATAGGGTCTCGAAAGAGCTGGATACAAGTTAGCAACTAAACAACAGCAATCCCTTCTTTGTAGATGTGATTCCTCAGTATCCCCTGCTTCTGCATCCACAATCATTTGGGTCCTGAAGTACTGTAGTAGGTTATTTATTGAAAAAGAAAGCATGTATAACTAGGTCCAGGTAATTCAAACCCTGTTATTCAAGGATCAACTATATTCTAATTTTTCATTTTGCCTATGAATGTCCTCCATCCTAATTTTCTTCCTCTACCCCAAAAACATTACAAAAATATGTATGTTTTTAGGAAAATATTTTGAGACTAATAGCTTCATATAAGATCATAAAAACTGAAACTTTGAATGGATGTATAAGGGACAAAAAATATAAATAGATTTCCTTTGCTTTCTTTCTCTGTCTCATTTACTTTTATTTCTTAAATAGGCAATAAGAATATGATTTATTAGGACTTCCCTGGTGGCTCAGATGGTAAAGAATCTGCCAGCCAATGCAGGAGACATAAGAAAGTGGTTTCAACCCCTGCATTGAGAAGATACTCTAGAGAAAGGAATGGCTACCCACTCCAGTATTCTTGCCTGGAGAATCCCATGGACAGATGAGCCTGGTGGGCTACAGTCCATGGGGTCACAAAGAGTCAGACACGACTGAGCAACTAACACAACAACAACATATTATTTACTATCTTATCAAGCTCAACTGTTTCATGGTATGAATGAATCAAATGAGACCCAGAGTCACAAAGGCTATTAGTGGCAGACCTGAGAGATACTAGCAGTGCCTTGCATACTGCAAAGCTTTCTGTATCAAGGAGGTATGAGACCATTCGATATTATCACCACCAAATACCACATTGAATTGGACTGATGACACCTGCAAAGCTAATTCACGGATGAATTAAGTAAATAAACTTTACAAACTCAGAAGAGTTTTCAGGATTCCAAAGACTCTCTACTGCTTAACACCAGCACTGCATTCAAACAAATAGTACTTCATGAAAATAAGAACTAAAATATGGACTGTCATATCAGCAAACAAAGGATGTTGCAGCCATTAAGCCGCACTGCATTATGGCTGCCTGAATTGTGTATCCTGAGGAAACTCTGGATGAAAAAACACAGGATACTGGCCCCAGATAGCTAGGGTGCATATCGAAGGAATGGTTTCAGAGAGCCCGACTCTAGCATCTTTCCATATACAGAAAAGCACTAAATTTCTTAACTTGAGATATCTAGTTTTCTTTAATTAACAGTAATCCTTTGACGTTCTGACTACTTGGTCAGTTTTTATTACAAAAACTTGTATATATCCTGGCTTCCTCCCTTGCCTCTTCTGAGCAGTCTCTCAGAATTAGCTGTGATGCTGTCTTCCAGGTTTGAAGTTCTAAGAATGTCCACTGAATAAAACATAACTCTCAGGTTTTAGATTGTGCTTTTTTTTTTCAGCAGACACAATTAATTCTCCAAAGTTACATGGGTTATTTATTATTGCATTAAAAGAAAGTATACCTTTGTCTTTCATTTGCAAATAGTTATTTTCATGTGAAATAATGATAGCCCTCAGAGAATAGCATTGAACTTAATATAATGTAGATTCTAAAATAGAATAAACATTGTTATGCAGTGTTATATTTATTTAGAAAAAAAATCTATGTATTATCATAAAGAACAGATGATACTATAATTCTGTTATGATTTATTGTGACATTAGCCAAATAAGTATATATAAAGTTAGCTTGTCTCAAGCATTTAATGAGCATAGACTGATGTCAATTAATTACTTATCTCTAAAGGAGAATTGAAAAGAAATCAGGAGACACTTTTTAAATCCTTTCAGTACTGCTAAATGTATTTTGTAGCCTCAGCTGTCCTCCACTTGCCTGTTTTCCAGTATGATAAATATAGATATGATGGAATTCTATATATGACAAATTATCTAGAAAATTCAGAGAGCTTAATTGTTTTTCACATTAAAAGAAATGGGATCTTTTACAAGCTTCTTTAAGAAATGGATAGAGGAATAATTATTATAAGGATTCGAGGACCTGGAGAGTCACTGGGAAGTTAGTTTGATGTGATAATAGGCATTACTTCCCTTCTGTCTTAACTTCATGATTTTCTCATGTTCCATGATGCAACATCTCAGATAATGTGATGGGCAGATACCAACCGAAATCTGTAAGAAAAGTCTTGTACCAATCACAAATATTATATTGATTAGCTCTGACATTCTCAGGTAGAAGAAGGGGAGGGATTTTGAAGTTTTTGAGCAATTTCAATACGTTTCTAGAAGGTAACCAAAGGCTTAAGCTCCTTTATTTGCCTCTCCTCCACCTTAGCTCTCACTGTCTGGCACGTTGTCTGGTACATAGTTTACACTGAAGAAATATTTAATATTTGCTTTAATGTTAAACCTTCCAAGCATGATTCCTTATTTCATTTTTAAATAATGGAACTTTGAAATCCTATTTATTTTCCTACCTGGTCAATAAAAAGAATGGTGAAAGTCAGGAAGAATTTAAGAAAAAAAAAATCTATATTCAGCTTTTTCTCCCAGAAGTCTCCAATCTGCAGGGCCTAAGATACATATCAATTGATCAAAGTATTATTTATAAATATTTTCATGGAATCAAATACCCAAAACTAAGCAAAAAAAAAAAAAAATTCTTCAACCCTTGAACCAACCCATCCTTATTGGGAGAGGATGAATTATATAAAGACTTCCTGAAGAGATCATTAGAAGTTTTCTGGCTCTCATTTCTCCAGAAAATTTCTCTCTTTCTGCATATTCTAATGTTTAATATCTGAGGGCTGAAAATGACTTTTTTTTGGTTAATGCAACTTTTCTTTTCTATGAGGTGTGAATGCAAACTGACCACCTTCAGGTCAACTTATTTTCTTTCTTAACCAGTAGCCTATGTTTGAAAGGAATTTCTATATTTCTAGAGATATTTTTCAGGGGGTAGGTATTCTTAATTGCTTTTCACTTGGAATTGTCTCCTAAAAAGAACTAAATATATGATGGCTTCAGAGCACCTGTAATTGAAAATCACTTAGATCATATTAGAGTTTACTTAGATGCCAATGTCATCAATGTTTTTTGAAGACTTATTTTTAGTTGGATCCAGGAACATCAGCAAAAATATCAGAGTCATAATAAATCAAAATCAATTTGTATACCAGCCATTGCTTTTAAAAGCACTACATATGCTTTGAAAGTGTTAGTCACTCGGTTGTGTCTGACTCTTTGTGACACCATAGACTCCAGCCTGCCAGGCTCCTCTGTCCTTGAAATTCTCCAGGCAAGAATACTGGAGTGGATAGCCATTCCATTTGCTAGGGGATCTTCCCAACATATACTTTACTATCTTAAAGGAGAAAAATGACTTTATACAAATTTGCAATTTATGACATCAACAATTATGCAAAATTCAACAAAATCTAGGTAAAGTGATAAGATAATCAATGTGTATGAGAACCTTTTTACCACAAATATTCCAGAATTTGCTATTTATTAAAAAGATATTGAAGTCTAAAAGTCTGTCTAAAATTGACTCTATATAATATCTGAGGAACATATAATTAAGCCAATACTTCAAGAATGACTGAAACAATTCATAACCTCAGCTATCAACTAATAGAATTGCCAGATGCCTATTTTATCACAGTGTGTGCCTGAAGTAGCAGGAGTTTAAATTTGAATATTAATGGCTACAATTTTCTAAGCCCTCATCATGTGTAAAATTGGATTAAGTGCTTTATATTGTGCCCTGCTTTGAATTATCATAATCTAAAAACTAGGTGTATTGATCATTTGGGTTAAAATTTATAGTATTCATTCTATCTACAGTACCAGGAAGGGATGTGTTCAACAGTAGTTGAAGGCTCATAGAATTGCTGGAAAGGCTGAACTTACAGAGGAAACTCACAGGGTCTCGGCAACCCACCTACTAAGCAGAGTTCTATTACTGACCCCAGAACCAGTTTGCTTCTGCCACCAAACTTGCCAACACAATGGATGTATGTTCCGTCAATAGCTTCAATAATTTCCAAATCAATGTCTCCCATTAATTCATGTTCAGCATTTAGGTTACTCTAGCTGCAAGGAAAGCTAAATGACATTTTTATTTGTTTAATGGTCACTTTATTATTTGTTTTAAATTTCACTTTAGTAAGATTCATCAAGGCAAAAAAATGCTGAAATTGTTAGTATGGAGATTTTTGATCAGCCAAAAATCACTGATGCAGTTTCTGAAGACAATTAAAAACATTAATCAAACCAACTAAAAGTCAACTAAAAGCCTTTGAATATGTTCTATCCTCTGTCTTAAATACCATTCTCTTGGGTTTCTCCTGTGTCTGTTTCCTACTTTTTCAAGATTAATTTCAAGTGTTACTTTTCCTTTGAAGTCTACCTGACTTCAGTGGGCAGGCATAGTTCCCCCTTTCTCTCTGCCATCATATAGGTATATATCTTGTGCTCCCTTTCTTTAAGGGGAATCTTCCCTGGTGGCTCAGAGGGTAAGGCGTCTGCCCGCAATGCGGGAGACCCAGGTCTGCTCCACCTCTCTTTAAAAGTGTTTAGCCTATTGCCTTGAAATTACTGCACTGTTTATTAGTTAACAGGGAGGCAATGGTACATAGAATTTTTGTGAATATATCCTTACTCTTAGCATACTTCCTGGCACTTGTAAGTGCCAAACAAATGACTGTTGTTGCTGTTGACAGAACAAATGAACTCAATCAGTGATTTAATCTCAAGTTATAATCTGAGCTTCATCTCCTATATAAGATAGATAATAGTATGTTATAATGGAAATAAATAGCCAGAGGTCTGATTTGTGACATCTAATCCAATGATTACGAGGAATGTATTTAGTCTTTTGAATTGTCTTTTTCCTCCTCTGCGAACAAAAGAAAAAAATTATCACCTCAAAATGTTATGAGAAGTAAATAGGATAAAATGCAGTTATGACTTGGTAGCCTACAAAGTACTTTGCACCTGTTAGTTGTTCCACTGAAATTGAGTAAATTATAAAAGAATTCACTATATGGGTTACTGGTAACTACAAATGGTACATAATGTATTCATATCATGAGCCTCTGAGATATATTAAGCAAAATTAGTTAAAAGATATCTGGTCAAGAAATAACTCTTGGGGTGGAAAATATTTATCATGAATTTGATTCTAATTGAAATTTACCAAAGTGACGAATACAATTTCTTTTTCTCTCATGCAGTTTTTTATGTAAAACATTTTTTTCTTGAAGAATAGTTGACATACTATATAATATTAGTTTCAAGTGTAAATAAACATAGTGATTTGATATTTTTATAAGTTACACAATATACAAAGCTATTGTAATATCACTGACTATATATCCTATGCTGTACACTACATCCTTATGACTAATTTTATAACTGGAAATTTGTTCTTTTGACCTATAATTGGTAAGCTTCTTTTTTTTAAGAGAATAAAAGGTATGAATGAGTTATATATAACTCAGTAATACCTTCTTTATGGCACAATCCTGTGTGTGTGTGCTCACATGTATATGCATGAAGACACTGGTTCCAAAGACATACATTTCTACCATTTATTTCTAGTGCACAACTGTTTCGAACAGAATTTTCCTTATTATTAGAGACAGGTTACTTTTATTAATGGAGCAAGAAAAATTAAAAGAGTTTCTTGAATCCAATTAGATCTGTTTTCTATTATGCTTCTAATGGTGAATACATACTGGTCCTGTTCTTGAAATATCTTCCAAAGATTTCAAAAAACAATCCAAAATGTGTTTGATATTTCACACCTTTCCTTTTCATTGGTTCATATATATGGCTTTCCTTAACATATCTAGAATCTTAGGGAAAAAAATTAAAGAAGCTAAAATGACAGGTTTATGGGACGTTTTCATGCTTCCACCTCTTCTAATTCTTTCACAACACAATGGGCTTTATGTTTGACCTTGGGTGTTTAGTTAATGGATTCAAATCCAATACCTCCTTTATATATTGCTCAGTCTTTACAATCAGGGAAATCTAAGGAAGAGTCTCATTTTTTTTCTTATATAAATGAAAAAAGAACATAGCTGGCATCATCTTTTGAAGTGTTCCAGGATTTAGTAATAGTTTGTTCAGAAGTGGACAAAAAAGGTAGAGAAGTAGGCTGTTTCACACTTCTAATACCAACCGCTCAAGGAAAACAGAGCTGCCTCAATGTCTGTGTTATTCTATGAAAATGTGCCTTATCCAACTTAATGAAACTGAAGAAACATATATTAAATGACTGTGAAAAATTGCTACTTACAGTGCCTGTGTGCATGCATGTTAAGTTGCTTCAGTCGTGTCTGACTCTTTGTGACCCTACGGACCATAGCCTGCCAGGTTCCTCAGCCCATGGGATTCTCCAGGCAAATGGAGAGGGGAATTAAAAAGAATCTGTCTTCCCATGGGTAATTCAGAATTTGTAGATTAATTATGCTGCTTCTCCTTATGAAAATTCCTACTCAAATAGGGAGGCAAATTTACTGTATCTGCACATTGGTTACCACAGCTTGACTGGTTACTGTACAACAAAAAGAAACACTAGAGAACATCCACAGTAATTTAAAGACCAAGAGTGTGGAATGGTTTCCAAGAAATAGAATCTTAGCATTACTGGGAAGTTGACAATTATATATCTCAAATGAAGTTTTATGGAATCAACCATGTTAGAAGAATCTGCCCATTTTTAGCCACTACCTAGCACTAGGTATTACATATTACTGTTTTAAATAAGTTGCTTAGCAGGATAATTAATGCCTATTACTAACTAGTTGAATATACCACTTGGCATGCAAATACAAAATATGGCAGCAAATCTTATTGTTTTCTAAATACATCCTCATAGTGGTTCCTACAGAGATGATAGAAATTTTAGAGTTTCCTCAAAAGCTTTGAGGTTGGGTTTCTGGAGGGAAATCTGCCTAGCACATTCTCTCTCTCTCTCTCAAAATGTTCTTAATGCCCCTATCCAAAAAAACACTGACATAGAGGATCACCCTCTCACCTAGCTGAATAAATCTTCTGCCCTTATTGTGGTCCAGTCTATAATTTTACCTCTTCTATACAGAAGAGATTGGAAGTGATAAAGATGACAGGTGATTCAGTCAGCTTATCTTCAAGTCATGCTGGCACACTTATTAATCCACTTAGAGATCTTAGGCAATATCAATATCTAAGTTTATGTAAAACTCTTTTAACTGAAAGACTTTGAAATGTCATGAAAATGGATTCTTGTCTATTTTGGAAAATTAATGAAAGGTTTTGAGTATGTGCAGTGTGTCTTAAAGACCCAGCTCCTTTATTATATTAAGAATTTCTCTGAAGTCCAAGATTCGAATGTGGGATAATTTGTGTCATTTATCCCTTTTCTCTTCCTTTTTTCTATACTATCTTCATTAGTACCATATTTCAATTATATCACTGTTTAACATTTTACTATAGGGAAATGTCCCCTCCCTTAATTTCTGTTTTCCAAAAGTAATTTGGCAAACAGATAAATTCATAAATTTTCAAAGAGAGATAAAAATTCATTGTAACGTTCTGAATAAGAACAGGCACATTTTCCAAAAATATGTCATCTGATTTCTAATACAAATATTTTCTTAATGAAACCAGGAAATCTCAGCCAAAGATAGGCATTTAGGGTTTGAAGACAAACATGTAGAGCATTCTGCATACTGATACTAACATCGTGAAATTAAAAAGGAACTGTTTCCTTTATAGTAAAATATGGAAATTGCATTTTTTCATATCAGTTTTTATCAGGCCATTTACTTGTAGTTAGTTATACTGTGAGGTTTGAAGGTACAGTTCTCCAGACTTCCAAGTCTATCCAAGAGTTCAGACACTTACTGATGGTTTGAGGGTCTTCAAAAATGACTTTCAGGTTTGACACTTTGTTAGAAAGGCTCACAGAACTCCCTGAAAGCTATTATACTCACAGTATGGTTTAATATAGGAAAAAGGTACTTTAAAATCACCCACAGCAAGAGATACAAAGGCAAATCTGGGAAGACTGCAAATGAGAAGCTTCCATTGTCCTCAGGATGTGTGACCCTCTGGGCATTGGATGTCTGACAACAGTAAGGAACAGTTGACTTGTGAAGCTCATATAAACTTCTGTGTCTAGAGTTTTTTTCAGGGCTTCATTACACAGGCATGACATCAATTGATTTCCCCTATGTTTGAACTCAGTCTCCAGTACCCCCTTTCTCCAAAAGTCTGGGTGATATCTCATGACTCAAAGGGCCCATTATGAATCACCTCATTAGCATAAACTTTCTAAAGTGTGGACCAGGGAATAACAAAGATACTCTGATCACTCAGTAACGGATTTAGAGGATTTAGAAATAATGTCTCAGGAGTCAGCGATAAAGGATAGGCCTCACCTGGATGAGGTCAAATTCTTCATGACACACTATCTCTAAAAAATATCAACTGATTTTATGTCAACATGGATTTAACTTACTAAGAGTAGAGGTGGGGAAGCAGGTGGTTGTGATTTAAACTAGAAGTCAACGTTTTTGTGCTAGACAATATTTCTCAGCGACATTTGTGTGTGTGTTGAGTGAGGACAGTAGAAGTAGGATTGTATCTCTCCCAATAAACTGAAAGTCCAAATGTCAGATCTCTGCTAATATCAGTCACCCAATATCTGCCCAGAAAAACTCATGAGGTACTTGAAAACACAAATGAACTCAGAGGAGGTTTTGTGTACTGTAGAGAACTTACAGAATTTGGAAGATATTCTGTGAAGATTTATCCTAAGTTTTTGGTTCTTGGCAATACTGGTCCTAAAAAAGTAAATAAATAAATAGAAAGGAAGCTGTAGAACTGCACGTGCTTGTTCCTCCCTGACACACTTACTAGTATTAACTGGACAGATCTTACGCATATGAATGAAGCCTCCCAATCCCACTAGAAATAAAATCATTGACTTTCTATTCTTTTCACTTATGACTCCCCCACTTTCATTAGGCCTTCATTAGCATGCAAACACCTTTAAATGCATTTGCACCTGAGATGGCTAACCAGGAATGAACACGGAAGACATGAGCTGGACAAAGGTAGGCAATTTAAAGCCTAATGCATGAGATGCAGAGGGGAGAGTACAGAGAAGTGGGGAGCCACAGGAAATAAGTGCTTCCGAGCAGTTGAAGAGGACGATTTCAGAAACTGAGTCAAAGGCCGATTCTGCTTATTTTCAAATGTTCACTTAGTGGCATTGGTTTTGCCAACTGGAAGTCCATAGGCTTTATTCTATTTATTTTGGGTTGCTGATTCTTTGTTTTGGAGGAAAAAAGCTGTTGGTTCTAAAATAAAACAACAGATCTAAAACAAAGAAACATGTCCTATCTAAATATAATAGTCATGGTTGCGAGGTGCCACAACAAGAGAAAACACATTTTTCTTTTCTCTCTGTGATGTTTGTGGATTGAGAAGAAATAGAGAACTTTTGGTTTGACAGTCAATATGAAATTCTGAGCGTGAAGAATAAAAATATATTCATATTATCAAATTATTTAAGTGTCTCAAGATAACACCTTCCTTGTCCAGAATTTTCTGCTGAGATGTTGGAAAATATTTGGTGGTTGTTGCTGCTCTCTTTATCCTGAAGTCAAAGCATCTGGAATCAAGTCCTGGCTGTCACTATTTCTTTCATTAGAGGCAAATTGCTATCTCAGGTTAGAGGCAATTACTGGTCTCAATTGACCCACAGTTTCCCCAGCTATACAGCCAAAATGGCCATTTGTTTAAATAGATTATGAGAGGATAAATAATTATGAGATAATAAATGTCTAGAAAGAACTACTAGGGAACCACAAACTGAAACCACCTGCCTTGGCCGAGCACGAGAATAACCACTCGCATGAGTTGCCTCACAACAGTAAGTCTCAATAAGGAACATGGTACTGCCACCAAAAACAAACCAGATGTATTCAGGAGGGGGCACAGGGAGGGAGGAGATGCCAGTATACAATATGTTCTACCAACCTCCCAGAATCCTTTGCAATGGAATCCATCTTGGCTGAGAGATGCGTGCACCACTAGAAAGGACCCTGAGTGAGACCAAATATGAGCCAAGCAAGATGACTGGCCAGATCCAGAAACTAACCCCATTACCATAAAACCTGACACTCTGGGCCATGTGGCAGAGCAGGTCTCCTGGGTTCCCTTACCCTGCTGCTGGTGTGCTCCCTCCCAATAAAGTGTTTTGCTTTGTCAGTACATGTGTCTCCTCCGACAATTCATTTCCAAGTGTTGGACAAAAGCCGACTCTCAAGCCCTGGGATGGGCTCCCCCTTCCTTCAACAGAACTACCATTTCTGCAGGATCAAATTACAAGATCTAAAGGAGGGGGCACTTGATCACATTTATCCTCATCTATCCCAGTAAATTAGAAGAAGACATTACAGAAATTTCTCATGATTTTTATACACTATAGGTGTCAAATAGTCAGAGTATTATTAAGAAGATATGAAAGAGTCATGGATTTTGAAACATCATTTATACTCAAGGTTCTTATAATTATCAGTTTGAGGTAGCAGGCCCTATTTTCTGCCGTCAGTTGGTATTAGAGAATGAGAGCTGACTGTGAACATCTTTTTCTATTACCCATTCAGTAAAGTCCTATCAGGAGCTTGAAATCAGCCATAGTCAGAATTTTTACAACACAGCAATCTGTAAGCTTTGAAAATAAATTTCTTGGTGGTTATAATTCCTCAACATACCTCTGCATATATAAAAAATGACGGGAAGATGTTACTTCTGAGTGTCAAATGAGAGAAAAGAGATCCTATTGTGTGTCCATGACAATCAGGCCTTCCGTGGGATTTTATGTGATTTGAAAAAGCCTTATTCCCTCAGAAAAAATTGATATAATTGAAGAGAAGGCAGCTGAGAAATCTAGTTATAATGAATAATGTGAAATAAAGTGTATCAGCTAGAAAATTGCAGATACTTTCGAGTGACAGTGATTAGAATATTTGACTGTAGTGGAGGGGACAATTAATGTTCACTCTATTTATAGTAATACTGTGTGTGCATGTGATGTAAATCAGGGACAGCAGGAGTAAAGTCTTGATTCCCAGGCTGACTTTTAAATAAATTTGTGGAAGGTGTGAAAACATGTAATACCATCAGAAAATTTTAGGAGAAACATTAAATGGTCTAATCTGCTCAATTATGAAGAAAATAATTTCAGTGAATGCAATATTCCAAGCTGACAACTACTTGGCAGACTACTGTGATAATTTGGTTTTGAAGCCACATCAAGTCATTTGTAAATTCAGATAAAAATACATGAAGAAGGGATGAGAGAAAGGAAAAATAAAAATTTGAATGAAAAGTGCCTAAATTAGTTATGTCTACAGAAATCAAACAGAGCACCACCTTTGCCCCCACCTCAGAAATACCCATTATCTTTAAAACAATCATTTTTAGTAGAAGATCTTAACGTTTTTCTGTCAAGTAAATAATATGTTGATGAAGGAAATGGTTCCAAAGAAGAAGCTGTTAGCTTGAGAAAAAGTACTCACTAGTGATGAAAGTACAAGCATGTTGGCTTCTCTGGTTTCCTCTTTAAAAAGTAACAATGATATCACTCATTTAGAGGCCAGTAAGAACCAGGCAGAATTTTGGTTTTTCAAACTCAACCGTTTCCTTCTTCCTTAGCTCACTAGTTTTTCAGTTCACTTTTATTTTCTCAAATGCTAGATTTCAAACATTATATTTTGTTGCCATGGCTCTCATGCTTCACTTGTCATTTATTGATTGATCACTGTCATTTGTCACTTTTGTGTAAATGTTTTTCTAGAATCTGCAGAACAATCTTTCCTATTTATGATACATTCTGTTTTCTAGGGAAACTTCATTTCTCATAGAATCGTGATATTTTGATATTTTATTCCCTATTTAACATGAAGCATAAGATTATAAAAATAAGAACCAAAATATCATTGCAGATCCTCTAATTCTACCTTGCTTTATAAATGTAGAAAAAAAGATGTTAGCTGACATGCTGGAGTCATGCAGCTCATTAGTAAAAATTCTAGATTCTTTTTTCATTCACAGTTAATCAAAGAACTTAGTTTATTTTCAGTTTTTTGTTGTTTGTGTATGTATGCAATCTCTATTTCTTTTCATGCAGATTTCAAATTGGAGAGTTTAGTTTTCAATCCCCGAAAAGAAATCTTTGTTGAAAGTCAACATGTAGTCAGAATATAAGGTAATCAAAACTTTTCATTTTAAATTGACTCTATTTCTAACTATAACCTGAAATTTCAAAACATCGTCAAGCAGTGATCTTTGCCACTCACATCTGAGCTCCAAATGGCCCTGCAGATGTGAAATTGTCTGCTGCCAGGGGAAGAACAGCTGGATTCAGTTAATGAGTCAAGTCAGCATGAGCTCAAGCACTAGAGACAAGAAAGCTTCATTTCCGTAGCACAGAATTCTAGGAATGGAAACAGAGAGCCAGATTGTGGCAGCAGTGGTCCCACCAGTCACACGGCTGTGAGCATAATTATGCTTCTCTCCTACCGGCAAATGGAAGTATTGTTTACCCTTGTACACAGGAAACCTAGCCATCAGCAGACCAATTTTTAATCCTGTCCCTAGTGAAAGAGAGCACCAAACCGTTTTGGTCAGATATTCTCAAAAGACTATAAAAAATGGCCTCTATCTAGAGAATGCAAGAAGCAAGGATGTTAATTACCCTGAGACTTGAGAGAGACAAGGAAATTTTCTTGGTGATCTTTGTTTGCTTGTTTGTTTTTTAAATATGGTCAGTAGTTGTCTATACTTTGACGATGTAGAATGAGAAGCACTGATCACCTTACACTAATTTCTGATTAAAAAAAAAAAAACAACTCCAGGTCAAACTGGGAAGTGGGACATCATAATTTAGCAACAAGACACAAATGAGACAAGACATTTAATTAAATGGGACCACAAGTTTCATATTAATCTATGAGTTTAAAATATTTATCTAAGACAAAAATATGTTGCTCTAACTACTATGGAGCAAACACTAGAGAGGATCTAGAAAATAAAATTCATTCTTAGAACTGCTCCAGAATCTCATAAATTAAACCTTACTAGGCTTCCCTATAATTCAGACAGTAAAGAATCTGTCTATGATGCAGGAGACCCGGGTTCAATCCCTGGGTCGGGAAGATCCCCTAGAGAAGGGAATGGCACTCCGACGTTCTTGCCTGCAGAATCCCATGGACAGAGGAGCCTGGAGGGCTACAGTCCCTGGGGTCACAAAGAGTTGGACATGACTGAGCACCTAACACTGACACTACTAGGAGTCATTACTCAAAGGTGAGATTGTTATTTCCCAGATTCATTCATTTGGCCAGGTTCTCACTGTTACCTGAGAGATAAGTAAAAATGTAGTAATGTAGTTGATCATTCTCTTCCTCGGAATACAAAGCAGTGGCATGAGGAAATAAACATATACAGTGAAGGAGATAACAGTTTATATATATTTCTTTGACAATTATTTACTGAATACCTACTCTGTTCAGGCACTCTTACTGGTGCTAAGAGACATAAAGATGAGTAACAGATAATGTCTCTCTGCACTTACTTAACAATAATGTTTTTTTTCTCCCCACCTACTTCTTTCTATTTTTATTTCTCTCATCTACATATATCTACATACACACACAGGATTACAGGTGCACAGGAAAAAATTACGGATAATAACACAGCTGACATCATAGGAAACTAACACTCGAGAAAATACAAAGTTATTTTTGTCTTTCTAATACTGAGCCTTACACAGAAACATGGCCACTGTAACCATTACTGCTACAGCTGTAAAAATATAAACAAGCTTTTCCATATGTGCCAGGTGCCCCACAAATAAAGTACACTGAATCCAAACCATAACCGTTTAACATATAGAAAATAAAGGCACAGAGAAATGAAGTCATTTATCCAAAGACACATATCTAAGATGTGCAGAGCTATAAACAAAACATAAACAGCCCAATTCCAGAGTCTATGTTCCTTCCTCTTCACTGCCCTCTATTGAGTTAACCGATATAGGCTGACATTTTTAAAAGAAAGACAAAGAGAGGGAGAGGGAGGGTGGAAGGGAAAGAAAAGGAAAGAAGAAAGGGCGAGAGGAAGGAAGGGAGAAAGAAAGAAAGGGAGGGAGGAAGAAAACTAAATATTTCATCCAAACTATCAGACTCTAAATGTGAATCAAATGCTTCATTTCATAAGTTAGAAAATATTATTATGTTTAGACATCTTCAAATCTCTAGATAAAAATCTCAGTTTGAAACCACCTTTTGAGCAGGCTCAAGATACAGTAGCACTAAGGCATTTAAGCCTCTGAAGACAGATTTTAATTCTGGAATAAGACTAAGAACAAATGGAATCATCATTAGGTTCAAAGAAGCTGTCAAAGGTACTTCTCCATAGAGACTCTCCAAACATATGCAAGAGTGCCCTGTGTCCCATTTCTTGCAGGTATGAATTTTGTAATCCAGGTATCCTTCTCAAGAGAACAGACTAAATAGTGTCACAGATTAAAAGTGTTGGGTAAATAAAAACAAAGTAAACAAATGGGACCTAATTAACTTAAAAGTTTTTGCACAACAAAGGAAGCCATCAGCAGAACAGACAACTCACAGAATGGGAGAAAATATTTGTAAATGAAACAACCAATAAGGGATTCATCTGCAAAATATACAAACAGCTCCTGCAGCTCAATTTCAAGAAAACAAAGAACCCAATCAAAAAATGGGTGGAAGATCTAAACAGACATTTCTCCAAAGAAGATAAATAAAATAGATAGCCCAAGAGGCACATGCAAAGATGCTCAACATCATTAATTATTCAGTTCAGTTCAGTCGCTCAGTCGTGTCTGACTCTTTGCGACCCCATGAATCGCAGCACGCCAGACCTCCCTGTCCATCACCAATTCCCAGAGTTTACTCAAGCTCATGTCCATCGAGTCAGTGATGCCATCCAGCCATCTCATCCTCTGGCATCCCCTTCTCCTCCTGCCCCCAATCCCTCCCAGCATTAGGGTCTTTTCCATGAGTCAACTCTTCGAATGAGGTGGCCAAAGTATTGGAGTTTCAGCTTTAGCATCAGTCCTTCCAATGAACACCCGGGACTGATCTCCTTTTAGAATGGGCTGGTTGGATCTTCTATTAGATAAATGCAAATCAAAACTACAATGAGGTATCACCTCACATTGGCTAGAATGTGGTTGCTGTTCAGTTGCCAAATTGTGTCTGATTCTTTGCGACCCCATGGACTGAAGCACGTCAGGCTTCCCTGTTCCTCATCATCTCCCCAAATTTGTCCAAGTTCACGTCCATTGAATTGGTAATGCTATCCAACCATCTCATCCTGTGTTGCCCTCTTCTCCTTTGGCCTTCAATTTTTCCCAGGATCGGGGGCTCTGGTTAGAATGCTGTGTGCTATGCTTAGTCACTCAGTCATGTCCAACTCTTTGTGACTCCATGGATTGCAGCAAGCCAGGTTTCTCTGTCCATGGGGTTCCCCAGGCAAGAATACTGGAGTGAGTATCCATGCCCTCATCCAGGAGATCATCTCAACCCAGGGATCAAACCCAGGTTTTCACGCATTGCAGGGAAGTCCTTGGTTAGAAAGGTCATCATCAAAAAATCTACCAACAATAAATGCTAGAGAGGGTTTGGAGAAAGGGAAACTGTCCTACACTTTGATAGGAATGCAAATCGGTACAACCAATATGGAGAACAGCGTGAAGAGTGCTTAAAAAGCTAAAAACAGAGCTACCATATGATCCAGCATTACTACTCCTCGGCATATATCCAAAGAAAACCATTAAGGAAAAATGGATAAAGAAGACATGGTACATATATACAATGGAATATTACTCAGCCATGAAGAGAATGAAAGAATGTCATTTGCAGGAGCATGGATGGATCTAGAGATTGTTATTCTGAGTGAATTAAGTCAGGAAAAGCAAAACAAATACCATATGATATGACTTATATGTGGAATCTAAAAAATAAAAAATTATACAAATGAGCCTATATACAAACAGAAATAGAGTTACAGATTTAGAAAACAAATTTATGGTTATCAAGGGGGAAAGGGCTGGGGAGGGGGACAAATTGGGAGATGGGACTGACATATATACATGACTGTATACAAAATAGATAACTAATAAGAAACTACTATATAGCACAGGAACTCTATTCAATAGTGTATAATGACCTATATGGGAATAGAATCTAAAAAAGAGTAAATATATATAAGCCAGATTCATTTGCTGTACAGTGGAAACTAAAATAACATTGTAAATCAACCATATTCCAATAAAAATTATTTTTTAAAGGGTTGGGTAAATAATAAATGCAAAGAGACATTTAATTGACTTTATTCCACTGGAACAATGGCTCATTTTGCTCAACAAATGTGAAAAACTTATAGCTTGGTGTTTTTTCCTTCATCTTCAGTGAAGATAAGACCAAAGCTGACATTGGGTGGATAAGTAACTATCCATCCGGGGCGAACTTTCAATCAGATTCACAGTCACTGCAAAAAGGAAAAAGTAATTATGTACTTGAATGAGTATGTTGACATTCCTGAACCAACATAGGGAAGCAGTTTAAAAGAAAATTTTGCAAAATACAATAGAAAAATTTCCATTCATCAAAATATTTCAAGAAAGCCTTATTAACATTGTGTGGCTAAAGATTGGTTCTATTTGTTTGCTCTGCCCGGCATGAACTCTTTAACCTCACGTATACTTTAAAAAAATGATTTAATCTTATTTTCACTGATTATGGCCCCTTTGGCATTTTGGATATTTTACATGGAGATTTTCTTCATAATGCTTTGAAACTTCATGGAAAATAAAAGTTGGCACTGAGATTTCCTGCTTACTAGGAATTTCTATCATGAGATGTACAATCATCCCCTCCATAATTTCAATTGCTGTTATTTAGTCACGAGGTTGTGCCCAAGTCTTTTGCAATCCCACGGACTGTAGCCTCCCAGGCACCCTTTTTCATGAGATTTCCCGTGCAGGAATACTGGAATGGGTTGCCATTTCCTTTTCCATGAAATCTTCCTGACCCAGGGATTGAATCCGCATGTCCTACATAGGCAGGTGGATTCTTTAACACTGAGCTACCAAGGAAGCCCATACTTTCAATCACTGTTCATAATTTATTACTAGATTACAGTTACATGCCTCTTTTGACCTTTATCTTCTGAATTAAAATTATGTACATCTTATCAGAAGTTTGGTTTGTCTTTTTTCTATGAGGGACTACACATATATAAGGACATTTTATGTTTTACATAGCAATAGTTAGTTATAGAACATTATCACTAAAATAAAATACATGATTGAGTGACTGGAATATAAAAGACAACTGAAAATTATATTTCACACATCCAAAAACTGACCAGAAAATAATAGCACAGTTTGTTTCAAAAGGAAACTAAGAAAAAAAAAAAAAAAACGGAATACTTTTTAGTTTCTGAATCTAGAATTTTTGCCTCTGTATTAAGTGACCTCTAATTTTTCACATTTTACTTCCAATGTATTGTGTAAATTATGTTTGAGAAAAAAAGTAAAATCTACTTCCATAATTATTAGCACTTTCATATCTTAACAAATATCAGTTCATTACTTGCAGGTATAAATTTAGCAACTTTATCCTGGGAAAGTTTTTAAATTCTGATATATGATTAGAAAAAGCAACATGCAGATAGGCTTCTACAGGAGGAAAAAATAAATAAACCACGCATGCAAATCCAAACGCACTAAGACAGGTTGCCAGTACATAAATAACAACTTCTTCTGAAGGAATGAAAAATATTAAGAACAAGTATTTTAAAATCGGTATCTGAGTGCTGCTTTACTTGGCAAGTGAGCACACACAGTTCAAAGCAGAAAGAAAACGTGCTTGCCAAACTTAACTAGACATGGAAATTAAGATCTAAGATGTAATAATTCTATATCGTAAAGAAAATACAAGAGAAAGGGATGTTTACTTACATTTACATGACATTTTTTTTATATTGCCAAGCTAATTCCACATGCATTAGCTCATCTGATGCTAAGAACACACCAAATCACTATTCCTAAGATACCAATAAGAAAAATGCAGTTTATGGAGGCTGTGACTTGCCAAAGTTGGTACAAGTAGTGGTAATGTGAAGACTTGAATTTAGATTTTCTGATCCATGACCAATGTACCTTTAGAAGATATGGGTTTGAACTCTGGGTTGGAAAGATCCTCTAGAGAAGGAAATGGCAATCCACTCCATTATTATTGCATGGGAAATCTCATGGACAGAGGAGCCTGGCAATCTACAGCCCATGGGGTCACAGAGAGTTGGATATAACTCAGCAACTAAACAATGCTTGGGATACTGGGTGCAAAGGAGTTTGAGACCCCATATGTTCTGAGTGAAAAAGGGTACTGTGATTAATACAGATGTCAGCATGAACTCAGAGTTTAAATAGCAGCATAAATATGCATGTTCTGCTGCTTTTATATGTTTCATTTTTTCACTTTAGTTTGAAAACAACTGCAGTGAAATCTCTCTGAAACTCTGTTGCCTATTAATACATACGCATTTCTCACACCCCTCTGTTTTAATACTAATGAGACCCATCATCTTGATTTGCCATTAGTATGTCACAGTTTTGTTTTGGTATGGATTTTATACATTTTCTTCCCACCAAGGTTGCCTCTTTATCCTTTCTGGTTATAACACACATGTCCACTTCTCAAAATTCAGACTGGATCCTATCTCCCCATGAAGTGCTTTCATTTTATCTCTTTTACACATGGAGTCCTCTCTCACTTTCCCTCTTTCTCCTTGTCTCTCTTCCTCTCTCTCATAATCTTAGCATTATCATCCTATAGTATCCGCTCTTTGGTATACATGTAACTCTTGACTTACTGATTAGATTTAAGGATGTTGAGGATAACTTTTGTATTTCTGTATTATCTGTGATAGCCAGAATAATGGTGAAATAATCATTAGTAACAAGTAACCAACTACTCAAAATTATTCAAGAGATACTAATTTCTTTTTAACTTCAAAGAAAAAAAGTTGAATTTGGGGGAATTACAAAATCATGAAAATTTATCCTATGTCATCATAGATATTCTGAGAAATATTTAGAGACCATGTTTGCTCATGAATAAAAACTTAAAATTCAGAGTTAAGAAAAAATTATTGTGAAAATTAAAATGATATATAGGGTACCAACCATATGTGGAGATGGACAAAAGCCATATGGTAACAATTACAGTTGGCCAGATCCTACAGATGTTTTGAGATTGGCAACTGTAAAACAGAAGTGACAATAAAGGGTTTTATGGAGAAAATGGATTTGTTTGTCCTTATCCAGCAGACTGGTTATATTCATACTACAGGATAGAGATGAAATAGAAAGGTCTGTTTAGATCAAGAGAGGCCTAAAAATTAGGTGTTCTGCCTACATATGAATAGAGCTATGAGATCAGTTAATTGCCATATTTAATCATTTAACTTAAGAAAATAACTACTATCAGTTATTCAGTAACTATTGATAAACTTACTGAAAGAAACTAAAAGTGAATGAAGTTAATCTACATCCTGTTCATCGAATTTTTTTTTTTTTTTTTTTTTTGGTGGTGTGGCATGTGGAATCTTAGTTCCCTGACAAGGGCTAGAACTAGAGTCCCCTGAAGGAAAAGTACAGATTCTTAACCACTGGACCGCCAGGAAAGTCCCCCATTTTTGATGAATATATTGTTTTGTGAATAATAAATGTCATTATATATGTTTCCTTCAGAGAAAACAAATTTTATGTATTTAACAAATGTTAACATATTTCTTTGAGTCTGAAATGCACATTTTATGTTAAAGTCAGGTGTATCTCATAATCAATGGCATGTTGTAGTTAATTTGTAGTATTTTTAAATTTCTTAATTGTGTATTAAGAGTTGCTTGACTTACAATGACGTCTCTAATGTAATGAATTATGATACATAGTGATTATCCTACCATAAGCCAGGCACTGAGTACTTTAAAATAATGTATTATATATAATATATTGCAATATATATTTTAATATATTAGGTAATACATGTTGACTTCCCAGATGGCACAGTGGTAAACAATCTGCCTGCTTACACAAGAGACGCAAGATAGAACCCTGGATCAGGAAGATCCCTGGAGTAGGAATAATCAAAAAAACAAGACAGTTCCAGAAAAACATCTATTTCTGCCTTATTGACTATGACAAAGCCTTTGACTGTGTGGATCACAATAAACGGTGGAAAATTCTGAAAGAGATGGGAATACCAGAACACCTGACCTACCTTGTGAGAAACATATATGCAGGTCAGGAAGCAACAGTTAGAACTGGACATGGAACAACAGACTGGTTCCAAATAGGAAAAGGAGTATGTCAAGGCTGTATATTGTCACCCTGTTTATTTAACTTATATGCAGAGTACATCATGAGAAACGCTGGGCTGGAAGAAGCACAAGCTGGAATCAAGATTTATGGGACAAATATCAATAACCTCAGAAGGGCAGATGACACCACCCTTATGGCAGAAAGTGAAGAGGAACTCAAAAGCATCGATGAAAGTGAAAGAGGAGAGTGAAAAAGTTGGCTTAAAGCTCAACTTTCAGAAAACGAAGATCATGGCATCTGGTCCCATCACTTCATGGGAAATAGATGGGGAAACAGTGGAAACAGTGTCAGACTTTATTTTTCTGGGCTCCAAAATCACTGCAGATGTTAATTGCAGCCATGAAATTAAAAGGCGCTTACTCCTTGGAAGGAAAGTTATGACCGACTTAGATAGCACATTCAAAAGCAGAGACATTACTTTGCCAACAAAGATCTGTCTAGTTAAGGCTATAGTTTTTCCTGTGGTCATGTATGGATGTTAGAGTTGGACTGTGAAGAAAGCTGAGTGCCGCAGAATTGATGCTTTTGAACTGTGGTGTTGGAGAAGGCTCTTGAGAGTCCCTTGGACTGCAAGGAGATCCAACCAGTCCATTCTAAAGGAGATCAGTCCTGGGTATTTGGATGGTATGATGCTAAAGCTGAAACTTCAGTACTTTGGCCACCTCATGCAAAGTGTTGACCCATTGGAAAAGACTCTGATGCTGGGAGGGATTGGGGGCAGGAGGAGAAGCGGACAACAGAGGATGAGATGGCTGGATGGCATCACCGACTTGATGGACATGAGTTTGAATGAACTCCGAGAGTTGGTGATGGACAGGGAGGCCTGGCATGCTGCAATTCATGGGGTCGCAAAGAGTCAGAAACCACTGAGCAACTGAACTGAACTGATATATTATAGCAATCTTTATAAAGACCACATGAGAGAAACTAGAAGTGTTCCCATTGTGCAGATGGGAAATCAAAGCAGAGAAAGATTAAGTAACCTGTCCAAATTTACATAACTGGTAAGTGGATTTGGCCAGAAGTCAAATTCTGACATTTTGCCTCCTGTGTTTATACATTTAATCATTAGGGAATGCTGTTTCCACTACATCACTGAATGTCTTAATCTTCTGCCAAGGGTGTATCTTTTACTTACTTCCTTCTAAGGAGAAATTTAAGCTTTTTTAATTCTAGATTTCTTCAAAATATTTTTCAGACTTGATAAATCCAGTGAATACTATATATAGTTCAGTTCAGTTCAGTTCAGTCCCTCAGTTGTGTCCGACTCTTTGCGACCCCATGAATTGCAACACCCAGGCCTCCCTGTCCATCACCAACTCCCAGAGTCTACCCAAACTCATGTCCATCGAGTCGGTGGTGTCATCCAGCCATCTCATCCTCTGTCGTCCCCTTCTCCTCTTGCCCCCAATCCCTCCCAGCATCAGGGTCTTTTCCAAAGAGTCAGCTCTTCACATGAGGTGGCCAAAGTATTGGAGTTTCATCTTCAGCACCAGTCCTTCCAATGAACACCCATGACTGATCTCCTTTAGGATTTCAAATTAAATCTAGATTTTCCAGTGGTGTAATTTTAAATATTTTCCATGTTGCTAATGAAAAAAAGTAATTCTCAGACACAAAATGAAATTTTCATCCTAAAACATACTGGAAAATAACTCTAAGAAGCCTTTGAACAGTGAAAATATTAAAAAAAAAAAAACTACCTAAATGTACAAAGCTTTTGTTTTCATAACAGTAGAAATTGCACCTGAATCTGAAAAAAATTAGAACAACACAATAAAGTCTGAAACTAAATGCATATTTCAAGGTGAGTATAGTGGTCATGGATTCACTCATGCATTCAAACATAAAGCCACACAACACAGAGCAAAAGGGTTCTAGGAAGCATTGCATCATTCATTTTGCACAGAAAAAAAACGAAGTTCAGAAGAAGAGACTTAGCAAATGTCACATGCCTTTTGTTTTTTGTTTTTAAGTCACCAACTCAGGAATTATGTGGTGACGCTCAAAATTGATATTCACATAATATCGGAATTTCAATATCAGGAATGCACATTTGAGGAAATACAAGCCTTGGGATTTGGGATATAGAAAATAAAAGTGGACTTTGGGCCATTTATCAGCTTGGTTAAATCAGTTTTGTACTGAAAATACTGAAGTCTGTTTGTTTCTCTAATGTTTCCCTAAGAGTTATATCACTGAGGAATTTCAAGACATCAAGTTCATACCAATCCCTAGAGGTGATGATTGAGAAAATCTTAATTAGTAAGATAAATCTATAAGACATAAAGAAAAAAGAATTCACAGGTTTAATATAATGAAAATAATGTTCGATTAAGGTATCATAAAGTAAACAAAAAACCAGGGAGAGAATATTTGCAACATGTTGCATTTATCTAGGTATACATGAGTTTGAGCAAACTCTGGGAGATAGCGAAGGCTGGGGAAACCTGGCAGGCTGCAATCCATGGGGTCACAAAGAGTCAACATGACTGAGCAACTGCACAACAATACTCCCTCCATTACAGTTTCAATAGCTTGGTGTTCAACACAATGACATCTCCCTTCTTGTTCCGGTAAGTATCCAGTCACCTCCAATTAGGAGAGTGCCACTTCATGCAGCCATTCAAAAGCAAATTCTTTCCAACAAATGGCTTTGGTTATCTTTCAGTGCCCTGGAGTCCTACACTAGATTTTCTGCATGTACTGGTTGCTTCTTCTCAAGTATGTTATCTATGCCTCATTAAAAAAAAAAAAAAAAAAACTGAAACTATCACAAAATAAAATCCTCATTTTATGACAAGACAAGAAAGAATGTAAAGAAAAATTTTCTCTGCCCTTTGGCTTCCTCTCTTCCCTGTGCTGAACACTGTGTGTCTACGTTATGCATTGATCAAACCTCCCCCATCAGCAGAAATACCTGCTCAGTCATAAAGAACAACATTCTCCTAGCACCAGCAAGACAACTCCTTAAAAGAGACCATTATTCCTCATCTTGTGAGGGGCCACAATGGCACTTAGACCTGGATTGTGTAAACTGTCACTAACATGTCATTTAACGTACAGCCTTCTGTGTCAAAAAACATATGACTGTGCGTTGACTTCTAAGAGGCAGACCAGTTCTTGGAGCTTTCTGAGATGCTAGTCCCTGATTATATCCTCAATTTGGCTCGAATAAAATTCTCCATTTCTTTCTTAAATTGACTGATTAATTTCTCATTGACATTCTGAGGACTTCTTCCTAAGCTGTGAATTTCAGTTGGGATTTTGATCACAGTAACCAGGATTTTGTCCATCATCAGTGGTAATGACTCTCTTGGAAGTCCCTGTCCTTTGGCCAAAATGTCTAAATGGACCACATTTATCCCTGAGAATTTTTTTTTGTTTGTGTGTGTATTTTGCCAGCCTTATTGAGAAAGACTGTCTCTTATTCCTGTGGCCCCAAACCAAAGCTGAAAAATGTCAAGTCAGAGATTCTTGAGAGCCTCATGTCTTCCTGAATGATCAACTTGCTGCAGTAGGAGATGGTGAATCCAAGTGTAAAAATAAGAGAGATTATCAGATACAGAGATGGAGACGGAGAAAGAAAAGGATTCCTGACAACACAGAAAAATATTTCTGACCATACAGCTTGAGCTGCTGAATTCAGTCAGTTTCACCTCTGGCTTTTTAGCTGATGCTCTTCTTTTTTCCCCCTTAAATCATTTAAAATTAAGGCTCAGCAACAACTACATAGATCTTTCCTACTCTGTCTCCTTCTATATAAGTAGTTCTTCTGTGACCTCCCCTAAGTTTGTAGTCTTTTACTAATGACCTAATTCTGGTAGATGAATCAATTTCCTAACATTTCTAGAACAATCAGAATGTACACCCAACAACTCAAAACCATCTATTTTATTTTTTATAAGCTTTAAAGAGTCTTGTGTCTTTTTTTTAATGTTAAGGGAAAAAATGATGCTTTAAAAGACATTATCTAATGCCTTCATTAGCCACATGCTTTGATACATTCAAATGTGTCAAAATCGGGTTTTTCTTAAGTAAATGCTGTGTTTCTTAATCACTTAATGTGACTTTTGTGTATATGAGAAGTTAAAATATTATGTTGTCTATTTTTGATTTAGAGGCAGAGACAGAGGATTTGAGATAGAGATTGATCGAAACTGAAGGAAGGTCTAAATTTCCAGGACAATGCTATTTCTTTCTGTTCATACACAACATGAATTCTAGTATTTTGGAAGCAAATAACTTGTCTGGTTTCACATGTTCATAGCTGAAGAGGGATTTTGCCTCAGGACGAATCACATCTCAAGTCTCGGCAATACCTGACATAGATGATATTAGAATGTTTTAGAGTTGATGCTGGGATTAGTTAAAACTTTTAGGGCTATTGGGATGAGGTGGAGATCTTTTGAATGTGAGAAGGACGTCATTTGGGGGAGACCAGAGGAAGAGATGAATTATGTCCCCTTCAAAATATATATGTTGAAATCCTAATCCCCAATACCTTAGAATGTGACCATGTTTGGAAATAGGCCTTTCCAGAAATAATTAAATTAAAATAAGTTCCCTAAGGTGAGTCTTGCTCCTTATCACAAGAGGAAATTTGGACAGATACATCAGAAGGAAGACCTGATAGAGAACAATCGGTATTCACAAGGAATGGTACAGACATGGTCCTGCTTTTAGGGAACATTCCATCTAGTTTGAAAGAAAAACAAATAAGCCTATTGAGTGATGAGACAGGGGAAGTAAGCAAAGTGATAGGAAATAATACTGATGGAAGCCTAATTAGCTCTAGAAAAACAGATATTACTGCTGATACTCCAGTGGAGGAGTGTGATTTTATTAACCTGAAAAATTTATGCTTAAGTAGACACAGAAATGTTCACTATATTCCTCCAAAGAAAAGACAAAATTTATCCACCACTTTGAATTGTGGCTGGCTTTCTGGCTTGTTCTGACCAATGGTTGGGAGAAATTGATGTTATGCTAGTTCCAAGCCAACCCCATGAAGCCTTTTGGCTTCAATTCTTGTTTCCCATGAGATCAAACCCTGATGGGAATAACCAGTTCAAGAACCACAGACCGCATGGAAAAGAGTAGAAATGTTCCACCTGACAGCCAGCAAACCCCAGAAACTCCGTTCCCATCAGACTGCAAATTGAATCCAGGACTCATAAGTGAATTCAACCCAAACAACAAAAAGAGGTATGAGGCTAAGTCCAGCCCAAACTACTGATAATGAGCTGAGCAAGCAGCTGTTTATTTTAGCCTCAAATTTTGGGGTATTCTATTATGTCGCAAAAACTAACTCATAACATTTCCCCAGCATAAAAGAGAATCCTTAAATAAATTGAATACAGTGTGACTTTCAATATTTTTAACTGAAATATATTTGCCATATAGCATTAAGGAGACAGGGATCAAACCATCCCCATGGAAAAGAAATGCAAAAAGGGCAAAATGGCTGTCTGGGGAGGCCTTACAAATAGCTGTGAAAAGAAGAGAAGTGAAAAGCAAAGGAGAAAAGGAAAGATATAAACATCTGAATGCAGAGTTCCAAAGAATAGCAAGAAGAGAT